>NW_025064849.1:1200000-1800000 GCF_014595645.1 Diaporthe citri | reverse complement strand
TTAAGGAGTATAATTAAAGAAAAAATATATATAATATAAATAAGCTTAAAGCTACTTTAAATATTATAATTAAAAATTAAAAGAATAATAATATACTTTAATAATTAAATATTAAATTATAACTTAAAATAAAAAATATTTTATTTTAAATTTTATAAAATAATTATAAATTATATAAATATCTTATAATTAAATTTAAAATTAAATTAAGCTTATTTATAAATCTTTAAATATAAAGTATATATTATAACTTTTAATACTTAATTAAGAAAAAGAAAATATTAATAATTAAAGCTATAAATATAAATAAGTTATTTAATTAATTATAATTTATTAAATATTTATTAAATATAAACTTTTATTATTAAAAAGATTATTAATATAAGAAATAAACTCTTTATTATAAATATTAAAAGTTTTATAAAGTAAATAAAATAATATATTATTTTAAAATAAAATAAAATATTAAACTTAAAAAAAAGACTTTTTTAAAGATAATTCTTTAAAAGAAACTTTAAAAAAAGATTAATTTATAATAAACTATAATAATAATATTAATAAGGTAAAAAAAACCTTAAAAGAAAATATAAAAAATATTTTAAAAAAGTAGTTTAAGATAAATTAATAAAATAACGTTTATATAAATATAAAATTTAAATTACTTTTTATATCTTTATAATTTCCTTTATTAATGCTTTTAACTTATATTATTTAAATATAAATAATAAAAAAGATTTTATTTTATAATAAATTTATTATAAATATATTATAATATATTATATTTATAATTAATATTAAAGTTATCTTAATAATAATAATTAATAAAAAAATATTAAATAAAGTATAAATTAAAAAATATTTATATTAAAAAGTAAAATTAAAAGAAAAAATCTCTTTAAGTTATTAAAATAATATAAAGATTTTAATAATTATTTATTTAAATACTTATTTAAGTAAATAAAAGTTCATTATTTATAAAATTATATTAAAATAAAATTATAAATAAAAATTAATAAGAAAAATGTTTATATAATAAAAAATAAATTTTAAATTATATATATATATATATATATATTTATATTTTTAATAAATATAAAAGATTTTAAAAATATAAAACTTAATTAATTAATTAAGAAAGTTAATAAATAAGAAAATAAAGATAAAATATTTATATAATTATTTTAATAAAATAATTATTTTATATATTTATATTAATTATAATAAATTTAACTTAAAGCTTATATAATATAATATTATTAATATATTTATATATATTTTTATAAATTAAATTATATTTATATAAATATTATATAAATATTTATAAAATAAATTATTTTATTACTTAATAAAGTATTTTATAGCTTTTAAATTTTATTATTATTATAATAAAAAGAAATTATAAAAACTTTTATTTAATATAAATATAATTATATATTATATAAGTTATATTATTATATTAAAATAATATTTTAATTATTTTTTATATAAATAATATTATAATTATATATTAAAAGCATTAATATAAATAAATAAATAAGCTTATAAAATAACTTTAAGAAAAGTATAAAATTATTAAATAAAACCTTATTTAATAATTCCTTAAGATAAAAATTATTTAAAATTATATAAATTAATAAATTTAGTTAACTTAAATTATATATATTAAAAAGATTATTAAATTAATTAATAAAATAAATATTCCTTATAAAGTTTTTATAACTTTTAAATTATTATTATTATATATTATTATTATTATTATAAAATTTAAAGTTTATTTATATTAAAGAAAATTAAGTTATTTTTATTTATTATAATATTTATATAATTAAATATTACTTTTATTATATTATAATATATTAAATTCCTTATTAATTTAAGTTAAAAATATTATAATATAATTAATAAAATATTATTATACCTTTTTTATATTAAGCATTTTACTTTATACTTTTAAGATTTAAAGGGATTTATTATTATAAGCAATGTATTTTTTATTAATAACTTTATAAATTAAAAAAGCTTATAAACCTTTATTATAAAATTATTTAATAAAATTATTAAATAAAAAGTAAATAAGTAAGATATAATTATAACTTTTATTATAAAAGTAAAGTTATTAACTTTAGCTTAAGTTATAAAAAAAATATTTTTTATAAACTAGCTTTTTATTAAATTATTTATAAAATTAAATAATAAAATTATTAAACTTAAATATAATAATATTTAAATAATTAAATTAATAACTTTAAAGATTATTATACTTAAAATTAAGTTAAAATATATAAATATTTATAATTATTAATTAAAATAAAAGGTTTAAAATAATAAAATTATAATAAAATATATATTATAAATAAAAGTAATAATAAATAAGTTAATAAAAGTATTATTAATTAAAAAATAAAATAATTTTCTTTATTTATTTAAATTAAAAACTATTAAAATAACGTATATAAGGAAACTTTAATAAAGAATTTAATAATTTAATAATAATTAATAATAAAAAATAAGTAAAAACTTAGCTTTTTAATTTTTATTAATTTAAGGAAATATATTAAACTTAATTAATAATAAATATATTATAAAATAATAATTTATTATAAATTTATAATTAAAATTATAATTATAAGCATATTATAAAGAAATAATAATATTAAGCATAATAAGTATTATAAGTAATTAATATTAAAATATTAATAAGTAAGAATTATATATAATAATATATAATTACTTTTAAATAATTTATAATTAAAGAAAAGTTTTATAACTTATAATTATAACCTTTTTTTTATATATAATTAATTTAAATATAATTAATTTATTAATAATAAATATATATTAATTTAATTAATATTAATTTATAATTATTTATAAGTAATTATATATAATAAAGTAAGTAAATAATAAATTTATATTATTATTAATTAAATAATAATTATTAATAATAAAAATTATTATAAATAAATTATAATATTTATATTAAATAATTAATATTAATATTATAAAAATAAATAATTATTAATAATAAAATCTTATTTAATTAAATATTAATAATTATATTATAATTAAAATTAATAAAAGAAATTAATAATGCCTTAACCTTTTTATTATAAAGATTTAATTTATTAATTATATAATATATTTTATTATATAATTAATAATAAAAGTACTTATAATTACTTTACTTTAATATAAATAATAATTAATATTTATATAAATTAATAAATATTCTTTAATAAATATTCTTTTATTATATAATTAATATTTTCTTTTTATATTTTAAAATAACTTTAATATAATCTTTTAATTAGTTTTTTTCTTTTTATTTAAATATAAATTACTTAAATATTTTAATGGCTTAATAAAATAATTAAGTTTAATAATAATATTAAAGAAATACTTTTAAATATTAATAATATTTTTATATAAAAACTTTAATTATTTTTTAATTTTAATAAAGTTTTAAAGTTAATAAATTAATAATAAAAATAAATAATATAATTAATTAAATAAATATTATTATTTTTAAGTTTATAAAGAAAATAATAAAGCATTAAAATATAAATAATAATTTATTTTAATATTTTATAAAAAGCTTTACTTTTTAAAATATAATAATATTTAAAAAGTTAATAATTATTTAAAACTTTAAGAAATTCTTTTAAAAAAAGTTAACATTAAAAAAAGCATTAATAAATAATATATTAATTTAAAAATATTATTTATAAATAATAAATATTATTTATAATAAAAAAAAGAAATTATATAAGATAATTAATATATATAAACTTTTTAAGTTTTATATTTAATAACTTTAATCTTAAAAGCTAAAAATAATATATATTTAAAAAATATTTATTATTTAAAAAATTTAAAAAACTTTAGCTTTTAATATAATTTTATTATTTATAATTTTTATATTTCTTTTAAAAAAGATTTAAAAAGTATAACTTTTTTATTTTTAATTATTTATAAAATTAAAATAAAATTTTATTTAATTAATTTTTTATAATAAATATTATAATTATTATTTTAAAAAAAGAAACTCTTAATTAATTAAATATAAAAACTTTTTTAAAATATTAAGAAATATTATTTTAATATAAATTAAGTTTATTAAAATATTTAAAAATTTTATAACTTAAAAAATAATTTATAAATATTTTTTTTAAAAAGTTAATAAAACTTTATATTTAATATTATTAATTATTATAATATTAAAACCTTTATAATTATATAATTTATATTAAAACTTATTTCTTTAAAATATAATAAATAATTATTTTAATATTAATAATAATATATAATTTTATAAAATATAAAATAAAATTAAAAGTTAAAATAATAAATTATATACTTTATTATATAATAAAATAAAAATCTTTTTAATATTTATTAAATAATAAATATTAAACTTAAATAATATTATATAATATTTTTCTTAATTTTAAAAGAATTATATTATAATTTATTATATTTATTATATTAATATAAGCTTTTTTATTTATAATATATATTTAAAGCTTAAAGCTTATTTTAATATAAAAGTTAATTATTAATAATATTTTTATAATTAAATCTTAATTATATTTAATAAAATATATATTAACTTAAAGAATATTAATAAATACTTTTAAAAGGTTTTTATTATAATATTTAATAAATTATAATTATATTAATAAATATTTAATATATTTTATTAAGAAAATAACTTTTTATAAATAATAATTATTTATATTTATATAAATATATTAAAAGTTTAATATATACTTTTTAATCTTAAATATTTATATAAATTATTATTTTTAAAATTAAAATTTATTTTTAAATTTAATATTTAATATAATATTAATTAATATTATAATATAAATAATTAAAATATTAATAATAAAGAAAATAATATATATTATTATTAGCTAGGTTAACGTATATTAGTTAATAGTAAATTAATTATATTTAAATTAACTATATAAAAGGAAGGAGGGTTGCAACTATAAGCTATAAAACCTCTCTTTAGCTATAAATTATTTAGGGATAATTATATATTACTGCATATAATCCTTGCTTATTAATGCTTTAATGCTAATTGCTTATAATGCTTATTATGCTTAGTATTATTATCCCCTTATAATATATTTATAATTGTATTAGCAATTTTTAATTAAGTAATTAATGCATATCTTTAAAAAGTATATAAAAAAAAGAAGTTAAATTAAACTTAAAGCTATTAAGTTTAAATTTATTAATTAATTAAATTAATTAAAGGTATATACTTATTTAATTATATTAAGTATTTATAAAAAGTAAGTATATAAAAAGGCTTAAGTTATTATTAAAGGGTTAAAGGTTAATTATTTTATTAAAGTATATAATTAATAAATAAAGGTTATTTTAATAATTATATATAATAAATTATCTTAATTATATTAATTAATAAAGTATAAATTATTGCTTTTATTATATAAATATTATATTTATAATGTATTTTATAAACTTATGCTTTTATTACTTATAACGCTTAAGTTAAATAAGGATTAAATTAAACTCTTAAATTATTAATATTATTATTTAATTTTTAGCTTATAATATATCTTAATTTAATTTAATTTAAACTTAATTATGCTTAATTTTTATAATTAAATAAAAGTTAATTAATTATAAAAAAAGGATAAATAAAATAAATTATAAAGATTAATAAATAAGGTATTTAAATAAAAAAGAATAATTAAGTATAAGGAATTATTAAGAAATTATTTAATATTAATTAAGTTAATAAATAAAAATATATATAAGATTAATATATAAATATTAAATTATAAAATTTAATTAAGGATGCTTATTAAATATAAGCTAGCAACTTAAATATTTATAAAATAATAATAACCCTTATTATTTAAATCCTTAATATATAAGTATTATTATAAAAATCTTAGCTATAAAATTTATCCTTAAAAAGGAAATAATTTTAAATATAAGCTATATTATATTATTTCTTAAGATAATTTATAATTAATTAATAAAAGAAAGATTTAAACTTTTATTAATTTTATATATTTTTATTAAATAAAAGTAAAGATTAAGTTGCTTTAATAATTTTTTCTTTATAACTTTATTTATAATTAACTTAATTTATTAATTTTTATTAACTTTTATTTAAATATTTTCCTTAATAATAAATAATATATTAAGCCTTAATATATTTTTTCTTTTTACTTAAGTAAATAATTATTTTTAATTAATATATCCTTATATTTTAATTATAATTTTATTAATATTTATAAGCTATTTAAAAGTTTTATTTAATATACTTTTTATAAAAATATTTATTAAGTTATAATTACTTATAATTTATTAAATCTTAAAGATTTTATATTTTTTATATAATTATTATTAAAATGCTATTAAGTTAATTATAAAGCATTTTTCTTTAATTATGCTAAGCTTAATTAAATACTTATATAAAAAGTATAAATTTATATAAATTATAAAAGGAATAATATTAATGCTAAAATAAGTAATAATTTAATATAAAGTAATTATTAAAGTAATATTTATATTAAATTTATAAATTATATTATAAATTTTAAAAGCTAAAATAATTTTAATAACTCTTTTATATTTAATAAAAAATTAATAAATAATATTATTATAAATATTTAACTTTATAAAGCTATTACCTTAAGTTTTATTAATAAAAATAATAATAAAGCTTATTTAAAAGCTAAGATCTTAATTATTAATAAAAGAATTATTAATAAAAGAATTATTAATAAAGATAAGTAATTTAACTATAATTAAGTTAAGTAATATATATTATATATTATATTTAAAATAATTAGCTTATTATTAAAGCCTTTTATTAAGCTTAATATAGTTTTTTTTACTTAAATTAATAATTTAAGTAGCTATAAATAAGTTAAATATAATTTTTAATTAATAAATAAAAGCTAAGTAAGTATTATAAGTTTATTATTTAGCATATTATTATTCTTAATTAAAAAAAGTAGTTTAAATAAAGGTAATTTTTATGCCTTAACCCCTTTAATATATATTAATAATATCATCCTTTATAATAATAATCTTTATATTATTAAAATTAAGTATTATTTTAAGGATAAATATTATTTTTAATTTATATTAAATATTTACTTTTTTAATTTTTTTTTCTTTATTATTAAGAATATTAAAGTAATAATAAAGAAAGTATTATTTATTTATATTATTATTTAAAATAAGGAAATATAAGTTATAAATAAAGATAATTATGCTTAATTTCTTATAATAATATTTATAATATATTATTTATTAATATATATTAAGTTTAATAATGCTATATAAAGATTTAATAATATATATAATAATATTAAAAGGATACTTATTATAAATCTTTAATAATAACCTTATAAGTATTATATATTTAAGTTTTAATTTTAATTATAAATAGGCTTAAGTAATATTTTAAAGCTTAATATATATTTTTTATTAAATAAAAAATAGTATTAAAGCAATTAAAAATTATTAACTTAATTATTAAATAATAAGGGATTAAGTAAAAATTTCTTTCTTATTATAATTATTATAATTAATTATTATAAGGCATAACTTTTTATAAGGCTTTTTAATTTTACCCTTAATTTTATATATTATTTAAAACTTAAAAAGTTATATATTATTATATATTTTATTATTATAAAGTATTAACTTAAAGATATTATATTTAATTAAGTTTAATACTTCCTTATAATTAAATTCCTTAAATAAGTTTTTAAATATAATAATTATATTATTTTATTAAAGCTTTAATATAAGTTTATAATTATTTTTTTTATATTAAATAATAAATATTTAATTAAGAAATATTTAAATAATAAATATTTATAATAAAAATATTTTAATAAAAGTTTTTAATTTATTTTTTACTTTTAAAAGTTATTCTTATTACTTTAATTTTAAAGGATTTTAATATATACTTAAAAAATTTAGCTTAAAGTATATAATATATTATAAATTATTATTTAATTATAAAGTTTAAATTATAATATTTTTTATTTTATTATAATAATATAGCTATATTATTATAAATTAAAAAACTATTAAGCTATTTAAAAGATTTAAAGTAAGATTATAATTATTAATAATAAAAAGTTTATATAAGCCTTATTATTTATTCTTTTTTTATTATATTTTTATATTACTTTATAATAATAAATTAAGAATTTTTATAATATTAAATTTATTATAAGTATTAAAAGCTATATTTACTTATTATTTAATATTTATTTTTCTTAAAAACTTTATTATTATTTTAATAGCTTTAATTTATTTTTATATTAAAAAAATAAAAGTTAAGTTTTTTATAAGGCATAAATAAGCTTTAAAAATAAGTAATATAAATATAATGCTTTAAGGGCTATAAGTATTATTAATAGCCTTTATTATTATTTAAAGAATAGCTTTTTTTGCATAAGTTATAATTAACTTAATATATAAGATATTAAATACTTATTAAAAAAGAGCGTAATAATATTTAACTTTATTAATAAATTAATAAGCTTTTATTAAAACTTATTTATAAGTAATTTTTATTACTTATATTATTTCTTAAAACTTAATAAATATAAAGTTTATATTAGCATTATAAAGAATTTAATTAAAGGGGTTAAAATAAGTATTAATTTAATACTTATAAAGTACCTTTTATATATCTTTAATTAAAAATAACTTAAGAAACTAAGCTATTTAAAATATTATTATTAAATTAATAATATAAAAAATAAGCTTATTTTTAAAAAAATATATAATATTAATAATAATTTTATAATTAAAGTTATAATTATTTTTTAAAATAAACTTAAATCTTTATAAAGTAAAATTATAAAGCTAATAATAATAATAAAACTTTATAATAATTTTTAAAGTTTTTGCTTTTATATTATATTTAATATTTTTTAATAAGTAATTAAAATATTTAATTAATAAATATTTAAAATATTAATATAATTAATATAATTCTTTTTTATAAAGAATATAATAAAAATATATAGAAAGTATTATAAATATTCCTATTTTTAAGTAATTAAAAATGTTTTTTTAAAGTTATTTAATTATTATTAAATTAATTTATTTATTATATTTTATAAATAAATATATAGCTTATTTATATTACTTATATAAAATAAAAAGAAAATATATTTTTTAATAATATAAAAAGTAATTAAATTAATTATAACCTTTATTATTATTTTTTTAAAATAAAGCTTATAATTCCTTATTAAATTTAATAAGTATTTTTTTTATTTATAAAGTATTAAGTTAAATAAAAAGGTTTTTATATTAAAGAGTAAGGTATTATTTATATTTTATTATAAAAAAAATTATAATATTTATATTAAGGATAATACCTTAAAATTAAGTATAAATATATTTCTTAATTAAAGTAAATTAAAAAATAAAAGTAAATATTATATTTTCTTTATCTTTATTAATATTATTTTTTTTAATAATTATATTTTTTAAAAAGAAATTATAAAGAAAGGTATTATTTATAATAATTTAATAATATATTATATTATTCTTATAATTATTTTCTTCCTTATTAAAGATAATTTTTATATTAAGTTTTTTATACTTAATAAGAAATATAATATAATTAATATTAATAACTTTATAATTAATATATTTTGCTTATATAAAGTATTAATTATAATATTATTAATATTTTATTAATAAGTAATTTAAAGATTAATAATTAATTTTATTATAAATATAATACTTTTTATTTCTTAAAATATTTTATCAATTATTATAATAAAAGTTATATTAAAAATAAAAGTTATTATTGCTAAAGTTACCTTAATTAAAGTTATTATAATTAAAGCTTTTTTAGCTATATTTATTATAACTTAATAGCTTATTATTTTAATATTAATAATTAATATAATATACTTTATTTTCCTTATTATTAGCATTTTAATTATTTTTATTATAATATTAATTAATATTATATTAAAAATTAAGTTTAAGAAAAAATCTTAATTTTAAGAATAATGCTTTATATAAGTATTTAAAATTAAAAAATATATATTATAATTTTAGCATATTTATATAAATATAAATAATTATTATTTATAAAAAGTTATTTTCTTAATAAAGTATGTTAAATGCTTATTAATATAATTATAATTTATTAAATATTATAATAAAAACCTTTTAAAAATACTTATTAATATTTTTTAAATTAATATATATTTTATTAAATATAATTAAAGTTTAATTATAAAAATATTATTAATAATTAATCTTTATATTAAAGTAAGCTTTAAGCTTTAAATATATATTATAAATAAAGAACTTTATATTAATATAATAAATATAATAAATTTTAATATAATCTTTAAGAATTAAGGAAAATATTATATAAAATTATTTAAGTTTAATATTTATTATTTAATAAATATTAAGAAAGATTTTTATCTTATTATTTAATAAATTATATAATTTATTATTTTAATTTTTAGTTTTATTTTATATTTTATTAAATTATATATTATTATTAATATTAAGAAAATTATTTATTATTTTTTAAGGAAATAAATTTTAATATAAATTATATAATTATAAAGGTTTTAATATTATAATAAATAATAATATTAAGTATAAAGCTTTTATTAACTCCTTAAGGGGAATACTTATAAATTATTTCTTAAATTATAAAGTTTTTAAGTATTTAAATAAACTTAATTTTTATTAAAATAATATTTCTTAATATCTTAAGAAAGCCCTTATATTTAATTAATTAAAGGTTTTTTTTTTATAAAATAATAATTATAATACTTATTATAAGAAAGTTAATTAAATAAAGTTTTATTTTAATTTTATAAATAATTAAAGATAAGAAAGTTATAATTTTTAAAATTTTTTATTATTTTTAATAAAGAGAATTAATTATTTTAAGTTTTAATAAAAAGAAGTAAAAGCTATAAATATTAAAATTATATTAATAATTAAGGTTTTTTAAATTTCTTAAATAATAAGTATTTTTTAAGTATTTATTATTTTTAGCTTTTAAGATTAAAGCTATTAAGTATAAAACTTAAAGAATTTATATATATTAATTACCTTATATAATTTCTTTTCTTATTATAAAGGATACTTATTATATATAAGTAATACTTTTAAGTTAATATATTATTTATTAATACTTTCTTTAATATTAATTTCTTTTTCTTAAGGGAATTTCTTAAAGTTTTAAATAATAATTAACTTTTTAAATATTATTATAAAAATAAATTATTATTTATATCTTAATGTTTTATTATTTTTTTTATAAACTTAAAAATAATAGCATTTACTTAATTAATTATATTATTTACCTTTATTATTAATTTATCTTAATGGTTAAAATTAACTTATTAACTTTAAAATCTTTTATTAAGGTTAAAAAATAATTAAAGTTTTTATATAAAAGCATTATTAACATTTAAAGGTATTTCTTTAATATTATTATTAAATTTAGCTATCTTGCTAAGCCGTTAAAATATTTAAGTAATTTATATATAAGGGAAAAAGAAAAAGTGTAATTAAGGGAATATAATAAGGTTATTTTAAAGCATAAAAAGAAAGTATTAATTATATAATAAAAAAGTATTTATTAAAAAGTATTTATTAACTTAAGTAAATATAAATTATTATTTATATTAAAATAAAATAATTATAAATATTTTTAATATTAATTACGTAATAAAATGCATTATATAATTAATAAATCTTAAGCATTATTAAGAACTTATTAATTAATAAGTTAAATTTTTATAATAAGAAAGTTAAAGCATTATTAATCTTTTCTTATTAATTATTACGAACATAACAGGAATAGAACCAAGGGAATACTATTGGTCCCTTGAAGGCATAGATAAACCCCATAGGCTAGCAAAACGGGCCTATAAAAGAAGGCATAACCTAAAGGATTACATAACCTAAATTACTTAATAATTAAGGCTATTAAATTACTTAAAGTAAGCTAAGTAAGCTAAGTAAGCAATAAGCTAAGTAAACTAAGTAAGTAGGTTTTATTAATAAGCTAAAGAAATAAATTATATAAGATTATGCTTATTATTAATAAATATCATTAGCTTAAGATAGCTTTTTAATAGTTAATTTAAGTATTTACCTTAAATAACTATAAGGCTTTTAATTTATTATTATTATATATTGCTTAAAACATTATTACTTTAAATATTCCTTAAATATAAACCTACTTATTAAATTTATTAGCTAAGAATTAATTATAATTATTATATTTTAATTACTTTTATTTAAACATTTTATATAAACCCTAAGTAATAACTTATATAATTATTACCTTTATTTTAATATATCTTTTAATTATATTTAAAAAAACCTTTAGCAAAAGCTAAATAATAATAACTTTAAACTCTTATAAGCTTAATACCTTAAAATAGTTAAGGAAATTAAGAAACTTTATGCTTATATTTAAGGATAGGCTAATTAAAATAATAAAGTAAAAAAACTTAAGATTAAAGTTAAAATACTTTAAAATATTATTAATATTATTAATACCTTAATTAAACCCAAGAAATTCATTAAGCTTATTAACCTAACTTCTTATAATAATTCCTTAGAATAATTATAAGCTTACCTTACCTAAGTTAAAGCTTATTAATGCTTTTATAGCCTTAATAATTAATTTAATGAAAAATAAGTTATATATATAGCCTTTTTTTTTAAAAAACAAGCCTTAATATAATTTAAACCTTATCTTATAAACTTCCTTAAAAAAGATAAATTTAAATAATATAAGCAAGAAACTTAAAATATCTTTAGTAACTTTAAGAATTATAAATTTACCCTTAAATTACTTTTTTAAGATTTAAATAAGAAATAATAAGTAAAAAGAAAGCTTATAAGATTATGCTAAAAAAAACTTATTATTACTTATGCTGCAAAGTTTTACTAAATTTATGCTAAAGTTAATTATATTAATATTATAAAAATCTTTATATTTTATAATAAGTTAAAAAATAAAGTAAAGGATGAATTATTTAAATTAAATTAATTAAATAATTTTATTTAATATATAAAATTAGCTATTTAAATTAATAATTAAATTTATAAATATAAATTTAAAAAGAAGGAATAAAACTTAATATGCCCTTTTTGCTAATAAAATAAGCTAAACTTTGGAAAATAATATTAGCTATAAATAATAGCTAATAAGTAATATTTAAGCTTAATAAAACTTAATGTTGCTTAAAAGAAGCTTAAGAAGAATATTAAATATTATAGCTATAGCAAGAAAGAATACTTTATATAAAATTGCTAAAGTAAGAAAAAAAATAATTAAAAGCTAATATTAAAGTAATAATAAGCTAGCTTAGTTATTAAGAAACTTATAAAAAATTATGCATTTATAAGCTAAATAATATATTATAATAATAATTATAATATATAATTTTTAAGTAAGAAAATATTAAAATAATTTCTTAAGGTACTTAAGGGCTAAAAGACTTTTATAATAATAAAATAAAAGCTATTTATAATTATAATTAATATTAATTAAGTAGTATTTTTAAATTTAAAGGATTAAAATCCTTATAAATAAGTAAGTAAGGCACTCTTTATAGCACTTAATATTAATATTATTTAAATTGCAATCCTAAGATGAGATAAAAGTATAATTATATTAATGGTTTATAAAGAACTCCTTATATTATTATTAGCGCATTTTTTTAATAATAATTCTTAAATGCATTATTAATACTTAAATTATAAGGAAATCTTATAAGCTTTATATATTTTTAATAAATATAGGATATATTATATAAGTAAGATTAAAGCAGGATTTTTTTTTTAAATAATTAAGCATAATAAAGATAGCAAGGCTTTATAAGTAAAAAGAATTATAATATTAAAGCATTTAATAATACTTCCTTAACTAAGGATATGCTATTTTTAAACTTTAAGTAAATTACCCTTTATATTACTTATAAAACCTTAAACTATAAAGGCATTATTTATAAATTAATTATTAAATATATCTTAAATTAAAACTTTAAAATTAGCATTAATATTATTAATTTAATATAATCTTATTACTTAATAAGGAAAGTATAATATTAAAAAACCTTATAATTATAATATAAGCGCTAAAGGCAGTAAAAGAACTTATATAAGGAGCTATTTAATAAATTAAGAAAATCTTAATAAAAAAATAAATAATAAAAAAATAACTAAGGTTAAGTTTAAATAAGCCTTAATTAATTATAACTAATATAAAAAGGTTTCTTTATATAATAAATATTAAAGAATATAAATATATAAAAGTTATATTATAAATTAAATAATAATTCTTTATAATATTTTTAAATAATAAAGTATAAGGAAACTTTATATTACCTATAATAATAAATTAATATAAAATATTATAGCAATAAAAGATAAAACCCTATATATTTAGCATTATTAATAAATAAAAAGTACTTTATAAAAATAAAATTATTAATATAAAAATTAATTATTTATTAATTATCTTTAATAATTATAAAAAGATAATTTAGTTTAATATTATAAATATAGTAAAATATAAAATTATATTAAGGATTTTATAGCTTAAGAAGAATAACCCCTAAATTAATTAAATTACTAGCTAAATTTATTAAAATTAATTTAATAAATGGAAAAGTTAAGAATAAGAAAATAAATTTAATCCCTAAGGATAGCCGTAATGCCGGCGCTTATATAAATTTACATAGCAAATCTCTTAAGGAATAAGAAAAAAATTTAGTTACTAAAGCAGAAATAGCTAACCCCCTAAATAAGTTAAATAAATAATAATAATACCTTAATTTACTATAAATTAAAGGAAGAATAAAGCAGCTAACTTAAATAATATAATAATAAATATAAGAAATTTAAATAATATTTAAATAAATATGCTATTTATTAAAAATCTTAAGGATTATAGTTATATTCTTAAAAAAAACTTTAAAATAAATAAAGAAATAATAATATTTAATGCATTATAAGATAATATAGCCATTACTTAAAAAGTTTATTTATTTTATATAATAATAAAAGAAAATAAATAACTTAAAATAAATTTTAAAAGAATATTAAAAATACTTAAAGCTATTTTAAGCAATACTTAACATTAAATTACTTAAATATAATTAATAAAATTATAAAATACCCTTAAAAAAAGAAAGTTACTTTAAATTTTATAAGATTTATAATCTTAATAAAGAATAGCTTAAAGTATTATATAAATACCTTAATAATAACTTAAAGAAAAAATATATTTAACTATTTATTTTATTTATAAGCTACTTTATTTTCTTTATGCTAAAGGAAAATGGAAAACTATACCTTTATATAAACTATTAATAATTTAATGAAATTATAATTAAAAATTAATATCCTTTTTCGCTTATTAAGGAATTATATAATAAACTTTAAAAAGTATAATAATTTATAGCATTAAATCTTAAGAGTATTTATAACTTTATTAAAATAAAATATAAAAAAAAATAAAAAACTGCCTTTAAAATAAAGTATAATTACTTTAAATACTTAATTATGCTTTTTAACCTTATTAATATACTTACTTCTTTTTAAGTAATAATTAATAACATTTTATAAAATATCTTAATTACTTTATAATAATTTACTTAAATAATATCTTAATCTTTTTAAAAATACTTAAGTAATATAAGCAGTATATATATTAAGTTCTTTAAACTCTTTAAAATGCTAAACTTTTAATAAAATTAAAAAAAAGTTACTTTTATATATAAGAAGTTAATTTCCTTAAATATATAATTTAATTAAGAGAAATTAAAATATAAGCCTTTAAAATTATAATAATTAAAAACTAGCTAACTTTAATTAATATTAAGGAAGTTAAGAGCTTTTAAAATTACATTAACTTTTACTAATAATATATTAAAAATTATAAAGAATTATTTATATTATTAATTAACCTTATTAAGAAGAATTAACTCTTTAAATAAGAAAAGGAAAAATAAAATGCATTTAATAAAATTAAGGAATAAATTTTTTTAAAACCCATACTTATAAAGGCAAACCCTAAGAAGGTTTATAAAATAGGTATTAACGCCTTAAACTTCGTTATTAAAGGAAAATTAAAATAATATAATAAATAAGGATAATTTTACCCTATTGCATTTTTTTTATAAAAACTTAATAAACCTAAACTTAACTACTTAATATATAATAAAGAATTTATGGCAATTATTAAAATATTTAAAAAATAAAAATATTACTTAATTAAAGCAAAATATTAAATATAAGTATTTATAAATTATAAAAACTTAATATATTTTATAATTACTAAGGAGCTTAATAAATAATAAATTAAATAATTAAAATATTTCTTATAGTTTAATGTTAAAATTATATATTAAAAGGGATTTAAAAATAAAAGGGTAAATGCCCTTAGCAAATAATTAAATTATTAATAAAAGGTTTTACTTAAAACTTATATAATACTTTATAAAAACTTAAATAAAAGCCTAAGCATAAAATACCTAAAAGGGCAATTCGCCGCGGATTAACTAAAAAACAACCTATTAAAACAATAAATTATAGCGGCCTATTAAGTATAATTTATTATAAATTAACTTAATTAAGCTAAATAAAGCTATAAAAACATTTTAAATAATAAAAAGAAATAGTTTTAAAATATTAATAAAACCTTATTTTATAAGGGAAAACATTACCTTTTAATAGCTCTTTAAAAGGAAGTTATTAAAGAACTTTATAAAGCATTAGTATATAGCTATTAAGGCATTTAAGCTATATACTTAAGGCTAAGATAATATTAAGACTTCCTTAATGCAAAATAAAAAGTTGCTTAAGTTATTAATAAATGCAACCTTTATAATTAAAGCAAGCTTATAAGATATAAGCCATATAAGCTATTATAATTATTATTAATATTAAATAAGCTATAAAAGTTAATTAGCTTAAACTTTATTATTAAACTTCCCTTATTTAAGGAATTAATAATAAGAATTAGCTATAATAGCATTTTAATTATAATAAATAGGTTTATAAAGTATATATACTTTATACCTTATAAAGAATCCAATATAGCAAAAGAACTTATTTATATATTCCTTAAGATAATTATTAATTAATATAAGCTATTAAATAAAATTATATTAAATTAAAATAAGCTATTTATATTAAACTTTTAATTCTTTTTAATAAGATAACTAAGAATTAAGCATAAACTCTTAATAATAGCATACTTATAAATAAATAAATAAACAAAATAACTTAACTAAATATTAAAATAATATATACGCTGCTATATTAATTATTAGCAGAATAATTAAGTACTATTGCTATTGCTAATATAATTCGCATATAATAGCATGAATATATATATTATTAATATTTTACCATTTTATATTAATTATGGATTTAATTTAAATATTTATTAATACTTAATTTTTAATATAAAAGCATTATAAGCCATTAACTATATAAAATAAATTAAAAATATTTATAAGAAAATCATAATAAATTTAGAGTTTATTTAAAAATGCATAGTAAAATAAATAAATTAATAAAGGTTAAAGGAATTAACCTTTAAAAAGAAAGATATGGTTTACTTACTTTATAAAAAATAAATTAAAACTAAATAACTTAATAATAAACTTAACTTTAAAAAGATTGGATTATTTAAAGTTAAAGAAAAAACATTAAAAATAAACTATAAACTTGCGCTATTAAAAGAAATAAGAATTCACCTAATCTTCCATATCTTTATATTAGAATCCGCACTAGCTAATGCAATACTAGCTATTAGCGTTAAGCTTGATAACTATAAACCGGAATACTTAGTTAAATGGGAAGGATATGGCAACAAGGATAATTTATGGGAATTTATTTAGAACCTAGCAAACTATTAAAAGGTACTTTAAATATACTATTAAGAAAAACTAATTAATCCTTACTTACATTAATAGCAATCAACTTTTAATTAACTACATTAAAAAAACCTAAGAATTAAAATTTTAATATAGTAAAGCCCTTAGCTTTGCAAGCAAAACGCTATAACTTTAGCTCCTAGCGCTCTTACTTATTCAATTTATTAAGAAACTTTAAACTAACATTAATTATTTTTACGCCTTATTTAGCTAATAATTAACGCTAAATGCATAAATATTTTAAATAAAATAAAAACTTAGCAATTTTAGCATAAACTTAATTTAAACCCTTAAAAATATAATAATATATACTCTTTAACTTATTTTTTACTTTATACTTCTTAGCCTAAAGCTTTTTATTCTTTGCTATAATATAAGAAATTGCATTATATATTAATAAAATTTATAAAAGAAATTAAAAGATACTTATAAGCAGAAATCAGCACCTTACAATTATTATATAAGCAATCCTAATAAACGCATTAAAAGCAGCGCTTTATGCCATTTATTATTTTATATAACAACCCTTTAAAAGCATAAAAGGTGCATAGCATAACTTTAAAACCAAACTACTTAATAAAAGCAAATAATTAAAGGCATTAATTTTATTTCTTAAAATAAAACTTTTTTATATAAGAAAATATAATTAGTAAATATAAAAAAAAAAAAAAATACGCAGTAAAAAGATAATAAGCAAAATTTAGCAAGGAAATGAAAAAGAAGAAGAAAAATATATTAATAAGACTTTTTAAGATAAAAAGCAAAAAAGAAGGGGAATAATATTATAAATATAATAAGAATAAAACTAGGGGAATATTATTAATCCTTTAAAGGCGTAAATAAACCCTATAAGCCAGCAAGATAGGCTTATAAGAGGAGGCATAATCCAAAGGGTTACGTAACCTAAATTACTTAATAACTAAGGCTATTAAATTACTTAAAGTAAGCTAAGTAAGCTAAGTAAGCAATAAGCTAAGTAAACTAAATAAGCAAGTTTTATTAATAAGCTAAAGAAATAAACTATATAAAATTACGCTTATTATTAATAAATAACATTAACTTAAAATAGCTTTTTAGCAGTTAATTTAAGTATTTACTTTAAATAGCTATAAGGCTTTTAATCCACTATTATTATACATTGCTTAAAACATTACCACCTTAAACATTCCCTAAATATAAACCCGCTTACTAGGTTTATCAGCTAGGAATTAGTTATGATCGTTATATTAATTTTAATCATAATATAGCTATTAATACTTAGTTAAGTAGGGTTTTATTATTAATAGTTACTTATCTTTATAATATTAATATTAATTATTTAGCGTAAATATTATAACTTAATTATAATGGTTTTCATTATTAATAATTGCCGCTTAATTAATAGCAATATAAATTTATTACTTACTTACCTTGCTATTTATAATTACTTATAAGTAATTATTAATTAATATTAGCTAAGTTAATATATATTAATTAATAGCAAATTAATTATATTTAAATTGGCTATATAAAAGGAAGGAGGGTTGCAGCCATAAGTTGTAAAACCTTCCTTTAGCTATAAATTATCTAGAGGTGGTTATATATTGCTGCATATAACTCTTGCCTATTAATGCTTTAGTGCTAATTGCTTATAGTGCTTATTATGCTTAATGCTGCTATCCCCTTATAATATGTTTATAATTATAATTATATTAATTATTAATATTATAATAATTAATTATTAAAATATAATTATTAATTATTAAAATATAATTATTATTATTATATTTATAATAAAATTAATTATTAATTTTTAAATTATTTATTAATATAATATTAATAATATTATAATTAATACTTTATATAAATAAAATATATTAATTATAAAGTTATTAATATTAATTATATTATATTTTTTATAAAATATAAAAAATTTAATATAAGAATTACTTTTAATAAGAAAAGAAAATAATTATAAAAATAATATAATATATTATTAAATTATTATAAATAATACCTTTTTATAACTTTTTCTTAAAATAAATAATTATTAATAAAAATAAAGAAAATATAATGTTTATTTTTATTTCTTAATTTATTTTAATTAAAAAATATATTTATATATAATTTTAAAGTATTATTTTTAATATAAATAATATTTTTCTTTTTAATAAAAAAACCTTTTTATTTAATTTAATATTTTATAAAAGCTTATTAATTTATTGATTTAATTAAATAATATTATACTTTTTTTAATAAATATTTATATTTATATATATTAAGTTAATTATTATTTATATAAAAAACCTATTCTTTAAATAATAATAAAAATTATTAATAATATTTATATTATTTATTTTTAAAGCTTATTTATATTTTATAAAAAACTTAATTTTTATTTTTTTAATATAAAGGAAATTAAAGTTATTAAAATAATAATAAAGTTTTTAAAAAAATAATTATTAAATAATAAATAAATATAACTTTTAATATATATAATAAACTTAATATTATAAAAGCTTTTAATTTATTATTATAAAATAATATAAAGATATAATAAAAAAATAATAAATAATAAAGCTTATATAAGCTTTTTATTATTAATAATTATAACTTTATATTAAATCTTTTTAATAATTTAATAATTTTTTAATTTATAATAATTTAATTACATTATTATAATAAAATTAAAGATATTATAATTTAAACTTTATAATTAAGTAATAATTTATAATATATTATATATTTTAAATTAAATTCTTTAAATATATACTTAAATTCTTTAAAAGTTAAGTAATAAAAATAATTTTTAAAAGTAAAAAATAAGTTAAAAGCTTTTATTAAAATACTTTTAATATAATTATTTATTATTTAAATATTTCTTAATTAAATATTTCTTAATTAAATATTTATTATATAATATAAAAAAAATAATTATAAATTTATATTAAAGCTTTAATAAAATAATATAATTATTATATTTTAAAATTTATTAAAGGAATTTAATTATAAAAAAGTATTAAATTTAATTAAATATAATATTTTTAAGTTTATACTTTATAATAAAAATTTATATAATAATATATAACTTTTTAAGTTTTAAATAATATATAAAATTAAAGGAAAAATTAAAAAGCTATATAAAAAGTTATATTTTATAATAATTAATTAATATAATTTATTATTAAATAATAAATATTATTAAATAGCGAATCTTTTTAACTTTACTTAACTTTTATTAATTATAATATTATATTAAAGTAAATAAATTCATAAAAAGTTAATATTAATTAATATTAATTATATTTAATTTTTTATTTTTAATTAATTTTATTAATTTAAAAGTATTAATATAAATATAATATTAATTTAAATAAATTAAATTTTAATAAGAAATATATATTTAATATTAATTAATATTAATTATATTATTAAAAATATAATTTATTATAAATTAATAAAATAATTATATTTATATTAATTAATATTAATTAAGCTAAATTTATTATAATATAATTAAAATTTAATTAATTAAACTTTTTTTTATTTATTTTATAAGTTTTTATATTATACTTAATTTTATTATAATTATTATAATATTTTTTAATGAAATTTAATTATTAAATAATTTATTAAATATTTAATAATATTTAAAATTTTTTTTTTTAAAAAAAAGTAAAAAGAAATTATATTAAAGTTTATAAATAAATATTAAACTTAAAAAATATAAAATTAAAATTTTAGAGAAAAATATTTTAGCTTTTTTAAATATAAATTTAATATTTTTTATTATAAAAGTTTTATTATAAGCTATTTTAAATATAAAAAAATTAAATTTAATAATATAATTAATAAAGGCTTAAATAAAAATTTAATTTTATTATTATATATATATATTAAAAATAAATATAATATAATATTTAATAATTAAAATAAATAAAATAAATATAATAATATATTAATAATAATAATTTTATTATTTATATAATATTAATTAAATTTAATTAATATATAGCTTTTATAATTATTTATAATTAATATTTAATAATTAATATTTCTTTTAATTTAATATATTTATTAAAGTATTAAATTTATTTTAAATTAATTTTATTATTTATTTATTTATTAAAAATAAGCTTAATAATTTAATTATGTAAAAAACTTAATTTTATTACTTAATTAATAAAATAATAAATATTTTAAATAATTATAAATAATAAAATTTATAATTTATTTATATTAATATATTTAATAATTATTATTTATTTTTAATTATTAAATTAAATAAATTTAATCTTTTTATATTTATTAATATATATTATAATTAATAATAATATAATTATATTTATTATAAAGTTAAGTTTATTAAAATTATAAAGATTATTATTAATAATTTAATACTTAATTATTATATTATAAAGTAATTTAAATTAATTTTTAATAATTTTTAAATTTTTATAAAAAGCCCTTTAATAATTATAAAAATATTTAAATTTAATCTTAAAGCTAAGTTATAAATTTATAAAATATTAAGCTTAATGCTTATTAATAAATTTAGCATTTTATAATATTAATAAAAGATTAATTATATTTTTTATATTAAAAAGTTATAAAAAGAATGTTTAAATATTTTGCTTAATAATATATTAAATAAGCATTTATTTTTTAATTAAGTTAAATTTATGCTTATTAATATATAATTCTTTATTTTATAATATAAAGTTTATTTTAAGATATAAAAAAATTATATTATTTAAGGAATATTTAAGGGTTTTATATTTTTTTTTAAATTTATTAATTACTTAAATAATTAAAAGAATTTTATTTTCTTTTAATAAAGAATATATAATATAATATTAATTTTTAGCGCATTAAATATTTAAGTAAATAAATTAAAGTAAAATTAATATAAAAAATTAAAATATATTTAATATTAAAAAAGAGTTATTTTATATAAATTTTAATAATTCTTAATTATATTATATTTATGCCAACCCCTTTAAATTAATAAAATAAAATTAAAAATAAAGAATTAATTATAATTAATATTAATTAATATTAACTTTTATTAAATTAATTGCATTAAATAAATATTAAGGTTAATTAAAGTTAATTAAAGTTATAAAAATTAATTATAATATAATATTAATTATTACTTAATAAATTACGTTATATAATTTCTTATATATATATATAAAACTTTATATATATATATATATAATATAAATATTAATATTAACTTAAAAAGTATTTTAAATAAAATATTAAGGAAAAGCTTTATTAAAATAAATTTTATTAAATTATTATATATAAATTAAAATTTAAGCTATATATTAATATAAAATTAATATTTATAATTACTTTTATAAAGAAAATATAAATATTATTTTTTTAATTCTTTTAATTCTTTTAAATATAAATTATTTAACTTTTTATTTAATTATTTATTTAATGTTTTTTTAAAAAAATAAAAAGCAAATAAGGAAATAAGTTATAAGGGTATATTATTAAGAATTAAACTTAGGTTTTTAATTTTAAATTATTAAAGTTTTAATTATTAAATATAATACCTTTATATATATTATTTCCTTGCGTGCGAAATTTTATAAAAATAAAATGTAAATATAATAAAATAAGTAAATTAATATATATATGTAAAGGAAATTTTATATATATATTAAACATTTTATATATATATAAAAGAAAAGAAAGAAAGAAAAAAAAGAAGAATTAATAAAATAATTAATAAAATAATTAATAAAATAATTAATAAAATAATTAATAAAATAATTAATAAAATAATTAATAAAATAATTAATAAAATATTTAATAAAATAATTAATAAAATAATTAATAAAATATTTAATAAAATAATTAATAAAATAATTAATAAAATAATTAATAAAATAATTATTAATTTAATGTAAATATATTTCTTTCTTTTATTTTTCCTTTTTTTTACTTTTTTTATATATTAAAAACGCAACTTACTTATTATAATACTATAAATTATTATATAATGTACTCTTATTATTAATTTTTAATTAAAATAAAAATTAAAATTAAAAAAACTTATAAAATACTTAAAAATATATAAAAAACTTTAAAATATTAAAAAGATAAATTCTTTTTTATCTTTTATCGCTAAACTTTTTATATTTTTTAATATATATTATGTTAAGGAATTTAATTTAAATAATAAAAACTTTAAGAATAATATTAATAATAATATTAATTCTTAAGAAAATAAAATTATATTTAAAAAGCTAAATAAAAAAGTTAATAAATATATTAATAAAAAAGAAATAAAGCAATATTTAAATTTAAACCCTTAAATCTTATTTAATTAAAAAAAGTTATTTAATTATAAATTATTATTTATTAATTATTTAAAACTTAAAAAAGGTTTATTTAAATATATTATACTTAATTATAATTATATATTAATATTTAAAGCAACTAAGCCTTAAATTAACTTTATTAGCCCTTAATATTATAATAATACTACTTAAGAATAGCTTATAATAAAGAAATAAATAAAATATTAATAAAACGTAAGTATCTTTAATAATAAATTAAATTTATTTATATTATTTAAAAAAGCATATAATTATTAATTTTAAAATCCCTTATAAGAAATAAAAGAAAAAAATAATATTTTATTAATTTTATACTTATTAATAATAAAGTTTACCTTAAAAAAGTTATAAATTTCTTAGCAATAAATAACTTATCTTTTAATATTTTATTTTTTAAATTTTATAATAAATTAACTTAATATTTAAATATATAAATTTATATTATATTAATTTAAATTTATAATATATTTATTAATTTATTTTTAATAATATTCTTAAAATTTATTATAAAAAGTTATAAGCTTATTTATAAGTATTATATAATATTATTATTTAAAGTATTAAAGAAATAAATAAAAAATAAATTAAAGATAATAAAAGAATTTTTATATAATTAAATATTTAAATCTTTATTAACTTTATTAAATATTTAAATATTATTATAAATTTTATAAATAAAAACTTTAAATATAATTATTAATTAATTAATAAATAATTTTAAAATTATCTTTAAGTAATAATATATAAATATTAATAAAGTTATAAAATTTAAACTTTTAAAAGAAGTATATAATAATAATATATAAATATATATATATATATAATATTTAAATAAATTATTTTAACTCCTTTTAAAATTACCTTAAATTTTATTAATAAGTAAATATTATTTAAATAATTTATATTTAATATTAAGTTTATAATATTAATTATTTAATTTATAATATTATAAGGAATAATAGCTTAAATAATAATATATTTCTTAAAGAATTTAATATAAATTACTTTATAAAATTTAATTTAAATTTTAAAATAATATATATAATGCTTAATATATATATTAAATTTATATATTAAAGCTATTATTAATTCTTTTAATAAAAATATAATAAATAACGTTAAAGTATAATAAATTATATTATTAAGCATTTTTATAAAAAATATAAATAAAAAAAAATATATTCTTTTAATAAGAAAAAAATAAAATTTTAATAAACTATTAAGTATTTTATTATTATTAATATATTTTTTAACTTTTTAATTAATTATGTTTAAGGTTATTAAATAAAAAAAGATATATAATTATTATTATTAAAAGAAATTAATAAATAAAATAATAATAATTAAGAATTCTTAAAGAATATAAATTAAGAAATAAATTACTTATTAATAAAAATAAAGTATTAATTTTATTAAATATTTATAATATAAATATATAATATATTTTAATTCTTTTTTACTTAATTAACTAAAAAATAAATATTAATATTTATTAAAACTCTTTATATAAAATAATAAATATAGCTTTAAATTTTAAAGAACTTATTAATTAATTTATTAAAGACTTTAATTATAAAGTTTTAAAAGAATTAATTATATTAAAAAAAGAATGGAAATAAATAAAAGATTTAAAATATATTTTATTATTTTTTTATATATTAATAATTATTTTATAAGAGAGAAAATACCTTACTTTAAGTTTAATTTTACCTTTAATTAAATAAATATATAAGGTATTATTAAACTTAACTTAATAATTAATATATTATATAAAATATTTATTATTATAAGAATTATAAGAATATATATTTTAAATTTCTTTAAAGGTTTAATAATTTATTAATATTATTAATAATTTATATAATAAGAAAAAAAAATAATAAAGAAAACGAAAATTAAGTTAAATTATTAAAAATATTTATATAAGAAAAGTAATAAATTAATATATATATTAATTTAAATATATTAAATTTATTGCTAAAGAAAACGAATAAAAGTAAAGAATATTTTAAGCTTTTCTTTTCTTATAAATATATTTAAAAATATAGAAAAAGAAAATAATTTAAAATAAAAAATAAATAAATATCTTTAAAAAAATATTTAACTTTTTAAAGTAAATATAATGCCTTTTTATTTAATAAATTAAAAAGATAATAAATATTAATATTTAAATAAATTAATATTTTAAAGTAATAAAATATAAATAAAATTTTATATTCTTATTTACTTTTATTTATATTAGCTTTAAAATATTTAAATATTGTCATTATATTTATTATAATTAAAAGGAATTTTAATAATTAAATAAATATTATTATTAATAAATATATTAATTTATAATACATTATATAAAAAGATTTATAAATTTTAAAATATAATATTAAAAAAGAAAAAAGTTTATTAAAGATTAAAAAATATTTAAATTTAAAAACATTAAAACTTAACTTAAATAAAAGGGAAAATAATAATATTAATTAATTAAATACATAATATTAGCTTATAAATTAATTTAAAAATAATTAATAATATTTAATAAATAGTATTAAATTAAATAGTTTTTTAAATTTAAAATAAAAAACATATTATTACTTTATAATAAATATTAATTATTTAATATTAAGTATAATGTAATAAAAGTATAATTTAATAATATTTTATATTATATATTTATTTATATATTTAAAGATTTACTTATTTATTTAATTTTATATTTATTTATTTATTTCTTTATTTATTTATTTATTTATTTATTTATTTATTTATTTATTTATTTATTTATTTATTTATTTATTTATTTATTTATTTATTTATTTATTTATTTATTTATTTATTTATTTATTTATTTATTTATTTATTTATTTATTTATTGATTTATTGATTTATTTATTTATTTATTTATTTATTTATTTATTTATTTATTTATTTATTTATTTATTTATTTATTTATTTATTTATTATTTATTTATTTATTTATTTATTTATTTATTTATTTATTTATTTATTTATTTATTTATTTATTTATTTATTTATTTAAATTATTTTTATATACCTTAAAATCTTTAACTTTTTTAAGAAATTTAAAGGCTATATTTATAAAAAAGTTATAATTTAATTATTAAAATATAAATAATATTTTTTTATTATTTAAAAATTTAAGTTTAATTCTTAATAACTTTATATAATATAATATTTAAGTTTCTTTTTAATAATTTATTAAATAATTCTTTTTTTAAAGTTATTATTAGGAATTGTACACTTAAAGCCATAGGGAATAGAATTGCTTAATAAACCAGTCTGGATAGGCTGGCGCAACCTTTTAATGCACTATTCCTAATAAATAGTAGCTATAACTAGTTGTCTTAGCTAATAGCTTAGCTTATAGCTATTTATACCAAGGTTGCAAGTTTAATCCCCGCTATGCCCAGGCCTTAAGCGTGTTAGCATTGCTAATGGGAAAATATAAACGATAGCCCATGAATAGGGTATAGCAGCACTAAACTAGCGATATCTAAGAAGCCTTATAATAGCTTACGTGGATATAAGTTACTTTATCTATAATGCCCTAATTATTAGGAATTATGTACTTAAAGCCATAAGGAATAGAATTACTTAATAAACCAGTTTAAATAGGCTGGTGCAACCTTTTAATGCACTATTCTTAATAGTTATTAAGCTTTTATTTCTTTTATTTCTTATATTTCTTATATATAAAATTTCTTATATATATATATAATTATAAATTTAAAAATAATTAAACTTAACTTTTAAGTTAAGTTATAAATTTATAAAGCATTAAGCTTAATATTTATTAATAAGTTTAATATTTTATAATATTAATAATAAGTTAATTATATTATTTATATTAAAAACTTATAATAAAAGTCTTTAAGCATTTTACTTAATAATATATTAAATAAGCATTTACTTTCTTATTAATATATAATTCTTTATAAAAGTATTATTAATTTATTTTATAATATTATATAATTTTAATTACTTTTAATGGTTTTATATAATTTTTTAAGGCTTTTAAATTATTTAAATAATTAAAAAGATTTTAATTTATTTAATAAAGGATATATAATATAATATTAATTTTTATTATAATAAATATTATAATAAATATTTAAGTATATAATTTAAAATAAAGTTAATATAAAAAATTAAGATATAATTAATATTATAAAAAAGCTATTTTATATAAATTTTAATAACTTTTAATTATATTATATTTATAATAATTACTTTAAATTAATTAAATTAATTAAAAATAAGAAATTTAATATAATTAATATTAATTAATATTAATTAATATTAACTTTTATTAAATCTTTTATATTAAATAAGTATTAAAATTAATAAAATTTTATAAACCTTATTAAAAAAAACTACTTCTTAATAAAAACTATTTATTAATAAATTACGTTATTTTATATTTATTTATCTTTTTATTAAAAAGGGGGCTTTTATATAATAATTAAATAAGGTTAATATATAAAGATAAATAAGATAATTAATCCCGCCTTAATATAATAATTATATATAACTTATATAAGTATTATTCTTTTAAGGAATTATATTTAAACTTTAAGATTAATTTTAAATTCTTTCTTTATTTAAAATATCCTTAAGCTTAATACTTTTTACTTAAGAAATTTTAATTTTTAATCAAAAAATATTTAACTTAATATATATAAAGATACTTTTTAATTTTTTATTTTCATTATAAATATAAATAAATTAATTAATATAAAAAAAACGCCTTAGCATTTTTAAATTTAATATTTATAATTTAAGTTTAAATTAATTTAATAAATAAATAAATTTAAAAACTTTTAAAAGCTTTAACTTTTATTTTTATATTTATTACTTAGTTAAATTTTAAAGCTTAATATAAAATTATTAATAACTTTAAAAATATATAAATAATTAATTAAAATAAAGTAATATTAAAGAGATAAAAATAAAAATATATAAATAATAAAGTATTTATAAAAGTAAGTAAAGGTAATTAAAAAAATGAAATAAAAATTTAAAGTTTATGTTAAATCCTAACGATTTTTTACTTTCTTTATTAAATAAAAAGTTTTAAAAAAGTATATTATTAAGTATAAGGATTTCCTACGCGGCGAAAACAGCACTTAGTACTTTTATGGACACGCTTCAGGGCATACTTTAAAGATTTAAACCTCCAAACGTTGGTCACGTTAACAGTGGGACTAAGTAAACCACTCTTTAAAGGCTTAGTAGTTTATGTTAAGTATAAGGATAATTAAGAAATAATTAAAGCTTTAATAATTTAAAAGGCTATAAAAAGCTCCTTATATTTATTTAAATAAATTTAAAATTACTTAATTATTTTTTCTTATACTTAAATTAAGGTTTCTTTTTAATTTCTTTTATATTAATGCCTTTTCCTTATTCTTAATAAATCAATAAAATAATTGCTTTTTATTTTATTTAAGAGTTTGCTTATCTTTAATAAGAAAGGAAAAGATATTTTATTATACTTAAAATTAAAATATAAAGAATAATATTAAAAAGTATATTATTAACATTATAACTTTAATTAAGGTAATTATAAATTATAAGTATAAGTATTTTATATAAGATAATGCTTTAATATATTAAGTAATAATTATATAAAAATAATTAAAATAATTGCTTATTTAATTAATTAAATACTTATTATATAGCCTTAATTTTAACCTTATTAAAAACATTTAAGTATAAATAAAGAATTAGCTTAATATTACTTATAACTTATAATTTTTTAAGGAAAAGCATTGTAAAATATTATAATAATAGCTTAAAAAGCTTATTTTAAGGAAGTATTTAAAAATATTTATGCTAACTTCCTTAATTAATGCTAAATGTATTTAAATATTAACAAAGGGTTGATTAATTATTAATAAAGTTATAAGGACCTTTAAAATGGCTAGATAAATAATATAAATATAAGGTTCTCTCTACATAACCCACAAACAGGTGGATCAGGGCCCACTGGAATGCCGAACTAACAAGATTAAAGCCGGTCGAGTGTAGAAAGCTTGCGTGCTCCGAGTGCTCCGAGTGCTCCACCGATGTCTGGATCGGGCTGCGTCCTCGCGTACTTGTCAAAAGATGGTTTGGCGAGCAAAAACACGGCGATTTCCAGCAGATGCGAGTCCGGGGTCGGGGAATTCGCAGTGCCTAGGTACGCGAAAGTGGGCGAAGAGGGTCTAAGGGGTGTGTGCTTTGCTAGGCCACACACGGGCTCGACTAGATGAGCACGTTCTGTTGTTATGGGGAAGGGAATACGCGGAAGAGCGTGGGACCTGAACCGCGTCACACCATGACAGAAGTGGCTGCAGAAATCCAGATCCAATTCAAAGGTGAGTGAATACATGGACAAGAAATCCGGAAAAACATCCAGAACCCAAGTATCCAGGTGGTTTGCGCAGGCTGCAACAAAAGCTTGAATCACCCTTCGAGCCTCTCCATCAATTCTCGTATGATCAGCAACGATGTATAATAGTAGGAAGCTGATATTACTCTGTCGGGCCCGACAACTCGGCCCGGTCACATTCAGACATGATGCCCATTGGGTAGACCCACTCGCCCACTGCGTTACGATGTGCCGGGGTTGCCATTCTGGTGTTGGCAGAACCCTGGCCTTGGTGCACGGTGAATGAACCGAAATTAGTGAATGGATATCGAATGAGCAGATTCAACACTGTCGCTACTATGAGGCCGTATCATTACAGTACAGACATGGCCAAAAATACGATGGGCTGGTACGTATTTGATGACTTGACCACATGTCTGGGCCTTGTCTCACAGGGCCAAGCTGATAGACCGGGGGCAGTGCATACGGTGATTTTACGCCTGATTTTGACAGGCTGACAGGTGCGCACGAAGCCCAATGCGAGCAAGCGGCTCCGCGCCTAGCATCAATATCCTATTGACAATCTCCCCGTGCTTCCGAGTCTGTACGATGGGTATGTTTCCACGGTGCCGCGCACCCCCAGAATAGTACGTGTCCTACCTGACAGCAAATCCCAATCCACTCCTTTCCCGCCCAGGAGAAGAGGCACTGGCAGGCACTGGGCAGGGACTTCTGAAACGAGATAGCGACACGGCGTGGGAGGTGCAGCGCTAAAGTGGGCCTTGCATTGTCGCGAGATTGCTTCTTGGCCAATTATTCTGGCCCCCCCCTTTGTCCACACGCGCTCGCTGGGCTAGAGCCTCAAACTTGACCCTGCACACAATGAACTGGCGTCTCGGGCCAGGCCTCAATTGACTGGCAACCACGATCTCACCTTCAGACGCGGCTCGCATTTGCCAAGTTGACGTGTGGCCGCTTTGTGCGCCAACCGACTTCAGCGCGGCAACAAACAACAGAAGCGCCGCCACAAGGCATCGTCTGTCTATTGTCTCTCTTTTAGCTTCCGCGCGTGGAGGGAGATATTTAGAAGTTTGAGCGGCTCTCCTCGCGCACCATCTTAGATTTTCGTGCCTTCAGTGTCAATTGGCATTTCTACGACGAGTTCCCTTTTGTTTAGTCCTATCTTCGTACTCATATTCTTGTACGCATTCACGCGCGACTCTCAGTCACCCACGGTTTTCAGTCGACAGACTCCAACAGGGCTGCCCACGTCCCACATCTTCATCTATATATATCCTGCGACTTCAGATAATATCAGCTGCGGGCCAGCATATCAGATTCACCACCACAACTACAAATCATCATGGCCATCGCTAAGCTCCTCCCCGTCCTCCTGAAGAACAAGGACACCCTCCTCGAAGACGGCCTCGACCCCCGAGCGCACGCCCAGCGGGGCGCCAACACGGGCATCAGCTACGGCAAGAAGGCCGCCTCGGCCCCGCTCAGGGCCTGGGAGAACATCCCGCGCCTCGTCGTCCGCGGCCTGCAGTTCGTCCTGGGGCTCGTCATCGTCGGGCTCTACGGCCACCGCGTCGACAAGCAGCACCGCGCCGAGGGCACGTCGCCCTCGCCCGAGTGGGTGTTCGGCCTGGTCGTCGCGGGGCTCTCGTGCGTCACCGCCGTCGCCTTCGCCGTCGCCGCGCCGTTCGGCGCCGTGTCGAACCGCTTCAAGACCGCGCGCCTGTTCTCGTGGGACCTGACGCTTTTCCTGCTGTGGATCGTCGTCTTTGGCATATTTGCTGGCATCTTCCTCCACCGGGACAACGATGACTCGTACAAGGGGAGCAGCACCGCCGTCGAGAAGGGCGCCGTCTGGGTGGACCTCGTCAATGCCATCCTCTGGCTGGTCTCTGGGGTTTACGGGTTCGTCAAGACCTTCATGAGTGGCAAGGTTGACACACTCGGGGAGAAGGTCACTGGCAAGGTGTTTGGGAAGAAGCAGCCTCCGCCAAACAAGATAGAGATGTACGAGACGGTCTAATAGCGCATGACCAACATAGACGCCTCACTTAGATTGGGCTGTAATAATATTTTGGGCAACTCGCTCATAAAGTGTAATAATCCATTACTTTTCTATCTTCAATCCCTTGATACTACTTGTAGAATCCCCAGAACGCACTTTGACTGGAAGTGATTGGACGCTTGCCTCACAAACTGTTGGCCGCCGCCCTTGGCAGTTAAGCCACACAGTAAGTCAATGACTGATCCTGAAGTTATTTCAAAGGAAAGATCCCAGTCTGCCCCAACATCGAGGCGCCTGCCTGGAAATATGCAAAGGGGATGCTTCAAACTTGAGGCGCAAGTTGCAGTCCTTGCAAATGGGAGTTCCTGACCGGAAACGTACGGACCGATGGACCAGGAATATTCTCCCAGCAGAGTGATAATGACTTCAATGACGCTAAACAATAATCTCGACGGAAATCATCTCTAGACTAATTGCAACGCTGTAACAAAGAGCACTATTGAAAGCACAACTCCAAGGCCGGAGGCAGATGCAGTCGGAGATGCCAGACTGTCTGCACTCCCCACCACATTCTCAGTTCCGACCCAGGCGTTGAAATTCTGCATGCCCGTCTCACTGCATCCTCCTATGCTCATCCCTTGGATCTGGGCGATGACGGTATCGTCACGAGTTAACGAAACTACCACGGGGGACGGTTCGTCCGCGTCTGGTAGAGTCGGAACTGCATAGGAACCATGATAGACCCCGGGGCCCCCGTCGGCGGGCGACCGAGCTGCGTCCCATGTTGCTTGCACGTCAACCTCGCCAAGCTTGACGGTGATGTTGGCAGGGGATGCGAGCGCGGCATCGTAGTAGATTTTGATACCGCCTAGCAAATCGACGGAATACTCTGTCTGACTGTGGCTGACAGTGTTCAAGGTGGTGTTTTCTGTGCTGCAGTTCGAGCCTCTTTCGGGAGCTGTAAAGGGGTGATGCATGTTAGAATCTAGATCTGGCGTCGGGGGTATGGAGAGGCCTCAGTTGTACTTACTGTAGTATGCTGTGATACTCTCCTGAGTCACATCGCTTGTGCCATTCTTGTACATTGAGATAAATGTAGGAAGGACATTGCGCCAACCCTCGTGAGGCATGGTAGACACATAATCATAGAGTGCTCCCGTTTCCATGGCAGGAGAGCTATGCAAAGGCCCAATGTAGTGAGACTGGTATGAAGTCAGTAACCTTTCTGTGCACATTAGGAGTCATGCTTCTCTTTTGCAAATACGTACCTCGCCGAAGTCATTCCAGCTGATGATCTGAACAAAGGCTGGCTGGACGCTTATAACTTGGGCCCAACGATCTACCCAAAGATTGTCTGCACTAATCGAGCATGACAGTCAGTAAACGTTTTTTTGACTTCCTTTTAGGTGGATCTACCACCTGGGCAGGTGACACTTACTTCCAGACCCAGTTCTTGTTGTATCCTGGAAGGTTGGTATAGAACCACGGCGAGACCGCCATCATGTACTTTGATTTGTCGACCACTCCAAGGTACGTCTCGTCCACACTGCCGTCCATCGGCCTGACACCACTCGGCCACGCGTCCCAGCTAAAGAGACCATCGGCGACATTGTCGGCAGCATCCCACGCTTTTTGTGCGCCAAGGGAAGACCAATCTGGGATCAAGAAACAGTCTGTCTCTGCTTTGATGTCTATCCAATCCGTTGCGTTGGAACCGCCTTCGAAGGTAGACACCAACGGTTGTGAGTTCTCTGTGTAGTAGGCGCCATTTGTTTGATAATTCGTCATCAGCGCGAGGACGTCGTCTTTGGGCCAAGGTCCGTTGCCGTCGTAGTCGAAGGAGAAGAACAGCTTGAATCCAACGGAGTTGGCGACCTCAAAGGCCAGCGGGATCTGTCTTTCGTTCGAAGTTCCATTCCAAGCAATGTTCAGAACGAAAGCATCTATCAGCGCTTCTCGGGCCAAAGAGTACTCTCTTTCCCAGTCTGATGAGGTGAAGAGAGCTGTGTTGTCAACCTGTTGGCTCTTATTAGTACCGGTAAGCCTAGGTTTTGTCCTTGCATGAGACAAGACCACGGACTGTCCCAGTGGATGAGGAAGGGCTTACCAGAAAATGTGCAAACACAGCCTTTGAGAGAACATGCAATGGGCATAGCAATCCCACAAGTATAGTGGAACACCTCATTCTGGCTGAAGAACAAGAGAGAACTTGAAGGAAAGGGGGTATCACCAAAACACAGACGGCTATCGCAAGCACCGAGGGAGGACATCTTTCAGAGTCACAATGGAGCCAAGGCCTAATCTTATACTGGTTTACCCGCGAGGAGGCGCTTCGCCTCTGGCGACTGCCTGAACACATGCTGCATGCGCCGTATGAGTGATTCTTTTCGAGCTTGCCCGTATTCCGACTACCTGGCCCACCAAACCGGATGCGTTGGCCCATGGCTGCATGTTCCGGCCCTTCTAGCCGGGTGACATCGTACCCATGTTTTCGCCAGGGCACTGCACATGCGCGTGTGAGGCGCTCTCGCTTAGATATGCAAGGCCCGATCTGGTCCCATTGTGCGAACAACGGGAGACTCCATCTCGCTTCCAGCAGTGAAGGTTGCGTGCCTATCGCGCCCGACGTCTTGGCCGTTACGAGCGAGCGGTGGGCTGCGAGAGCACGCGCCGGCCACACAGCACTCAGTTCCACCTGTATACGGAAATATATGGACCACGCTGCCTAAAAGTCAGTTGATTACTAAATTAGCGTCTCGAGTTTCATGCAGGGCAGCCAGCCCCCAGTGATCCTTCGCGATGATGCTATCGCTAGCTTCGATAAGAGCCGTGTGGCTATGCGCCCTTGACCCGATTCAGCAGTTCCCTTCGACGATAACGGGCAAGTCCCGACAGCTTCAAAGTATTGGCATTGAGAAAATTTTCAGCGGAGATGTGTTGAAAACGCAGGCAGCTGTGCAGCAAGAGCTTTGGGACTATCTTGCAACAGAAATAATACCATGTGGAGAGTGATTGTTTACATATGTGTCGTTAACTTCCCCCCCCACTTCTCGTCATGGTCCCAGCAGTGCTTCATTTCACCCACACCTGTCATACAGTAATTCCAGCAGAGAGGGATAAAGCGGTTAGACTGGAAACTCGACGTAGGGATGCACCAATCAACCGGATAACAACCGAAATACGACATCTTCGCACACTAACTAGTAACCAACATCACAAGGCAAATTTACTCTCAGCCTGATAGCTACGACGGGGGGGGGGGGAGTCATGCATGGGCAGTATCCGAGAGGACTTGGCTGAAATCCTTCAAGCGAACATTGTACTTCGGGTGGCAGTTGAGACTAGTCGTTTGATCGACCCTGCGCGCAATCGATTCACAAGCCACTGCTCTTGCCTTTATGATTGATCTCCTACGCTCTGTTCTCCGCCGCTTGATGGAATGTGTTGCGTAGTGGAATTGAAGAAAAAAAAGCCATAGTTTGCGTCAGTTCAAAACACTCGGCAACGAGGTCGATAGACTGAGACCTCGTGGTACTTTGAAGCCTTCGTCAGACAAAGTATTCAAATCTATGATGAGTTATTGAGTACATTCATGTGATTGATCGCACCAGTAAATGTATCTGTCTTTTCGTCCAAGACCACCCTAAATGGGCTGGTTCAGTAAGTTACCATGGTGGATCAGGTACTTAAGTACAGCACGTCTTCTCCTTTGTTTGGCATCAGCCAGCGTAGATTTAATATGTGCTGTTGATATTCCACGGAGTACTAGGAGCTATAGATCTTGATGCAACTATCAGATTAGTCACATTTGTGCCTACGTTGATGTTCTTAATCTACCTTGCGCGCACGACGGAAATGGCCAGTCAAGGCTGCAGAGGCGCAATCTAAGCCACTTTTTGAGCGAAACTGAGTAAATGTCCACAGGCTAGACCCTGATAACTAATTGGTGTGAGAATCTGGATCGGTAGGGACATCTTGATCCCGTTGCAGCTTAATAGCTTATGCGTGCCGACTTTAAATGTTGTGCATGTGCGGGGTCAACATAGACGGAACACTCGAGACGGGAACGATTTGGCCACCGTAAGCTTCTTCCTGTTCACTCTCATTTTTCCAGTTCCGCCCGCATCAGAGACAGGTCGATGAAAAATGGCAGATATCAGCGAATGTGCAGCCAAGCTGGACTACCAGCCGGAGACACGCTACCCTGACAACCCGTTCTTCAAAGGGCCGGAAGCGCCATGTCGGTTTGAGGCCGAGATATACAATTGCATGGTTCGAGGAGAGATTCCTCCTCAGATTGATGGTACTTACTATCGGGTTATGCCTGACGCGTTGTGGGCGCCACTATATGATGACGACGTCTTCATCAATGGCGATGGAGCTGTCGATGCCGTGCGCATCAAAGACGGGCACGCGGACTTTAAGCAGAAGTTTGTTCGGACTGAGAAATTCACCATCGAACGCTCCGCAAGGAAGGCGGTCTACGGAAAGTATAGGAATCGGTATACTGACGACCCAAGAGTCCGGACGCGCTGCCATGCGACTGCCAACACACATGTGGTGTACTTTGAGAACCAATTACTAGCATTGAAAGAGGATTCACTGCCGTATGCGATGAATCCCGATACTCTAGAGACGAAGGGTAAGTCGATTCGCGAGTCTTAGTCGAGCATGGCTGATTTCTGCCAAGGTGCCTATAACTTCCATGGACAATACACATCCCCTACTTTCACGGCTCATCCCAAGGTCGATCCTCACACAGGCGAGATGATCACTATGGGCTACGAAGCAAAGGGAGATGCCACCAAAGATGTGGCATATTTCCTGTTCGACAAGAATGGTCGAAAACTTGAAGAGTGCTGGTTTCAGACCCCATTCGTAGGCATGATGCATGACATGGCTGCAACCGATAAATATGTCATCTTCATCCTGACGCCACTGACTACTGTGCCTCTCGAATTGTTGAAGGAGGGTCATAAACACTTCGCGTGGTCTGAGGACAAGCCCTTGACCTTCGGCGTCTTGCCGCGGCGGAATCCAAAGCCAGACGACATCAAGTGGTTCCATTACAGGAACGCATGTGAGTAGCTGCTGCAGGGCTTCAGTTGTCGCAGACAAAGAGCTCGTTTATAAGCGGGCTCTGCTTGCCCTTCCTACCATTTAACCACAAGCCTCCGTCAAACAGTTACGAGTCTTGGTTTAAGCAATGAGGATTCTTCATGTCCCTGTCATGATTCTGCTACAAGTTTCTAACCCGTGTCATAGTCTACGGGCATACCGGTAATGCATTCGACGGCGACGATGGCTGTGTCTACTTGGATGCTCCACTGACTTATCATAATAAGGTATGTTTAGAAATTCAGACTTGTAATTACACCATCGGCTCAGGAAAGTACATAATGACCGGAACGGCAGTTTTGGTTCTTCCCACCCGTTGGGCAGAACATGCACACAGCTGCAAGCGCGCAGCCACCCAAGGACAGCACAATCAGCCATTATGTACGATGGAAGTTCGACCTCAACTCTACCGACCCCCACGTCGAGCCAACGGAGTTGGTGAACCTGGATGGGGAGATGCCGAAGGTTGACGCACGCTACGAGACCAAGTCGTATAGTCAATTATTCCTGGCCATGCACGACCCGAATTCCCATGAGCCTGCCATCGGAGGGGCGTACAACTCTATTGCGAGATGCTCGATTGAGACCGGGAAGCATGAATACTGGTCAGCTGGAAGGTCTACGGCTCTACACGAAGTGGCCTTCGTCCCCAGGTCGCTCGATGGTAAGAATATCAATCATGTGAGATACGGTGAAAGAATGCCAGCTAATTGTGTTCCTGCGCGCGAGCAGCCCCCGAGGCTGACGGATACTTGATCTCGGTAGCAAACAGAAGGGACAAATTGCTCACCGAGATCGTCATCCTGGACACGGCGAAGATTGCTCAAGGTCCAATTGCCATTATTGAGCTCCCGTTCAGGCTCAGGGCTGGGATCCACGGCAGCTGGGTAATGGGTAGCGATCTGCCTCGAGAGCAGGATCTCTGTGATATGCATGGAATCAGCAAAGAGGTAAAGAAGGAATTCGGAAAGCAGGTCTCTGGAACCAATGGTCAAGGTCATCAAATTGTGAATGGTGGTACATGAACTTGGAAATGTGTCCCGAAGAGCGGAATTTGAAGTCATGACAGGCAGAATGAAGCCATGTTTCCCCTATAGCAAGAGAAACGATTCTTCGTGTAAATTGCTGGCTGACCTAGCTAGGTCTCAGGTTGGAAATGACAGAACCACTTGGCCGTCCCAAAAAGTCGCCCGCGTCCCAGTCCACCACTGTAGAAAATACACAGGTAAATGCCTTGTAGACTCAGATGATCCTTACACAGTGAGCAAAGTGTTCGCTCCATATCACGCATCAACCATTCCATCACGACAGGTCGACCTTGACTGCAGCCATGTTCTCGGAAGAGAAACCAGTGATATAGAGCCAGGCCTTCTTCTTTCCACCCTCCTTCTTGGGATCGATCCCAACCAGAAGCGTGGCAGCAGCATTCTTGACGATGCTACCGTCATCTTCCCAAAGCAACTTCTTGTCCCACTGCCCTGTGACGTTCTTACTAGGCGTAACATGCCAAGCCATCGCGCCCTCCTTCACCTTGAGATCGTGGCCGTATCGAGCAAGATCGATGGCCCTGCTCAAGCCTGGGAGCACAAAGCCGCTCACATCGTCGCCAGTACTGGCATACGGGTCCAAGTAGTAACTCGGATTGTCGGTGGTAGAATCGATATCGATAATCTCCGCGACATCGATGGTCTTCGCACCCGACGACCCCAGCTTGCCAACCCACATGTGGCCGTCAACAGCGCTGGTCACCAGGATCTCATCCGCGGTTCTCCCGTGCCCCATACCATTGGGGCTGTGGAGCTTGTCCAGCGCCACGCTGGCTTCCACTTTGCCGTCCTCGGACACGACTGCGTGGATCACGTTTGACCAATGAGCACCAGGCCACAGGTCCTCGAGTTGGCGCATATGGCCGTCATAGTAATAGTGGTCGTTGGTGACATACAGTTCTGTCTGGCTGACGGCGAAGATGTCGTTGGGCGTCTTGATGAGCGGGTGCGAGATGGTGCGGACGTGCTTGACCGAGCCCCCGCCGATGGTGTGGTGGAAGACCTCGATCCTGGAGGCAGCCTTGGGAGCTGTACCTGGGTCGGACTCCGGCGTGCTTCCATCCCGCGGGTACACAGCCTGGTTTGGAACATGATTGACGGCCAAGATGTAGACAGCTTCGCTCTCTGACTTCTCTGGGTCCGGTATAACGTCGATGCCATGGGTGACGAAAGGCCCGTCAAAATTCTCAAAGGTAAGCCTCTTGGACTCCCTGGTCTGCGGTTTGCATCAGCTGGTGTGCCCATCAACTCCCGCATTCAAACCCAGGCCTATGGTCGACTTACCTCTGGGTCGATGATGTGAATAGATCCCTTGCTGTTCCACGCCAGGTTCGCATCGCCGAAGGTGCCTAGAGGTGGAAACCACTGATAGCGTGTCGCGCTCACATCCTCGCATGCGGTGAATAGAGTATGAGCAGGGGCGTAATAATGGATATCCTCGCAGTGAGTAGTGTCTTTCAAGACAACAAGGTCGTCTGGGCTAGCCAGTGGTGTCGAGCTGAGGGACCTGAAGGCGCCGATCTTGGTGAGGACTCGGGAAGTAGGCGGCCCGTATAGAAAGGCTGCCAGACCAGTCAAGCCGGCCATCAATATTCCAGTGGTCGCCATGCTTGAATTTTTTATTTTTTTTTGCAAGGCTTTTTGCATCAATTGATATCTTGAGAGCCGGGAAGACTAGAGATGGGGGGTTCTGGTTGAAGGCGACGCGATATCACGTCCGGCCGGGTTGTCGAGTCCAGCTTTGATGAGGGGATAACTAACTTTCAAGTAGTTTTACTAATTAGACGTCACCGAACTAGGGCACATCAGTCCTTGGTTTGCCAAGTGGACCTCGGGTTCCGGGGCACCCAACCCGTCTCATGGAGTAGCCGTTGGTTACATTATGGGTCTCATGAACGATGCGGGGAACAAAGTCTCCCCAACCGAAAATCCCGGTAGGTGACGTCGGAATAGCTCTGGTAGTTGTCTGGACAATTGGACCTTTCTGCATGCCTAGGTAATTGAGTGAGACGGGTGACAATCGAACAATGTAAATGTTGTCGCAGTCCACACATTGTCTTCCGCTCACGATAAACAATGGAGCTCATGCCTCACACTTGAATAATGGCATAACCTGAGGAGCAATCGGATCCTTTGAAGAGGCAGTGGCTTCATCTGAATACGTGCTAATATTCCACTCAAAAACGACTCTCTCGATCCCTCGTGAAGTTGTGCGCATGTTGGCTCTTGCGGGAGGAAAGATGCCGACCAGGATAATGTTAGAACTGAAAGCGAAAGGCATTTGCGTGATCACAAGCAGACATGCGAAATAGATAAACATCGGTCTCATGCGAATCAACAAATATTTACCTTGGTTTGAAGAAGGTATGAAGCAATTGTCTCCTCGGCCCGGCAGCTCGAGACTTGCAAAGGAAGCTACCTAGGTGGACTTGTAAAGGAGGCTTTGCGGGTAAAATGAAAATTTGCAATCCCCAGATACCAGAAAGTATGCCCCAAGTGCATCACTCATGAGATTTTGCGCAAGTTTTCAAGCCATGTCCTGAGCCCACGTGCATCGAATCCACCAATTCCTGCCTTTGTGATAACTCCGAGTCGAGGCACACGTCTCCAAGAAAATAAGCAAGCTGCCAATAGCTTCCCAGTTCAAGAGTCCAAGAGAAAGTTCACAGTGGCACCGTTCTTCGTGCTCACCAATCGTGACGCTGCTACTTGAGATCCTCTCTCTGGATGTAGTAGCGCTGTTGCTTGAGCCGCGAACAAGTCTCTACCACACCCCAAGCCTTCCGACTCCGTTCGTTGCTCAGCACAGTCTCATCTCCCGGACGATCGCATTCGAAGACGCTTCGCTTTCGCTTTCTGGACTGTCCCATCTCGCTTGTCTCAGCTTCTATGTCGGCTTTCATCTCCTCCCATCGGACTCGGGTCACACAAGACGCCGGGATGTAGTCCTGGATCAGGTATTCGCTTTTGCAGTACGCCTTCTTGAGCACGTCAGTTAGTCCCAGCTTAGCTGCGGTCTGCATGACATGCCAGATCGTTGACTGACTCCGCCACTCGCTCTCGTCTGCCTTGATCACCAGAACCTCGATGCTTTGGAAACCTTCGCGCTCGTACCATGCCGCAACATTGGCAGCTTGAGCACAATCGGTGGTCGTGGACATGAAGGGGCTTGCGTCACGGCGCTTCCAGTTCAAGTGATGATGGAAGTGCAACATGAAGCTGAGTTGATCAGTCTTGATGTTGGTAAACCCACGCGACCGCAGACCGTTGCCGGGATGTTCCTCGTGGACCGCACGGTACAGCACCTGGGGTCGGCTCTTACCCACGCACGCGCGAATGGGAGTGGACAGAGAAATGAGTGGCTTTCCCTTCTTGAACCCCTCCATGGTGCTGCTGCCAGTCTCCAAACAGGGAGAAGAGAGGATGGGTGACTTCTGATGCTGCAGCTTTTTCATCTGCTCCGGTAGAAGTACGACCTTGAAAGAGTCGGCTCCCTTATCTCTCTCAGACTTATTAGTCGTGACGGCCCAACCGATCGAGGAAGGGTTCACGTTGATGGCCCATTCTTTCGGCGCAAACAATGCAACATTGAATGTGGCACCATCTCCCTTGGCCTCTCCATCCAGGCCAGCGGTTCTTTCCATCTTGAAATTGTGATGATGTCGACTTTTAAGCGGGCATGCAACTTCTTGATCAGATGGTTGGAAAGTTCTTGTGGGAAAGGAAGTGATTTCTCAAGATATCGGTTGGGAATGCAGTTTGCAGTTCGGCAGTTGTGAAGGTGACTTGAAGGCTTCAACAACGGCGATCGAGGGGTTTCGGCACGGTCTCAGACAGAAGTATTATTGAATCAGGGAAATCAAGTTCGGTGTCGAAGAAAGTGGATAATAATATGTTTGGGTTGGATGCCGCTCTCAAGAATGATTCTTGTGATATGAGTCGACGGGTCTTGAAAGCTGAATCTTGGTCTGGTCAGGATGTGAAGGCCATGCGTGTAACACCAGGCCAAATCACTTACCATTCGTGACTGCCCCAAAAGTTCTTGAGGTTCAGAAAGCATTCGGGGCCTCAGAGTGAGCCTGAATACTTCCAAGATTCTCTAATTGCCTTTGAACGCTTTGAATCTGAAGTTGAATATCAGTCTGTTGGAGAGGAAGGGTTAGGTTCACCGCAGACTAGCAAAATCTTCGGAACCAATCACCATGCCACCGTCGGTAATGCTTTCCGAGGTCGAAAGCTGAGACCCAGGAGCTGTCGTGACAGCAAAGGTTCCTATGATGGCAGGCCCAGTGTGCTGTTAGAGGTTCGTGCGAAAGTAGCGACTTATTTGAAAGTCCGGTCGACGTTGAGTGTCAAGCAAGTTGAAAGAAGGTAGAAGAGTCGCAGATAAGTCACACCTGACTGAACTGGTGCTTTCTAGGAAATGGAAAAGAAAAGTCGATCAAGTTGCTGCTCCAGTAGACTTCTGATGAACTCGATAAATTTGGTCTCGCATGGTCAGGGGAACAGACAGGTCTCTCCTGTCCTTCCGTTTGACGTTGGATGTACTATTGAAGGATGCACAAGGTGGCCTGGGAACAGCCATTGATGAGTAGGGCTCCCGATGAAAAGACCAGGTGCCACGTTAGGTAACTGGGCATAGGAGAAAACAGAGTTTAGATAGAGCACTTCCAGGGTCATGTGTATCAGGCATAGTCTGCGGGGGGAAGTCTATGGCTTAGCATTACTATGAGCTCTACAGCCGCTTCAAGAAGAATCTATCAGTTGGATGGAACGATCAGTGGCTTTGAGTATAAGAAGGGGCTGATGATCTGTAAACAGGGTCAAGTCATGAGTTGATTCAAATTGTACATTGCTCGGTACTTGAGCCCTATTTTACATCCTCAGCTGCGCGCTCTTGTAGTCTCATTCCGTCTCTCAATCCATCATCCGCTCATCACAGGAAGTTGATACCCACACCAACCGAGAGACCCTTGCGTCCCAGCTCTCCTCTCCTCATTACCAGAGGCAAGCTAAAGTTGAGCTCAAACCTCGCAACAGGGTGCGCGTACACCAGACCAAAACCAGCCGCTATGCTCGGCAAACCGTTGCTCAGCTCGCTGATGGCCCTGCTCATGCCGCTCTTAACCGCGCCAGGGCTCATCGCCAGTCCCTTGCTCTCCTGCTCGCGGGCCCTGCTCTGGTCCTGCAGAGCGACCAGACGGCCTCCGTTCGCGAACAGCTGCAGCCGGAGCGGTGAGTCGACTCCCGTACGGGGAAGGGGGAGCAGCATGTTGACGCTGCCCGCCGCGAAGACATCGCCACCAACGGAATCGCTTCCCTCACGAGGGCCTAGTCCACCGATCTTGAAGCCGCGCACGTCGGTGGGGCCGCCAAGCTGGAATCGATCGTTGATCAAACTGGGAATGGACTCACCCTTGGGGGACCAGCCAAGGGGGAGGGGGTAAAGAAGACCAAACCGGAGACCACCGCCGATGGAGATGCCGGTCCGGCTGCTGCTGACGCCTGGTAGCGGTACGGGAAGTGCTCCGGCGAGCTCAACCTCCGATTTCGAGAAAGCAACGTCCCCACGCAAGGGACCGAACCCCGCCAACTCCGTTATCGTCTTTACAAGGTAGCCGCTCTGGGGGAGCAACGGGTTGTCCCGGCGATCACGGGTCAAACTGTAGGTGAGGGAGCTCTTCATGCTGTCTCCAGCATCCGCCCGAACAGTGGGCGAAGCACCAGCGCTCAGTCCAGTAATCTGTCGCCATGTGCCAGAGTATGCAAGGTTGTGCAAGTCTCCCTGTTTTGACAGCCACGCCGCCTTCAAAGTACCCCCCTTGATCAGCTCATCATGGCTTGCCCAGTCCTTCTGCGTGTTCGAGGACAGTCCCTCCACGGTTAGTCTCAGATCGGGGTTGCCATTGACTGGGGCAGTGAGTGCCGCGCTGTAGGCCGACCTTGTCCGTGTTCCCGCGCTGGTGTTGATTGACAGCTGCTCGGCCCCACCGAACAAGTTCCTGCAGAGCAAGTTGATGTACCCGGAGCCCTCGGCGTTACCCAGGTCGGTACCACCCTTCAGCATGAACCGGGACTTCTCTGCGACGCGTATGGATACATCGATATCGGTTCCGGCGGCGTGGGGGTTCGAGTCGCGGGCATCGGAGAGGAAGACGGTGGGCTCGGGCTTGAAGATCTCGAATCGCTCCAGCTTGGAGGTGGCTTCCTGCACGCCGGCGAGGACCTCGCCGAGTGTTGTGCCGGCATTGCGACCGTTTCCAACGAGAGGGGCGAATACGGGGTCCAAAAAGCCTCTGCGAGTATTCTTGGCGCCGTGGACCTCAATGGAGTTTATGGTTGCCGGTCGTTGGAGATGGTCGCTCAGCTGTTGATTGCATGTTAGAAGGGACTTTTGTTGAACGCAGCGTTTCGCGGGTATTCAGGGTTGGCTGACCAGCTGTAACCGTCTCTGCAGAGCCTGCTGGTGCCGTGCGAGGTCGGCTTGCTCCATGTTCTGGGCCTCCTGGCGCAGAATGGCGGCATCGGTCTCGAGTTTCTGGAGGGCTTCGATGGCCTTGCGAACAACCTGGTGTTAGCCATTGAGTGCTAATAGGCAGCTGAGGGGAGGTGTACAGGCATGATACGTACAGAAATGCCACCGGAGCTTTGATTGGAAGCCATGGGCAGTTTCCAAGAGCTCTCTGGCTGATGTGCACCTTGCGAGATGGTCTGGAAACCTTTTAGATATCTCGCATGGCCGCAGCAGTCGCGTCTCGGAGAAGATCGCTCTCGCACCCGAAGTGGCTGTGCTTGTGGCTGGTGAGGTACGGAGGTACCTGACTACTTCCCTCGTATCCCGTCTCTTGCGACGTGCTTACGGCCCCCGTCAGGGAGGATAATTGAGCAGGTAGCAGTACAGGCAGTGATGCACCGCTTTGATCGCGAGAATATGGGTGAATGATGCGTCTCTTGGAAATTCACCAAACAACCATTCACAGTGCTCAGCATTGTGATTTCCAGCAAGAAGTGTTGATGGGCGCGGCCAGACGCCCAACGGAAATCGAAGCCCAGCATTGACAGAAGTTTAGCACCTTAGGCCACCCGCACCAAATCCACTAACAGTAGACTCAACGGCCTGCCCGGCCTGAGCAGGCACCGTGAGCCTGCCGCATGCGTACAAGGTGCCACTCTGCACCCCATTCTAACCAATTTGCCCGACCGACATCCATCACCGACCTTGTCAGCCCGCTTCCTAGAAAGGTCGCCTCTCGACACGCACCGAGCCCCGGACAACGTCCATTCCTTTGGGTGCTTTCTCATTTTCATTTCGTCGTCCGATTCGCCTAGGGCATTAGAAGTCTTCACGCAGTATTTGTACGATCGTTTGCGCCCGTTGCGTTCTCCATTTCACCAGGGGCGTCGTGACACATTTCCCTTTCTGACCAGCCCATCCCGAGTCGGCCGAATCATTTCCGGGAGCGCTCGTCAGCATCATTTGCCATCACCATCGACATCAACATCATCACCATTACCATCAACGCCGAATATTGATCACAACGCCATACAGCAACCATGGCTACCAAGGCCGCCCGGACGCGCTTAACGCGCGAGTACAAGACAATGCAGAAGGAGCCCACGCCCTACATCGTCGCCCACCCATGCGAGACCAACATACTAGAGTATGTCCATTCCTCCCGCTCTCTCCTATTGTGGCGACCTACGGGTCTGGTATCGCCTGGATGTGACTGACCGAATCTTCAATCAGATGGCACTACTTGATTACCGGTCCGCCCGACACACCGTACCACAACGGCCAGTACTGGGGCACACTCATTTTCCCGACCGACTACCCCTTCAAGCCACCAGCAATCCGCATGCACACCCCGTCGGGACGCTTTGCGCCCTCCACCCGCCTCTGCCTCACCATCTCCGACTTCCACCCGCGATCCTTCAACCCGGCCTGGAGTGTCAGCACCATCCTGGTTGGTCTGCTGTCGTTCATGACGTCAAACGATGTCACGACCGGCTCCATCACAGCCTCCACCGAGGAGCGCAGGCTCCTGGCCGCCCGGACGCGCTGGTGGAACTCGACCGGAGGCGGTACGTACGAGAGCGGGAAGGCCGCGCAGAAGGGAAACATCAAGGTCGGCGACGGTGGCAAGAAGTTCCGCGAGGAGTGGCCTGAAGAGGACGCTGCCAACTGGGAGTGGATGAAGGAGAACAAGATCGACGTTGCCACTGGCCAGAGTCTCAATGCCGCCGGTGCGCCTTGTGGACCGCCGCTTGTTGGTTCCATGGGGACCAGCGGCAGCCAGGTGCAAGGGGTCGTGGACGCGGTTGTGCAGCAGCGAGAGGCGGGCAGGGGCTGGATGGCCGACCACAAACTTTTGATAGCTGGCGGCGCCATTTTCTTCTACGTTCTGATTGCTCGCCTGCTTGGCCAGGGGATTTAATGGGCTGACACAAGGCCGATCGGCCAGCCAGCCAGCCAGTTCGGGTGCCTGTGTCAGTTCAGGGCTCGGTCTTCATAATTCTTTTGCTTGTTTTAGCATTGGCGTTCGGTTTGCACGTGTCTGCTGCATAGACATAACGCCCGGGGCCACACACATGACCAGTTTAGGGAAGCTCATGGTTGCTCTGCGTTTGCCGCCAGTTTGCAGTGCAGAAGCCACTACAACTCATCCATCTCAGGCATATCCGGACGAACTTGATGTGACGAATAAGGACTTGGCGGCTCAGGAGCTTTTGTAATCCATGTGTCCATTTACCTGATGATATCGAACAAACCAGCATAAGCATTTGTAAGCGTGCGTGTCGTCACCGCGGTGAACAGAGTGAGCGCCGACATTGCGCGCGCGTGGTCGATCATGATTGTTTCAACCAAGTTTATGATCAGAGTTGCGGAAAAGCCACGGGCCCGTTCGGAAGATCCCAGTTCTCAGCCCTTCACTCCACTTCCCGCCAGAGTGTTTTGTCTCCTCCATATGATGGCGGGATGGCGTTGAGTTCATGCGTGTCGGCATCACGGGTCGACACATCTGTGAGATCGTCTGATTCTGCGACGTCGTGGAGGGATATCCGCACTGGGACTCCTTGCCCTGCATGAGGCTTATACTTCCAAGGCATTCTGACACGGGGTGATAACCTTTGTGATGGATGACATACACGTATATTGTGTGGTTCTCAAGGATCTAAGTTAATTTTGTCGGCCCGTGGCGTTTCGCATCTTGCTACCTGGAGAAGCCGTGTAAGCAGTATCGCTAGAAATCATCGGGGAGATAGGCATTATACTGTGCTGCGTACATACGTGTAGCACGTATAGCCAACAAGCCTCTTCACACAATGCCATGCCGCCTCAGCCAAACAATCTTTGTGCCGGCGGGCGCGACCCAGGTAGCTGACTGCCCACCAGTCTGCCCACTTCACGAGATGATCAGCAATGTCAATTCTTGGTTGCCCAAAAGTCAGGCCGTACACGATGATGTCCCAAGCATCCTCGTTCTCACTCGTGCGGCTTGCGGCTGCCGAAGCGACAAACAAGAAAAATCGCCGACCGACCAGAGCACGGTGGCCGGGTGGAGACGGGGAGAAGCTTCTCCTGTCGTGCCCCAAAGCTAAATGAGTGGTGCTGAAAGCTTCTATAGGTCCATATTTGTTATCATCAAACTATCAAGAGTCCGGACAACAATTCACATGCCCATCATAATATAGAGGCCACGGCAAGCAGTTGCCTATCTTCCTTGGGTCTGCTGTGGGACTGCCGTCGTAGGGCTAGTAGATGGCACTCGGGTTGGATCCCGCGAGTGGGCCTCCCACGTTGTATCCCAGATCTGACAGGCAACATCCTTGCCGACAATGGGCCTCCGGTCCAGGGGCTGTCTCATGGCCTCCATGCGTTCTGCTTGGCCCAAGCCTGAAGCAGCAGCGACAACTTTGTCCCCTCACATTTCACCTCTCAAAATCTCAACGCGGTGATCACAACTGGACTGCCGGGCTAATGATGAGCCCACTCCAACGCCCAGCATCTGTTCAACCTCACCAGTCACACGTGCGTACAGATGATACTGTCTGTCGATTACCGTTAATATCTGTGCACAATGCGTGGATTGAGTCCGCGTGCGCGCCACGCCATCTGCCGCCCCACCGGCCCTTTATAGCAACTCGCCAACCATTTTCGAGACGTCGGCACGGGGAAGCAGACGCATTCTACCGGGCAGAGCAAGGCACTAGTCCGGGTGGCCGTTGTCCAGATGGGATGGATGGTGGGACACCATCTTCAGCCTCTGGGCCCTAATGCGCTGTCCACGGCAACAACCCTGGCGCAGCTGCAGCTCCTGAGACTGCCGCCCACCGCACTGACTGCGGCATCCAGCGCATACAACTAACTTCCTCAGCCGTCGTCAACGGTTCGCCACCAATGAGACGCCTGCATACTGCTGCTCTCGCAGACACGTCAAGCGTACCGGATCTGCGCAGGCTGCTGGCGATCCCGGTGGCTCGAAACCGCGGGCATCGGCAAGCCAGTCATACACCTGCTTGCCCACAATCCGCCGTGGCAGGGGCGAGACGGTTGCCGTCTGGTGTTTGTGTGCAATGACAAAACTTCGCGCAGCGGATGCCAATCATCGACTGACGGTGTTGCGTGTCGTCTTCTGGAAGCCCTCACTTTCCCGTCGCTACGGCCTGCTGGGATCAAGAGTCATGGCTGTCACGAACGGAGACCAAGACCCGTCTTGGATCGTCCAAAGTCAGAGTTTGCCGGCAGTCTGAGCGCAGCAGATGCGCTTGGTGAACGTCACTAACGGTATAATCCTTCAGACGAGAGCCTTGCTATTTGCCCAGTCTAGGCTACTATTCTTGCCTCCAGCCCCATCAATACGGAGTGAATGTCCCTGGTTTTATTGAAGTCTATTCAGTGGGATCCATGTCTGCAACGAAATATCGTGAAGCCCCTGACAGGGAGCCATAACCACCTGGGCCCTGGTCAATCCCCAGGAACAGCGCCCGGACGTCAAAGTCGAGACCTTGCCCACAATGCACTAGACCTAGAGCCTGGGCAAAGTTCAATCTGGGCACCCAAACCTTGTGACTTCACCGGTCAGGGGAGCAGAACCTCAAACTGCTCTGCATGATGGCCATCGGCGGCTCTCTCTCGAAACACTCCCATTTGTGTTGCTGCCACATCTTATACCTTCTTTCACGTATATGCTCTTTGCTACATGTTTTGGCGTTTGGGGATCAGCCATGGTGTTGTGAAGTCGGCAATTCATTGATATACATGCCATCCTGAGTCGCTTCGCTGCAACCTCTCACCAGGCTTTCATATCTCTCTCTCTCTCTCTCTCTCTCTAATGGCCCGGCGCCCGAAATAAACAAAAAATCCGTATCAACAAAAGCCAGCAGATATGGCGGGCCGTATGAGCTGGCCCCTCCAGAGGGTCGACACCAACACGTTCGCTCAGATGGATACGTACCCGGAGGACAAGAAGGAACCCGATGTCGAGGTCATGTCGATTCGGAGTGATGGCGACTCAACGCAGGTCGTGGGTAGCGCAGACATGTTCGATGAGAATGGAAACCTGAGGTTGATTCCGGTGCGTTGGTCCTCCACCGGCTAAGGAAAACACCAGGCTGACTCTTCACTGCCTAGATGCCCACATCAGATCCGAAGGGTAAGACTTCTCAATACGGGTAGTATCACAAATATGCAACGGTAGACTGACGAGACGCCAGATCCCTTGAATTTGCCCAATTGGAGGAAATGGACTGCCGTTGGTACCCTTTGCTTCTGTGAGTAGCCTCAACGCATCTCATCGTCGTACCTGGCCACTCAATTATGGCGTCTGACTGGTCCTGCCCATGGAAATAGTCGGCTCCTTGGCCCTCTCCGCCGAGGTCATCATCGGTTCACTGATCCCCATATTCCTCCTCGAATACGCCGGCCTCGACCCGACAACGATCAGGAACATCGACTTCGTTGCCGCGTCCGGAGGCAAGGGCACGCAGCTCAACCCCTTGGCCGTCATCCCGCAGGGCGTGAAGCCGCCCAGCCTGGAGGAGGTGTCTATGCTGGCCACCATCCCGCTGCTCACCAACGGCATCGCGAGCTACCTGCTGGTCCCCCTCTCGATCGCCATCGGCCGCCGTCCTGTCCTTCTTTTGACGGCTGTGCTCGCCTGGGCTGGTGGGCTGTGGGCAGGACTGTCAACTTCCCTGGAGTCCCACCTCGCTGCACGAGCGGTCATGGGACTGGGTGCTGGTGCGGTCGAGGCGTTGATCCCGCTCATTGTGCAGGATATGGTCTTTATCCACCAGCGCGCCAAGGCACAGTCTGCTATCGTGGCTAGCCAGGTGAGAATTTCCTGTTGCTCTTGCTGTATGTGTAAGCTCACCAACTGACGGTTGCACAGGGCTTCATTATCATCGGTCTGGGCATTGCCGCCCCGTATATCTCCGCTAACTACAATTGGCGATATCTGTACTACGCCACTTCAGGCGCCGGTATTGTCGCGTGGTTACTCCTGATCGCACTGCTCCCTGAGACTCGATGGACCCGTTCTAAGGAGGCGCTCGGTAAGTCTCTGAAACTACTTAACCTTTCTATTAACACTTACTGATGGCACACGAACACAGGCGGCAAGTCCGAGGAGAAGCTTGAACCCGGAGCAGTTCGTCCCCAGATCGACTATGCCAGGTTCGGCCCACGTACGCTCTGGACGAACATCGGCATATTCAACTACGGCTTCGAGTGGAAGAACGCCGGAAAGTCGATGCTGGACACCCTGCGGACGACCTTCTTCCCGGCCGTGGTCTGGGGCGTCCTGGCCAACAGCGTGTTCCTGGTCACGAACCAGGCGGCCCAGCAGCTCGGCTCGTTCGCCCTGCTCGCCCAGGGCTGGGAGTTCCAGTGGACGGGTCTGTCGGTCGTCCCCTTCGTGCTCGCCACGGGCATGGTCTTCGTCATCGTCGGCCCCGTGGCGGACAAGGTGTCGACGCGGATCGCGAAACGTCGCAACGGCGTCCGCGAGGCCGAGTACGGCCTGGCCAACACCATCCTTCCCTTCATCGCCGGCATCGCGGGCTGCTTCGTCTTCGGGTACGCGGGCGAGTCTGCCGTGCACTGGTCGGTGCTGCTTCTCGGCTCGTTCCTCATCATCTTCGGCTTCCTGTGCCTCATGGTCACCATCAACGTCTTCATCGTCGAGTCGTACCCGCAGTGGGCCGGGCCTGTCTTAGTTAACGTCAGCTCGCTCAAGATCATCATCGCCTTCTTCTTCGCCAGCCTGGCTACCACCTGGGTTGCACAGAAGGGCCTCCTCGCGACTTTCGTCATCTACGCCGAGACCATGATCGTTATCTCCATGTTCATGCCTGTGGTCAGTACCATTCTTCTCCTGCTACACATCCCCGATCTTTGTGCTATAGAATGTTCCAGAATGTGTCACTTTGGGATCCATAGCAGGTGACTAACAGGTACTAGCTCTGGTTTACCGGCAGGAGGCTCAGAATTTGGACGGCCGGAAGGGTCAAGTCCAAGCCGGCGCCCAGGACGAGCAGCTTCGGTGCGCAGTCGAGGTTCTCCCAGTGAGGTCTCGCACTGTGCTATCAGTGGGTTAGACCGGCCGCAGGTCGCATAACGTCGCCTGTGAGGTACGATTTGATGAGTGGCTTTTGAAAAGCACTTCTTTTAGTTCTGCCCAGGGTGCACTTGGATATCAAGCGATGCATGCCAGACTGGGCAGTTCTTAGACCCAAAAACTCTCCAGTCATTACCAGATTCGTGGATTCGGAGTTTTGAAAGGTTATCGGTGGGATGGAAATAGAACCAAGGGACATAATTCAACCAACTGGGCACAGGTGGTTGCCGCCGGCTCATGTGCCCGTGAGCAAAGAGGCTTACTCCAGTGCTGAGCGATGGCTAGGAGGTTCGCAGGGGGTGCCCGTGACCCGCCGGGGACCTGGAGGAGATTCTATTTCACCGCCGTATATATACATACATGAAGAAGAGATTCGTCTAGTATCCTATACGACCCAAAGCAAGCCGTACAGGTCATCATCAACGAGCTATCCAATACCACATCCCTTCTTTTTCACATCCGGATCGAACACCTGAACTCGTAGCAAAGCCTGAGGGCTCCTTGCGCCTGGCCCGTCGGTGATGCCACCAGATGATCAATCATTCTTGCCCGAATCGAACGCAGCCCAAGAACCGATTAGATTTCCAAAAACACAGGATCGATTTCGGAGTAGTCCCACGGGCCCAGTGGATCTCCAGTGGTCTCCGGTCCAGGATTCGACAGGTCCAGCCCCAGGAGGGAGTCGTCCCTCCTCATCGAAGAGCTAATGCCGCCAGAGAGCAAAGGATCAGTATTGTCAAAGGCCCGAAAACAGTCTTGGACCACACGATCATCAATCGACGGGAAATTGTCGTCGTCTGTGAGCCGCCCTGGACTGGCCGTGACAACAGGGTCGCCGCTCGTCTCATACGGCCTGACCTCATGAGGTACATGGTACTGCGTCCCAGGCTGGGCGGCGTAGAAGACATCGTGTGTGTCTCCGTTGTTCTGCGGCATGGACCCGTACCCGGAATCCGCGTCCCTGGGTCTGTTGGCGCCGCTGACTGCAGAGTTGTCTCCGGCTCGCAATTCGGCATTGACTTTTGACACGTTGGTGGCCGTCGTCTGGCGTGTCACGCGAGAGGCCCCTGAGCGAGGTCGAGAGAAACCTTCGAAAATGCCTTCGCCGTGGCTGATGGATTGTTGGTCGGTTTGTGCCGTAATGCGACCGGGCGCGTAAATCATCTGGGGCTGCACTGCCTGGAATGCCGCGGTTGCATCTGAGAAATGACAGATTGATTAGCACCCATGCAGCACACGAGGTGGCCAATGGTCATCACCAGGGGGTTTGACCAACGGTATGTCTCCGGCACAGGTTTCCGGCACGCCTTGTACAGGGCTTCCAGCTTGGCTTCGACGTCTCTCATCGACCTGATCTTTTCGAAGAGCTCCTGCTGCTTCCAGTCCAGTAGCTCGATTCTGCTCTCGTCGGGGCCGTCGAAGTATAATATACCGCGGCGTTTTCCGTCGCAGCTCTTCCAGTGGTCTTCCTTCTTCTCTTTGACATCCTTGCGAGACGTGGAGATGCTCCAGCGAAGAGGGCAGAACCCACAGCGGAAGAACCGAGTATGCTTCCGCCATATGTGCTCGCTGCAGGGGCGTCGTCAGCTGGGTTTTCATGGTTGGGAGGGGCACTGTGCCCTTGCCGGACGACGGCCCATGTTGTACGTACAAGAGTAGCCTAGGCTCTTTGAATCCTTCAGTCGGCTTGCACACATCGATGTTCATGTACGTCTCGGGGTTGGACTTGGCAAAGGGGCACGCGAGCCCACGGGTCCCGACCTCAGCCCTGTTGTACAGTTCCGGCGCCTCATGCTGCCGGCCGCTGGTCATTGACACAACTTAGTAGGTTCGATTCGACGACGAGAACGCTGTCTCAAACTGGGCGATATAGCCTTTGATCCGACTCTGGCGGTCGGTCTCTGGCCCTACTACGAGGAGGGCGAAAGGCTCGCTGCCCGGTGTCGTGTTCAGGAACTTCTGGATCTGGAATGTCGGGGGGCGTCCTAGGTTTGCGGCGGCCGAGGAAGAGATCTGCCGGGCAATCGATCAGCAACTTCCAGCTTGCCTTCTCGTGATGGCTTTGGGACGTCTCAGGCGAGCGTGCGCTGAATGCAGATGTGGTTGGGTTGTTGGTCGGCTCGCGTGCTCACCTGGGAGGATGATCGACTTCCGCCGTGGAGAAACATCCAGACGCTCCTGAATAAGTATCTGAGTTGGGGCAAGGTTTCTTTCGCGGAGCTCTCGAGCTCGATAGGGGTCGCTTTTTAAAGCTGCTTCCTGCTGTTTAGACGATGGAGCCATTCAAGTTTGGCAGAAGAGGACGGGGACGGGTGAGTTGGCGAAAGGGGAGGGGAAGGAAAACCAGACCAAGACCCTGCGATCGCAGCGACCCTATTCCCGCTTTTCGGCCGCTCCGAGCACAGCCCGCCCATATACGACAGGTTTGAGACTGGCAAGCAGTCGATGCCCCGCTTCGACTGCTAGATCTGCACGCATGCAAGACCTCATGCAGGCTGGCTGCTAACCAGACCTGTTCCGTACAGGTTCAGTTGCGGGGCTGCTATGCACGTCGATTGTGGCTTACACTGGGCTTCAGTTTCGTACAGACCCCAAATTTTCCGACGCGACAGATAGTGACATGATGTGTAGAATATGGAACCCCTGACCAAGTTCGTGGTTATAAAACATAGGTATATTTAATGTGGTGAAACATTGTTGAAAGACCGAGTTATTGTCCTACCTAATCTACGCACCAACCCGCCTGGCGGGTAGCGAGACAGTTTTAAATCTGTCGTACCCGAGCTGATTAGTATGCTGACAATTGATAGCAGTCTGAAGACTTCCTGTAAGCGCTGTTGATCACGGTGACAGCCGCACTTACCAGCTCCATCACTCTGTCACGTCGGTTCATACAGCTCGTGTTTGCGCCGATAATTTCGACGGTCTGCGTCTGTCTGACCAGCTCCGATCTATATAACAGGGCAGATAATATAAGTTGGCGGGTTACAGTTGAATTTAAGGGCGGATGATAATGTGTCGCTTTGAAAGTTGCTAAGTTAGATTGGGTCCGCCTTACAAGAACAACATCCGCGTGTAAGAACACTGCTTCATAAATGGATCGACTTCTCTAAATGTTACGTAACGGTTTGTCAGAATGTATATTCTGTTAACTAGTTGTCAGTAGTTGGCAAATTACTAATTTGATCACAAGTATGAATACTGTATCACCCTGTGGATGCAACAGCAGTAACTCCCGTCCATAATGACAGTGAGATATTGGACAGTTTGGGAAGAAATATCAAGGCAGTACCGCAACAATAGTCTATTGATATCAACCATCTTGCACATAAGTGCAAACGTCACCACGGAATCAGAACATGGGCAGTCGATGTGTGGCGCTCTATACTGCACGCTCCGTTGTCAGTCGATCAATCTTTGCTTCCACCTGAGTGCAGGGCCCGAAAAAGAAGATCGGATATTCTAGCTGTGCCTCGAAGAAGATCCTAGTTGAAAAGGTCAGCCCAGGTTGATGTTGGTCCCACTAAGCGATGTCCCCACTACCAGCCACTTTTATTCTCACCTTTCTTCTCATCCATTTTACTCACTCTAATTATTCACTATTAGAGCAAACTCCGCGGAGCTCAATTCACACCACCGTTTCAGCCTAACTACGAGGCTGAACTCCTATTTACTTGATTCTTCGTCTTCGCCGACGTCATCTGGCCCTCCGTCTCCACATGATAATACAAGCTCTGAAAGTCGCCCTATATACCTGCTCAAGTAATGACATCACAATTCTGGCAAGTTTCGACTTAATGGGACCACCGTGGATCCTGCCAACAAAGACAACCAGGTGGCGAAAAAGAATTCAAGGAAATTGGCCCCGGCCAGAGGCGCTCAACACGATAGCACTGGGGCTGGTACGACTCCAAGACAGTGCACCGAATCGCTTTCCAGAGCCCTGTCTGATATCGCAAGGCAGCCGTCTGGCAGAGTGCCCACCTCAAACGTTACGAAGGGCAACATGCGCAAGCCAAATGTCTTGCAAAATCAAGGAAGAACTGGGCCGCCTAGACCCGGTGTTACAACTAGTCCAGATCCCTGGGCCATGGCCTCTTAGGACTATAAACCGCTCATTCTCGTGGTGCCGTCGCCCCCGCCGGTAGTCTTCGGGGTCGAGCTGCTAGACAAGCAAGGCAATACACTTCACATGAGCTCCGGGACAATAGACGGAATTTTGGCTAAGTATGCCGGTCGGTTAACAAAGATTCGTGAGAAGCGCAGGGCGGAACAAATGAGAAAAGCGGGAAGAGAAGCAAAATTGGCTGTTCGAAGCAAGCTGTGATTATATACCTATATTATTGCTTCGGGACAGAGTTTCCTTAATATGCACAAAAGAGCCAGCTTCATTCAGATATCCGCCGGCCCAAGACCGAGCTTACTGTATGAAATCATGATTGCCAAATAGACCTTGAGAATATTCACATGTGACGGGGAGTAGCAGTCGAAGAGCCAATACACCTCACAGAACACGACAGGACTAAGATAAGATAAAATAGGTTGTTCTCCTATCACCGTGCTCGAGGTTATGCGCTCATCAGCAAAATCCCGGATTGTGTCGCTCCAGTCTCCACAAACATTGTTTGGGCTAAAATAAAGGCTCATGTCACACAATAGTACTCGGTTCAATGAAGGCCGTTTCCCCTCCGCACCGCGGACATGTGCGTGATGAGACCTTCGATATGAGACTGCCCGAGGCGAAAGAAATCAGCTCCAGCGACGACGGAGTGATTCTTGGCTCATTCCAAATGGCAGTCCTCCGCTATTCCTCCTACCGCTTCCGACTGGATCGCATTATCTCTGACATCAAGGAGCATCTTTACTACCTTCCGGACAAAACTTCCCAGGCTTTGACGAGCGTGAGCCCCGAATCGCACCAGCGTAACATCAGACTGGACTTGGATGAGTGGTGGGAAGAAACTGTTCTCGGCTTGGCTGCTATCACTAGCGGAGTTGGGGCTCGACAGAAAAACATCTGGCGGCTGAAACTGGAAATTCGATACCACCTGGCACTAGTTCTGTTATACCATCCGTCGCAAGAGATACGTAACCCATCGCAGGATCATCTTTTGCAGTGTTTCAGCGGCGCCTGTTCGATCTTGGATCAGTATCAGGCCTTATATGAGGCAAAAGCGCTCTACCACGGATGGTTCCCGGTGCAGTATCTTCGCCGCAGGTGCAACGCTGGTATACTCTTTCTGGACTTCGCCAGCTGTGCGGCGTGACGCGACTGGTGTGCAGCTGTTGCGCAGGCTGAGAACGTGCTCGAACCTGCTGAGCGCCGGAGGGGAGTGGTGGCCCAGTGCCAGGAAGGGCCTGGACAGCTTGGGCTCTGTGGTTGACCTGACCATCCAGAGGTTATACGATGGGGACAGGGTTACGTCTAAACAGCGCCGCCTGACAGGTCCTGAGGAATCCGAGAGACCTAGAATCACAAGCCTCCATCACGGCACGTCGGAAGGCGATGCGGTACACGCTGCCCAGCACCATACTTCCTCTTCCTCTACCGTGGCTAATTTATCTCAGCCATGGACCCAGCCTTACGACTTTGCTCACGACGCAGGGCCCGGATCCTGGGCCTCGACCTCGGAAGATCTGGAAAACAATCCTCGACGCCCATTTACAGCTGTTGAAGAGGCAAACCCCCAGGAGCCAGGTGCAGAAGGGCTCTTTCCCGAGATCGAGGACTTCCTGGCCGACTTCAATCGCTCTGAATTCAGCTGGAGTTTCCGAATGAGTGCCCCCCGCAGGAGAGCAACTCTATCGGCGACACCTGGACCGCGGGTTTGTAGAAGGCCTATTTAATTCGACGCCTCCTTGAGGGAGGTACCTATATCGCAATTCCCTGATCCCCTGCGTGAACCAGACCTCGGTAAGCCGAGTCGTCATCGCGCAAGGAGCTGGGGTCGAAGCTCGGTTGGGGTCACTCTCGGCACGGAGCACTCCAGCGTCATGCTGGCCGGTACGGAGCCATCCGTGATGTGGCACACTAACAACTCCGGAGCCATCCGTGCAGGGCGCCGTCCCCACAATCATTCCGGAGCATCGCGTCTGAAGAGTCCGGTCGCACTCAAAGACTATCACATGCTTTAGAGCCCGCCATGTCCAGTCCAGGTCGAAAACTTTCAGATCACTTCGCGATCAAGTACTGTTGCTGTATCCAACATGGGCAGCGGCGAGTAGAGCGACCTCGCTTTTCGCATAGTTATTAGCCATTTCGCCATTTGGTATGCGACGGACATGTTGCAGAAGGCTCCAAATTCCAGCCCCAAATGTCCAGGCAAGACGTTTATTTGCGACCCATGCATCTTGGGTACCTGCCAGTCCGCTCGAACCGGAGAGAAAAACCCGCCCTTGTCGTGCCCTGTAGACCTCCAGACACAGTTGATCTGACCGGGGTAATTAAAGCAAAATGTCCTCGACTATGATTCACGACTCCGGACACTCGCTACGGTTCGACGAGCAGGGACTCGACCCCTGACCCTTTCGGAGAAGATTTTATACAGCCACTTGGACCTCGGAACGCGGGAGTGGTCTCTCGAGGACATAGAAAGGGGCAAAATCATCCTACATCTACGCCCGGATCGGGTTGGCTGCCACGATGCTACGGCGACAATGGCGTTGCTTCAGTTCATCAGCACCGGTCTCCCGAAGGTGCAAATACCGACCACCATCCATAGCGATCATCTCATCGTGGCTGAATATGGAGCCAAGGAGGATATGCAGCGGGCAAAATCCGATCACAAGGAGGTGTATGCCTTCCTGAGCAGCGCGGCGCGGAAGTACGGCATCGGCTACTGGAAGGCAGGAGCCGGGATTATCCACACCACCATCTTCGAGAACTACGCGGTCCCGGGCGGGCTCATCATCGGAACGGACTCACACACCCCGAATGCCGGCGGCATGGGAATGATGGGAATTGGGGTCGGCGGCTCAGATGCCGTCGACGGCATGGCGGGAATGCCCTGGGAGCTTGCGGGCCCTGCAGTCGCGCGGGGCGCGCTGGTGTATCGTGGGCGACGCCAACTACGGCGAGGGCAGCTCGCGCGAGCACGCGGCGCTCGAGCCGCGGTTCCTGGGGTGCAAGGCCGTCATCGCGCGGGGGTTCGCGCGTATTCATGAGACGAACCTCAAGAAGCAGGGGTTGCTGGCGCTTACGTTCGCGGATGCCGCTGACTATGATAGGATCAGGGAAGGGGACTCGATATCCCTTCCCGGCATCGAGGATGGGGAGATGCAGGTCGATGTGCCGATTATGATGATTGTGCGGTCTATGGACGGGAGCGAGTGGAGTGCTGAGTTGAGGCATTCGTATCAAGCGAGGCAGATTGAGTGGCTTAGGGCGGGGAGTGCTTTGAAGTATATCAAAGCCAATGCTTTGGCGAAAGACGAGTGACCCACCTTTGCCCAAGGGAGCATGCTTCGTATGGACTCACTATGAAGCAGAATCAAGGCTATTATGCACTTTTATGACCCATGAGGTTGCCTAGGAAAACAATTTAGAGCTGTGCTTGTCAGGAACGGGATGTCTAGGTAGCATGTACCCCGCCGTCCTGACACCGCTGCATCACCTGAATGCCACCTGGCATTCGACTGAAGTCTGTAGCCGAAAGACCTTGTGTCTATCCCCATTATGTTCAGCAGTCTATCACTCGAAGTAGACCCCGACCTCTTCCATTTTCGATTTTGTCCAGTCAAGCTGAGTTGCGCTTGCAATGGCCTCGAACGATCAGGCCGCAGATTGCCTTCTGATCTTTCGCAACTCACTCCTCGGAGGTGTAATCTACACGCCCAACCGCATTTGTGGTCTACACACCACCAGCAAGTGTTCCCTGGGCAATGGATGCACCTGTTTTTCGCCTGGTTAAACAATGTGCGGCGACGGCCAAGACGGGAACTTCGTCTTCAATCTGGACAGGTTCAAGAACTTTAACTTAGGCCCCAACATTCTTGGAATGGTTACTTGCTCCGATGAAAGATTTGATTTAAACGCAGAGAAGAGACATGAATATGGAAGTATCAAAGTGTGACCAGATCTACCACCCAAAATTGATTGCCACTGTATCGAAGCTCAAACGTCTTTCAACTCTTCCGGACGTTTTTCCCTTCCGCAACTTTCAGTCTCCGCTTGTTCAACCGGCCTTCGAAAGACTTGAGCAATGCAAGAGGCTCTGTTGTAGGCATGAGTTGTTTGAAGTGATCTGGTAAGATCCTATTGCCCGTTGTAATATTTTCAGCGTCATCACTTTTCTTTGGAGACTCCTTGAAAGAAGGACGACGTGGGCGAGCCTGCTCATCTAGAATTCTGTCCGATGCCACTTTGTTCTTCGGCATACGATCATCCTCGGAATTCCGCCTGGTGGTCAGCCAATCCACGAGAAGCTGATAGAGATGTCCTGTGGGAGGATAGTGGGGTCAGCATCTGATTCAGACCGGCGACGAGTGCAATCGGAATGTAACAAGTCACATGCTTACTTGAGATGGTGAGCAAGAGCATAGAATTGCCGAACGAGATCAGCACAGCTCGCGATGTCGCATAGATAGGCATCACGACAATTCCGATGGCTACCCTCCAGATGGCGTTGACCGAGAGGTTCCCGGTCCCAAGAGTTGTCCAAGCTGATGAGATTATGCGTGTTGGCACTTCAAGGAAAATGTAAGCAGGCCAAAACCAAGAACTGACCAACCAATCCTTCTTAAAGTATGCCTGGTGCAGCCTCTGTGATTCACGGTGCCCATTGTAGGTCATCGTGCCCTTGACCAGGAGAGACTCCAGCCTGGTACCGTATGAGTATTTTTGCACCTTCCGGTTGACCACATGAATGGCCTGCTTGGTCCTAGAAATCATGAAATTGACCACAGAAAGTGCCTTCGCACTCGCGGCAACAAAAACGCTGACACCGAAAACCAAGATGGCAGTGACTGCAAAGGCGGCAGCGGCGAACTTCGCGAGAGAGACGATCAAGTCGTTACTAGGCGCGCCGTTCATGCTGTAGAAGCTCGATGCGAACCCGAGAGGCAGAAAGATGACAGTCACGTACGTGAAGTACCGGATGTTCTGCTCCCTGTTTGCCTCAAGGTCGGCTCGTACATTGTCTCGGCGTGTGATTAAGGTCTCCCTCAGCTTGCACATCTTGTCGCGGCAATTCTCAAGATCCCATCGCTGCCTTTCGGTCTGGTTGCGCAGCTTGTTGATGTACCCTCGGTATTTTCTCTCATCGTTCCGTGTCCACCTAGGCCTTTCTTGACCACGATCGACTTCCCTAGTAGCCCATTTAGAAAGTGTGCTCAAGGATGACGTGATATCTTCCTCTGCTTTCTGTAGAAGCTCCTCATATATCTGCCAACGATCTTCTGATAGTGAGTACGCCTCCGTTGTCAGTACGGAGAAGATGAGATTCCCTTTCTTTAGTCCAAGCTCTGTTTCGATGACGTTCAATATCTTATTGGATGCGACCAGGATAAGCCCCAACATGTGTTGAAGAAGCTGCAATTCCAGAACCTTTCGCTGCCAAAATTGTTTATCCTGGCGAAGGTTTGCACCCGGGTCCCCTGGAACGCCGCGCACAATGCGCGAAACACCAGGGACGTATTGGATAAAGTGGCATGTCCAGTAGCGGTCGAAGAAGTCGCCATCGAAACGGAAGCTCATTGACGCACGTCTCAGCTCTTTTTCAGAGCCTCTGGGCCAAGGCGCTATGATTGGATGGGGCAAGCCTGGGCAAAGTGGTTGTCTCTTTTCGTAGATTACCCAGAAAGACATGTGAAGCTCTGTTTGCCAGACATTAAGGACCATGGTGGTGTCATCCCACAGATGGTTTTCATATTCTGCGTGACGATCAAAGAATAGGGACATGGCAGGCTTCTCTGCTTCGGTAGTGGCGAGCCAGCAAAGAAGGGCTGTCTGTGGGTCGGAACGCAAAGGTAGCCACAGAAAACGTTTTTTTGCCTTGATTGCAGATCGAGCCTCAGAGATTGTGTCCCAGAGTTCTTCATTGGGATTAGGGCCGGGCAGGTAAGAGATGAAAGCGCCAAAATCCCGCTTTCCTCGTTTCCGTCGTCTGCTCTTTTGTTTCGGCAGGCTTGCCACCAGGCCATCCATGGCCCAGTCGAGCTTGAAGTGTGAGAATGGAAAATTCTCCGACAACCTTCCATTTAAAGACGCAAGAGCTTTGACTATGACGGAGCTGTATTCATCGACGAGTCTGTACTGGTCAAAGCTTTTGGCAAAAGCCGACTTGAGTTGCTGGTGCAAATCGATGTTCTTGGTCAGCAAGAAGTCTGGGTAATTGTAAAGCCATTCCTCATCCAGAGTAGTGATACTGCTGGCATCGATCATGTTGTTGAATGGCATTGATTTCTTCATGACCATCGAGGTCCGTTTTCTGTCAAGACGGCCATCTGCTCCCAAGAGCTGTGCCAACGCTCTGTAGTCGCTGGCATGTTGATGGTTCACCGTTCTCTGCTTCTTGAGTTCCGCTAGAATCTCATCGAGGACGGTAGTATTCATGCCGCGTTGTGGCTGATGAGTGTTGTCTCCGATTTGCTTTGCAATTGCGGCCGGTGCGTAGGGAGTGGTCTGTTCGGATTGATACGTTGCATCAAGCTCTCTAGCATATGCCAGAAGGATATGACAGACCTCGAACCCGACATGATAGTAGTAATCTCTATTCTCCTCTTCTGAAAAGATTGATGGCCCCCTAGTTGTGATATCCATTTCCCCAGGGATGAAAGCATTATGGGCGCTGACTTTCATGAGGCTTTCCACAGACTGTTTGAGCAATTCGGCAGGTCTCCTCTTGTCGATAGAGAAACCTTTTAAGCCAGCCACTGCTCCCAGGGCTGACCGCAATGGACTTTGCCTCTCCTCCTCGAGAGTCTCTTCGTGATGACTCTGAGATCTGATAGTTCGCTCCCAGAGCTCGCTGAAAGGTGTGTCGGGGAGAAAGAACTTCCGATCGTGACCATAAAAAAGTGCTGTATCCCGAGTATGGAAGAAGAAACGGGTTTCTCTTGCTGAACGAGTTACGGCCAGCATACGCTCTTGCGAGACGTCGTTTTCAACGGTGAACCGCTGGAGCACTGCTCTCTGGACATCTTTGGGTAAAAGCCGTTTAGCTTTCGAGGAGAATTCCAGAAATGTGTCTTCCTCCCGCTCTCCGCCCGAGCTGGTCGTTGCGTTTCCCGCGTTGAGTTTGGATGCAGGTGACGGAGAATATATACTGGAGACCCATCTGTCTGATGAGTCCCTCTGATATTTGCTGCTGGCATCAGCCAAGCTCCACAAGTCGAGATAATGTAGTTCGCTCAGACTGTTCCACAACCAGAAGTGATCATCGAGACGATATGTATTCACTCCATCCTCACTTGCGTGACGCCATGCACAGGCGTTCCGTTTGTCCAGATCGTCCAGCTCGTTAATCCAACAAACCCACACGTCTCTCAACAGAGCCAGATAATGTCTCAACTTCTTGTCCTCCAACCTCTGAATGTTTTGCGCTGTTTGAAACCATTTGATGTATGCCGTGACTTTCAGAATTTGAAACGGAGTGTCCGTGATAGCATCTTGTGGCTGCCATGATGCACTCCAGTCGCTCGGCATGATTGTGCCGTTGACCCAGTAGTTGGCCGCAAAGCAGCCGGAGCCTAACAGACTATCAGTGTCTTTGAGTGTTAGCCACGGCTTTCTGACCCATTCGAGCCATCTGATGTGCCCGCGGCAAACTGCGTCGATTCGTCGTTGGAGTGAAACGACATATGGTACTTGCTCCACAAATGGCAATCGTCTAAGTACACCAATGAGGAACTCGAATGCAAAGCTAGAATATGACCCTTAGCCCAGGCTTATTGTTACAGGGTGACATATAAGACTCACAAGCTGGCAGAAGTGCATATCCTGTGACCGGCCATGTCTCCGCACGTGAGGGCGAGTGGGACTTCGGGCTCAAAGTTTTCGCCTTTTGACGTGCCCAACACACCAAAGCTGCTCGTGTCGGGGTCTCCCGCCGGCGTTTTCGTTTCAAACATTCCTGTTTGGTGGACAAGAACCGGGACCGAGAGAGGAATCGTGCACGCAGAGAGGATGTGCTCCGTATGGCGCCATGTGAGATATTCGATGGAGTCCAGCGGAGAAAGCTTCTGAGGCGCTGTCATTGTTCCATCGGTAGCAGACCTTGTACTCGTGTCTTGAATCACGTTCTGCTTCTCTGAAGGCCCGGAGGCTGCCAATACCTCTGCTGTGCTCACACCCATTTCTGAATTCACAACAGCGGACGCGCCGTCATGTTCTGCCATGCTATCTTGCGCGCCGACCTTCGTAGTCCCAGCATTATGTGATGTCCGCCCTCGGCCACTTGCATCTCGCTTGACGTCTCGCTCTTTGAAATCTTTCTTGCAGATGCGTAGGTCACACAGTGATTGACTGCATTTGCAGTCATCTGTGCTAGAGTGGCCCCATAGCTGTTCTGTTTCCGCGGCAAGCATCGCGGCAACATCAGTCGCTTCAGCGGGAATGAGGAAGTTCTTCCAGTGCACCTCGCCTTTTGGTATGACGATCAGTTTGTAAGCAACCGTGATCTCAAGCACGCTTGAGCTACTTCCACAGGCCCCAATGGTTCTATGGATACGAGTAGGCTCCATTTCCATTTGTAATGCGTTCCCGTTCACAAACACACTCATGATAGAAACGACAGCGTGGGCATCCTGGGCAGACCACGTATCTGACATGCGCCTCTTCTGCCACACTTCATCATCGCTAGGAGAATGCTTCGCTTCACTTGGAGGACGTCCTGTGGATTGTTGCTCGACAGGTTTGGGATATTCGACACCGGTTTCATGCTGGTTGATGCTGGCATCTTTCACGACTGAGCTTTGACCCCCCTCAGATGGCAGGCCACGTTCCGGGTCATCGTGGCCTGAGGTTATGTGAGTTCTGACATATTCCTCGCCTAAGGACTTCGGTGAAGACGTCAGTTGCTTCTGATTAGAAGTTCCTTCTGTTGCTTCGGGTGACTGAAGCCCTTGTCCTTCATGGTCAAATTCGCTGGCACGTGGGTTGACTCTGGCGTTGTTCTCTTGGCCCGTACTTGATTTCTCACTGTCGAAGACATTAGCTGTGATCCAGCTGAATCCATTGGGTCCTCGACCTCGAATGTAACCCTTGCTGCTTCTTTCGTTGTAAGAGGGATCGTTGAGGTAATCGAGGTCTCTGATCAGTATATGCTGTTTCATTTGGGCTGAGAAATCCTCAATGGGTGAGCTCCCCGTGTTGGTGACAACGAGCTGCTGCAAAACAGTATTGTTCTTCACTAGCCACTGGAAAGACATGTTCGCACTCATGCTACTGTTAAGCTCTTTCCCTGTGTGCAATGATTAGCGAGCGAAGCCCTTCCCCTGGATGCTAAGTTGGCGAGAGTTCCTCGGCCTATCTTAAAGACCCTCAGCCATCCGGACTTTGTTTTGCAGCAATGTTTGTGATACATCCTAGCCATCGCCTTCTATCTAAGGCTCAGAGGGAAAGTTCGTTTGCTGGGACACTTACATTCGTATCTCGGCCATCTCCAATTCACCCATCTCATTTTCGGAATTCCATCTGGCAGAAACCTCCTTGGTAGGTACAGCCCGAAGGAGAGATCGTCGTTTCCTAGACCCAACCTGTTCAAATCATCGGCTCTACTAACGACAAGGTAGGGCTCGGCGGTATCTTGGTGATCGATTGAGAAGACCCCAGAGCTCCCTGTGCCAAGAAACTGACTCATCTGCATCAGGTCTCCACAGGGAGACACGGAAGCCGTCGTTCCTTGGTCTCCAATAGAGGCGTGGCATGCCTTATTTAGTGCATCTTTCCATATACCACAGTGTTGGTCTTTGGGCTCGAACAGTCGGCCTGCAGTCCCAGGACGCCCTTGAATAATTGTTAACCAGCCGTCGTGCCGAGTTGAATAAAGAATTTGTCAACTCACTTTGGATCAGCGACTGGAAGGAAGGTTCATTTTCTGACGGAACTCTTCCCACCCACAGGTCAAGATTTTCCCTGAGGGAGTCTTTGAAAGCCGGAGAAGCCTCGTCAGTTTTTGAGGTAGATGCGTGACTCGCGGCGCTACTTGAACGTCTGGAATCCATGAGCACACATGTCTGCTTCACAGAAACAAGCAACGGGAAAATGGGAACAATCTGCGTAAATGTTCTCCGAGAGCAGTGGAGGCACCGGCAGAGTCGAAGAATAGTAAAGCCTGGATCATAAAATCTGCGTATGAGACAGTCGCCTCGCAGATCACGTTTAGAAAGAAAACACAGTCAAGGTTGCCCTGGGGTTAGTCAAATGCCGAGGTGAAGATGGATGCTCCAGATTTTACCATGGAAAAATGTGGCTGGGGGTATTTGATGACTGCATCATGCTGACACGTCGTTCATTGGTCTCGAGTTCCGGTGATAACCCAGCATGAGCGACTGCACAGCTCATTGGTTGCCTCAAAATGCGACTGACCACGCTGTGCAACCCACGAATGCACCCGAAGTAGTTCGTACAGTAGTCGACGGGTGTGGTCCAACCGAAGGACTTGCCTTTAGACGGTGGACGGATAAATCGTTGTGACTTGCCTTGGTACTGATATCTCACAGTCTGGCCAGCTTTATCGTCATGCCTATCTAGACATCAACATCCGAGACGCGGAATTATCTGGGCCCGAACGTTTGCTTCGTTAGTTGTGGCGAGCTCGATCTTACAGTGAGTACCGACGCAAAGCGTCTCGAAGCCAACTGTGCTAGAAACCACATGGGTGGCCACCCTTGCAATAGCGAGGGCAGACTGCTGCCTATCGTGGGGGCGGCGCTTACAAGTGCAACCAGTACTACAGGCTGGCCAGCCAGTTCTCTATTCATCACAGCATGGTAACATCCATTAATAACTAATTACACAAGACGCGTGGCACTGTTCTTCAGTCCTTGTGCTGTCATTTCCTTCCCCAAATCCCCATCTTTCATCGTCGGAGACGCCTTGCATACGTTTTCCATAGGTACTAAATCCGCTTGTACCAAGTTCAGCCACGAATTATCACCGATCCGCGAGACCCGAGTCTTTGCCAGGAAAGCTGTCGTGACCAGGATGATGAGGCCAACATGCACAGAAAGCACTGCACAGACCGCCGCCAGGCCCCTGATGGACTGAGGAAATTGGATGTCCCTGAACGACGTGACTGAAGCATTAGCTTCAAAGTCGTAGTATGGCAGTGTCTCATAGTAAGCCAGACGGCCAAGGATGGTGTAGTATGCCTGCCAGGCCTTCGAGGTGTCCCTTGTGGTCTTAAGTACATCTTGGAAGATTTGTCGCTGAAGGTCGTTATTGGTGACGTAGCTAATGTTGGCGGCAGTATGGTTCGCAAAGTTCATATCGCATTCTGCGCACATCCAGGTTCCCCAGCTGTACACGTCTTTGCTCTCCATGGCCAGGGAGAGCGCCGAGTTGACTTCGCAATTTCGTTGTGTCTAATTGTCCGGTAGAGGAATTCCATGGCCCCAACGAAGGCTCATCGCAGGGCTGCTGGCTCGTGGAATTGACTTGAGCGTTGATCGAGGCGAACGAGTCAAAGCAGAGGGACACGGAGAGACGGAAGCCTGGGACGCTGGGGATTGTGAAAACAAGCCATTCGTCTTGGGGGTTGATTAACAGCTTATTTTGTTCTTGATTTGGACTGAAGAACATGTTGGCCTCATTTTCGGGCAAAGCAGCTGTGAAATTCAGCAACTCGTAGCTCCTCCCGGTCATCAATCGGACATTGTCCCCTTGTTGATAGTAGGACAAGTTCCAGGCAAGAAAATTCGGGTTCTCCATGGTAAAGTTCATAGAAAGTGCATTTGCAGCTATGTTGGGATAACGTGGGTCAAGGGATGAGACGAGCGCTGGGCCAAAATACATGAGATTCTGAGCAATGGCCCAGTTGCTACCTGCTCCATGAGCGAAAGGTATCTGTTGGCTCCAACTGAGGTTCACTGAAGAGTTGTTGTACTGATCCGTTTCGAGGTTGTACGTAACTGGTAGGACGCCGGAAGTCATGGCTGGCTCTTCTGCAAGTATAAGGCCGGGAGGCACGGATTCTGGTACCAGAGAGCCGTTCAAGAGATAACCGAAGTTTTCCGACTCGTAGCCGATGCTGAAGTATTGATGAAGCTTGGGCCTGATGCAAACGACCCTGGAGTCCTCCATGGTAGCCATGCCGACATAAGAGTGTATCATCGTTCGTTCAGACTGGTTCGAGAATGGCATGAACGCCCTCAGAGTAGACCCTGTATCTCTGACCGAATCGGTTGATAATATCTCACTCGCTGAGGGGTTCTCACGATGCTCGGCAAAGACTGAGAATTCCGGAAGAAACTCCTCCCAGAATGATGTCTGCCCGACGAGTCTGGTTGCATTGAGCTGACCGATTCCTGCTGACCAGGACAGTGCCGCAAAGGTTGTCTCGGTCTTAGCATGGTCTATAAGTGCCCCAATGGCGAGAGCTCCCACAAGTACAGTGGATGCAAATTGTAGAGCAAACGTTGTGAGGCAGAGCAGCAATGCGACTGCGGCCCAGAGTCCCGAACGGGAGTAAGTGTCTCGCAGGGCGATAGTCAGGCTCTGCGGCGCATTGTTGACGTAACGCAGCGCGTTTACCGCGGCCGAACGATGTAAAGCGACGCCTTTAGTTTCCATTATGACAGAAGCTAGCATCGAAGTGGCGATGCTACGACCATCAGAACAAGATTCACGGGCTATAACATAGGGCCAGGACTTACCCTGCTTGGGCACTAACAGCAACGCGTAAAACCATGGAGCTTATCGTGACAGACTTCGAAATCCAGCCATTCAGCACTATCTTGAGCCACGTTCCGTTATTTTGGGTACCATCTAGGTTCGACCAGAGAAAGCCGATGAAGGCGACGCAGCATGGCACGGTCACGTTTGCCAGAACGAATGTCGATGTGGCCAATATTGAAAACTTGTGTAACTTCGGAAATTCGATCATCTCTGGGTCTTGAGGTGCCATCGTTGGGGCTTCAATGGGCTTTCCGCTCTCATTGTAAGCGGCCGCGGAGGCACTACGAGATCTTTTGGGTGGTTTCGGCATTCCATCTTCGACGGCTTCCGGTGGTGGAGGTTGCTCCTCAAGAGAATGCTCGGTCTCATAGATCGTGCAGCCACTAAGGGTTTCCTCAGAGCGTTGAGGTTTCGACTGTAGGCAGGCAACTTCTTCGCATTTTGAGGCCATGGCAGTCTTAAAAGAATAAACTTGATAATTCAAAATTGTATTGTTGTTTAGATTACTCCCCTCAGAGTTCGTCCGCCCATGGGCAGACATTGCATGAGTGCACATGGTTGGATTGTGCCATCTCTTTGGCATTCCGCTGCTGTCTTATATAATTAGCCTAGCTCCCACCATTGACATCCATCTTAAAGACAGGGTATGATCTAACATGTGCATTTGAGCTTTGGCGCAAAATCCGATCCAGCACTTCACCCAATTGCAAATACAACCCTCGCAGCATCAACATAGAACCAAGTACCCAATGTTATGATAGCGAATAGTAACTAAATTTAATTCCCCGTTCTTTTGCCGCCTATGAAAAGAGCTACATGCTGTTTTGACAACACGAGGCCTCGGGGCAGTATGCATTTTTGTGCATCACCGATTCAGCTGGCTGCCCCTGACACCCTCTTGAGGCTGTCCTGCTGACTGCATTGGGCCCTGGCCCCCACGCATTGCCCTAGGCCTGATCTGTTGATTGTGTGGATGAACATGTCTGATATCTAGCTACCTTCTCCAGCCAATGACTGTTGCAGGGGCAATAGAACTTGATAGCTTCCTAGCTGCAAGTATCCATTAGTCGATACCCCGCCGTCACCAACAGCGGATCCGCCACACCATCTGCCTTACATACTAATGTCTATTCGGCAAGAGCAAAGCTGAGGCTGTTTATTCAGCGCCTCCAAGGTGTTTAGAGGGTGCGTGAGGGTTGGTCAGCATGGTACAAATAGTTGATGAATCATCTCAGATTGGTCAATACTGCCCGCACAAGTGAGAATTCGTCTGTTTGTGGGTGGATTTTGATTGGCCTTCACCTAATCCCATATGTTGTTTGCTGGCTGGCAAAATCACGAATAGAAGCCTGAGAACGGTCTCAGAACCAAGCAATCAAGTTATCTTACTAATGGCGTTCTTTTCACTCCCCGGAAAGCCATTCTTGGATCAATGCCATTTTGTTAAAATTGTATCACATGATATGTTCAAATATTTCGAAATTCTAAGTGTTGGATCAATAGTTGGATTGACGGTAATCAATGCCAACCCAGTACTGTATGTTTTGGATTACTGTTGTGGTGTCGCCTATCAGCATAATTTTTTTCCCGGGCTTCGCACAGTCCCGTAACACATGCTCGTCCGAGAAAGCTTTCTTCCCCGAATATTTGAGCTAGATGGAATTTGTTTCAATATGACCGCCTGCAGCAGACACACAGAGCAGCTCGGATTAGTGCGGGATCGATGTTGGGACAACGTGGCCTGAACAGATACATTTCAGGCTAGCTAGGTATATCTCAATAAGGTGTTTATGCCCCGGTATCATTGTCTCTTTTCAGAAGGCGAGCTGCTTCGCCTTCCCCTCCGGCGAGCAGCTCACAAACCGCCACCGACGCGGGTTCCACATCGGGACGGCCTTGAGCATGATCCACTTGACAAGACCCTTCAGAGGCGGGAACACCTCATGCCACATGCCGCCCTCGAAATCGACCGTGTCCATGTTCAGGAAGAAGACTGGCAGGACGTTGAACACGAACCCGAGGCTGAGCTGCTTCTTGCCGGCCGCGTCCGCGATGCCCAGGATGTCGATCGGGTTCTCGGGAGTGCTGTACTTGGACAGCGCCACGATGGAGGGTGGCTCCGACTTGAGGTGGGAATGGAGGGCGTCCTTGAACGAGTCCATGATGGTAATGAGCTCGGCGGCTGAGAAGTTGGCGCCTTCCTTCTGGAGGTAGGCCTTGAAGCGGTCCATGCCTCCATGGAAAGCAGCTGTAGATGAAAGATCAGTCTTTGTACTTCTTGCTTCTCCATGGGAGCGGTCACAACATACCATGCTCGTCGTATGCAGTACTCATGAGCCCTGTCTTGCCAGCAGCCTTGTCGAGGTTAGGGAAGAACTCGGTCTCCTCATAGTGGTGGTGCTGGTGGACGCAGTCGTGCCAGGCTATGCAGTAGCCTGCGAAGTCCAGCTTGTCTGCATCTGGCACGCGTGGGGCTTGCTGATAGATGCTGTTAAAGCCGCGAATAAAGGCATTGTGGCTTAGGGCCATATGAGAGGCCTCGACTGTAAAAGGGTCCGTCTGAAGGACTTCATCAGAGCAATGTCTCACAGACACATCGGAAAGATCCTACCTCGCCTGTCTGGAACTGTGGAGTGGATATGACCGCCAGTGGCGAGTCTGTGTACGTAGGAGGAGAGGTGGTCGCCATCGCGGTAAGTGGAGATTGGTCTCAGTGCTTGCTAGGCAGGTAGCAAAAAGGGGTGTAGCTTCAGTATCGTGGAGGGGGAAGAGTAATACAGTAGCTACCATTCGCTAGACGATGGATTGGAATTTTGTGCCGTCTCATTCATCGCCAACGCACTGAGCCCGCGCCGCCTGCCTGCATTAGTGACCAGGCGCGTTGGTTCTTAGTGCCAAGGCGTGGACCCAGATGCGGATATGACGTGCCACACTAATGGGCTCGTATGTTGGGAGTGTAATGCGGCAGGAAAGACTGCGTATGGCAAACATGCAACTGTTTGTATTAGAAGCGGGAGTATGGCTAAGTTCTGAATGCAGAAGGGGCCCCAGAGGTCTGGCACTGGGGGGCACCCTTTTCAAGAGACGTACGCAGGGTACGTGCTCCCCTACCCACTGTCCACCCCCAGTCACTGTACACCCTCATTCACTGCCACATGTAATATCAGTACTGAACCGCAGTGATGCTTTGCTAAATACTTGGCGTGGGCTGGATGGTTCTGAATATTGTAAAATGAATTTCACGCCAGAGAAAGGATCCGCAAAGGTTTGTTCGATCTTTCCCACAGAACTTGGCCCTGATTGTAGGGTCGAAGAAACACCGTTATTCAAAAAAGGCCTTGATCCATATCTGCGTTTTAGGTTTCCTAAACTTACATGCTCAGATCTAGATTTATTCTCTGTTAGTTTGTACGTAGTGTTTGCTTTCTGATCAGGGCAGAAAATGTCCCCTGCCTCTAAACGTCAGGATTCAGTGCTCTATTATTTAGTATCAATTTCAGACGGATCAGCAAAATACCGGACGTTTCAATTTTAAGTCACATTAAAACTACACGAATTTAGAGTGTGGCTTCGGGAGAGGAAATTGATAGCAAATGACATGCAGAAGTAAGACAGAAAGTCATTGGGAATTCTGTCGCATCACTGCACTGATTGTGTGCAAACAACACTGGCAGTCTTCTGGCCCTACGTCTGTCAAGTTCGACGTGGTTACTTGTCAGAATTTGGAGGGAAATTGGGAAGTCCATGGGCTTTTGTCCTTGCCCTGTAAGGTTTGAAGGCTTTTTACGAGACTGTAAGCATTTTCACGATTGTGTTTGACAAGTATGTGGGAAGCCTCAGGCTGGCTTCAGACTGTGGCCCTAAGTACATCAGCAAGGCAGTTGGCAACGCCTCTTGAACCCGGGCCTGTGTGTTACCAGATCTATCAAGCCGTGATCTAAAAAGGAAATCGAAGCCGAAGTGATTTATTCAAAACTGAATTCGCACGTAATATTTGACGCTGGGCTGAGACTTGTGGCTCCGGTGATGGTGCTGTCGCACGCATCCCGAATGTCTTGGTCATTGCGCATATTTTAAGTGATAGGATTTGCCATGCAGTCTCGTTGACCACTTCAACATCGTCGGTCGTGCTCTTCTGGGTCCCACATGGTGGTTTACATTAACTAGATTCGTCAGCTCCCTGCTGTTCGTCCCGGCTGTGAGCAACCTGACCTGAATTTCCAGAAATCTGGGGCTGGCCGAGGTCATCTTTAAATCGTGCGGCCATTCGTTTTGCCTGAGACGTCAAATCTCCCGCGGTGGTGTCAACGGCCGTGTAAGCTTGAATTCAGTGTGGCGGCCGCCGTTCACACACATGTTCTGCCATTTGCCTCGTCTGCGGGCCTTGGCTTGGCACTGGCGAGCGCCAAAAGCCCTTTTCGTGCCGTGGTGAGAAGACGCCAAAAAGCCTTCTGAGCAAAGACCTTGCCACTCCAAGGAGGAATTTGAATTGAGCTATGATGCAGGCCTTCTCACGGCCCATATTTCGTCCTTCCGGGTTGGGGAGCTGAGGCAGGATCTTGACCAGTGGCGGCCTCGTCTTTGGCCCGGCTCCAACCACAGGCGTCATGCCACAGCATCTCGGTGCATTATGAAGACTTGCAACTCGTACAATCTTGCGCATAAAAGCCTACTTACTTGCTCTATATGTTAGCTTCAGACACGCGGCATTACCCACGCATTTTGGACAGATGGGTCCAAGGCTATGCAGCCTCGTCTCGGGGGTCTTCAGTGTTGGGTGTTCCATGCGCTCGGAGCTTGATGAACGAGAACTGCGCCGCCCTCGTGTCTCGAGCGGGATCCAGAGTTCGCGGGACAGGGAAACTTCAGGATATCCTTCACCATCACACACGAGGTCTGGTCCCTAAGCTGTGATGAGCAAAATTCGTCAAAATAGAGAGAAATCCCTTCACCATCTCATGACGGATGACGAGTGGCCTTACTGCGCAGATCGGCCGTGTTCTAGCCGGCAGTCGGATGCTCTGCCAACGGGATTCCGTCGGGAATTTAACGGTCGAGAAGATGATCCCTGCCGCTCGACTAGTTTTTCCATCAATCAAACCGTCGGTTGAGGCCCCATTGACCTGGAGAGGACCCCACAAAATGTGCCCCTCGGTCGACCCCTCCCCCGCCATTTGACGACGATGCCCTCCAGGTGCCCAGGGGGTACGTGAAAGCAGGCTACTACGGGCCAGCCGTAGTGGTGCCGACATCAGGAGAATAATTCGCGGCCGGACGACAAAAGCCCGGTCCTGTTTAGCTCGTCCTGCCCTGAATAGCCATCACACGATTCTTCCCAAGCGGACAGACTCGTGCTGTTAAATAGCTTCTTCCTCTCCCTCACAAAGAAGTCTCTGGTGTCCTCCCTCGCTTCTTTCCTGTCCATCTCCTTCTCTCCTCTCCCCTCTCCCATCCTCACTTCAGCCCAGTAATAAAAACATCACTGCCGTCAACATGGCGTCCACAGAAATCACCATCACCGGCTGGACGACGCGGGACGTCCGCTTCCCCACGTCCCTCGACAAGACCGGCAGTGACGCCATGAACGCCGCCGGCGACTACTCGTCTGCCTACTGCATCCTGACCACGTCGGACCCCAAGTTCACGGGCCACGGCATGACCTTCACCATCGGGCGCGGAAACGACATCGTCTGCGCGGCCATCAACCACGTGGCGGACCGCATCAAGGGCAAGAAGCTCAGCGAGCTCGTGGCCGACTGGGGCAAGACGTGGCGGCACCTGGTCAACGACTCGCAGCTGCGGTGGATCGGCCCGGAGAAGGGCGTCATCCACCTCGCGCTGGGCGCCGTCGTCAACGCCATCTGGGACCTGTGGGCCAAGGTGCTGGGCAAGCCCGTGTGGCGCATCGTGGCCGAGATGTCGCCCGAGGAGTTCGTGCGGTGCATCGACTTCCGCTACATCACCGACGCCATCACGCCCGAGGAGGCGGTGGCGCTGCTCAAGGAGTCGGAGGTGGGCAAGGCGGAGCGCATCAGGGAGGCCGAGAACTCGCGCGCGGTGCCCGCGTACACGACGTCGGCCGGGTGGCTGGGCTACGGCGAGGACAAGATGAAGGCGCTGCTCAAGGAGACGCTGTCCAAGGGATACCGGCACTTCAAGCTCAAGGTGGGCGGCAGCATCGAGCAGGACCGGCAGAGGCTGTCGATCGCGCGGGAGATCATCGGCTACGACAAGGGCAACGTGCTCATGGTGGACGCGAACCAGGTGTGGTCGGTGCCCGAGGCCATCAGCTACATGAAGGAGCTCAAGGAGTTCAAGCCGTGGTTCATCGAGGAGCCGACCTCGCCCGACGACATCCTGGGCCACAAGGCGGTGCGCGACGCGCTCAAGCCCTACGGCATCGGCGTGGCGACGGGCGAGATGTGCCAGAACCGCGTCATCTTCAAGCAGCTCATCGTCAGCGGCGCCATCGACGTCTGCCAGATCGACGCCTGCCGCATGGGCGGCGTCAACGAGGTGTTGGCGGTGCTGCTCATCGCAAAGAAGTACGGCGTGCCCATCGTGCCCCACTCGGGCGGCGTCGGCCTGCCAGAGTACACGCAGCACCTGAGCACCATCGACTACGTCGTCGTTACGGGGAAGCTCTCCGTTCTCGAGTACGTCGACCACCTGCACGAGCACTTCCTGCACCCCTCCGTCATCAAGGACGGCTACTACCAGACGCCCCTCGACCCGGGCTACAGCGTCGAGATGAAGCCCGCCAGCATGGACAAGTTCACCTTCCCCGGCGAGCCCGGCGTCAGCTGGTGGCAGAGCGAGGAGGCCAAGCCCATCCTCGAGGGAGTCAAGATCTAAGTTATGTCTTCGCCTCCGACACCAAGGGAGATGTGGAAGTAAGGGCCAGGCCGAGGAGGTCTGAGATGGTGGACTTATGGGCAGGGCAGAAGTTACGATGGCGTCAATTCACGGCGACGAGTCAGCGATCCTCGTCTTTGTGCCGGACGGTTTACTATAAATGGCCCGGTCAAGACTTGGGTGGGTTTGCAAAAACGGGCATTCGATCACAGTTAATCGTTTGGCAGGGCAACGATGGCATCCTGTATTTCCCGCTGCTTAGTTCTCCTAAGCAGTCGTGGTTATCCCTCTCAAGGCAAGGTGGGCCTTGTGTGCTTGGAATTTGTCCGGGACCGAGGGGCGACAGCATTCTGCACGATGGGAGACTATCACCTCCGTGGCTCCGTGGCAAATATTCAAGTCGCGTGTTGTTGGTATTTAGAGAAGAATGATTAAGTCACTATCAAACCTCTGCGGCCGGTATGCTTCTGATCATCGGACCGAGAACAACGTCCCCTACCCATCGGCCCGTCACGATGTAGGCTACGACGAAGTTCCCAAGCTGCATTACTCGTGGCCATGAACGTTACGGTGCTCTTGTGACGACGGTAAATGCCATTGAGTTTTCTTCCCTGTGATCTATAAGATCTGAAGTGCAGGAGGGACGCCACTACGTTCCAGGCCTGCCGTTCCTCCACATATTTGATCAAGACATGTGGCTGACACTCTTCCAATGTTATGAATGCATGGTTGATGGAAGGGAAATTCGCCATAGCCCCACACATGCCAACCACGAGATGGCTCTTTTCAAACCCGCCCGATCCACGTGTGCTGTTGATGATTTGGACGGTAGTGGCAGCGGCATGAGGCATGAGGCTTGTGAGCGGCTTAGAGATTGCGAAGGGATGAAGGAAGGCGTTACTGGAAAGCCATAGATATCTCAGGATCATGAAGTTCCCATGGGGCATCAAGAGTCTCGGGGCGGCAGAGGCTGGTCGTGCTCGAGACGTTGAGCGCCACCGAGATGGTGCCTGCGATGCCTACCTGTTTCTTGACCGCGAATATGGCTGACCTGGTGATATTCACTGCATGTATCTCCGGATCCAGATTGGAGATTTTTGTCAGCCACGGCTGACCGCTGGAGGCAGTATTCGAGCAAAGTGCTGTTATTGCCTTCAAGCCCAACAACACGATATGCTGGACGGGGACTGAGGTCCGGAGGGAGAAGAGGCCAGAGGCACCACCCATTCACCAACCTGGAATTGCTGTTTCTCGGGAAGGGCGGCCAAGGGCGTGCAAGCCACTGTATAACGTCTTTTCGCAATTGCTGATATCAAAGACCGTTGACGCAGTCGTTGGCAGAATGGGCGTCGCATGTCTTGCAGAGGGGCAGCCACATCTCATCATTGCCTGCCAGGGGGAAACAAGGCAGATAGGCAAAATGAGATTGGAGGCTGTCGTTTGCAGGCAGATATTTTGAATAATCTCTGGGGAAGTCTCAAAGGCATTTCCGCCACCGCGGGCCGTGATGCATCCCTTGCTTCTGTGGCGACGTGCACGCCTGCATTCGCAATCCCCATGCCTTTGGAGTGATGCTGGATTCACGGAGGAGTGCCATGCGACTCGCCAGCATGCTTATTTTGTCTCGTTGTAATACAATACAGCGCACTGGCATGCTGTGCACCGAGACATGAGTGCGGAAGAGAGGAATTTGTTGGGTTGACATGGATATCTAGGAATGAATTGGGCAGCAGCATGGGAGGCCAATCTCTTCGGGGCAGCCAGGGAGGGCTGTTCCGCCCAAGGCAGCGCCCTAGAGTCTTCAGGTCCCCTAGGTCCCTTAGGAGCTCTAGGTAGGGCTGGAGTGTGCCCAGAGAGGGTGTCTTGTCTCTCCCCGTCCCCTAGTTTCCGCATCTGGCCACTACCACTGGCCCACCAGCGTGAGGAAGGAGCGAGTGAGGCAGGTGAGGTACCCAGGTACTGACTGAGCATGCCTGGGCGTATCTTCTCCCCATTCCCCCAAAATTCCCATCTCCCCCCCAGCCACGGCCCCCAGCCCGTTCTTCATTTCTCGATCATGGAGATAACAATGAGGGCGCATCAGGAATCAAGAACATGGAGCATCTGGAAACTCAGGTCAGCGACCTTCGATCCTTCCTTCCAGGAGCTCTTCCCTCAGCCGCATCGACACCCACCTCCAATGCAGCACACATGGCTGGAGTCGGAGTCGTAGCAGGCGTAGGCCCAGGCGCTGCGACCGCCGCCACCGCTCCACGTCATCCCAGCCAGAGCGCTGGGTCGTCTGTTTCCGCCGTCGGAAGCAATTCCGCACACCCTTCACCTCTCGCCTTTGGACCAAACCACAACGCCCAGCCTGCAAGAAACCACGGTTCTGCTGTCTCGACCCCTGGCCCAGTGTCAGCGCATCGTGCTGCTACCAATGGTGGTGGAGGAGCTGCTGCTGGTGGCGCCGCCGCCGCTGCCGGGGCCAAGCGGAAGCTCAACGACACGGCCAGCGGCGACGACTCTTCGCAGAGACAGCAGAGGAGCAAGAGGAACAGGGTGAGCACCTCACAGATCCTGGAGGGCATATGGCTTGCTAACCGTTGCTTCTGTGCCCGTTTATAGTACATCTCCATTGCTTGGTATGTCTCGACTCTGGAAGCCCGACCTCCGAAGCTCCCGTCCGTCCAGCCCCGCCCGACGAACAAGGGGACGAGCCTGTGGGCGATAGCCTGCGCTTCCGACCCCCTTCGGAGTCTGGGTGCTGTGGCGGAGGGGATATAGAAGACTACACCAAGCTGACATCTACTTTTCAACCGCAGCAACGAGTGCAAGAGGCGCAAGATCAAGTGCAATGGCGAGACTCCGTGTCAACGCTGTGGCAACCTCAACCTCCCCTGCCAGTATGCCCCAAACTGCTGCTCCAACAATTTCAAGGACTCGGAAGAGTTCAGGGACATGAGGGACAATGTCGCCCGCCTCCAGGAACAGGTCGACACCCTGTTTCAGTCCTTGAACGCCCTCAAGCAGGAGACACTGCACCTCGCCCCTATCCAAGACCGAGCCCTGCCCTTCCCGAACAGCGCCGCCGTTACTCCATCCCCGTCCACAGCCACCATGTCCTCTGTTCATAGACAGGACCTGGCGCCGTCCCGGGCCCCGCCCTTTTTCCGCGGCCCAACGAGCGCCTCTTTCACCGTCGACGTTGCCAAAAACACGCTGCACGACATGAAAGACAGGGTGCCAATGCTGAATTATGCTGGTGCCGACAGGATTGAGGACAACGGGGTCATGATCGAAGACTCGCCTGCCCCATCGCCTTATCAGCACTGGCCCGCAGCCGCTGAAATACCCAGGGCACGCCCGCCAGACCCCCTCTGGGGCTTTGACCGGGATGAGATGATACGCCTGTGCAGGCTTCACGAGGAGGAAGTCGGCATTATGTACCCTGTCGTCAATATCAACAATGTAGTCAGCCATGCCAACTTCCTCGCCGATTTCATGGAGGCCAGCAGCAAGCACGGGCTCGTTCCACAGGGCATTGGCCAGGACGCAGGCATCACTGACATCAAAACGCTCGAATTGAAAATCATCATGTGCTGCGCCATGGTCGTCGAAGGTCACGGCTATAGCGCGAGGGGCCTTCAGCTGTGGGAAAGCATGCAACCTACGGTGGACAGGATGCTCATGAGCGATGAAAGTAAAATAACGAACCTGCCCTTTTTGGCCCTCGTCGGTGGTTACAGATTCTTGTCCAACGACGAGTCCTTGGCCTGGAGGGTGATGGGTCAGGTCACTCGCTTGTGCTTTGAGCTGGGTATTCACCGGAGGGACGTCATCCAGGCAATGGAACACGAACAAGACCGCAAGAACGCCATCAACACATTCTGGTCTGCATACGTACTGGATCGTCGGTGGAGTTTTGGCACAGGACTTCCCTTCGTTGTCCACGACGACAAGATAGACCCGAAGCTTCCGTACCCTGTGAGTACTTTACTGCTGTCCTATAACACCGCCTTTCCCCTTCTAACATCCCGGCGCCTATGTCACTGCCGAAATGATGCTCATTGCCCTTGTAGGATGAGTTCCCGTATCTCAGATCCATGATCACCTTCTCCAGGCTGGGCGCCAAAGTTTGGAAGCTCGTTGACTGCTTCGACCCTGTCCTCATCCGCGAGATGCAGCGCAGTGATTTCGAGGGGCTGGACCGGGACATACTAGACTGGTATGACTCGGTCCCAGACGAGATCAAGATTGACGGACTCGAGACTCAAATACCCATACCGGGGACCTCAACCTACGACATCGACCGTCTCCAGATTTGGACACGATTGAGGCTGAATCAGGTAGGTTTTGCTTCGAGTTGGAAGCTGTCGCAGGCTAAATTGTATGACAGATTCGCATCTGGCTGTACACTCCTGTCCTCCACTCGCAGGAGAGCATAGAAAAAAACGCTGATCTTGCCCAACGCGTGGTTGATCTTGCGAAAGAGACGATACAATATCTTAGCCTTCTCAATACGCATACCGACGTGTACCGCCGTATCCAGGTATTCTACCACCACTTCCTGACTTCGGCTATCGCCTGCCTTTTCCTTGCATCTACCCACCGTCCCAACGACTTCAGCGCTCAATGCCGAGAAGAGTTTAACATGTCCATGGTGCTCATCGAGGATATGTCGGCCAAAAGCCATGTTAGTCAGCGGTTGTGGAAGACGGTTAAGGAGCTGAAGGCGTACGCGCCTACGCTAGGCCTCGCCGACAAGAATGACGATCCACGACTGCGGGAGAATGCAGCATTGACGATGGCCGGGATGGCGCGAATGTCGCGAATGTCGCGTGGTGGCCAGCCTCCACTAGACGTGTTGTCCATCCCTGACCGTCACGGCTCCATTAGCAGCGCCAGTGCCGGGCACCAAGCGACACCGAGCCCCAGGATGATACAAGGGCTTAGCGGACTCAATCATCCCCCCAGCCGGATGGACAGTCTCACGCCACATGCCGGAAGGGTTTCACCGCATACTGGCGGACCTGGTGGCGCGCAGGGCCACGGCCCGCCGTCCCCAAGTGGCGAGGACATGAAGAACGGCCTGCGCTTGCGGACCGAGATGTCGAGGATGTACGAGGCACTATCGAGCTTAGGACACGGTGCTCAGCTCCATAGCGGCGACGAATTCTTCACCGGCAGCCCCAACGAGTACTCTGCTGGGGGGCAGTTTATGCACAATCCTGATGACGGGGTCTATCCGCGCATGAAGAAGATGTTTTAGGGGAGCATATACACGACCCTCCTCCACTCTGGTATAGGTCGAATTAAAAAGCAATATATCATTAAGTAACTGCAACTTTTGAAGCATCTTTAGTTGAATTGCAAGTCACAGACAAATCTCTGCCTCAAAATTTCCGATGAATATTCACTTCGCTGTGCCGTGATTTGAGATCTAACTGTAGCATTGCCTGGATGCTATTGAAAGCTCTGTTAATGTTGGCTGGGTCACGTATTGCAATACAACATTTGGTTGGTGTAGTGGTTAATTATTGTTAACTATAGAAGAGAAGAAGGTAGAAGGCTTAATTATGCTAGCTATTTTATATGCAGCGCTAAGGCTATTGCCTGCTAGGTATCTTAACGGGCTAAAGCTGCCTAGTCCTAAATAATCCTTTATATAAATAATACTTATTATTCCTATATTAGCAATCTTTATTTTATAAATATATATTACTTTTAAAAAATATAAAAAAAAGAAAGATATTAAGTTAAATTAAACTTAAAGTTAAGAGATAATTAATTAATTATATATATAAGTAAATTATAAATATGCTATTATTTTATTACGTTATATTATTATAAAAGATAAGTATATAAAAAGGCTTAAGTTATTATTAAGGGGTTAAAGGTTAATTAATTTATTAAAGTATGCAATTAATAAAAAGAGGTTAATTAAATATATATATATATATTAAAATATTTTAATTATATAAAATTAAAAAGCTTAAAAGGTTATAATTATTATATAAATATTTTATTTATAATGCATTTTATAAACTTATGCTTTTATTACTTATAATGCTTAAGTTAAATAAGGATTAAACTAAACCCTTAAACTATTAATATAATTATTTAATCTTTAAATAATTAAAATTTCCTAATTTAATTTAGCTTAAGCTTTATTATACTTAATGCTGCTTATTAAATAAAGAAATTAAGGAATATAATTAAAAGATAGGTTATTAAAATAAGGGTTAAGTAAATAAAGTTAATAAGTTATAAAAATTAATAAATAAAGTATTTAAATAAAAGGAAAATAAGATATAAAATAAAGATTATTAATTAAGTTAATAAATAGCAATACTTTTAATTTTAATATATAAATATTAAATCGTGAAATTTAATTAAGGATATTTATTAAATATAAGTTAGTAATTTAAGTATTTATAAAATAATAATAACCCTTATTATTTAAACTCTTAATATATAAGCATTATTATAAAAATCTTAAATATAAAGTTTATCCTTAAAAGGAATATAATTTAAAGTTAGCTAATTACATTACATTATAAGGTAATTTATAAGTAATTAATAAATATAAATTAAACTTTTATACTTTTATTATATATTGCTTTTAATTAAAAAAGTTATCTTATTATCCTTTATTAAAAATCTTTAGCAATCTTTTTATCTTTATAATTATATAATATATATACTTAAATTAATTGCATTAATATTAATATAATAACTTTATAATATATAATATAATAATAATATTTAAAATTATATTAATATAATTTATTAATAAATTATTAAACTATGATTTAGTAATTTAAGTTTAAGCCTTAATATATTATAATTTTCCTAACTTTTTACTATATTTAAATAATTACCTTATCTTTTTAATTGCAATTTATATAGCTTTATACCTTAATTATAATATTATTTATATTTATAAAGTATTAAAAAGTGCTATTAAAAGTACTTTTTATAAAGGCATTAATTAAGTTATAATTTTTAATAATTTAATAAATCTTAAAAATCTTATGCTTCTTATATAATTATTAAAAAGCTATAATGTTAATTATAAGGCACTTTTTTTTATTATATTAAGCTTAATTAAATACTTATATAAGGAGTATAAATTAATGCATATTATAAGAAGAATTATTATAATACTTAAATATATAATAATTTAATGCAAAGTAACTGCTAATATTATAGCTATATTAAAGTTATTAATTATATTATAAATTTTTAAAGCTAAAATACTTTAAGTTACTTTTTAATATTTAATTAAGAATTAATAAATAAATTTACCTTTAATATTTTACTTAAAAGCTTATTAAGTTTATATCTTATTTATAAGTATAATAATAAAGCTAATTTATAAGCTAAGGTTCTTATTATTAGCAAATAAGTTATTAATAAAAACTATTAATTTAACTTAAAATAAATTTAAGGGTATATATTAAAGTTTATATTTTAAGTTATTAGCTTGCCATTATAACTAATGATTTAACCTATTATAGTTCTTATAAAAAGGCTTTTAAATTTAAGCTATTATTAATAAGTTAAACATTGCCTTAAGTTAATAAATAAAAGCAAGGTATGCTCTTTATATATATTGCTTTATATATTATTAAGTATAATTATTAACCTTGCTATTAATAAGCATAATCTTTTTATCTTAGCCCTTTTAATAAAAATATAAAATATCTTTATTAAAAATACTTATAATTATGCTATTAAAAATAAGTAACTTATTAAAAATAAGTATTTCTTTTAGCTTATATTAAATATTTACCTTTTTAATTTTTTATTCTTTTAGCTTTAAAAATATTAAAATATTAAGGAATAAAGTATTATTAATTTATATAATAATAATAGCAAAAATATTCTTTTTTTAATTTATAATTAAGAAGCATAAATTATATATTAAGATAATTATATTTAAATTATTATAATAAAACTTATAATAAGTTGCTTATTAATATATATTAAATTTAATAATATTATAAAGTAATTTAATAACTTATATAATGATTTTAAGAAAGTATTTATCTTAAATCTTAAGGAATAAATAATATAAAATAAATTGCTTAAGCTTAAACTTTAATTAAGAATATATTTAAGTAACATTTTAAAGCTTTAATTAAAAGCCTTATATTAAAAGAAATAAAGTTAAAGTAATTAAAAGCCTTTAATTAGCTCTTTAAATAATTAAAAATTATATAAGAATATTATATTTATTTTTATTATTATATTTAATAATAATAAGTTATAATTTTTTATATAACTTCTTAATTTTACTTTTAATCTTATAAATAATGCATAACTTAAAAAGCTAAATATCTTTATATATTTTAGGATTAAAGCATTTAAAGTAAAAAATATTATTATTAATTAACTTTATAATCTCCTTATAATTAAATTCCTTAAATAGGTTACCTAGGGTATTAATTACGTTATTATATTAAAGCTTTAGAAAAAGATTATAATTTTTAATTTCTTGCTAAGTAAGATATATTTCTTTTAACTTATTTTTTAATTTCTTAAACTATTTATATTATTAAGATTATAATAGTTTTAATATTGCTAGAATTAAATTTGGTTTAAATTAAATAAGCTTATTAAAAGCATTATTTAAGTTAAAAACTAGTTAAATATTATCTTTATTATTCTTATCTTAATAATATAATTAAATTAATATTAATTAAAAGATTATTAAATTATTTAAAAGGTTTAATATAAGATTATATTTATTAATATTAAGCAATTTATATAATTTTTATTAATTATGCTTTTCTTGCTATATTTATATATTACTTTATAATAAAAAACTTAATACTTTTATAATATTTAGGTTATTATAAGTATTTAAAGCTATATTAACTTATTATTTAATATAAACTTTATATAGTTTTTTTATAGCTTTTTAAATAATTGCTGCTTTCTTAAGAGTTAAGGAAGTTAATGCAAAGTTTTTTATAAATCTTAAATATATAATAAAGATAAGAAGTATTAAAATAATATTATTAAGATTAATTATATTATTTATTGCCTTAATGGCTATTTATAAAATAGCTTTCTTAATATAAGTTCTTAAGAATTTAGCATAAAGGATATTAAAAGCTTATTAAAGCAAAGTATAATACTTCTTAACCTTGTTAATAAATTAATATGCCTTGATTAATACTTACTTATAAGTAATGCCTATAATTTATATAATGCTTTGGAATTTTATTAAGGTAAAGTTAATTTTAGCATTATAAATAATATAATTTAAAGATTTTAAATAAATATTTATTTAATATTATTAAATAGCCTTTTATATATTTTTTATAAAAAGAAAAATTAAAAAATATTTAGCTTAAAAAGAAGTTATTAAATTAATAACTTATAAAATAAATAAAGTAAGTAAATATATAATATTTATAATAATCTTATAATTAAAGTTAATATTATCTTAAAGGTTAAACTTAAAATATTATAATGCTATAAAATAAAGTTAATAATAATAATAAAACTTAAAAATTGCTTTTAAAATAAAAGAATTAATATTATTATAATTAATATTAATAAAAAAGCGTAAAAAATAGTTAATTAAAGAGTATTTAAACTTATAATAAAGTTATTAAAGCTTTGTTTTTATTAAGAATATTATTAATATATAATTACTTTTTATATTAAGGAAAATTTATAAGTATCCTTACTTTTAAGTAATTAAAAAGGTTTTCTTTAAGTATTTATCTTTTTATTAAATTACTTTATTAATAATATTTTAAAGAAAAAAAGAGTTTTTATTTATATTTTAAATATAAAAAAAAAGGGAATAAGCTTATTTATAATATAAAATGTTAATAATCTTGCTAAAGTATTAATTTATATTATATTAAGTAACTTAATAAATAAGCTTAAGTTAAATTATACTTATGTTTTACTAGCCTATATAATATTTAAATATATAAAAGATATTTAATATTATAAAGCTTAAAATTACTTATATTTAATTATTAAAAATATTATTATACCTGTATTTAATATAATGCCTTAATATTATTAATAAAAATATTAATTTTAAATAATAAATATTTTTATTAATAAATAATCTTTAAAATTAATATAAATATTAAAGCTATTTATATGTTATGGGCTGGCCCCAAAGGGGCTGCAGGCTGGCTAGCGCCTTTTCCCATAAGCTGCAAAGCAGCAACTAATTAACTATTTAAGCCAAAAGATATATAATAATTCAAGCTCTCTTGAATTACCTAGCCATATTATATAAAGCTTAGGCTTTTAGCTCAAGCCTATTATATAGCCCCCTCCTTTAGCTTATATAATGGTATAATTACCCCTAAGGCTTACTTATAATATTGCCTTTTTAAGCTAAGGTTTTTCTTTATAAAAGGAATGCTTGCATATTGTGATAAATATAACTTAAACCTTTAACCCTAAAGCTTGGATTATTTATTATGGGCTGGCCTTAAAGGGGCTGTAAGCTAGCTAACGCCTTTTCTTATAAGCTGCAAAGCAGCAACTAATTAACCATTTAAGCCAAAAGGTATATAATAATTTAAGCTTCCTTAAATTACCTAGCCATACTATATAAGGCTTGGGCTTCCAGCCCAAGCCCATTACATTATATTATTAAAGAAGTTATAAAGGAAGGCTTAGTTTATTAAAAAGGTATAATAAGTACGCCCCTTCTTGCTATTATTAATAATTAAAGTTATTATAATGCTAGCAGCTTTAAAATTAAAACCTTTAAAGTTAATAAAGAATATATTAAACTTATTATTATTAACTTATTATTTAATATCCTTATATATATAAATATATATAGCTTTAATATATATATTAATCTTTAAGTAAATAATTTATTAATTAATATCCCTCTTTATAATATATAAAATACTTCTTCTTCCTATATTATATATTGAAAACAAGCTACTTAAATAATAAGGGATAGGTTTTACTAAATCTTCTTAAGGATAACTTAAAAAGGAGTTTTAATATAATAAAGAAAGAAGATAAAAATAAAAGGGAATTAAAGAAAGGGAAAAGATAAATATTTTAAAAATTCTTAAAAATAAGAAAAGCTTAATTAAAGCATTAAATATATAAGAAAAGAAAAAAATTAATTTTTTAAAAAAATATTTAAAATAAGCGTAAAAATTAACTTTTTATAATTAGCTAAAATTTAGCGCAATATTATTTCTTATATAATTCCTTATATTTATTAATATACTTCTTTTTAAGTACTTTATAAAAAATATTATAAAGATTATTAAAATAAAACTTTATTATCTTTAATTAAGCTTTTAAGTTTTAAAATTTACCTTATTATAATTTTAATTATTATTATTATTTTTAATTCCTTATTTATTTATTTTATTATAACTTTTGCTTTTTTATAAAAGCTTTAAATATTTTTAAAATTTGCTTAATAATATATTTATTAATTATATTTTCTTAGCTATTAAAATTTGCTTTAATAATTAATATTAATATAGTTATTAAAGATTTAAATATCTTTATAAAATAAAAAGTAAATTTATTCTTTTTTTTAATTATTATATTAAATATAATATATTAGCTTTATTAACTTTTACTTTTGCTTTTTATAAAGCTTTTGCTTTTACTTTTGCTTTTTATAATACTTTTACTTTTAATATTTATATCTTATATTTAATTACTTAATTAGCTTATTTATAAGCTTTTTAAATTATTCTTAAGTAAACTTTATTATTATTTTAATTATTTTAAATTAGCTAATATACTTTAAGTTTTATTTATATTTATTATTAAAATAAATAAGTAAAAAAGATCTTTATATATATTAAGGTAAGTATTTTTTATTAATTTTAAAATATTTTATAATATAATGCTTAGGTTAAAGGTTTATTTAATTAAAGTTATACTTAGCTAGTTTTAAGCTATTTAAAAGTTTATACCTTATTATATATTAAATATTTAAAATTAGGTTATTAAATTAATTTATATTAAAGGTATTATTTCCTTTATATTTTTTTTATAATTAATAGTAATCTTAATATATTATAATTTAAATAATTATTATTAAATAATATTTCTTTATAATAAAAGCTTATTTTTTACTTTAATTACTTTTATATTATTAATCTTAATAAGGAAAATTAATATAAATATTTAAATAGCTTTATTAATCTTATTAAGCTTTAATTAAATAATAAATATTTAGGTAGTAATATTAATAGTAGCTTTAAGCATTTTATAATATATAGTTTTAATTAAAAAAGCCTTAGCTTAGTTTTATACCTTTTAATTATTCTTTCTTTAGTTTTCCTTAAAGTAATTTTTAATAAACTTAATAATATGCTATTTATAAAATACTTTATTAATTTATTTTAATCTTAATGCAAACTTCTTATTAAAATCTTATATTTTATTTTTTAAAGTAATTATTAAATATTTATAAATAAATACTTTAATATTCTTATTTATCTTACTTTTTTTATCTTTTAATATAAGATTATTTTATAATAAATAATAATTCTTTATTTTATTAAAAATTATTATTATTTAATAATTAAGTATATAAATAAATATAATAATAAATTTATAATTCTTTATTAATTTATACTATTAATATTTCTTAAGTAAGGTATAATTATAATATAAAGGTTTTTTAAGTAAGAATATAATATTTTAAAAGTTAAAAAGCTATTAAGTTATAAGGGCTATAATATATTAAGTTTTTAATTCTTTATATTTATAAAGTATTCTTTTTATATTAAAAAGATTAAGGGTAAAAAAGGCTTAATATTATTTTATTAAATTTATTAACTTAATTAATTTTTTTAGCTTAAGATAAAAATTAATGCTTAAAAAATATTTTTATATTATCTTTATAAGCTTATTATTAAATGCTATTTATTTTATATTAAAAAATAATAATTAATTAAGAGTTTAAAATTATTAAATATTATTTAAGTAAACTTTATTTATAATAATTCTTATTTTAAAAGGATTTTTAAAAAAATTAATATTTACTTTTTAAGTAAAGTTTTATTAATTTTAAATATTTATAATATTTAAAAATTATAATACTTTGCTAAATAAGTTTTTAAAGTTATTAAAGTAAGAAAGTTTTATAATTATTAGTATTAAATTATTTTTTTTTAAATTAATAAGCTTAATTATTAAAATTAAAATATTAAGGTTTTAAAATATCTTATAATATAAAAATAATTAAGATTACTTTTTTATCTTGCTTTTTTAATTAAAAAATATTTTAGCTTTTAATTATAAAGAAAGAAGGTAAAGAAGATAAATAATAAAGTAAAGAGTAAGTAATAAAAGTTAAGTAATAAAAAGAGGAAATATAATAATAAAAAAAGCCTTGCATTTTTAAGAATTGCTATATAAGTAATTAAGGTAAAGAGGGTTAAAAATAAAAAAGAGATATAATTAATATTTAATTATAATTTAAGGTAGCTTTTATAAATAATTATTGCTTATTTTTAAATAAGAATTAAGTAAGGAAAAAAATTAATATATTAAAAGTATATTATTATTAAAATAATTAGGTAATAGCTAACTTTTAATCTTTAATTAATAATAATATAAAAATAAAAAAAAAAAAAAGAAAAAGAAAAGAAGAAGGCTTAGTTATAAATAAATAAGTATAATAATATATATAAGTTAAAGTAATAAAAGCTAATAACTTACTACCCTTAAATTAAATAATTATATTAATTAAAAAGAAAGAATAATAAGGAAGCTTATAAGTTATTATTAAAAGCTATTGGTTTATTATTTTGCTAATAATTAAAATAAAAGGGTATATAGTTTTTTATTTTTTTTAAATAATAGCTAATTATAAAGTATTCCCCTTTTAATTTATAAATTTATTAAGCATAAATTAAAATAAATTATTTAGCTAAAATTCCTTTATAATAAAAAGATAAATAACTTCTTTATAAATAAGGAATTAAAAATAAGTAACTTCTTTTTAATAATAAATTAACCTTAATTAAAAGCAAAGTAGTAAATTATTTTTTTTAATAATAAGGTAGCTTATTATTAATATTACCTACCTTTTCTTATTATAATAACTTTATATATATAAATTTCTTTTTTTTCTTTAAGTTTCTTCTTCCTTCTTTCTTTTTTTAATATCCTTTTAACTTTAATTAATCTTTAAGTTAAGTTAAAATTAAAGCAAAATATTATAATTTTTTTTTTTTTTAATATCTTTTTATAATAATATTTTTATTATTAAACCCTTTTTAGTTAAGGTTAAAAAGTTTAATATAAGAAGATTTTTTTTTCCTTTTTAAGCTATTTATTATAATTTATAAGCTAAGTAAGTTTTAATTAAGAGTATTTATATATTCTTTAAATTAAAAGGCATTTTTAATAAAGATTAATTTATTAAGATTATTTTTTATAATGTTTTTATAAAAAGTATTTATATATATAAAATTATTAATATTAAATAAAATTAATACTTTATTTAATAATTTATTAATTTTATTTTTAAAAAGATAATTAAGGAATTATTTAGTAAATTTCTTAATAAGCTATAAAAAGAATAGTTTTTAAATAATATTAAGAATTTAATTAAAAGCTATATAAATATTATTATTATTAAGGAAAGCAATAAAGCTTTTTATAAGAAGTATATAATAATAATATATAATTACTTTAATTATTATTATTAAATAGCTTTATTTATAGCCTTTTATAATTATTAAAATGCTTTTTCTTATAAGTATTACTTAAAGCATATAAGTTATAACTTTTCCTTAATTATAAATAAAAATATCTTTATTATAATTTTCTTTTTTAATTACTATTTCTTATATAATTTTTATAATAATGCTTATATTAATTATATTTATTATATTAAGGGATTTAATTATACCTTTAATAAATATAATAATATAAAGGAAGTATAAAAGGCTATAATAATTAAGTAAATAAAGTTTAAAAATATATTTAGCTTTATAATTATTATTAATAAAATAATATAACTTAAAAGAATAATTAGCTTTAATATTATTTAAAATAAAAAGGTTAGCATTATTTAAGGTTAATAATTATAACCTTATAATGCAAAATTCTTACTATATTAATTATAAGAATAAGCTTTTAATAAGGTATAAATAATAATTAAAGTAAAAAGAAAAAGGGAAAAGTAAATTAAGTTATTAAAAGAAAAAGAAAGTTTTTAATTTTAATAAGAAAATAATAAATAAGTATATAATAAATTTTATAATGCATTTTTTAAAAATATAATATTTTATATTTAAACTTAAGGCTAAATTTAATTAAGTAAATAAATACATATAAAAAGAAATTTTACATTATAATAAATATATATATATATATATATAAGAAAAGATAACCCCCCCTTCCTTAAATAAATACTTAAGCTAAGATTTAAAAGTATTGCTAAGCTAATTATATTAAAAATATTAAGAGTTATTTAATTAAAGTAAAGGAATATTAATAAATTATAAAGGCTTATTTCTTAAGTTTCTTTATTTTATATATAAGTATATTATAGGTTTAGCATTTTAAATATTAAAGTTTAAAGAATTTAATAAGTTTAAGTTTATAAATAATTAATATACTTAAATAATAAATAAAAATATATTTAATTAATTTTAATAATAATTAAAGTTAAGATTATTTAAGATAAAGTTAAATAGGCTAAATTTTATTAAAATATTTAAAAAGGGGTTATTATTTATAATAGCTATAAGATTAGTTTTTTAAAGTAAATAAGGTTTAAATTTTTATATCTTAAAATAATTAATAAATCTTTTTAATTATTTTAATAAAAATATATTTAAAAAGTAAATATTATTAAGTATTTAAAGTTTATAAATATTATTATAATAAATCTTATAAATAATAAAAGGATTAAATTAATAATAAATTAGTTTTTAAAATAAGAAATAATTAGCTTTTCTTTACTTATTAATAAGTAAAATAAAGTTATCTTTTTTTAAGAAAATAAATTAAGGGAAATTATAATATATATTTTATTACATAGCTTTCTTTTTATAATTTAAGATTAATTTAATTATTATATTTATATCTTATAAAAGATTAAGAAATAATTAAAGCTAGGAATTAAGAGTATTTTAAGTAAATATATTTAAAGTTTAGGTTTAAATATATTATATAAGAATAGTAATTTTAATTAAAATAATTAGTTTAAAGCTATAAAAAAAATAAAAGGGACTTTTTTTATAAAATCTTTTAAGTAAAGTTTAATTAATAAAAAAAGCATAAGGTAAGATTTATATTTAGCCTTTAATCCCTTTATTAAGTATTTTTTTAATAATAATTATAATAATAAAGTACTTATATTTAATAATATTATTAATATAAAGGTTATATATTAAGATTATAATCTTTTTAACTTTAATTATTAAAAGATATTAAGCAAATTAACTTATATTTTCTTATTCCTTATTTATTATTACCTTTATTAAAAGCCTTTATTTAAAAAGGAATTTTTAAATAAAAAACTTTTTAATGCTTTTTAAGTTAATTACTTTAAAAGGTATAGCTTTAACTTATTTTATTAAGTTATATTATTTTTTAATTAGCTTATTATATCTTTAATTAAAAAGTAAATATTAAATATTAATATAAATCTTAATAAATAATTAATTTAATATAATTAAAATAATTTTATTATTATAAATTTAAGTATTTTACTTATTATAATAAGAATAATTAAAAATAGCTTTTTTAATATTAATATATATTTCTTTTTAATATTATATAGCTTAAATTTAAAAATAAATAATATTTCTTTTATAATGCTTAAAAGGAATATAATAATTCTTAATAAATTTTTATTTTTAATTAAGGTTATTAATAATTTATTATTATAATAAATTCTTTTTAAGTTATCTTTAAAGAGTTTCTTTATAAATAAAAAAATAATAAGCCTTTTTATAAAAAAATAATTATTATTATAATATTAAGTTTTTAAGATAAGTTTTATAATAAAGATATTAAGCAATCTTAAGTAATTCTTTTAATTAAAAATAATTATTAAATAATAATAATTCTTAATTAAATAATTAAAATTAAAATAATTAATTAAGAAAAGCATTATATTAATTCTTAATATTTTCTTTAAATTTATAATTTACCTTATTTAATAGCTTTAATAGCTTTTTAAAAAGTATATTTATAATAATATTCTTAAAATCTTTAATATAATAAATAATAAAATTATATATTTTAATTATAATTAGCTATTTTATAATATAAATACTTAATATATTTAAGGTAAATTCCTTTAATTATTAAATTAAGATATTAAAATATATTTTTAAAGTAAAGTAAATATTATAAATATAAAAGCATAAGCACTTAATTATATATAAAATAACTTTATATTTTTATTTTATTATATTATATAACTTTTTAATTTTTATTTAAATATTATTTTTATATTAAATTAAGTATTGCAATTTATTTTTAATTTATATAAGGCATATACCTTATTCCTTAAGATTTATATTTATTATAAAAATAATTTTATTATTAAAATAATTAATATTAATTAAATATAGCTTTAAAGTAATTATAGCTTTAAAAGCATTTATAGCTTTTTAATAATTTAAGGTTTATTAATAAGGCATACTTTTTTTTAAAAGGTTAAATAATAACTTAATAATAATTTTATAAAAAAGCATTTATACTTTATAAAAGTTTAATAAGCTTAAAAAGGATTTAAACTTAATTATATTTTTATAAATATTTTATTTATTAATTTTAATAATCTTTTTATTTAATAAAAATTAATTAAATATTTTATAAATATAATTAATAATATTAGCTTATTATTAATATTATTTTAATTTAATAATAATAATTATTTCTTTAGCTAGCTTAAAATTATAAAGAATATTATTAAAATTCTTAATATACTTAGCTATATATTTTTAAATTCTTAATAAAATAAATACTTTTTTATTCCTATAATTTATTTTTAAATTTTTAATTATAATATTATTAAGAAAGAATTTATATATTATAGAAATTAAGTTATAAAATTTAAATTATATATTATATAAATTAAGTAATGAAATTTATAGCTTTTATAAGTAAGTTATATTATTAAAATAATTTAATTAAAGTAAAAAAAGTTATAATATTTTAGCTTTTTTTATTTAACTTAATTTAATTATATTTTAAGAAAAAGTTAAAAAGGAATAATATTTTATATATTATAAATTCTTTAATAAACTTATTTATTAATAATAAAATAAAGGCATTTTTAATTATAACTTTATTAGCTTTTAAAATATTATTAATAAATTAATAATTAAAGTCTTTTTTTTTATAAGAAATTATTAATTTTTATAAATAGCATAAGATTTCTTAATAACTTTATTAGCTTATTAATTTTTAAATATTTTAATAATTATCTTTTTTAAAGCTTTTAAAAGCTAAATTATCTTTACTTAATATACCTTATAAGGAATTATTTAAATAAATTATAATAACGCTATATTAATATTAATTTAAATAATATAAAATTAATTTTATATTAAAGATTTTTCTTAATTAAAAAGTAAATAAATAAATATCTTTTTTTCTTGCTTTAAAAAAGAGTTATAATTTTTCCATAAAAGAGCATTTAATTAATTAAGCATTAATTTTAATTTCTTATTAATTAAAAAAAACTTAAGCTAAATTTAAATATTATATTTACTTTTATAATTTTTATTTATAATTAATTTTACTTTTTCTTTATAAGTAAGTTTTTAATTAATTATATTTTTAAGAATAATATTATTAAAAGAATAATTATTTATAAAATAAACTTTAATGCTTACTTATTTATAAAAAGTTTTAATTAAAGGTTAAATAATTTTATTAATTAATTTAGCAATAATTAAAGTAAAAAGAATTTTATTAACTTATTTTTTAATATATATAGCTTTTTTTTATAAATAAGCATTATAAATATAAGTTAATATTTATTAACCTTCCCTTTTAACTTAATAAATCTTTTAAACTTTAACTTAAAAATTTTTTATAAATATAAAAATTAAACTTTTTATATCTTTATTTAAAAAGATATTTAAAATCTTTTTATTTTTTTTATTTTAATATTAAAATAAATTAATATAATTAATATATTAATTAATATTAAGCTTTAATTAAAGCTTAAAGAAAATAAAAAAATACTTTTAAAAGTTAATAAGTATTTTTAAGAAACTTAAGCTTTCTTAAGTAAAGCTACTTTAAAGAGCTTTTAATTTATTTATATTAAATTATATATTACCTTAGTATTATTAAGAATAAAATAGGTATAAAAATATTTCTTTAATTATTTAAATATTAAGTTTATATTTAAGAAAAAGAATATTTTTAAAAAAATATAATATAAGGTATTAAGAGCCTTATTATTAATAATAAAAAACATAGCTTTAATTTTATTTAAATTAATATAAATTTATTTTTTTATAACTTTAATTAAAGATAAGAAATTTTCATTATATATTATTAAATTTATATTATTAAGTAAAGTATATAAAAGTTTATTATATTTATAATATAATAAAGGTAAAAGATTTATTTTAGCTTTAATATTTAAAAAAGCAAGTTATAAAAAATAATTATTTACTTTTATATAAATTATTAAATAAGTTAAATTAAAATATTCTTAATTAATTATATTTATTATAAATATAGTAATAAAGTTAACTTAATATTAAATAATTTATAATAAATTAATTAAAGTATTAGCCTTAATATTATTTTTTAAGAAAGTAATTATATTAACTTTAAAAAATAAGGTTTTAATATAATTCTTAAAATGCATTAATTTAAAAAATATCTTTAATAAAATATATATTTTAAATTATATTATTAATAAATACTTAATTAAGGTTAAATTAATATTATTAAGCATTAAAATATTTATAATACTTATTTTAATAATTATAATTAAAATTACTTAAGCTACTTTTTCTTTAAGTAATAAAGATTATTAAATATATTTCTTTAATTTTAAGTTTATTATACTTATTAAGCTTACTTTTCTTATAAAAAACTTAATATTTTCTTTTTAAGTTTAATTTTAATTAATAAATAAGTTTTTCCTTTTTCTTATTTTTTTTATTTCTTAGTTATAACTTATTATTAATAATTTAAAATTAATTATTTTTTACTTTTTTAAAATCTTTAAATTAAATATAATTAGCTTTTATAATTTTTATAATTTTATTTTAATTTTTAATATTCTTAATTATATACTTTTTCTTAATTATAATAATATTTATTTAAGGAAGCTTATTATTACTTATAATTATAAGCTTTTTCTTAATATAAATTATATAATTTATAAAATTTATAAATATTAAAATTAAGCTAACTTTCTTTTAATTATTAAGTTTTTAAATTATTTTTAAGGCTTTTAATAAGGCCTTTTTTTTAAATAAAGAATTTACCTTAATAAACTTATAATATTTAATTATATAAGGTAAATTAAATTTTTTTTTCTTAAATAAAAACTTTAATTAATTATAAATATATTTTTTTAAATTATAATTACTTTAATTATAATATAATTAAATATAAATAAGGTTTAAATACTTTAAAAGGCTAGCTTAAGTATTTTTAAATAAATTAAGGAATATTAATAATTTCTTTAGCTTAAAAGTTATTAATAAGCTATTTAAAAAAAGTTATTTAAGCTTATTGCATTAATATATATTATAATCTTAAAAAGTATAATTATAATAAACTTTAAGTAATTTATTCTTTTTAAAAAAAGTATTAAAATTATAATTTATACCTTATTATTATTAAGGTTACTTTAATTAAGTTTTATTAAAAATTATTAAATAAAATTTATAATTCTTAATTTAATTATTTTAAAATTACTTTATTATTTATTATAAAAAAAATTTTTAATATCTTATTAAAATAATTTAAATTTATTTTTAAACTTAATTAAGTTAAATTTTAATTTTATAAATTTTTAATAAATTTATTTATATTTTATAAATCTTAATTATATTTTTTAATAATATTAATATAATTAAATTTAAATAAAAATTATTAAGTTTATAAGTTTTTATTTTAAAAGTAATTTAAAGAATTAAAATTATTTTAGCTTTTTTAAAGGAAATTTAGCCTTTTTAAATTAAGTAAATTTTAATTAAAATTATTTTATATAAATAAATACTTATTTTACTTAAAATACTTAAGTTTTTAATTAATAACTTTTAATAAGGCATATTTAAAATTTAATTAAAGAATATTCTTTATTAATTTATAAATAATTTCTTTCCTTATTAATTATTTTTTTAAATATAATAAAAGTATTTTATAAAAAGGCTAAGTTATAATAAAAAAGATATTATTTATATTATTAAGTTCTTAATTATATTTTATAATTTTTCCTTTTTATACTTTTAAATTATTATAAGGATTATTATAAATAATATCTTTAATAATTATAATTAAATTTATATAATAAGTTTAATTATTAAACTTATAAAAAATAAAAAGCTTTTTTTTTTAATTCTTTTAAATAAATTATTTAATAATAATGCTTTTAATTATTTTTATTAAGTTTAAAGTAATATAATATTGCTTAAGCAATTTTAAGATTTAATTATTTAAATAAGAAAATTAATAAATAATAATCTTAAAGCTATTTAAAATCTTAATAATATTAATTTTATTAAACTTTAAAATATTTAAATTATAAATTATAAATAAAGCTATTTATAATAAAATTATTATATTAGCAAAAAGTAAGACTTTTAAAATATTAATTTAAGTTCTTAACTTATTATTAATAATAAATTATAAAGTTTAATTAAAGTAAAGTTAATGCTTTAATTAATAATAAATAAAATTAAATCTTCCTTTTTCTTTAATAAGTTTTTTAAGATTTCTTTTTTAGCTTTAAGTAAAAGAAAATAAATAATTTTTAAGATTTAAAGGTACTTTTAAAATAAAAGTAAGTTTAAAAAGGCTTTAAGCTTAAAAATATAATATATATATTATAATAATTTTTATTAAAATAATAATAAAATAAAGAAACTTAAAAGCAATAATATCTTTAATTAAAGCAATTACTTTTAAAGAATTTATCTTTAATATTATTATAAAATATTTAAATTAAAGTTTAAAGAATAAAAATATTAATAAATATAATAAATAAAATAAATTTAATAAAAAGATATTTTATTAAGAAATAAGAATTATAAAGTTATAATAAAGAAAGCCTTTTAAATTTATATTTAATGCCTTGCTTATTAATATTATATTAAACCCTTAATAAATTAAATTTAAATTTAATTAAAGTTTAAATAAGGTTATACTTTAAGTTTAAGTTTTTTATATAATTTAATTAATATAAAAATGCATAATATAATGCTATTTATTAAATTTATAAGTAAGTAAGATAGGTACTTTAATTTTATATTATAGCCCTTTTTACTTTAAGCTTAAGATTATAATAATAATAATAAATATTAATTAAGAATTTAAAGTACTTTTAATTAATATTAAATAATATTTATAAAGTTTAAATTTATTATTTTAATTTTAAATTTATATTATTATTATATTTTAAGTATAATCTTTAATAAGAAATTTAAAATAAATTTAAAGCTTAATAATATATTAATATATAACTAAGATAGTATTTTATTTAAATATTAAAAGCATAAAAGGTATTTTAAAATTAAAAAATAATCTTAAGGTATTTATAATATTATTATAAATTTAATTATACTTAACTCTTCTTTATAATAAGTTAAAGATAAACATAAGCTTTAATTAAAGCTTTAAGCTAATATATAAAATAATTTAGCAATATTTAACATAAAAATAAAAGAAAAAATAAAATTAATAAATAACTAACTTATAGCTAACTTTTTATTTTTCTTATTATTAATTAAAAATATATAAAATTAAAATTAACTTAAGCTAAATTATTAGTAAAAATAAGCTACCTAAATAATAAAGGATAAGTTTTGCTAAACCCTTTTAAAGATAACTTAAAAAGGAGCTTTAACATAATAAAGAGGGAAGATAAAAATAAAAGGGAATTAAAAAAAGGGAAAAAATAAATATTTTAAAAATTCTTAAAAATAAGAAAAGCTTAATTAAAGCATTAAATATATAAGAAAAGAAAAGAGTTGATTTCTTAAAAAAATATTTAAAATAAGCATAAAAGCTAGCTTTTTATAGCTAGCTGGAATTTAGCGCGATACCATTTCTTATGTAATTCCCTGCACCTGCCAACAATATTATTATTATTACCTTTACTAAGCTAATATTTACTACCATAGCTATCTTTATAAAATCTTTTATTATAGCTATTATCTTTAAATTAATAAGATTAGCTTAAGCGGAAATTTAATTAAAAATTATTACCTTTAAAAGGAGATTAAGAATACCTTAAGTATTAATTATTATTATTATATTGCTTATTAAGATAATATTACTCTTTAATATTCATAATAGCTAAATTATTATTATTTTAATTATTATAATTATTAATATAACCTTATTTATAAGCTTATTAATTATTTCTTATAACTATATATTATAATATAAGATTTTAAGCCTTTAATGCCTTAATATATTATTATAAAATAAAGTAAAGCTGCTTAATATTTATTAACATTATTAAGATAATATAATAAAACTTAGAAATGCCTTATATTACTTATAAAATTATATTTTATAAAAGGCTATCCTTATAAGTAATATACTTAAGTATTTTATAATAAAGCTATATTTTATTAATAAACATTTAAAGAATATTTATATAGCTTTTATTTAGGTTTTTTTATTAAAAAATAAAGAAAATTAACGTATTTTAATTTATAAAATAGTTATAATAATTATTATTTATATTAAATTAATTTTTAAGTTTTTTATATACTTAAATAAATAAATTCTCTTAATTAATAACTTAAGTATAATATATTTTTATTAATTTCTTAAATATATATAAAAAAGCTACCTTAAATTATTAAGATTAAATTTATAAATTATTATAAGCCTTATAAAAAAAAAGGATCTTATTATTAAGAATATTATATAATTTTTTAATAAATATTTTATTTTTATAATAATATTTACTTAAATTAGCTATTATATTTAAGTTAAATAAAAAGTTCTTTATCTTTATTAAAGGTAAAAAGGTATAATAATTATATATTATATAAAAGTTATTAGCTAAAGAAAGGTTATTACCTTTTCTTAATAAATTAAGAGATTTTAAAGAGCAATTACCGCCTTTATTACTATTATTAAGTAAGCTAAATGGTTTAAATAATTTAAGATTAAGAGAATTATTATTATTAAGTAGTTTCTTAGCTTTTATTAAGGTATAATTAAAGTTAAAAATAATATAAATATTTAAATTATAGCTTTAAATTTAATTAATTTTAAATATAATATAATATTTTTACTTTTAATTTATTAGCTATTTAAAATAATTTAGTATTTTAAGGATATATATTAATTCCCTTAGGGTATTTACTCTTTAAGTATAAATGCCCTTAACTTAAAAAATCTTCTTAATAATATATAGTAAGTTTTTATTAACTTATATAAATATTAGCTTAATTTAACTATAAAAGTCTTTAATAAATGCTTTATATGCCTTATTACTTAATATATATATTATAGCTTAAATTTAGCCCTAAATATAAATATTTAAGTATTATTTATTATTAAGAAATCTTAGGAAATTTATTTATATTAAAGGATTAAGTATTTTAATAATGCTTTTAAGTATAGGAATATAATTCATTATAATTAATATTAATAAACCATTTTAATTAATAATATTGCTTATTATATTTATTATATTATTATTATTTCTTATTATTTTAATAAAGTAATAATAAAAATATATTTAATTTAAAAAAGAAAGTAGTAAAAAGGGGAAATAAGTAATATTAAGGGAAAATAAAAAAGTTAAGAATAACTTTTATAACTTAGCTATTAAAAGGTAAATTAATTCCTTTCTTTATATTTATTTATATAATAAGATATAAATAAATATATTATTAATAAAAATAAATATTAATTTAGTTCTTTTAATTATAGCCATTAAATTTAAAAGTTATTATTAAGGTTATTTAAAGCATAATAAATATGCATATATTAAGGGTAGGGAAGTTTACTATAGTTTCTTATTATAATAATTACTTCTTTATATATTAAATATTATTATCATTATAAATTATGCTATATAAATTTATAATATTAATAATATTAATTAATATAATTAAAAGGTTATCTTTTTAAGCTTTATTAATTTATAATTACCCTTATAACTATTAATTAATATTAGCTAAGTTATATATTATAATATAACGTTTAGTTAATATAATAATTAATTATTATTAATTATAAAAGAAAAGAAGGCAAAAGGCCTAATTATGCTAGCTATTTTATATGCAGCGCTAGGGCTGCTGCCTGCTAGGCATCCTAACGGGCCAAAGCTGCCTAGTCCCAAACAGTCCTCCATACAAACAACACCCATTATTCCCACAGTTAACGTCATATGCTTAAGACTGGTGTGGACTGCAAGCTTTTTAAAGCCATGGTGTTGGTGTTCAATCCTATCACACAGCTAAAAGAAAATTGAATTATTAAGATATTATATAGTTTATTAAAGACTCAATGGCTCTATGATAAACAAGCTTAATTGTTTCTTAATTATATGGCTTAGTTTACCAGAGGTGTACAGCTGTGGTAAGATGATCATATCTCTTGAGGAGCGTTGGTGCTTGGTTAGTCCTTACCTGAGCAGCAGGGTAGTCTGTTTTTCTAGCATGGAGTTTCCAGCAGATGACGGAAATCTTATACAATGGTCTACGATGGAAAAAACAGTCAAAAGAAGCTTTAATGCGGATTGTAAGGTTGAATTGCTCTGCCTTCCAGACCGGTCCCTCCCCGCTGCGCCGTCACAGGAGCCCTGTCAACAATGCCAGGGAGGTCGGCAACGGCATGCCCGGGTTTCCATTCCGTTTGCTAATCCTCCTCAGGAACAAACAAACCGGCGTCTGAATGGCTTATAGTGTTGAATCCTTCAGTAATCCGAAGGACTTTCTCCCGTCCGTGATTCAATTGGGCCCGCAGTGTTGATAGGTCGTATGTGCTCGCCCTCCAGGCCCGTTGGCCAATACTTCCCAGGCAGCACGAATCCCGGATTTGGGTGGCTCATGGCGCCACCTCCTGTAACGGCTTGCTCTCCCAAGTCCGTCTGTGTCACATTCCTGGGCTTGAGTCAATGTTTGTTGGTCCAGATGGCCCATGTCTGCAGCGTCACGATTTAAAGGAGATCTGTCGCCCATCAGGATTCCTCGTCTGTGCCGAACTCACACATTCGGTAGTCTTTTGGCGGTTTCCAAAGTTCAGGGTTGAACACAGCCCCTTCCGTGACTTTTGCCGCATGTTCGCAAATCAAACCTGCGACAGCTAAATGGCCCCAAGATTCAGCCTTCGAAATGGCGCCCTTATAGCCATTTACACCACGATCACCACTCAAAGCATTAGCTTTGAGGAGGAACTTAACCATGTCCAAACGTCCATAGTGAGCAACGATGTCTAAGGCCGTATCTGTGCCGCCCAACCAGCACGATGGTGCATTGATGTCGGCGGCCTCGCGGAGTAAAAGCACAGCTAGCTCCAGATCTCCCTTGGTTGCTGCCGCTGCTAAAGCCGTCAACCCGCGTTTAGCAGGCGCGGCATTGACGTCTGCGCCTTGATCGATCAGGAGACGGCAGATTCGAATTTTGCGTTGATGCTCCTCCTCGGTAGCTGGATCCCACAAACAGAGGCCTTGTAGCGCGGTGCGGCCGTTTAAGCCGCGTGCAGGACTGTTGACGTCGGCCCCTTGCTGCAGAAAGAGGCAGACAAGGGTTTCATTCCCACGCTTTGCCGCAGCCTGGAGAGGTGTATATGAGGCGTAATTATCAAAAGAATACGCGTTGATGTCGGATCCCGAAGCCAGAACCTGTCGCACGAGTTCCTCCCGCCCACCTGCATTGACAAGGGCTGCAAGATGGGGACCTGGGCTCAACTCTGCTCCTTGCTTGTACAGGTATTCGTATATTCTCAGTCTCTCTTGTCTCTGCTCCCTAACATCACCGAGGTCTGCCGACCAGTGCCATGCGAAACATGATTCCAGGAGGTCAGCTGGGAGAGTAAGCGAGGTGTTGCCTTCCATCAATGTGCCGAGAACATATTTCATCTTGGCCAATGTAACGCATATGCCTTTGCGAAGAAGGCGGTTTACGAACTCAACAGGCGCTGAATCCTTAGGGGTGACAACTAATCTTGCGCCATAGCTGTCCAAAAGTTGCATCATCTCCACACTGCACCCGCCTTTCCGTGTGCTGTAGGGAGCGCTAATTGCAAGAGCCTGAATACTGTAGCTCCCGCTTTCCGTAGTGCTGAATGCGTGTGGGTCGACGCCCTTCCGAAAGAGTGATTCAACGGCTTCGAAGTTGTTGGATCCCGCCGCCTTTATCAACGCCCGAACTCGCCTTGGTCGCGAAACCAGTCTCACGGAAAAAAGATCCTGCCAAGCTACTGTGAGTCGGCTGATGTACTTTTTCTCGTTTGAGGGTATATATATCCTTTGTAATAAGAAGAAAAGAAAAACAAAAACTTGAACGTAAAGTGTACAGAGCCGGGGATTAGGTCCATAGAAGGCCAGTGCGAGCGTGAGACTCAGTCCAAGCAAACGCCCTCAAGGCTAACTACACGCTTCGCAACGAGGTAAGACGGCATGCTTAAGGTCCACAGATAGCAGCGTCGATCAGCCTTGCAGCTTCTTGAACCAGCCCAAAAGCCATGACATAATCTTCAATTACGGTCCTATACACATGGAAGACATGCTAGCAGCCAAATAGTTCATGCTTCACCCTAACGCCATGAGGACGGAGAGGACGTGTTTTGACAATATCTTTGGCCACCTCATTACTGCCATTGGGAAGGGAAGTGACGTTTTTTCTTTAAAATCATATTTGTATTCATAGTGTCTAAACAGACTTACCGAAATTGACCGAGTTTGCAGAAACGACACACTTACCTCACTTGCCTGTTCCTCAAGTGCTTTCATTGTGCCCTACCAAAGTGAGACATATCAACGCCAGGGCCGAATCCCGCCCACCCACTCTGCACGTTCCTATCAAAGGAATCTCGGTTGTAAACCAGCAAAAACGGCTCAACCCGCGCATACTCCCTGTCCACAGGCCCGACCTCGGCCGCCGGCAGCGACGCCTCCGACTCGGGATCCGTCTCCGAAGCATCCTCGTCCCATGCCGCGCGCCTGCGGAGCTTGGCCTGGTGCTCCACGACCCACTCCAAAAAGCCCTCGGGGATGACCTCTGTACGGCGGTACAGCCTGGCGACGGGCTGCGCGGACCCGGGAGGGCCGCGCACCGGCCGAGGCAGCATCGTTCCACGGCCGTTGAGCTTGGATAGTGTTTCCGCTCGCGTCGCCTGCGCCGCGGCTTCCCTCCGGCGCATGAAGACCTGGAACGCGGCAGATAAGTAAAACTGCACGTCATCCACGAGGGGCGGTTCGAACTTGTTGTCGTCCCGGGCTTGCGCCGCCGGGTCGTGCAGGAGGCCTGCTGCGACGCCGTAGGCGACCAGGGGCGTCCGCGCGGGATCGCCATCCAGCACCCTGCCCCTGCCGTCCGCGTAGGCGCCCGTGGCCTCGATAAGCTCCGAGGACATGTTGGCAACGTCGAAGTGGGCGGCGGCGTCCTCGCGGGGCTGGGCCACAAAGCTGCTGCCGCCGTTCTCGCGGACCTCACGGTCGGCGAAGTCCTGGATCTCGACGAACCGGGCGTACTGGGACGCGGTCGACGACGGGCGCTCGCGGTCCAGGTCGGTGGTGCCGATCGAGGTGAGCAGCAGCCGCTGGAGGTTGGGGAAGGTCCTCACGACGGCGTAGCAGAGGTACCTTCTGGTCTTCCTTTGCCCGAAAGCCCTCGCCGACACCGCGACCGTGGTCACCTTTGCCGCGTCAAGGCTGTTCAGGAAAGAGACAAGCTTCACGTCGGACCTTTTGCGCTGTCCGAGCGGGCCGCGCTGGCCGGCGCGGCTGAGGAAGTCGGTCAGGTACTCGTCGTCGAGCAGCAGGACGTCCCGCGTGCCTCGGAACCCCATGCCGAAGGGCTTGCGGTCCGAGTCCCGGAACCGGAAGAAGGACCGGTAGTCATCTCTGGCTTTCTGGTGCTCTCTGACCCTGGCGGCCATGACGGCAGCCTCACTGTTGTTTTTCCTCTCGAGTCTTCTGATGATATTTAGCGCCATAACCTTGATGTTCCGCCATGGCACCTCCGAGACTGGGGCGGGCTCCGATGGGTCTCTGCCAGCTGCGTTGAGGACGGCTGCGGCAAAATCGAGCGACTCACGAACGGTTCTCTTACTTGCCCCCATTGCCAGACCCCGCCTGAGGATTTCCCCCGGGAAGTCTTCCAAGGGAAGGTCCAGCGCTGGGCAGGGGAACTCCTGGATCCAGCTGGCATCGCAATGGGGGTTGGAGACCTTCTGCCAGAGGAAAGCCTTCTCCCAGTCCAAGTCGTCAGTCATCCTGAGGTTAGACTGCGGTCTGAGGTGGAACAGCCTCGTTGGGTAGTTGACATACCTTTTGTGGCCTCTTCTGTTGCGCATCCCCTCCAGCACCTGAACGGGAACGTCGTTGGGTACCTTCAGCCTGGCGAGCTCCTGTGGCTGGCACAGCCGAAGTGCGGGAGGGGCGGGAAATTCGAAGGGCCGTTGGCTCGTGTGCTCACCCGTGAAAGGGTCAAAGGGGCCCTCGAGAGCCTCAGGACCCCTTCTGGATGGTCGTGCCATGTTTCTGGCTCGGTTGAGACTATGGAATGCGTTGTATACGCTAGGAAACCTGGCTTGGTAAATTTCTGAAAGCGGGAAGGCCGCTCCGTGCAGTGCTTTTGGTAAAATGAAACAAGTCCTGAAACTGATGAATGACTGGACCGAATGTACTTATCTATGAAACCCTACCTCGAGTCGAAGACAATGCTTATTGTTGGAGCAGAACGGAGTCTAGAACATTGTTGAGCAAGGAGCACTACTAGTATCGTCATCTGACTCGCCCTCTTTTTATGTCCTTTCACCAAGGCGGGATGTGCACATGTACATCTTTGTCACACTATCAGTAATCCGACCATGAAAGCACACAGAGATTCGCTCACACAAAGCTTCGAGAGTACCACACATGAAAATCCTGTTGAGCAGCATGGGATTTCTTGTTTGTAAATCTAAGTGGTTCGAACCAGTATCCCGAGGTCTGTCCAAGTTTGTAATTTGCATGGTGCCGATCATACCTCATCCCACCTAATAATCAAAATGAAAGTCCCCTCGTGTTCATAATAGGCCGAGCCAATGGCTACATGTATCCGTGAGTGGATTCTAGATGAAGATGGTCTATGCGTAATGATTCTACGCAAGTAAGCTCCAGACGCCGGACACTATTGAAAGTAAACGGCCGGTGAAAAGCAGAGTATGCGGCGATGTGAAAATCAAAACTTCAACTGCCTTGGCTTGAGTTTGACCTGCCAGTGGCCACTGGCAAACTGCATTGTGATGTACTGCCTGAAGTCAATGTCCTGACCAGGCACCTCGATGGCATCGAAGCGGCTGAAGATGTTGGCGGCCACCATGCGCATCTCGGCCCAGGCGAAGCTAATTACGAGGCAACGCGGTCAGCGAAGAGATCAGGACATGGGGCTGGGACTTTTGTTTTGTTTTGTTCACTCACTTGATGCCTATGCAGGAGTGCTTCCCGCCGGAGAAGGGATAGTACGCATCCATACTATGGAACAATGGTCAGCAAGATGGAACATGTACACGTAGTGTAAGCATTTGACTTACTCGGGAGCTGGTGCGCCCTCTCTCTTGCCCTCTGGCAACCACCGCTCGGGCCAGAACCGCTGCGCCTGGGGCCAGTGCTCCTCATTCAAGTGCAGAGCCCTGTAACTGGCGCTGACGACGGTGTGAGGCGGAAGCCTGTAGCCCATGATCTCAACCCACTCACCGCCCGTCCGACGGCCCATCTCGGATGCGATAGGGTGCATCCTCAAGTTCTCCTTGATGCACGCCTCGAGATACTCGTACCGCGGGTCCGTCCGCACCGTCTTGGACGTGATGATGTCCTCGTCCATGACAGCGCGAGGAGGCAGGCTGGCCAGCAGCTTCGCCCGCACATCCGGGGTGCGCGCCAGCTCGAGGAACAGGCACGCGACGGTGCCGCTGGTGGTCTCGGACCCGGCGAGCAGCACCTCGGCCATCTGGTCGATGATGTCGCGGCTTGTCATGACCGTGCCCGTGTCGGGCTTGCGGCCCTCGTCGATCATGTGCTGCAGCAGGTCCTGGCGCTCCACGTCGGCGCCCTCCTTGCCGGCCTTGGCGCTGCGGCGGCGGACGACCGCGTCGATGGCGGTGATCATCTCGGCCGGCCAGTCGAACTTGATGTCCCACCCGAGCTTCCGGAAGAACTTCTTGACGTAGACGGTCCGGTACCGCTTCGCGAGCCCATCGAAGATGGAGCGCGGGATCGACTTCCATACCTGCTCGTCCACGCCGTTCTCCACCTCGGTCTGGTCTGGGTTTGTCTGCCCGAAGCCCTTGCCGAAGGAGCATTCTCCCATGCTGCAAATCACCGTGCGTCAGTTACGTGTTGATGTAATCCGGCTTGCTGGTACTCACATGTCGAGAGCTACGTTGTGGAGGTCTTCCATCAGATCCACCTGGAAGCCGGTATGTTTGGCAAGTTGGAGATCGCGGTCGATTGTATTCTGGTACTTGGACAGCAGTGCTCGAACGGTGTGTTGGAAGAAAGACTCCAGGTTGTCGATGTAGTTGACAGTGAAGGCTGGTGACAGGAAGCGCTTCAGTTTCTTGTGAGGCTCGTACCGGCTGTCCCGAAAAGCTTTGGTTAGTCTGGAAGTATCTCGAGAGCTGTCAGATCAGAGGCCCGTGACACTTACATCTCCCCAAAGAGACCAGGACTGAGCTTGTCTCGAGAGATTTCAGAATACATGGCAACCTTGGGCAGGTCCACCTTGACCAAGATCTGCTTGAGGGCGTCTTTGTCTGACACCCAGATCTGGCGCGGGCCGAGACGAACGATAGAACCATAATTGGAGTGGGCTTCCTCCACGGTCTTCCAGATCTCTCCCGTTGAGAAGCCCCATTTGAGGTGTATCGTGGTCAGCGGGGCGTACCATGGCCCTGGTATATCACGCAGCGGCGAGCGAATAGCTCTTAGAGTGCTTAACACCGATTTGACAAGCAGTGAAAGTACAACTAGCACTGCCGCTGCTAGTATCAGAGTGGCGGCCGCCATTTTGTATCGACAGGCTTGTAGTCAGGTTGTTCCAGGCTCCTGTCACTTGGGAACAGAATCACGAAACACAGCCAGCTTGAAGCGTGGCAGTCCTTTGCTCGTGTCTGATTGGAGATATAATGGTAGGATAAGGGGACTCGAACCAGTGTAGTTGTCTCTGGGACCTCTAAGCTGAGCAAGTCGAGTGCGTAACAGAGGCTTTGAGCTGCAAATAAAGTACACTATACAGCTCCTATCGTCACCACTGGGAAGTACCATTATTTATATACTATAGGAGCTCAACTATCACGTCCCATCTTCCCGCAAGAACGACGAGGTCCGGTTCGTCTCAGCTTCCCGGCCAAGGGCTCAGCCTAGATGGGCATGGGTAGCGCGGCTGGGGCTCACTGGCAGAGAAGATATCATGCGGCATAATTCGGAGATTGAAGCGGCAAGGACACGGCATGATCGTGGTATCAAGCCCACTCGCATCGCCCAGGGGCCTGATTCAGGCAATGCTCGCTTGGGTGACAGATCGGGTCCGCGAACCGATCATTCTGGACCTCAAAAAGTGTTTTCACAACGTGGGACATTGTTTCACTCAAAACACAATGCTTAACACGACCAGAACGAGACAAACCCGGCTTGTACCCGAGTGAGCCTACGTAGTAACAAAGTCTACTTTAAAACCAGGCTATCACAATGGCCGAGGCCTAATAGAATTGTCAGGCTGAGAACAATTTCGCCATCTTCCTCGGTTCCGGGGGGCTTTACCGCCTAGCAAAGTGAGGGGAAGATGCTGCGATAGACTCAGGCTCCCTGTCGTCATCGAACGATGAGACGGGATATGGTCATGAGTGTGTGGGCCTCTTTATGATAATTACTATCGTGATTGTTCTGTCCTGCCCATAGCCTGGTCTCCAGGCGAAGCTTAACAAAATAAGGTTTATCTGCGGGAGGAGGAGGAGGAGGAGGAGGAGGAGGAGGAGGAGGGGTTTGGTATGTTTAGCGTAACACTTCCGCGGCTGTGGGCCCAACTATGCTCGATCTAGAACCCCGGAGTCAGCTCGTGGGGATACTCGTAAACCTTAATGCTGTACCATGTAAATCGACAATGGAGCATATCCGGCCACATGGAGACTGCCCGCACCCGCTCGGTTGTGGGGAATATCAGCGATAGCTGCGGGCGAACACAACTTAGGCAGAGATTGGCTTCGAGAACTTGCATCGACACATGGCTCTCACACTCTGTACGCGCGCTTACCTTTCGCATGTTAGCAGCATGCCAGGGCAGCGATGAGCAAAGTAAGATTTCAGGCATGATATCCGGTGCTGAATGATATCCAGGGCCCGGTCTTGACTTCGAGCTGACTGTCTGAAAGTTCACTTTCTCAGCTTTTGCCGAGAGGGACTGCATTGACTAACAGAAAGAATGACCAGTTGACTGTCGTATTGGGCTATTGGCATCTGGGCCCGACGAGTGATGAACACAAGTGTGCCATAAACCCGACGGCTTGGGAACTCCCTCAGCGAAAGGCCGTGTCTAGGAGAGGCTGAGGCCAGGGCCCTTTGAAACATGTCAGGACACTGTAGAAAGATAGTTTGGTATACCATGCGATCGCTTCGCTGCCCAATAGAGAGACCGACGAGTCTATTTAAGTTTTGACTAGGGGACCCGCCCGTGCGGCCTTTAACCGTCGACCAACAGGAATTCTCTATCCCTATTTCTGTCTCATGGTCCCTTAATCAGGCACCGAATACTCGTACAGACCGGCCACTTACGAGGTGGCATATCGTATGTTTTGCCGGCCGGTTCAGCACGCGTGAAGGCGTCAACTTGGCCGCCCCTGGGCAGTAGATACGCTGACTCGTTTTGGGAGTGAGTGCTGGTAGACCTGCGACGCGCAGGCAGCCAGAACCGCCAATCTTTCCAAGACGGGGCCAACTGTGCCGAGGAGAAAAAGACTTTTCAACCCCTCGTGCAGTACCTGCACACTTCTGCAGGTAGTAATAAGCAAGACTAAAAGTCGAAGTTTCTCACCGCCGGAGGGCCGTAGGCAGAGCTGTGGAATCAAGAGGCCAGACCCCTCGAGTCTCGAGGAAGTGGGTCTGAGCGGACCGAGCGAGCGAGAGATCTAACGCTTGGGCGAGGCATATGCAATGTGCAGCAAGTGTGCAGATTATGATCAAGATTAGGGGAAGAAGATCACTATTAGCGACGATCTTTTTTGGAGGGGTCTGATACATTTCTGGACCTCTCTCCTTCCCCTGACCCTATGAGCAGGAGACTGGCGGCGGCAGTCTGTCGACATGCTGTTGACGCACGTGATCACGGTGTTTGGGTTGCAATGCAACATTGGAGGCGAGCTAAGCGCAGAGCCTGCATTTCACATGTCGTGCGCATGCTGTGTGTGTATGGTGCGTCAGTCGCCAAGGCCTCTTACCTCCTGGGCAGGCTATTTAGGCGGCATTAGCCTCGCCCAGTGCTAAGTTGATGACGCTACCATTATCCCCTTTGAACTGTGACCACGCCGGGCGAAGTTGGGGTGAGCCCACTGTATCTTTTGGTCGTGGCAATGGCGCGTTTCGAAAGGGGCGTTTCAAAAGGGGGGCAGGGTGGTCCGGCAGTTGGTAACCCTGGTAGTAACCCTCGCACTAGAAAGTGGGTACTCGAGTCTTTCTCGGCAGGTGGGAGGGAGAGCAAGCTGTAACTTCAAGGCAGTGTGAGAGTTTTCATCAAGGTTGGAAGGTCCGGGCTGTGAGCATGTTGGGCCGGCAGGAAGGAGTGTCACTTGCATGCCATAGCACGTGCGAGGCCGGTTGACTAACCGTTTGAGGATGGGAGCACCGTTGCAATGCTGCAGTAGTCTAGGAACAGGTAGTACTCTGGTACTACAGTGCACCACCATTGGCCTCCTTTTTAATTCCCTCTCTCTTTGCCTAACTTTCACTCACTCTGTCTCTCTCCGCCTCCCACCACAGAATTGTACACTACATGCATTGTGGTGTTTGTTGTCCACGATTGCATCTGCTTGTGCCAAGTGCCTGCCCCTCCCGCACGCCAGCAACTGGCCCCAACGGTTTTCCTCTATCCCCGCCTCCTTCCCTTGAGGAGAGCAGTCTCTGTCCTCAAAGCAACCCCCCTGGTTGGCTGTGAGGCTGCTCGCCCGTGGGGGCCCCGAGCCGCTTCCAGTTCAGGCCAGGGATGCCCCCTCCACACGGGCTCATAGCCAGCATAGCGGTCCACAAAAATAGCTGGGCTGAGCTTGGGACCCTGAATTGGAAGCCCTTGCCAGCCTGCCTGCCTGCCCAACTGCCAACTCCCGCCGCCCCTCTCCCCGGCCCACCAGTGCCAGTGCCAAGTTCCCACCACACGCTCGCTCCGTGCTCAAGCTACCCACGCAGTCAGACTGACAAAGAATCCTGCTTGGCAGAGTTTTGCATGTGAAAACCCCCTTTGGGCGTCCCTGGCGTCTTGGCCCCCTGATCAGCCTGCCAAGCTCCAATCCAAGGCCACGGACCTGCACGAGTCTAGCTGCATGGGACGTAGCCGAATGGTTGATCTAGACTGCAATCTGTCTAGAAGCGTTCCAGAGTTTTTCCTTCTCCTTCTTCTCAGGGGGGAGACGGGATGAATGCGAGGAAAGGAGATTGATGGAGTCAGCCTGTGCCCAGCGCGCCAGCGTGCTGTCTGCGCTGCTGGCGAGTAACCCATCTGTCCATCCACCCACGCGAGCGTCTATGCGTCGTCCATCGCCTTTCACCGCCAGGATGGGGCCGAGACCACTGGGCCGAGCCGGGGCCATTCACGGACTGGGCTGCTCCTCGATCCATCTCGCTCTTCAGGGGACCGGACGCCTGGACGGGGGACGGGGATCCTCAGTTCGGCTCAGGGTCCTCTAAGGGTCCTTGGGGTCCATGGGGTCCAAGCAATCCAGTCCCAAGTCCCAAACCCACCAGCAGGGGTCTCACTTGTTGATATCGCTCGAGCGGTCGGGGGTGAAAAACTGTTGATATCGTGTCCAGATCCCAAACCTAGAAAAAAAACTTCCCTGGTCCCCAAACCAGACCCTGAGACCCTTCATTCTTGAGACGAGACGAGTTACTATTCTGTCTCTCTTGCCTGCGCAACAATCCTCCTCTCACCCTTCACAGCCAGGAAGAGTCCAGAGTCAGAGTCTGCTTGCCTTGGGAACACCACATCGAGGTCTAGTAGACAGACAGTGAGAGAGAGACAGGGGACAAACTGGGCCTGAAGTCATAATCATGGCTACCGCAACCACCACGGTCCAGACGAGGAGCAGGGCGGCGAAGCAGCAGGTGAGCCTCTTCCCCCTGCCCATAATCACTGAGGGGCGCACTGCACCTTTCAACATTGCGCGCGCAGCGCTGGTCGCACAGGAAATCCCTCATCACAGCCAGCTCGACCAACACTGACACCATGCTTCCCAGGCTGCTCCCTCCGCTCCGATCAAGCTCGAGGCCGAGACTAAGGGGCAGGAATTCCCCGATGTCAAGACCATCAAGAGTTGGATCCCAGAGCACTGCTTCCAGCCCACGGTCGCCCGCTCCATGAGCTATGTCGTCCGCGACTATGCCATGGCCCTTACCCTGGGCTGGGCGGCTCTGACCCACATCCCTCAGATCGAGAACTCGCTCTGGCGCTCCGCCGCCTGGATCGCCTATGGCTACATCCAGGGCCTCATTGGTGTCGGTATCTGGATCCTGGGCCACGAGTGCGGCCACGGCGCCTTCTCTGTCCACTCCAAGTTCAACGACATCATGGGCTGGGCCATGCACTCCTCGCTCCTCGTCCCCTACTTCAGCTGGAAGTTCAGCCACCACCGCCACCACCGCTTCACCGGCCACATGGAGAAGGACATGGCCTTCGTGCCCCAGACAGTCGCCGACCGATCGCGCAAGCGCCTCGCCAACCTGTACATGGACGCCGATCTCTTCGAGGACACCCCCATCGTCCAGGCAGTCAAGCTGTTCTTCCACCAGCTGGTCGGATGGCAGACATACCTCCTGACCAACGCCTCCGCCGGCAAGGGCAGCTTGCAGCGCGAGGGAGCCAGTTGGTTCCGTGTTAGCCACTTCGAGCCCACCTCTGCCGTGTTCAGGCCCAACGAGGCTGTCTTCATTGCTCTCTCCGACCTCGGCCTGGCCCTGACCTCAGGCGCCTTATACTACGGCTCCACCATCTACGGGTGGCAGACGATTGCTCTCCTCTACATCGTGCCTTACATGTGGGTCCACCACTGGCTCGTGGCTATCACCTACCTCCACCACAACCACCCCGAGGTGCACCACTACGAGGCCGAATCTTGGTCCTACGTCAAGGGCGCGCTTGCCACCATCGACCGTGACTTTGGCTGGGTTGGCCGACACCTGTTCCACAACATCATCTCCGACCATGTTGTCCACCACCTTTTCCCGTAAGTTCAACTGCCCGCCGCGCCTGTCGATGAATCTGGCACTAACACGAAACCACAGTCGCATCCCCTTCTACAAGGCCGAAGAGGCCACCGAGGCCATCAGGCCCAAGCTCGGCAAGCTGTACCACCGCGACGACCGCTCGTTCCTCGGCCAGCTGTGGTCCGTCTTCACCACCTGCAAATACGTCGAGCAGGACCCCAACGAGCCCGGTGCGATGAGGTGGGCCAACCTCAAGGAGAATTAGAAATTTTTCTTCTGTTACTAGATGGTTGGGTTAGATCTCATTTTGGGACATTTCGACTCGAGTTTCTTTGTGTTCTAGACTCGATATTCTCCAGAGACTACAGACCATGGGATAGACAGATCCGACCCGCAGTGGCTGCGGGTCATAGATCAGAGGCCGGGCACACCTCGGCTTTTATGCTAGATTATAGACGGGCTGCTTTTAGACCATAGAGAAAAGAAGACTAGACTAGTTGATACCAAACTATGCCAAATCTCTTACTCCTACGCACCACACAGCTACTCCTCACCATTGTCAATGTGAAGCTTTGCGTCGACCAGCTGCCTATAAAATCTACACGTCACATCTTCAAATACTCGCGCAGTAGTCGGATTTTGCGTAGACGAGCAAAATCATAAATCTTGTTCAAATTGTTTCACAGTAACTATAGAAGATTGAATATAACCTCAGCGGCTTAAAAATCACAATTCCCGCTCAAATTTATTCCGCAGCCTTTCACCATACCTGATGAAGAGCAAAGGAGCAGGGATAAGCACACATGATATACCGGCCAGCAGCGTGTTCGCCAAGCCCAGCCCCAGGCTATCATTGAGCGAGGTGCCGACGAGCGGCAGGAAAGCACCCAGGACATAGCGCAGCAGCGTCGACGCGGCGATGGCGGACGAGGCGACGGCCGTGAAGGCGTCCACGAGGTAGGTGTTGAGAGGTAGCTAGCAGCGGGGCGCGCACACCGAGTCAGCCTTCGTTCGCCTAATGACCCCACCTTCATCCAAACAACAGCAGCTGAAAGGCGGGGGGGGGGGGAGGGGAAGGGAAAGGTCCTGGGTAGGAGGAAGCAGCAGGGAACATCGCAGTGGGGAAGAACATACCAGCGTGAGCACCATGCCGGCACCGACGAGTGCACTGCCCACGATGGGCACGGCGAAGTGCAGCCCGGCCTGCAGGGACCAGCCATAGAGCAGCAGCCCCGCCGGGATGAGCGGGCTCGCGTAGACGATGGGCACGAGGCGGTTCTCGGGCCTGTGGCCGCTCTTGTCGGACAGCCGCATGGCAACGTTGTCCATGACGGTCGCGCTGAGGGCGACGCCGGCTGCGAAGCCGGCCATGAGGCCTGTGTAGACCAGCCCCACCGCGCTGGTGGAGAAGGCGTACTTCTCCTTGAAGACGGTTGGGAGGGTTGCTAGGAATATAAACTTTGACGGGGGTTGTGTTGTTAGATGTGCTTTTGTGTGTGGGGACTTCATGAGGTGGTGGTGGCTACTCACGATGTATCCTGAGACCATTGCTAGGTACATCGACAGCAAGGAGACGACTGGGTTGGTGAAAAGCAGCAACAGTGGCCTGCGCAGCGCCCGCGCTACCATTTTGTAAAGAGGCACTGTGTTCGCATCTGCAAGTTTGGAGATGTACCTCTTGTCTTTGGTTATCTTGCGCATGTCATGTGCTATGCGCCCCAGGATGACCTTTGGGTTTGTCTCCCGCAGCAGGAGCAGAGAGGCAACGGTGAGGATCCCTCCCTGGGTTCATTCAACCCGAGTCAGCCAGCATTCTCACAAATAATCCAGGTGTGAGAACACAAGGGTTTAGGGAAGGACACCCACAGCAGCAGCAGTGAAGTAAACTGTTGACCTCCATCCGTATGCATCGACCAGGGGCCCGCCAATCATGGGACCGACGGCGAGTCCCAGGAGAGGTGCGACGACGGCCACGGACATGACCTTACCGCGGAACTGCAGCGGCACGATATCAGCCATGGTGCCGGCGCCGACGCTGTTTGGGGCCGAGGCGGCACAGCCCGCGACGAAGCGGAGGATAATAAACGCCATCAGGTTCGGGGACCTTGCCGAGGCCAGGGTCGAGATGGCGAAGACGATGTTGGTGGCGTGGTAGACGCCGAGGCGGCCGAAGACCTCTGAGAGCGGGCCGAGGACGCTTTGATTCACTCTCGCGTCAGTATTCCCTTTCCTATAATCTCTCTCCTGTTTGCCCCGGTATCTCTTCCCTCCGTTAGAAGAACTTACAGTGGAGCGACCCCCCACCCCAGCGCGTAGATGGAGACGGCCATGACCCCGAGCAGCTTGCTCGTGTTGTGGAACTCGCTTAGGAGCTCCGGCACCCCTGGCGAGAATATCGCCGTCGCAAGCGACCTGTCACGCGAGAGGTTCAAGCTTTCTTAGTCCCACTGTAGGTAATTCCTCCCGTTGCTGGGCGGGTCTTGGGACTCTTGGTAGGCAAGGAAGTAAGGGAGGTGGGCCACACTCACCCGATGAAGAGGATCCCACTGACGAGGCCCATGTGTATCCAAATCTTGGTCCACGACCAGTTGGCGGGATTCTCTGGGTCTAAGTCCGAGTCCCAGTCGACGATGAAATCCTCCGGCCTCTTCTCCGACTTCTCGGCGAATCGTGGAGGTTCTGATTGTGACGGCGACCATAGCCCTTCCTGCGACTGCGACCGCCATCGTGCTTCGCTCGCCCGCTGCGACGCCGCGTTGGCCGCCAGGATCTCCCGCCATTCCTTGCCCCAGTCCGCCTTTTCATCCTCGAGGCTGAATGACCGCTCCACGAAGGTGGTGAAGCGCCTCAGGCTGTTAATCGATATCCCGTCGGCGGACATGCCTGACCATCGTGCCCTCGGCGGGAACCTCGGCGGGGTCATGGGCGAGGTCGGCATGCTCGATGAGTTCCCGTTCATCGTCGCGGAGGAGGCCGAGCTACGGCGGGATCTCATCTGCTCGGATGATTACTGTCGTCGGGGAAGAATTTCGAACCAAGGAGTGACGGCATCACTCTGCCTTCCTTCTCTGGCGCTTTCCAGGAGATGGTAGGCAGCTGGATGTACTACAAGCCCAGGATGTGTCTGTGTATCAGGAGATATCGGTACACTAGGGTTTCTCTACTGCCTGCGCGCCCGCTTCTCCCCGGAGATTAAAATGCTTTTCAGGCTGCTGAGAGGTGTCAAAGTTTCATCGCCCACTGCTTGAGGGCAATAATGCGAAATCTTTAGGAAGGCTGAGAACGCAAGGCGAAAGTCCCGGCTCGGCGCGACTGAATATTGGTCCTCAGCCCAGAGTGCGCGCGCAATACTGATGTATTCTTCACCTTGGCGACAATTGTGGATCCTACAATACTCGTCACGGTTATAATATTATTACTTGCCCCAAGTGTGCACGCAAATTAGCGCTGCGAAGGTGAACTCGCACTCGGTACACCTATTATGCAGCGTTCTTGGCTGCGGAGGGGAGTGGACATTCCAAGTATCAGCCTCTTGAAACACCCTCTGTACTTCAGGACCCTCCCCCGACCATCGGCCCTCATCCCAACTCGGGTGACTAAGGTTTCTCGCGAACTGCCTAATCGAGCACGACCCCAAACAGCCAAGGAGGCCCTGCTAAGCGGTACCTGGGTGACATCGAGTCATTGCAGCGCCGGACGCATGATCGTGCGGCGAGTGCTACCACGGGTTCACAACAACACGAATGAGTCGAGAGAGACCGGTGGGCCCGATGTCATCACCGCATGTCAGAGTCTAAATCGGACTTCATGCCCTGCCTCACCACAGGGACCGAGTAGGCCTGGCCCAGACGTGGAGAACAGAGTTCGGAACTGGTCACGTATCACGACCGAATTCTGTTGCTTGAGACACGAGGTATCCATGGCCATGGGATCTTGCCCATGTACGTAGTTGACTTTTGGAGAAAGATAGGGAACATGGCGGGCATTTCCTTTCACCCCGGGGTCTGAAATCCGAATAGGGCATTATGAGGCGAGCAGACTGTCGTACCCGGCGGCACCAGACTTTAATTCGGTATTTTCAGCCCAACTGTCTCAGCTCTACCTATCGGAAAGCAAATGTATAGGCCACATAGAAGAATTAACTCTGATAGTGGAAGTCTATTTCCAGGCGCAATCTGTCGGGTAGACTCGTCTTTCCTAGTAGATATTAGGCGCAGGTCGAATGGTTCTGTATTAATTTCCACCGAGGTCTCCAGTGCTCGTGACAGCCCAAGACTTAATCTCTGACAAGCGAATATCGAATAGGGTGCCGCAAAGAACAGTCTGCAGTGTCCGTGACAGCCCGGTCCAGAGCTGAAAGGTGAGGACAGGGCAGCTTGGGCGTGGCCGAATCGTGTCATTTCGATCGCAAGATGGGACTTGACATGGACTGACAGATCCGAGAAAGGACGACCGTCCGGTCCACAGGACCACCACTGTGTGTCATCCGACGGGTCAATTACTTGCAGCACTGTCCAAAGGCCGATGGCAAGAGGGCCAGACCGTTCCACGCCTCAGGGATGAGGCACATGATTGTGGCATATAATAACAGCAAGTGAATGCAGGTAAAGCGACTGTGTAGTAGAAATACCTCGCAAGACACTGACGAAGATGACTATAATCCCAAAAAGTGAAGTACCTGCCACCAAGCAGGCGGCAACGGTCGAGACGTTTCTGGACTTTGTGAAGGGTAACTCTCCGTTTTACAAAGAGTTCTGGAATACTGTTCCGTCTGCTTCAGCTTCAGGGACCACCTTAGAGCGTTTACCCTTGACGGACCACGCTGCGTACTGGCAGGCGAACACATGCTTGAACAGCAGTGTAGTTACGTTGAAGCAACAAGATGGCATAATATTCAAAACAGGAGGTAAACAAGCCCCATCTTCCTACATCACCGACGGCCACTGTACGTTTGGCGCAACTCGCTTAAAGGCAGATGCTGATCAGATTTGAAATAGGTACAACAGCCAAGCCCAAGGTCTCCTTCTACAGCCATGCCGAGCTCGAGGGAGTCTCCAAGTCCCTGGCAACAAGCCTGGTCCGGTGCGGGGTGCGCCAGGGTGACAAGGTCATCAACCTCTTCTACGCGGGGGACATGTACGGCTCGTTCCTGCTCCACATCCTCTCCGTCTTCTACCTGCCCATCCACGAGCGCGTCGGCGCCGTGCAGCTCCCCGTAGCGGGGCACGTCACTACCGAGAGTATGGTCACACACATACTGGAGTTCGAGGGGAGCGTTGTGCTGTCCACCGTGACCACGATGGTCAAGATGGCGGAGCTGCTGGCCGACGTGGGGTGGCATGGCAAGAGCGTGGCCGACAGCGTGAGGCTCTTGTTGTTCTCTGGCGAGGCGCTGTACAACGATCAGGTCGGCACTATAAAGAGGGCGTTCCCCAATGCCGAGCTGCGCAGCTTAGTATACGGGACTATGGATTGCGGAGTCATTGGGCTGCCTCCTCATCCAGAGGCGAAGGAGCAGTTCTCAGTCGCTGACGGCATTAAAGACCCAAGAGTTCATCAGCTTAACCGCCCGGGGATGATCGTCGAGATAATAAGAGAGGACGGGACAGTCACTACGGAACCAGGCACGCCAGGAAGTCTCGTGGTGACGAATCTGGAGAGGAGACTAATGCCTGTTGTCAGGTACCCTTCTGGGGACAGGGCGGAATGGATTGACCATGAGACCGGACTATTTAGAGTCCTGGGACGGGATCAGACGGCCATACGGCTTGGTCCAGTCTCTATCGACTTCACGCATCTTCGTGAAGCTGTCTCCTCTGCGTTGGGCAGTGAGCGTCATGTCTCTGGGATCCAGGCAGTGGTTGGTAGACAAGATGCCAAAGACCTACTAACAGTTCTAATTGCCTTCCAGCCAACATCTGGAGCTGAAGAGAAGGAGCTTAGACTGAGAGTGGCCGAGGAGTTGGGCAAGGCGAGACCAATGTTCAGAGGCCATGTCGAGCTCGGTCTGGTTAACCCTTTGCAAGTCTCATTCGTGAAGGCAGAAGAGCTGACAGTCAACGAGAGGAGTGGGAAATCGATCAATGTGGTCGACAAGAGGCTCACTACATTATAGCGATACTCTCACGTACACCAGAACAAGCACGTGCAATTAGGAGGGCCTGAATGATATTCAGTCGAACAATTGTGTTACCAACTTGGAGGACTCCCAGGAGACACGAAGCGTTCTCGCCCACGTAGCCTGCCAGTCTGTTTCCTTACACTTTCCCAAATATTGAAAGCTCCCAGCCCCCAAATGATTATGATTAGTGAATTCGTCTCTCATTCAGTTGAATGTAGCTTTCTATTGTTGCTGGCAAGTGAATGGCGCCGTCTGCATAACTTAACGACCGGCTCTCAGTTGCCAGAAAGCCACAAATACCCACTTCTCTCAAACCTCCAGACTTTTCGAAACTTCATCTAACCTCGAAGTTAATCCTATCTATTATTCATCACTTCACAAGAAAAAAATCGATCACGAAGCCTGCGAATCTGCATGCTTGCAACCCTACACTCTCAGCCTTCCCATCAGCCTCCTCACATCACCTTGGCCCGAGACGTCATTGCCTTCAGCAACTGCGTCAAGCAAAGAGCAACTATTTCAAGCTTACTGCCTCAATCCGCCCGCGATTCGTCGTAGCAACTAGTGAGTCCTCGGTGGAGTCGACGGTGACAGTATCTGAAGCTGACTATCACCAGACCATGGCCGGAAACATGGGCTTTCCCCTCGTTACCGAGGAGGACTTCAACTTCGCCATAGGATTCACCATGGAGTCTCCCCTCGAGGCACGCCTCAACACAGCTCGTGAGGACTTCAACCTCCAGTATCGTCACCTTCGCCAGGCGGACGGCCAAGACCATGCAGCCAGCGTTGATGGCGACCAAGCCTTCCATCTGTTCCCCAGGCTGCCAGCTGAGCTGCGACTCGAGGTCTGGAAGCAGGTTGTCAAGAACCTGCCTGTCCCGAAAGTCCAAGAATTTGACTTCGACCTTGCGTACGACGCCAATGCCGCCCCAGAGGGCCGCGCTGGAAACGGCTTGGTTGCCTGCTTCAAGCCTAAGCACAACCGCCAGCTCGCTGGCCACCGTGGTCTTCTCATGGCCTGCATCGACTCCCGAGAGGCCTTTTTGAATTCTAGCGACTATCACATGCTGCCTCTGACCTACCTCGTTGCCCTTGATGTCGAGAATACCACCAAGGAGAAAGTGGAAAAAGCCGAGAGCTTCGAGGACTACGTCAAGAAGACGAATGCCACGTTCAGGAAGAAGTATGGCACGATCGAGAGCAAGAAGACTATTAAGATTAGGAGGGTCGGAAATACTACTTTCAGAGTCAAGAAGATAACCCCCCAGGCCAACGACGTCGCCCACAAGATCACGGACAAACATTCCCAAGCCAACAAGGCCTTCGTTCGCGTTCTCTTGCCCGTCAGCTTCGAGCATACCCGTTTCCTCATCGACAAGGTGGCAGAGACCTTTGCCTACAAATCTGTTCACCCGACGCCACCACCGCCATGTATGGCTTTCGGCCGGGCTGCAGGACTCGAGTTCGTCCACTCGATCAAGAAGCTCGCTTTCTCCATGGACAAGAAGGCCTGGTTCAAGACCAGCCTCTTCTCAGACTTGTTCGCCACCTCTCTGGACCAGTATCGGGTCGATCCCAATACCCCGCCATACATTTTGGGCAAGCTCGAGGAGCTGTCCTACGCGAGTGCCAGTGCTGTGGAGCGCCAGTGCTGCATCGGTGCGGATCTGATCTGGGAGAGCGTCCCCACCATCGCGGTTCAACAGTTCGAACGACGGTCCAGTCCGTCGGAGGGATGGCATATCCTGGACTTGTACAGACTGCAAATACACCTGCTGAACCAGTGGGCTCGGTTCCATTCGGACTTCAACTTGCGCTGGGGAGGAGCCATCCGTCAGAAGTGCACCTGTCCTCCCCGCTGAACCGATACTTCGCTTTGCGACACCGAAGACGACTCGTCAGAAACTTTGCGGCACACAGACACGCGAGGTGGAAGGGAAGCGCAGGGAGAAACCTCCATCGCAATGGCTCCTTGTTCAGCCTTTGTCCCCAGGGCTGCTGTATGTTCCAGGTTGTCAGGGTTCTTTTCGAGGTCCGAGTCGGGGTCGATTGGAGGAACAAAGGCGGTGGATGAGGATTTGACCTTGGAAAAAGGAGTTGAGATTGGAACAAAACGGTGAAAGCGAGGAGTGAGGACATCGTCTCGTATTCTAGGCAGTACTTGGTCTGGAATGAGGAGATTTTACATGGACAACGAACCTGATTCCCTTCGCGATTAGTTTACTGCACTGCTCAGTGATGAAACAGTCTTTGTGTCTCATCTCGGTGAATGTACACGATGATGGCTCTGCCAGATGACTCCTTCCTCAATAATCCGCGTGCCTGCTGTCGTCTTTTGAATGCCCTATTTATGGCAGCGTGACGCCCAATCCCCCCACGTGGACTGCAAACGGCGCTGCAAACTCAACAGCACCCACTCAGGTTCAATACAGCCCACTCAGCCCTTAACACCCTGTTGACCCCAAACATTGCCTAGCAGAATGAATATCGAGTGAGCCCACGGCAGCAGTCACTGCTTTGATACGCAGCTTGCAAGATGCTGACGTTCCCAGGCGCCTGTGCGACATTGCCGTCAAAGCAATCCGACATACACTGCGATACCATGTCGGTGCAGAAGCGTAAACACTACCAACTCCAATGCGCCCTCGATCACTGCTGACATGATGCGGCGCACGAGATAGACTCGATGACGATGTCCAAGCCTTGATTAGACAAGAGATCCACGAGCTCTACCCCCTCCGCGCCGTAGCACAGGATACCAGCGTCGCAGACTTGGAGATTGCTTGCGACGCCGCAGTCACCGTCGCCGAGGCCTACAACAAGGCTGTTCCAGGGTGAGTCCCTCAAAGTGTCATTGCGTAATTTCGAGATCATGTAGAACACAGCTCTGACATGCTCACGGATCATCGAGCATCAACCTGCGATGGTTCTACATCTGCGTTCAAAGCCTCCTCCTCCCCGACCTCCTGCCTGCCGCGTTGCTTGATGGAAAGGTCGACCGACTTTCACGCAAATCCCAACAGCCACTCCCAAATATTTCTAGGTCTACATCAGAGAGCAAGAGTTCCCCACTGGCATTTTCGTCAACTCTGGGCCCCAACACGGCCCATTCCTCTCCCCAGCAATCAACGCCGCTGAGCAGCGCCACCACGGCCGTCCCCGCCAAGGCCGCGAAGGCTAAATGGGAGCACGACGAAATACAACGCATGTTGGAGCTCAAGGCCTCCGGGCTGCGCCACCGTGACGTCGCCGTAAGCCCCCCAAGTGTTGCCAGTATGTGTCAAGGGCTGTCAAAACCGACACTGACCAACTTCTCCAGACGAGACTCGGTAGAGGCCAGAGCTCGGTCGAGAACAAGTACGGAAGGGTCATGCATGAGAATGAGTGGAGGGACTATTCGACTTCGTTCGAGGCGAGCCTCCGGCCAGAGGAAAAAGACACGGAGGACGGGGGGAGCGAGGGTCCCTCGCCTTGACTTTACGACAACAGCATTTCACCAAGGTCCGAGAACTGGTGAGCGTTTGAACGGCTAGTACAGGAGAGACTATGGGAGCAGCCTCTGCAGTGGTGTATCAAGCACGATGAGGTGGGCCATGCAGATCTGCCTCGGTACTGTACGGGCATGCTGTGCCGTTCAGGATTCTGGAACTCACCGGCACATTCATCATAGTCATGCCTGTGTGTCTGGCTACTCCAGAGTTCGGGTTGTAAACTTGTTCTTGTGTAGGAGCATCTTAGCTGTTTGTATTCGGCTTCATGCTAGTCATTGACCGCACTTCAAGTGTCTTACGATTCTCACACATTCATAATGTAACGGATCTGTTTGCTTCAAGCAGTTGAGCACCGCATGATTCGATTTGCCCAGCTATGAACACAATTATGGGAAGGAATGCCCCTGTGTCTTCTTTCACTGGTAGTTGCAACCGCGACAGGTTCCAGCCGACCAAAAAAGTTCTATGCAACAAACCGTTTCTTGACCCTAGTTCCCTTGAATGCGGTGCCAATTTCATTCTGGTACCACAGCTCAAATCGAGTGAAGTGGGGACCCGCCGACGTTATCCAGGTATGCCTCAGCTTCAAATTTAGGAACAACAACCATCAGGTGGCACACCTACCTTCGCATCCTCACGAAGCATCGACTGGCTTAACGCCAACTTTCAGAACTCAGTTCAGCATCGCTATAAAGGAGCAGACCACGATGAAGGACCAGTGAGCTCTGCCACAGACTCGACAGTGAACTTGCGACAAGCATGCTAACCGCGCCCCTAGCGAGCTCCCATCCATCGCCCAGAAGGCGATTGAGCATCTCTTGCGTTACCATGATAGCTGCCACACGTACATTTTTTCTGGACCGCGTTCGATGCCTAGGTACTGGAGCTGACAATGTGACCGCACAGGGGCTTGACGGATCTGCACAAAGACATCATCAAGCAGAGGATCGAAGCACTTCTCCCCCTGAAATCGCTGGCAGCCGACAATGACGTTGCCAACATCGAAATTGTCTCGGACGCAGCCATGTCATTTCTCGACGTCTACAACCTGGAGCACCTGGAGTGTGTTGTGTCCTTTGGTGTCAAGCCCCGGACACGCGACCCCAATTGCTAACAGCAGTGAAGGAATCCGCTCAACCACAAGTGGCTGTACATCGGCGTGCAGACTCTGGCCTCCATTGACCTCAAGCCCGCCCTGGTGAGCGGAGAGGTGAGGCGCCTCTCAGAGGCCTCAATCGAGACGGAAACTCGCGCCATTGACTCTAGCCCAGACCGCCACGACATGTCCCAGCCCGACGAGACCGAAGCCCACGATATTGCTGATCCCAATGATATCCATCACAATCCCCCGACTGCGCCGGCATCCAATACTGACGACAGACCTCGAGAAGAGCAAGCCTCGGCCGGAGGGGAAGAGTCGCCTTCCGTGAAGACCACTCGGTCCAGAAGGAAGAGGAGGTCGAGCGGGTCGCAGGCCGCGAACGGAAATGACCCGTGGGGAGACGAGGAGATCATGAAGTTGATCAAGTGGAAGGTGCAGGGCATGACCCATAAGGAGGTCGGCGTAAGTCTCAGCCTTGCACTACTTGTCAACCTAGATTAATGGAACTCTTGCTGACGAGCTTCGAACTTTGCAGGCCAGGCTTGGCAGGAGTGAGCCCGCGTGCGCCATCCGGCACTCAATAGTCCTGAAGCAGGATAGGTGGATCGAGTTTGCTCGGGCGTACCGGGAGAAGAGGGCGGCTGGCGAAACTTCGGATGCGGAGGGCGAGAATGAGATTGAGATCGGGGAGAAGGACGAGCTGGCCAAGGAGGATGAGGAGATGAAGGAGCCAGAGGAGCAGGAGGATTCTTGCGAGATGAGTTGACCAACGAAGCCGAGCAGGCGACGAAGGACGATGACAACAACGACTTTGACTTAGGGAAGAAGGAGGCGGTGGATGAAAGGAGACAACGAGGTCCTTGGTTGTCCGGAGAGCTGCGAGAGCAGGGTGCAAACCCTCGCCGGAGCGGATCTGTGACTCTAGTCCCTCGAAGAGTCGGCTGTTGTTTCCCCTAGAACGGAAGGAATATAGCCCGCATTGACGAAATGCCGTAGAACAGCTTCCGTCACTTTTTAAGCGTTCTTCATGTACCATTGACAGAAGTTCGGACAAGGAGAAGATGGTCTTGATTAGACTTCTCTTGGGGGCTTCAAAATTTGTATAACTAAATTCAGGCCTAGGACTCCCGCACAATATATTCATTGTGACACACTCCAGCCCTGCTTCTTGCCCGTGAACGTAGCATTGCCAACACCCAAGACCTCGAGGATATCCTTGAACCTAGGCGTTCCAAAGCCAGTCACTGCATCCCAGCCCTCCTTCGCAGGGAATCCGAGGCCGTCCCCAAGCTCAGAGCAGCCCACGGCACTACCCGATGTGATATCCGTGAAGGCCTTGTGACCTCGCTTGTAAAGCCACGGGTTGAGGAACCCAAGCGGGCTCCTGCCAGCAGCGATCAGCGCGTCGTTGACCAACGCAAATATGGCGGAGATGGCGGGCGTGGACGCGCTGGTGCCAGACACGCGTACTTGGCGCGAGTTCCACACCTCGACGTACGAGTACCCCTGGCCTGCGATGTCAGGGTACCCGCGGCCGCTTGGGTTGTAGAAGCCCGCATCCCTGCCACCTAGGGACTCGATATAGGCGTCGACAACGGCCTCCTGGTACAGGGGCCGGGAGAAGTAGTTCGAGAAGCCGCCGCCGCTCGCGTAGCCTTTGCTCTCCTTTTGTGCGACGACCTCCGGGGTGAAGTTCATGGTGGCGCCGACGGAGGTCACAAAGGGGCACGAGGAGGGGAACTCGGGCAGGAAGGAGGAGCGGTCTGTCCCGTCGTTGGAGCTGCAGCAGCCGCTGAAGCCGACGCCCTCGTCGCCCGAGGCGAAGAGCAGCGACACGCCGCGGGCGCCGAGCTGCGCCATGTCGTTGCAGACGCGCGTGGCGTACGAGAGGGGCACGGTCTGCTCGTCGTCGTCGTAGGACGTGCTGATCACCCTGGCCAGCTCGTCGTCGGGCTGCGACAGCAGGTGCTCCAGCCAGGCGAGGTACGGCTCGTTGCTGTAGATCGGGGTCGCGGCGTCTGGGATGGAGGGAGCGCGGCCGCCGACTGAGTAGGCGATGAGTCTGGTTGGCCAGCCGATCCCCAGCATGGCTTGGACGTCGAGGTTGCCCTCGATGTTGGTCTGGTCTTCGATCGATCGGTTGGTATAGATTTGCGAGGTCGTGCCGTTCGCAATGGAGTCGAACTTGAAGTCGTAGGCCCCGGACTTTGCCTCGGGTCTATACTTGGAGAGGAACTGGAAGGTGTCGTTGCGGTTGTTGGACTCGCCGAGGTAGTTGACCAGGCCCATGATATTGGTGTCTGCAGACCGTGTCTGGTAGTCGATGGTTCCGTACAGTGTCCTCAGGCAAGTGGGGGTGACGTGATCCCAGACGCAGACGTCAGTTACGGAGCCGTTGCTGCACAGCGTCGTGGCTGGCTTCGGGTCCTCGAGCGTCTCGACCTTGAGTGCGAAGGCCTTGGGCCTGGCGCGGAACCAGGAGTTGGTCGGCTGGATCGTGTCGATGTGATCGTGGAGGTGGAGCGGCAGAGACCACTTTGGAGTACGCACAACCTCCGAGCCATCGTCATGACGGTAGATCGAGTACTTGGTGTTCAGCATCTGCTCGATGTCGGCGACGGGGAGGGTGACAGTGATCCAGTCCTTGGCCGGGCTGTAGTCCAGCTTTGACTTGTCTACGCCATAGTCGGCCAGCCACTCATGAACCTGGTCCAAGGTCTCATCGGAGGGCTCGACCAACTTGTGAACGTCTTGGGCCGTGAGATGGTGACCGTAGAATTGGTGGTCGGGATCAGACACCTCGTACAGCTGCCGCTCCAGGTCTGAGAAAAAACCTTGCTTCAGACCGATGCGCAGTGCGATCTTGTGGTCAGCATCAGGGAGGCGGGCCTCAGTCCACCTGCGAGGCACGTGGTGAGAGTCCTTGACAGCGAAAGCAGAGCGCTGCTTGACGGGCTTGCCAACGGCCAAGGTGACCATTAGGCCTGCTGCCAAGAGGAGTCCGGTTGCCCTCATTCTGAAACTGTCATCCACAAGCTTGAGAGTTGTGGTATGAGAAAGACGAGGCACTCTGGGGAAAAGAGAAGGAGGCAGGGGACGTCACCAAGGGCGTAGATCTGGGAGCCCATACCCTTTTGTCACGCTACAGTCTGATTCACAAGAGACGGTCACCCACGCACGGGGAATACGGACAAGGAGAACAAACATGAGGTCACAACGTCCGTTTGGCAGAGTTTCGAATCTCAGTATTCTCACACGTAGCACAGATATTGCTTGAAGCTCCACCGGCAGCAGAGACCCCTGATGAGACAGCTTTGGTTGCAATGAGGTCGATAATACATATATACACAGTTCTGTTCCAAATGGCCTTATTCCTTTCTCCCACACGCACTTTGTCCAGGAGCCTTACCCTTGCTCGGGCTTACTTGCAACTCGCACGTACAAACTTGCTTGCCTTGGCAATATCACCACTCAAAGCCTCCATACTCTTGTTGCCCATGATCTCCAACACGGAAATCTCCGACCCGCATTCACTAGCAAGATAGTTCCTGATCTCCATGGCCACCAGCGAGTCCACGCCATAGACGTGGATCGGCTTGCCAACGTCGATATCCGGCTCCGGGATCCGCATCGTGCGGCTCAGCCTCTTCACCAGCGCCTCACAGATCAGGTCTGCCGCCGCCTCCAGGCTCTCGGCAAACTTGAGCGAGTTCGTCACTGACACGGCGCCGTCCTGATCCGCGCTGCCGTCCGCCGCGCCGCCCGACTCGTCGCTCGCCGACCGCAGCTGCCGGAACAGCGGCGACTTGATGAAGGTGGGCTCGGGCAGCCCGCGCTCCTTGAACACGGACAGCGGCGCCAGGCCGACGCCGATCTGGGGCTGGCCCGCGCGCCCCGCGCGCCCCGCGTCGAGGTGGAACTCGACCAGGCTGAGGAACTCGTCCTCGCGGATGCCGTCGTGCGCGAAGAAGAAGAGCGGGTTCTTGTTGAGCGTCTCCTGGTTCTCGGCGACGAAGCCCACGCTCATGATATTGCAAAGGTCGATGCACGTCGCCGCCAGCCCCCGCGCGCGCCGGTGTACGGCAAGTGCGTCCTGGAACGTGTTACCCGCTGCGTAATTGGACTGGCCCCGGTTGCCAACCAGCCCTGCGACGCTGCCCAGCATCACGAAGAAGTCCATGTCGGCGGGCAGGTGCTTATGCAGGTTCCACGTGCCCTGCACCTTGGGGCCTAGGCACTCCTCCCACTGTGCGTGCGACATGAATTCGAACGCAGAGTCGCGCAGCTGCATCGCCCCCTGGATCACGCCCGCGATCCGGGGGAAGCCCAGGCGCGTCACCTCGGCCAGCGCCGCCACCAGCTGCGCCTCGTCGCCGACATTGCACTTTAGCGCCGTCGCCCGCACGCCCATGGCGGCCAGCTCGGCGAGCAGCTCGCGCGTCGTCGCGGCATCGGCGCCGCCGCGCGAGAGGAACACCAGGTTCTTGGCGCCCTGTGCTGGCAAGGCCATCCACTTGGCGATGGACCGCCCGAGACCGCCCGCGCCGCCGGGCAGCAGGTAGGTTGCGTCGGGTCGCAGGCGCGTAGGCGGGAGCGGCTTGGGGGTGACCTTGACAACGTCCTCGGGGTGCGTGGAAAGGACGAGCTTGCCTATGTGCTTGCCCTGCTGTAGGACGCGGAAGGTGTCTTCTATCTCGGCAAAGGTGTGCACGTTGAGTGGCCTGCAGACGTGGAGCTTGCCGGTGGCATGCAGGTCGATGACAGAGCGCATCATGCGGGAGGTCAGCGGGCGCGCCATGGAGGATATCTGCGCAAGGTCGACCGCGGTGAATGTAGCGCACCGGCTGAAGGGGAGCATGTCGATCTTGCCGTTGGCCATGATATCGCGTTTGCCAATCTCGATGAACCGCCCAAACATAGAGAGACAGTTGAAAGATGCGCGTAGTGCCTCGCCCGAGAGAGAGTTCACAATCACGTCGACGCCCTTGTTCTCAGTCATCCGCATAATGCCGTCTGCAAAGGACAGGTCACGACTGCTAAAGATGTGGTCCTCGGCAAGCCCGTAGTTATCCATCAGGAGCTTTCTCTTCTCGGGCGAGGATACAGTTGCGTAGACCTCGGCGCCCAGGTGCTTGGCCAGCTGGATCACGGCCTGGCCTGTGCCGCCCGCCGCGGCGTGAACGAGGATCGTCTCGCCCGCTTTGAGACGCGCCACCTCGTAGAGGCAGAAGTACGCCGTCACGAACACGACGGGAATGCTGGCGGCCTCTTCGAACGACATTCCATCCGGGATCTTGGCCACGAGATCCTGGGGTGCCCTCGTGCGGGTCTGGAGGCAGTTGTTGTCGCCATTGAAGACAAAGATGACACGGTCGCCGACCTTGACATCCGTCACCTCGGCACCGACGTGAGTGACAACGCCAGCGCCCTCGTAGCCGAGGATGTTGTTCACCAGCTCGCCCATGGCCACCATGACGTCGCGGAAATTCAGGCCCGCCGACTTGACGTCTACCTGGACCTCGTCGGCCTTGAGAGGCTCCTGCGCGCCCGGCCAGTCGATGAAGTGCAGCTTGTCCAGACGTCCCGGCCCCGATGTGTGGAGCTTCAGGCTGCGGTCTGGGTCCGCACCGAGCGCCTGCAGCTGAGGCTGGAGCACGGTCGTCCTCTGTGCGATGAAGTCGTTGACGGGGGGAGCAGCGATGATCCGGGCCGTCTGGACGAAGCCACCATCAGGGCCACCGACTGCGTTGACAAGGTAGTCGGCATGGCGATCCGGCGACGGGGAAGACCCGCCGAAATGATGCTTGAAGACCTTGACAACGTTGGAGACAACGAGCGAGGCCTCGGCAGCAGAGGGCAGGTGCATGAGCAACAGGTCCGAGCCGTCCAGGTCTCTCTCCCAGCGCACGGTGCGCAGCAGGCCTGGTATCAGCGCCATGTGCGGGTTCTCGTGTGGATCGAGCGTGAGCCACAGCAGACCTCCAGCCGTGGTCAACAACTGGCGCAGCAGCCCAAACTCGGCCTCGCTAAACGACGACGCGAGGAAGGGGGCGGTGGTCTCCATCGTCACAATACAGCATGTGTTCTTCAGTTTGTGCTGGGCCAGGTCGGCGAAACGAATGACGCTTACGCTGTGCTTGGTGACCTCCCCGACAGCAGAAGCCACGGCCGCAGCCAGGGCGGCGTCCTCGGGCGTGTTATGTGCGATCACAAACACCCGGCTGATGACGTCGTCCTCGTCGAGCTGCTTGCTGGCTTCGTCCTCCGCCGGCCGCGTGGCCACGATCATGCTCTGCACGTGTTGCTCATCGCTGAGCGAGTCCTTGAGCTCCAGGACGGTCTCGGCGAAGCCGGCATCGCGCAGCACCCGCTCCCACCCTTTGCCGTCCAGCAGCGGGCCCCAGGGGCGGAAGTCCTCCTTGCCTGCCCACCAGCCTGCAAGCATGCCGAACACCAGGGGGGACTCGAGGCACCAGAGCTCGGTGGTCTCCTGGAGGAAGACCTTGCCGCTGGGCTTCAGCAGGCTGTTGACGCGGGTCATGGTCTTGGTGATGTCCGAGGTCGCGTGGAGACAGTTGGCTGCGATGACAAGGTCGTACGAGGCCAGGTCGAAGCCCTGCTCCTCGACGTCTCTGTCAATATCCAACGTCTTGAACTCGATTACGCCGCCAGCCTTCCACTTGCCGAACTTGGTAGCGGCGGTTTCGAAGAAGCTCGGGCTGATATCCGTATACGTGTACCTGAGCAGGCGCGAGTCTCCGATGATCCGGGAGCCTGTCGGGCAGATGGCCTCGAGGATGCTGGTCGTCGTGCCACCCGTTCCGGCACCGATCTCGAGCACCTTGAGGTCTGCGCCCCGCTTGTGGCTCAGCGTCCTGGCATACGCTCCCATCAAGGTGTGGATCTTCGGGGTTCCTATAGCGGTGCGGTAGACGCGCTCGAGCATGTCATCCATGCCGAACAGCAGGTGCAGTCCGTCCACGTCGCCGCGGATGATAGGGGCAATGTCACGCCCCATTCGACAAATCATCACGGCCTCGGGGTGGCCTGACGCCTCGTACTCGGCAAGGAACTTGTCGCGCGCAGCAGCGTCTTCCACAACAGCCGCCCACGAGGCGTCCTGGCGGAGCACCTTGTTGTTCTTGTAATGATCGGCGATCAGGCGCAGCCAGCCTAGGTATTTCTGCAAGTGTTCAGGCAGCGCCTTCTCATCTGCAAGCGGCCGGGCCTCGAGGTCCTTGACGGCCTCGATGATCCAGATAGCGCATGCCAGCTGCACGTCTCCAAGCTGCTTCACGTCGTTCTCCTCGAGCGCTGGCGTCTCTAGTGGCTGCAGGGCACGGCGTATACAAGCCTCCGCCTCGCCGCTCGCCTCCAGGATGTCCACGTCCGGCTTCCAGTCCAGGTTGAAGCAGATCTCCCGCGCGTCGCTGGCCGCGTCCCCGGCCGTCGTGCTCCCCTGCAGCGGCACGGCCTCGACGCCGCGCATCACGACCCTCACCGGATTAGCAGCCCCGGCATCGGTGCTCCAGGCCGTGATGTCCGCCTCGACCCGCTTGTGGCCGACGCGGCCGGCGGCGGCGTGCACGGTGAGCTCGGCGCCGGGCTGGGCCTCGACGTCGGCGCTGACCCACACGCTGCGCATGGCGACGGGCACCATGGGCTCCGTCAGGCGCTCGGCGCAGGCCTGCAGGGCGAAGATGAAGGAGTGCAGGATGCTGTCGAACACGGGCGGGTGGATCACGGAGGCGGCGAGCGCGTGCGCCGGCATCGCCTTGGCGAGGTCGGGGACGCGGACGGTGGCGAGCGACTGCCCGCGCGCCTTGGTGTCGCTGCTGCTGTCGCTGCTGCTGCTGCTGCTGTTGCTGTTGGAGTGCGCGCTGGTGATGTTGCGGAAATTGGGCCCGAACCCGAGGCCGATGCGCTCGAGCTCGGCGTACTTGCTCGCCAGGCCCTCGGCCGTCGTGCAGGCCTGCGTGACGGTGGACAGCAGCTCGGCGTAGTGGCGGCGCCGCGCCTCCTCCTCGCCCGCCGTCGATGATGCCCGTGGCGGTCGAGGCGTGGGTCTCGGCGGCGATCTGGCCGCGGCTGTGCTCCAGCCAGGTGTCGTCGTGGGCGCTGGAGGACGTGACCTTCCACTCCCACCACAGGCTGCTGTCCGACTGCCGCGACTCGGCGACGCGCCTCATGGAGAACATGGTCTCGGTGTGCTCGTCCTCGCTGACCTGCAGCGCCCGCGAGATGCTCACGTCGCGCAGGTTGAAGCCCAGCGGCACCTCGCCCCTGTCGCTGTACAGCTGGCGCACGGCCTCGATCGCCATCACCAGGTACGTCACGCCGGCCACGACGATGCTGTCCGTGACCTTGTGGTCGCGCAGCCACGGGACCTCGGGCACGCGGAGGTGGTTGCGCCACCGAGGGGCGTCCGGGTCCCAGTCGCGAACGGGGGCGCCCAGGACGTCGTGCCGGGCATGCTTGCGGAAGCGCCACGCGCGGCTGCTGCGGGACTCCAACCACGAATGTGTCTCCTTGTCGTGGTGGAAGGGGTACGGCGGCAAGTCCACCAGCGTGCTCGCCTTGCTGCTGCCGTTGACCTTGGGCAGGTCGATCGGCAGGCCCGCCGCGGCCAGCGCGCCGACTGTGTTCAGCGCAGTGGCACACGCGTGCTTCCCGCGGGTCAGGAGGGACACGTAGCGCAGGGCCTTGTAGTTGGGGTCGTCGAGCACGGCGTCGCGCGCAGCCGCCTGCAGCGCGCCGTGCGGGCCGGCCTCGACGAGGTGCGACACCGGCAGCTCGGCGCCGCCGCCGACCTTGAGCTGCTTCTTGGCGACGTTGGAGGTGCACAGCGCCACGAGCGCCTGCGAGAACTGGACCGGCGACACGAGGTTCTGCACCCAGTAGTCGGCCTTGGTCATCTCGCCCGCGGCTACCAGGCCGCCCGTGACGGACGAGAAGACCTGCACGTCGGACGGCGGCTGCGTGGCCGCAGCAGCGCGGAGCGTGCCCATCAGCGAGCGGTACTCGTCGGACACGGGAACCATGTGGCGCGAGTGGTACGCCTTGCCCACGCGCAGCTTCCGCGCGAAGAGCTTCTCCGCGCTCGCGGCCTCGACCAGCGCGTCGACCTTGGCCTCGTCTCCCGAGAGGGTCAGGCTGTGCGGCGAGTTGTAGCAGGCAATGACCAGCTCCCCGTCGGCGCCGACTTTCTCGTTGACCTGGGCGATGAGCGGGCCGACCTCGTCCGCGGTGCACCCGATGGCCATCATGGCGCCGCGGACGTTGTCGGCCGCGGGCTTTGCGCTGACGACGCCGCGGTAGTACGCGACCTTCCACGCCGACTCGCGATCCAGGGCCCCCGCCGCGTACGCGGCCCCGATCTCACCGCTCGAGTGCCCAATCACACGCTTGGGCGCCAGGTTCCAGCTGGCCAGCAGGTCGACCAGGGCGACCTGCAGGACGGTGCACAGCGTCTGCGAGTACAGGGGCTGGTCGATCCTGGTGGTCTCCGCGTCGCGCTGCGTGAGCTCCTCCAGCACGCTGAAGCCGCCGCCGAGCGTGCCGGCGATGAACTTGTCGGCCTCGGCGACGCTCGCGCGGAAGACGTCGTAGGCGAGCAGCTCGCGGCCCATGGCGAACCACTGGGCGCCCTGGCCGGTGAAGATGAAGGCTGCGGCGGGCGTGGTGGCCTTGCCCGGGCGGACGGCACTGGAGCTGGTGGTGGGATCGGTGAGCGCGGCAACGAGGGACGTGGCTGAGTCGGCGGTGACGGCCAGGCGCCAGGCCAGGCGCGAGCGCCGTTCTGAGAGTGTCGTGGCGAGGCTGGAGAGGTATGTGTTGTCCACTGTCGAGGAGGTTCCGTCCTCGCCCGTCTGCTTCTTCTGCAAGTGGTCTGCGAGGCTCGCGAGGACTCGCGAGATGCCCTCTTGTTCGTTGGCAGAGAACAAGAAGACCTTGTGGCCTGCCACGGCTTGTGAGCTCGCGTCCTTGCTGGGGCTCGCGAGTGCCGGCGTGCTCGATTTTGTGTTGTGCAGGTGGCTGCTCTCGCCCAGGCCCAACCTGTCCAGGTAGCTTCTCGCATCGTCCAGCACCAAGTGGGCGTTGGTGCCTCCAAACCCGAAACTGTTGATGCTCGCCCGCCGGACCCCCGAGGGCCCTGCCTCGAATGGTGTCGGGGCCAGAGGCAGCTTGAGGCCCCATCTGTCGATCGGTATCCTGGGGTTGATCTTCTCAAAGTTGGTGTTGGGCGGTATCACACCGTTTTCCAGCACCAGAACCGTCTTGATCACCTGGGCCATGCCGGATGCCGCCTCCAAATGGCCGAGATTCGCCTTGCCAGTGCCTATGTATAGCGACGGCCTACCTGTCGCTTTCGGCCCCCCGCGCTGGAACACAGCTGCAATGGCGCTGGCCTCGATTGGGTCGCCAGCCGGCGTGCCTGTGAAGTGGCCCTCGAGGAAGCCGGTGTCGTCCGGGTTGAGGTCATTGCGGGTATACACATCTCGCATAAGGCGCTCCTGGGCCGCCTTGCTAGGCAGTGTGATGCCACCAGTACCGCGGCCGTCCGAGTTGACGCCCGTGCCACGCACCACAGCGCGGATCACGTTGCCGTCACGGATGGCCGCCGACACGGGCTTGAGGATCAGCGTGCCCACGCCCTCACCACGGCCGTAGCCGTTCGCGCGCGAGTCGAGCGAGAAGCACTTGCCGTCGGGCGACACCATGCCGAGGCCGCTGGCACGGAACATGAATTCAGGGGACTCAATTATGTTGACGCCGGTGATGATGGACTGTTGGGAAGTGCATTAGCAAGTGGCTCTGTTTTCCTGTGCCTACTTAGGTATTCGTAGGTATTTACCGCCGTGGTTCCTCAAGTGTGCGACACACACTCGAGAGGCAGATTTTGGGATGTAGTTACTTACCATATCGCTGAGCCCGGCTCGCAGGTCCTGGGCGCCTGTGTGCAACGCTACGATACTGCTCGAGCACGCCGTGTCGAGCGTGAAGCTGCTGGCTCTCAGGTCGTAGAACCAGCTTACTCGCGCCGCGAGGATGGCCGCGCTGGTGCCGATCGGCTTGTATTTGACAGACAAGTCCGGATCCTCCTGCAGGATGGAACGTACGTCGTCGGTAAACTGGCCCGCGAACACGCTGGTGTTGCTGCCTTTCATGTCCTCGAGCCGGAGGCCGGCGCTCTCCATTGCCTCGTAGACATTTTCCACTGCAATTATCGTGTGGTGAGCTTTTTTGCTACGATTTACATGTTTTGTGTGCAGACAGCCGCTGGGTCTTGGCAGCACCTACTTACTACCCGCTGCTGAAGATCCATCGTCTCGACCTCTGTGCGGGTGATGTTGAAGAAGGCGGCGTCGAACTGCTTGCCGTTCTGCTCGCCGTCGCGCAGGAAATGCCCGCCCTTCACGACGTTACTCCCTGCGCGCTCCTGGGACGGATGGTAATGTGCGTCCTGGTTCCATCTTGATGCTGGGACTTCCGACCAGGCCGACTTGCCGTCCATCAGCAAATCCCACAGTTTCGAGGGACTCGTGGCGTCGCCGGGGAAGCGGCAGGCCATGCCAATGATGGCGATGTCGTCGTCGAGACTGGTAGCCGTGGACCCCATGGTGCCGTCTTGGAATTGATAATTTTTACGCAAGGGGGTTATGAAGTAAGGCTAGGTGGTTGAGCACCAAAAGAGTGACGATGACTGCCAAGTCATCTGGGGTTCAAAACGATCGGTATACAACTTTTTGTAAAATAGTACGGCACTATATCAACATAAACTCATGATCATCCATCCTCACTAAATGTAATGTAATAAGATGACTCAGCAGAAAACGGCCCTTTCACATGTACTGTATGTCCTCCCAAGATATCGCTGCTCCGTGTCATACAATCGGCCCATCTCCGGTTTATTTTGCGCCAGATTCGGCTGCGCGGTGTGCTCTGCTCAGGTGTTGAACCCACAAAACAGACCGAGTCAGTGACCCACCACCCCCTCGTCAGCCTCTTCCGATATCTGGGTCGCGAGAAGTCAGACCCTCTTACCTGACTCTGGGGAAGCGGAACCCTTCTGGCAACTCCCGAGGGCCCCCCTTCTTCCAAACACACTGGACAGATCCGATCATGTCACAATTATTGCTCCGGATCAAAAAGAAAATAGTAAATATATAATTGAATTCTATAATGTATCCTTGCGCGAGAATCTAGGTCAACCTGACCGGTCGATGGCACGAAGTTGTCCAGGTATGTATGATCCTAGGTATGATCCAAGCGCCCGGGCAGCTACTTTCATGCTACTTCCAAGTATGTGCGAAAAGAGAGGGCAATTATTTAGGGGGAAAAAGTCTCTGTCCTCACTCTTGTCGATGGTCCCAAATTCTAATATTATGTCGGTCCGACTATACAAGGGGCACGAGCTTATCTGCCACTTCCACCCCACACATTCACATGTCAAACGACTTGATCTTGTGATTGGGCGGTGTGGGGATCGTATTCAAGTTGATCTTACCCACTGGCCTCAAGCGAAGAATGTAGGAGCTTGTCATAATGCTTGTCATAATGCTTGCTAGTTTCTTGAAGTCGATTGGATGAACTGGGGGCCCCGGGGTTTTTATGGGTCAACATGGGGAGCGAGAGAGTGCAGTCTATGTACTAAAGGTAGTGCGTTCTTCCGTTGGATCCCTATTCCGTGCAGTAATCAGGTGGTATCTCTACAAACAGGACAGGACTACCTCGAGGGTGGACGGAGGGTGAAAGACGCCGCGCACGACTGACAGTGGATCTCAGGAAAATGCGGCATTTAAATGCACTCATACCACATGTGGCTATAACCTGCTGTATTTGGTTGGTTTACCAAAGTATCACCATCAGAAACTAGTCTTACCTGCTAGAAGACTCCCGACGTCAACACCTTTGTAAAGCTTCGCAACCATAGTCTGAAACAGCAACTGAGTCTCTCACGAATATCGTACTTGGCAATCTGTAAATATGTCTATACGGATTCTATGTCTGCACGGCAGGGGGTCTAATACCGAGGTGGGCAGTTTTGATTCATCCTGATCGCATGTAGCCCAACACCAAAAACAATCGACTGATGTTTTGTCGCCCTTGTAGATCTTCCGGATGCAAACGGCGGGCATACGGAGCCAGCTAGAGCCAGAATACGAGTTTGAGTTTGTGGAGGGCCGGTGGCCTCACTTGGAGGGGAACTGGTCTCTGCATACAGTCGACTTTTCAAAGTCAAATGTAAGTATTCAGGGGCTTTGTTCTGGCTGCTGGGTCAGAAGGCCGCGTACCCCTTCCGGGAGTCTCTGCTTGCTGAAGTGCCTACTTTGGTCTGGCCTCAAAGAGACTGGGCTGCTAATAATTGCCGTGCTAACTAACATGCGTTTAAAGCTGTATGGATTCTACAATATGTTGGATATCGAGGATATTCTGGCCACCGAGAGCGAGCTGCGTCAGGTCATAGAGGAACATGGTCCATTCGATGGTTTGTTGGGATACTCGTAAGTCGGCTAAAACTCTCTGTTCATCACAGGAATCCAGTACCTGCACGATCAATGTTTTCTTCTCTGTTACTAAGCCTACCTTGATTTAGACAAGGTGGATCAATGGCTGCCCAAATCGCCATCCGGCTCCTCCTGGAGAACCCATACGCCACACCCCAGGAGTTACCGATCAAGTTCTTGGTGCTCATCAACAGCGCCGTGCCGCCTTTCATCATGCCATTGGATGGGCAAGAGGTCACGGACATACCGATTGAAGAGTCGCCAAAGCTGCAGATGCTCTTCGACGTCTTCAAGGCGAATCCGGCTGATCATATGGAAAAGGCGCGGCCAGCGAAGCTTGCCAACGGTCGACAGGTACGTACAGAGAGACTACACTTTTTTAGAATGTGCAGTACCGACTGACGGTGATGAAACCCACTCCCGCAGGTTCTTGCAAATAACACGCACTACATGACTTTTTTTGACGAGGCCTGGGATGGCCACGTTCTTTCCATGCCTTCGCTGCACATTACCGGCGTGGGCGATGCCCCAGAATACGGCCAGCAACTGTTTGACATTGCCGAGCCCAGCCAGGCGCAACGTATTGGGCATGTGTTCGGGCACGACTTTCCACGAGGGCTTGATATGAACAAGACCATTGCCAGGTCGATCAGGGAGATGGCGGAGAAAGCTCTGTAGAATGACGGACACAGGAACTTCTTATGGCGGCTTTCGGTGCGTGTAAATACAGTACATCCAGTACATATCCAATATCTCAGAGCATCTCAACAATGATGCCTCATCTCAAAACTGTGTCTCATGATTCATGAGAATCTGCGGACACGAGCGCAAACTCAGCAACCGTTGCCCCATCACCATCATCTGTCCAGCGTCCTGTGACCTCGAGTTTCGCAAACGCACCACTCCATACTGCGTCGGTGAGCTGGATGGTGGTAATGTTGCCAACATATCTCACCACAGGCGAGTCCGGGATCCATGGCTTCGTGATGCCGATATCCTCGTCCGCAAGTACAACGGCAGGCTCGAAATCCGAGCTATTGGAAACCGAAACCTTGACATGTCTTGGCGGTCGCATAGCAAAGTCCAGCTGAATGGCCCCCAGCGGCCGCGGAGCCTGCGAGGATCCAATGTCCACTACAAGAGCGGCTGTAACATCACTCTCACCGGGCTGCCAGAAGGTGCCTCCGTACCCATCCGTGGCTGCAAACGCCAGCTCGCCATGCGCCGAGCTTGCGGCGTGACACTGCAGGATGTTGCCCGGCACGTGGACCTCCGTATCGTACAACCTGTTCTCTACCACTGCAGTGTCATTGACGCGCAAGAATACCGTCCGCGCGTCGGGGTCGTCCACGTCTCGCCCGATGGAAACGGGCATGTCCTCCTTGCCGTACTGGTCCGGCACCAGGCCGTCGAAGTGGGACGCATCGCGCCGCGTGATCGAGGTATGCGTGCGGTTCATGCGGAAGCTGACGACGGCGCCGTTGTAGAACTGGACGGGCGGCTTGAAGTCGCGGAGCTGGGGAGGGAGGGACGGGTTGATGAGCAGGTTCCGGTGCGTGACGCGCAGGCCGAGGAAGCCCGCGGTGAATGTCTGCAGGAGGCCGCCGTGGCCGGTGAGGAACGGGAACGCCGGGTTGATGGCGTTCCCCGTCAGCGGGTCCGGGATGCCTGGCTCGTCGTCCTGCGTTCGGAATACTGGTACCATGGGCCGCGGATGTAAGGCTGGAATGATTTGACTAGGTATGTCCAGAATGCGCACCCTGAGGTGGCTAGGGAGTTGGCTGCGATGGCGTACATGCTCCATGTCATTGCTGGACCGTTTGGATCCGTGCGGACCGCGTAGAAGTCCATCGCGGCTCGGTACTTGGCAAGTGAGAAGTTCCGCTTGTAGTCGTATGGATAGTGGGACAGGATTACGTCTGCCTGCTTGGGGAAGACATCGTTCGTCATGCCCCGGAATTCGAGAACGACGTCGTCGTCCGAAGTGGGCATGGAAACGTGCTCGAGCTGGTCAAGCCAGTCTGGCTCGAGTGGGACGCCTCGTTTATGGCGAGCCTCTGAGGCGAGTTCCAGAAGAGTACTGACTGCAGTCCCAGTAAATGAACCGTCTGCGATCCACATGTAGTATTCGTCAGCATCTGCCATCACGTCGATGCCCCAGCGACCAGTATCCTCTCTTCGTGTTAGAACGCGAGCATCGCTCAGGCCCAAAGCCACGCCATCGATCACGTCCACCGCCCCGTGCTGGTCAAACCAGTTACTGTCGCCGCTAGTGTTCCGGCCCATGACCATACTCAACGCAATGTCGGCGTTGAGGTGATACTGGTACATGATGCAGGGTGCGGACATGTTGTAGCATTGTCCATGTCGACCGCTTGTCCACGCATAAAGCATGCTTCCCGCTTTCAGCTCGTGCCTTTCGGTGTTCTTGCGAGACTGCTCCGCCCGGTTGATACGATACAGCGAGAACTGTCTCGCCAACTTGGGGTGCACTCCCTGGATGGCGGGAGCCACGAAGAGATCAGCGTCCCAGAAAATCTTGCCTCCGTAAGTTTGGGAGACCAGGCCGCCCACGGCAAGAGAGTTGCACGCGATGCAAGTGCTCGGGTCCTCATCACGCGTCGGACTCCATGGGATGAGGCTCGTGTAAAGGTAGTAAGCGGAGGAGATGGCTGTGATCTGCAAAGCTTTCACTACGTCGTCGCCTGTTGGGAGCGATCCTGTCACCGGATCTCTGAAATCAGCCACGAAGTCTGCACTCATGAGCCTGCCCACTTCAGCGCTGTGCTCCTCGCGTAGCACACTATATCCGCGGTTTATAGCGGATGAGACAACGTCCGAGACCACTGTCTCCGTGTCCGACCCATAATGCTCTGATGAGGCAATACCTGCGTACTTGTAGACCGTTGCGGACTGTAAACCAGATTGGAACCGATACCCCTGGGTCGAGGAGACGGACTCGGACTCGGTATTAGATGAATTGGCTGAACCCAAGTTTGCTTGGTCATTGAAGGCGGGAACAAAGTCGCTGGAGTATTCGTCCTCGTCTTCAAGGCGTAATAAGTCGTCCCCAAGCGTCGACGACAGCACATACGCCATGGCATGGTCAACTCCATCTGGTGAGACAGCGGAGACGATCTGATTTCTGCCTCGATCCACTTGCGTCTTGACGGTTGTCGTGCGCAAAGCTGACTGGTTGTCCAGTATATCAAGAATGTGTACGTCGTCGAGGCCCTGCTCGCTGGAGACGACCAGTTTCACAGCTGCCAGACGTCGTTCGGCCAGCGACGCCAAAGATTCGTAAGACACCAGTAACGTTCGACCATCTGCACACTTTGGAGGACTCCAGACATATGACCATGTGAGTATCCCTGTCTTACTTGTAGGACATCCCGAATCAGCGCCATCTTCTGCCTCATAGGGGAGCTGGTGCACACATGCTTACTTACAAAGACAGTGTCGACTCGAATTCTGTGATTTCGGATTCGTCTACATCTCCATTGAGGACACTTCCACATGCCTCGACGTGCAAATCGGTGAAGTGCGGCACACCGGAGATGAAACTCTCGCCCAGCTCCCCGGGCTCAAGCGTGCTGGGCTTGCTGCCCCAGAATCCCGTGACCGTGGCGAACGTTCTTCGAGGATTGCTATAAGACGGCCATCCTTCGGAATCATTTCGACGGCTGAGCTCGTAGAAAGGCCCCAAAGAACCTTGTGCGAGGCCAAAATAGCTGATCACAATACAACAAGCGCTTTATCAGCTTGTTTGTACAGAACGATAGGGGGGAACGGCGTCCTCAGCAGCCATTTTATGGAGAAGTCATACCCGTTCGACTGTGGTAGCCACGCAGTAAATACCCCTGGCAGCGGCTTGGTTGACTTCAAAGTCCACGTAGCATCGTCCCAGGACACCCAGTCTGCATTGATATCGAATGTCGAGCTAGAGCTTGGTGCTCCGCTTGCTACGCCCAAGGAGCATACACTAGCTAAGACTAATGCCGGGAGGTTCATGGTGTCTATTCGAGGTGAGACGAACCCAGCATTGGCTTCAGAGTGTGAAGGTGCCGTCTATCTCGGATGAATCATCTGTGTCAGAGGCAGCGCCAGTGTGGCCCGTGATAATCAGACGCTGATGGAGTGGCTGGCAAAAGCCCACAATGGAGCCCCCACAAGACCTGACACGCGAACAGCAGATTGAGGGGGAGCGACAGGGTCGGTGACTCGTGAGGGCTCCATGAGAGCCAGGTGGGTCGGAATTCGGTCCTCCTCTGGGGAACGACTGAGGTAAGCAGGGAGGCTCCTGGTTTTCATGGTTGCGTTGTCGCACCTTGTTGGCAAGCGCCAGATGCTGGTGTTGTGGGCTGCTTTCCGTGTAATGCCCTGCTCGAGCGCGCTGATACTTTTATTCTGGCAAGTGGGTACGGAGGCTCGACACATGCCGTGGCGAATAGCGTGCCTGTGGTCAAGACTGGCTGCAATTTGGACGACGCGGACCTAGGCGTCGAGTGAAATACTTGGGAATCATGTGTATCTGACTCCAGGAGGGCAAAATTGGATCAAGTTAAGTTTGCGGAGCTGTGTGGAAGATCTTGCCAAGGGATCAAAGCTTCAAGGACAGAGCCTTGGCATTCAGAGAAGACTTCAGGAGTCCGGAGTGTACAAGCCTCTGAGAATCCAGGAACAGGAGATTCGAGACCTCAATACTTGAATAGTTTGTTGAGATAGCTCGTGTATACAAAAGTTGACCTCCCGAGATCCTCGCTGCACATAATCAAGTTCAAGTTTGCGGCTAAAAATCGAGGCGCTTCGAATTTGTGGACGCGTGAGATTTTGTGCGGATGCCCACTTCGTTTTGATAACCTGGTATTCTTCGAAGAAAACAGAAACTGTCCTAGCCTGTTCTTACACCTCTTGCTGTCTCCTCCTGATCCTCATTTTCGCGGTCATCGGCGGAATGTGATTCGTTCCAAACCACACATTATCCGGTCTTTTCTCTTGGAACTCAAAGTCATACCTCATCAGGATATTCGCCATCAAGACCTTGATCATTCCGGAAGCAAAGAATCGTCCAGGACAGCTATTCAAGCCAGCCCCAAAGGACAAGTAGTCGGCGGACGTGGTCGCCCATGCCTGCCTCGCCCCCTTCAAGTTATCGCCAGTTTCCTGTGCGTTCTTCCTTCTGTTGTAGAAACGAAACGGCTTGAAAGACGCTGCGTCAGAGCCGTAGATCTCCTCATCATAATGGATCGAGTACGCTGGAATGCCAAGTTGATAGCCCGCTGGCACCTGGACGCCGGAAGGCGTCGTGACGCCGTTCTTCCCCACGATGCGCAAGGGGCCCAAGCTCAGGATCGTGTTCATGCGCTGGCTCTCCCGGAAGCTACTATCCAGCTTCTCGAGTTGGGCCAGTGATCGCTTGTTCCATCCTTCGTCGTCGCTGTGGGCGGCGCGGACATCGGTGATTTCTTGACGCAGTTCGGCAACGTCTTTTGAACCTTGCTCTGCGCCGGAACCGACAATGTCGAGGACCATGTGCACGATGGCGAAGACATTGGTGTGCAGTGCGAAAGCGTTGAGGAGCAGGATCCGTGCTGAAAGGACTTCTGGGTCCAAGAGGTACGGGTCGCCCTGGGATTCTCCGTAGGCGATGAGCCATTCCAAAAAGTCATTCTTCTTTGCTTCTCCCTTGTGCTGCCCAGCATCTGTTCCCGATCCCTTGCCATGCTTTGAGTGACCCCTGGCCGCCAATCTTCTGTGAACCTCGCCGAGGGTGAGCTTGAACCATTTTTTCTCGTAATAGCGGGATGGAAGGGTCACCAAAGGCGCCAGAAGACGGCGCAGCGGGTCCGGAATCAGCCACAGCATATTCGCCGCCAACGGTATGGCCTGCGCATACCCAAAGCCGGTGTCGAGCACCTCTTCATTCCGGCAATGTGAGTCTCCTCCGATGAAGATGCGGTTGATTGCCTGACCAATGATGGGCCTCAGCGTGTCGTAAACGCCCACCTCCTTCCACTCGCTGCTGCCGTCGTCACCACCCCAGTGCTTCGCCAGTGCAAGGTCCAGCTCCTCCGAGAGGTCTGGGATCAGGTTGCCGATCTCCCGCGTGAGCTTGGTAGATATGATGTGGATGGGCACCGCGTTGTGATCTCGCGTGGGATAGACGGTGCCGTAACTCCACTGGAAATGCTGGTTGGTCTGCTCGTGCATGCTCACGGTAGACTCGGGCTGATCGACGAGCCATTTCCTCTGGGAGGGGGGCAGCAGGATTAACTTGTCTTGGCCTGGGCCGTAGATGGGGACGCGAACGGTCTCATCTTTGTGCTCTGTGTGGTGCAGGTGAAGCGTCTTCTTCAGATCCAACGTGTTCCGGTAGAGTGCCCGAAGGTAGGGGAACCATTCGCCGGGCGTGCTATTCAGGAACTTCAATTCGGCAATTGAACGAGGGGTTGGGAAGATCAAATAATTGTAGGCCAGGTATCCAATCAAGACGACCGCCAGCATGAGTACCTGCGGCGGTACGGGCCATTCTGCGCTTTGCATTGTGGCGTGAGTTGGAATTGATTCGTTGGCAATTGGCGGGAAACGCAGACAGTCAACAGGCATGAGAACAGAAGATGAATGTAAAACTTTATAACTCCCTACAGTACCTGCTGAGCTGTGGCAACGGTAGCCACACGCTCAAGTCCAAATGCCCAACTGGCAGGTTGACAGATGTTCCTGCCACCCCCCCCCCCCCCCCCCCCCCAGCTGCAACAACCCCTCATCTGTACTGTAACAACCTTGCTGCCCGAGTCGTATGTCTCAGGAGAGGGAACCACTGTACTGGTGCTGTCTCGTATGGCAACGAAGACCAGGCTTCTAAAGAGTGACCGAGATCTACAAGATTTATGCTGACTCGTGGCCAGTGTGGAAGTGATCCACCTAAAGTGGTCCTCGACCTCAGACCGGGGACACTGGTCAGCTGATGATGACCCGGGCCGATTGGACTAGTAGTTGCATTTGACAAAAGTTTCTGTACAAACGCCAGAAATGCGCTCAGCGGTGTATTGAAGTCTTGACTCAAGATAACCGCTAGTTTACTTATCCTGGCATCGCAAAGCTGCATTACAAACCTGAAAACACCAAAGGGCATTTATGACTAGCAGCGCGGAAAATTAACGGAAATCACCCCCAGGATGGGGGGGCGCATCTCCTGATCAGCCATCGGGCAACACATTGTTTACATCGTACCACATGCTGAACCGGAGCTGCAGTATCTGCTTTATGCTCGAGAGGCATCAGATCATGATGTCCGTGCCGTACGATTCTGACTGGTAAGAGGTTTCGAGGCTACTCTCGTCTACACAGTTGGGAAAGTACACCAACGTCTGCAGGTACGTGCTGCAATTCGACGTGGGAAACGTAGCTGCGTCCTCGTCGGCCAGTGCGTCGTCGTCCTCGCAGAATCACTCGACTTGAGTTTCGGCATCCAGGGCAGGCTGAGCTAGGAGGACTTATTATGCCCGGCGCAAGTCAAACTGTAGAACTTATCCAACAAGTGAAGCCACTTCCGCACACTCGTAGTGAGTTTCGCAAAACAGAATTGCTTGGAAGACACCCCAAGACTTGTGGAGGGAACTAATGTCCAGCGAAGCATGCAGCAGAGGGCAGGAAAGAGCCACAGCCACCACGAGTCCTGCAGTAGATGCATCTTCATGTGCTATGTCAGTTATTGGATTGTTCCAAGTGTTCTCGGTGAGGGCAGCCTGCCTTGCTGGTCATTGGCCGTCACATGAGGAACCGACGGGTTGTAGACTCACAAAGCGCGTTCCACCACCACGTCGCACCATGTTACGTCCTGAACGTGCTGTATGTGAGGTCCAGCAGATGTATCACACACCGAACACAAGAACTGCTGCATTCAATTGTCAGTGTTGACCGGAGAGGACTTCTGGATAAAGGAGACGCTGGGTCTGAAGATTCGAAGCACGCCAGTTCCAATCATGGTGTCGAATTTGCTACAATGGTGATCCTCTGCGTTCGTCTGGTCCCCTCTAGACTTGCTTCTCCACGGCTGGTAGACCTGGACCAGTATCCGTCCTAGTATCGTTGAGAGGCGAACGCTCTGGAGGAAATACCCCATTCCCGATGTATATTCGAAGGACGTAACCGTGTCCGTCTCATCGACTTCTTCAGTGAGAGAAGGAAGCGAGACCTTGGAAGCATGTGCGCCCATGGTCGGGCGGCAGGAGGTCATACTGACAAGCCTACATGGGGTACAAGGTCAGACGGACATGCGCTTGATTAGTGTAGCTCAGTCGTCCGATGGATGCTTAGATTTCCTGAGTGTACGATTACATGGGCGGAAGGTAATGACTTACTCGTGATCTGGTCGGGTGTAGTAAGTCTCCGAGAGAACCTCGTAGGGAAACTCCACGAGGGCCAGGAGGGATTCTGGGCTTGGTTCCATTCTTGGCCGTTCGCTTCCCAACAGGCTCGAAGAGCTCCAGAGCCGCCCAAAAGACTAATGCCTAGCAAAGGGTAATTGACTGCCGTCAAGGCCAGCTGGAGCCTTGCCGTGCCGGAACACAGAACCGACCCCGCCATCACCAGGAAATTGGCCTCATCTCGTCGCCTCATCGCACGACTGCGACTCGCTCGTGTCTGGTGGCGGCGAACACCTGCTTGGTGTGATGAGTCTGCTGTGCCTGGCTTGATCACCTCGCTCTGGTCCGTGACCATCGTCGCGTGCAGGGGGTTTGGCTAGGGCAGTCTATCAAGCTTTCTTGGATCTGCTTGGCCAATGCAGGCCAAGCAGCGGGACGAAAGCTCGGCATCCTCTTGGCGTGCGGCTGGCGCCCAGCTGCTGTGTGTGGAAAACGAAACTATCCCCCCCCCTGTCTTTTTGCCATTCCACATATGAAAGAACGCCCTTGCTTAGTGTAGTAGAGACTTAATTGACAAGTAGCAACCGGAAAAGTACAGTTACACAATTTTGCACTTCCTGATTTCTACCTCACACCTCCCCAGGGTCGCCGGAAGCTTTTGGGCCGGATTAGAGCGGTACAGCAAAGCTCGAGCTTCCTATCAAGATTGACGTTAATCCCAGAAATATGGTGCTGCAGAAAATTCAATTGTGGACGAAGTGAATTGAGCTTGTTTAGTAGCGCTTTCGAAGCTCTACAAGTCATCTGCCTGACCAAACCCACAACTTCCCACCTTGTGTATCATCGCATCTTCTCGATCACCTCGCCCCACCGGCAACCCAAAGCATTCCCGAAAACACTGGCCAGATTTGATCGATACAGCGTAAGTAAAATTAAAATTAATATTGCTGTCCAGTCTGGGGGCTGACGGATAGCACAATGCCACCACAGGACCAGTTCCACGATCAAGGAGCGATAGAGGCCGCGATGGCTCCTGAAGCTTCCGACGACAGCGTTGAGGAAATCGTCCCGCGTTGAGGAGGATCCTGTACGCTACGACTGACACCCCAGCCTGTACAACAATTCCCACATAGCCGCAGACTTCACCAGACCACATAGGTACTAACTTGAGACGACAAGTTCGACCACGACTCTCTACATCCTCCTTGCCCACGTGAGCCACGTCAGGAAGCCCCTGAAGAGCCTAGCGGCGCACCGCACACCAAGAAGCCCCGCAGAGGTCGGTCTCGTCATGCCCGATCCCGTGGCCCGCGGTCGACAAAACGAGGCTCGACTCGCTCGTCAATAGAAGCTCTATCATGAAATTGATTTGACAGCATGGCATCAAGACCTCTCATGGTCTTTCTATTGAGTGTCCACATGTGTATAGATGTCGTCCTCCGGGACAAAACTTCTCTCGGAGCCCTTACGCTTCCATATTTCCACCTCGCACCCACCGCGCAGAACACCAACTCGCATGGTCGCCAGCAGATTGTGTGCCGCATTGGAGTGGTCATAAACGCCACCATTGAATGCGGCAGTTGCGTCTTTGCCGATATACCCAGCAAGCAGAGACCTGCCACCCGGGTGTTCATGGACAAAATCTGCGGCATCGTGTATAACACCAGCCACAACCAGCAGGGCCTTTCCATTCACCCGGGTCTCCTCCACGAAGTCATCCCAGGACATGATGGGCAGCTGCTCCAGCGGGAGGCCCCAATCGCACTGGCTGCGCCTCCGGTCCAGCGCCTTCTGGAGCTGCTGGATGCGGCCCTTCTCGATCTCGTTCCGGCGGAAGCGCTTGAGGTCGCCGGCGAGCCCGACCTGTTTCCACAGCCAGATCATCCACTTCGTGGGGTCGTACTGCCACCATTCGATGGCGTTTCGGTAGTCCGAAGGGAACTCGTGGTGGAAGTTGTGATAACCCTCGCCCAGGGTGACCACAGCGGTCAGGAAGTGGTCACGGGGCGAGCGGCGGTCGTCGAATGGCTGCTCCCCGATCCAGTGGGCGAGCGAGTTCACGCAGAACGTGGCCTGTTGGAGGAAGAAGCACCGCAGGATGCCGGCGTAGATGAAGCCGCCCATCTGGTCGCCCCACAGACCGCACACCAGAGCCGGAAGGGCCCAAGCCATTATGATCACAGCTGGTAGGTAGTTCCGATGTTGCCACATCACGATTTGGTTCTGATTGAGATCGGTCATGTCGGCTCGACCGAGCTTTTTGGGGTCTTGTTTGAAGATCATCCAGCCCAGATGAGAGTGTAGGAGACCCTTGCGGACCGAGTAGGGGTCCTTCTCGGTATCTGTATGCCGATGATGTGCTCGATCTTGTACTTTCAGTCAGATTTCACCGAACCAAAGGCTTGTTTGAGACGACCCCCAGGCAGCTTCTGGGGGGAAGGGATTCTGACTGAAATCACTAACGATCTCGTGACCAAGCCCTGATGGACCCTTGAACTGCACCAGCACCAACGGCAGCTAGGTAGACCTGAAGTAGCGGCTTTGCCTTGTAACATGTGTGAGACCAGAGCCGATGATAGCCTGCACACAAGTCAACATTTCCTGCCGGTTCAGCTCAATGTTACGATCTCACATACCCGCGGTGATCCCAAGTGCAGTGTTGAAGTAGTACACAGCAGCAAAGATGGCAGTATAGGGGTGCAAGGGCGTCCTGATCGCCCCAAGGAAGCCCAAGACAGGGACAACGATGACAAAAAAGACATTCAGCCAATTGAGATGCTGGTACCAGTTCCGCCACGTGATGGGCACCTCACTGATATGAGGCGCCTTGCCCGCCATGTTGCCAAAACCGTCACCGTGAGTGGCTGATCAGGATGAAGCTGGCTTCGGTCTGGAGCAAGCAAGCCTTCTCCAGAGCCCCGTACGTTCCGAGGCAATGCTACACCCAGAGATTTTGTCTGGGCTTGATCTGAAACTTAGATTCTGGAATGGTTTAAGTAAAGTGCCACCGCTGTGCGGTGAGGCGAGGCGATCCCCAACGTTGAAAAAGCAAGAGGTCAAGAGCTTGGCGCCTGTCGTCGGCCTCTCACCAGTCACCCTCAGTAAATTCCCGGTCTCTGTAGAGTACTTGTGTTGAGGAGACCGTCTTTTGTTGGGACGTGCGCATTTCAGTTAGTCTGGTTGGGCCCGATATAGGCCGGCTTTCTAGGCACAAGTACGGGTCGGATTCGGGGGATGCATTCCGCCGAAATGGCAAGTCGATGACCCGTGCAAACGTTTGTTGTTTTGAAACGAAAATTGTCACAACACCCCGTACCTTCTCCAGGGGTGGTATTACCGGTATCGCGCCTTTTTCTCAAGAATTCCCTCCCGATGCAGTTTCGGGAAAGCCTTGCTTGCAACAGCGTCGGTGTTACCCGCCGTGTGAGACATGCGGAGTGTGCTCGCGAGAAGTTTCATTTGATCTTTCGCGTCCGTGTTGTCAAGGAACACATATGTGGAATTTCATCCCTTTGTGCCCTATTTGATTTGAATTGGATTGGATTGAAGGAATCGATTTCCCACGATCTTGCAGATTGATACTCATAGCCAGAACGGATGTGTTTTCCATCGCCAGCTTGCCGGAATGGTAGTGGCTAGCCTGGACCTTGACAACTAGCCATGTCACGTAAATCCGGCATTCCAACAGGAATGCTGGGGCTAGATCTGAACACAACTTGTAATCTCCGAACCAGCCGGCGGCTGTCATGCCCGTCTGACGGTCATTAGCACATTTCAAAATAGCCCTGAGAAGCAAGGGTAGCCTTGCCACCGCGGTATTCCTGAAGATCACGTTTGGAAGCCTAAGGAGCCATAAGAAAAATCGACCATCTGCAATTATTAGTTCACTCGCCCAACCGGCGAAGAACCAGGTGTGTTGCTACAAGTCTAGGCCGTTGCTAATTACATGAGCCACGTGCCTACTCCTAATCTTCTACAGAGCCATCGCAGGCGGTATTCTAGTGTTGCTACGGCCATAAGGGGGAATTGACAAAACGCCATTTCCACATCAATTCCTCTATTACATCACATTATTCAAAATCTACTCGGCCAGGGTCTATGGAGGTCGTCTATGCGACCTTCGGCTGCTCAAGTGTGCGTATAAATCTACCGACCGACCAAAAGTATGCCTGCCAGTTTCTTCGGATTAGTTGACAAAAGAAATAAGATTAATTATGGCTACTGTATCATCAATTGATCATGCCTCGGTATCCAGCCAGTCTTCCGTTTCCACGTTGTGCCGGGACAGAAAGGTCCTTGCCTCACCCTCATAGTCGATCGGGCCTTGCTTTCGAGGCCGAGAGGTCAATGGATGGTACGCCCGGAACCCAATGTCAACACTGGGGTGTTTGAACGTAGTGTTTCTTCTCATGCTAAAAGGCTTGCTCACCGGCTTCTTCTCGGGTTTCGTCACTTGTTTTGCCGCTGGCGCACCTGGCAAAGTGTCCATGGCCAGCCCCAGCAAGCTTCTAATCGCCTGCCTGACGGGAGCCGAGTCCCAGTATTCTACGAATGCCCGAAACGGGTCCGCGGTTTCCGGGACTGCGGGAGGAGCGCACCGTAGGAAGACACCCTCGACAATCTCCGGGTCAAAGCAGCCCTCGACCAGCCGGGCTACAATTGCCTCACGGCGAATGCGGATGTACGCCGGGTCCCTCAGGACCTCAGGATATACACTTAGCTTCTGAATGTTGTCCTGGAATGTCACGGTCCCATCGCCGAGCGGAAAGCATTCGCAGGCAGCAGGGGTTATCTCATACTTGGCCAGCTTCGGTATTTTCGCCTCGCCTGCCCAGAGGGAGGATTCCAGGAGACGCGCCTCGTGATCATTCAGAAAGCGTCGGATAGAGCGCTCATTCCTGAGGTCATCGAGGGTGTAGCGTCCTGCCGCCGCAGCCCAGACACGAGAACGCCAGGCCGAGGTTGTGAAGTACTTTTTGGTGAGCGGGTGCGGTATCACACTTTCTTCCTTGGCCAGGATCCGAAGCCAGATGTGTAGGTTGCCCCACGCCTCATTGTCAACACAGTCCCATTGCTTTGGGCCTGTAGCCTCGAGCGAGTGTGAACGGTGGGGTGCGTTGTTGAGGTCCTGGATTGCGCGTTGAAAGTCCTCCGGTCCGCCCAAATCATGCATCAGGCGCACCAAGAGGGGGCGGTCGAGCTCATTGATCCGTCTGTAGACTTTGAAGACTAAGTCATTCCGTGCTTTCGAGTGAAGGTATCGTTGGATGAGGCCCTGCTTGCAGGGCTTGCAGATGAGATCCGAATGACTGACCGCGCTGAAGAATGCGTGGCAGAGTTCAACGTCGAAGTCAGACGACCTTTTGTTGACCACAGCGCTGCTGCTGTCTGTATGATACATCTCTGATGGTCAATAAATTTCGGTGGGAAGAGAATTGAATAGAGAGTTTTGTCACCGTTTTACCTGCGGGCCTGCAAACAGTGTCGAAGCAAGTCGAAAGGCTGCAGCGATGGCAGATATAGCTTTGGGATGATAGGCGGCCACAGACAGTCCCGAGACCACGTACGATCTTTCACAAAAGCTATATCCATATGGAAGGGACGAGACCCCACGATTTTTACAAAGATAGACGGGCTGCGCAGAGCATTGTGTCAAAATACACAAAGAAACAAGACTCAAACCGCGGCACTTGGTTTGGACTCCTTTGTATCGAGCTTCAAGATTAGAACCGGGACGCTTTTGTTTGCCACGTGCATACTCAAAGTGCAGAGCCTTCTAAATTTATGACGGCAAGGGCCGAAGAGACTTGAAAGCTCCCGCGTTTCTATTTTCTCCCACAGCTGGAACTACCGAAATCTCCTCCGGACCAAGGGATCATCAACCAAACCAATGCCCGTTCGCGATACCCAGTCCTGGACCGCAGCCACAACCCCCGACACACTCGCCCTCCCGCTCGTGGTCGCTGCGGGCCTCTTCCCCACGACGTCCTCACCAGCCAGCCGCTCCGTGTCACCAAGCACCGTGCCGTCGCTCTTGACGCTCACGTCCCGGAAGTACAGCTCCACGTCGGGCTCGCCGCCGCCGCCGCCCACGCCGCCGAACCGCATCGTCTGCGCCTGCGTGCCGGACTGCGTGCTCCCGTTCTGCCCCTCCGGCGCGGTGAGCACCGTCGCGGTGCCGTTCTGCGTCGTGGTGAAGGCCGTCCCGGCCAGGCCCTGCACCCGGTCGGCCGTGCCAGGCAGCACGGAGAAGAGCTGCAGGCCGCTGGGGGAGACGGCGCCGCCGAGGCCGGTGCGGTCCACGCTCTTGGTGCGCTGGAGCGTTGCGTCGAGGCGGGTCGTGCCGTTCTGGAGGGTCTGTGAGGTCACGTTTGAGTTCAGGGGGAAAGGAGTACCGGGTGGTGAAGCCTGCTGCCCCGTCGTCCCCGTGTGTGGAGGTGTCGGTTCCCGTGGTGGTGATCACGTTGACCTGGTTCTGTCCGCCGTTGCTGAGGACGGCGTCGTCGGTGTGGGCGAGTGTTTGGGTCCATGATACTGTGGTGTTGCCCGTCGATGTTGTGATTGAGCCCGAGACGCTGAAGCTGCGGGACACGGACGTGGTATACTTGAGCGTGTCGTTGAAGCCCGTCGCGTTCTGTGTGACGGACTGGCTGATTGCAATTGTTGGATCCAAACCGTTGACCGTAGGTGGCGATCCTGTCGTGATAGAGTCCGCTTTGGGGTCCAGCCATACAAACATTTTGCCCGTGACTTGCCAGTTTGAGGTGACATTTGGAGACAATGTAGCGGTCTTCCCGTCGTCGCTGAGACCAACAACGTTGACGGTCAAATTGTGCGGCTGGCCATCACAGAGTACTGGAAGCCACGGCGAGATATCGATCTCGCCCTCCTTAAGATCAAAGGCGTCGATACCAACGGTGGGTTGCCAGAAAGCTGGCGAAACACCGCCGGTGAAGATCACGGGGAACGGCCACTGAACGCCTGCTAGTTGCCCATCAAGAAGGACCTGAACTTCTCGAAATGGTGAGTTACCTGGCAGCTGGCCACCTGAGGCGTTGTATGTCAGTGCGTTGGACTCCAGAACATTGCTCCACCAAAATTCCTCGTTGCCCTGTCCTGTTGCCGAGACAGAGAAGATGGCCTTGACGGCGTTTCGAGGGAAGTCAGTGATAACGTTGGAGGCAATTTGGTCTGGGATTGAGAATACGCTCGGCTGCGAGTCGTTGTTCGCCTGGCGGGAGGAAATGGGGATGACTGTGTCCGCCGGAGTCACACCGTGGGGTGCGCTGAAGAAGCTGGCCGTCAAGGTGGTGTTGTATACTCCAGTCAACTGTGAACAGCATGAGCTTTCTGTTCCATTCTGCCTCCCCCAAATCCAGGGGAGAGGCTTAGATGGACCAAACTTACTATATCAGTGAGGCTGTTCGGAAGATCGAAGATGACCTTTTGTGGCTGCTTCCACAAAGCCATGTACTGCGACATGTCCTTCACATATGTGTAAGATATACCCCTCCGATTTGGCTCCTCAGTAGAGGTCCGGAAGACTTCTGTGTCTCCGAAGTACCTGAGCATGCCCTCCGTCAGCATCTGAACATGGTGAGCGTCGAGGTATGTGGCATCTCGCAGACTCACACGATAGCCAGGCGATCAAACTGCCTCCCTTGCGACTGCACCGTCAAGTTCATGATAGCCGTATTACTGTCAGCTAGACACGCAGGCGGTGTATAGTTGCCAACGAATGGACTTCCAAACGAGTTGGAGAAGGTGTTGGCAGCAATCGTGACCTGGCAGTCCTCTTCACCGAGACCGGGCAGGATCGTCGGTATGTCACTGAATCCATTCGCAGTACCGCCACCAATGACCTTTCCATTCATTCCTAACAGCGGTACGTCAACTTGGAAAGTCTGCATTGCGCTGTTGTTGCCCCCAGGGACGTCCCTCCTGACCCGCCGCAGATCGTGAATGGCGTGCCGCCTCAGTGGCTTGTGCACCGCGGCTCGAAATTCAAGCTCGACTGGCCTCGAGACTTGCTCGATTTGCTCTTCATTCTTTGCCCATAGGCCCAGCCGTCCGAGTGCTCCCAAAACAAGGAACAGCACGTTGAGGACGACGACCGCGATAATTGCCGGCGTTTGGGACCGTTCGTCGGCCCATCTTACTTTCTTCTTCTTTTTTGGTACCTTCTTGCTCGGACCTGCCGTGTTGCTTCTCAGGGACGGCTCAACCGTCTGATGTTTCTCGTCAGACATGGGTAGGGTGGGTGGATTCTCCATGGTCGATGGCTTGTTGCCCGGCGCTGGGCTCAAGCTCGAGTGAATGCACAGCGCCGGCGGCTGGGGCCGGTGAACATTACCACAGGTAGTCCTAAGAAAAAGTGGGAAATCTCGCCTCGTTTTGATGATGTGTTGTCCTATCGTTTTGCCTCAGTCACGAGTCAAATCAAGCTTTCGTGTCCAGCCTCCGTGTCCGGGTCCGGGTAGAGGGGTAGCATCGTTTCAGAACCCGGTCGCATTGAACATTCTTACCGGGGCGCACAAACGCACTGGGTCAAAAGTGCGCCCGGCGGGCACTGCAGCTGATCCGAACTGCTGGACTATAATTGCTGGTGTTAATGAGATCGGCGCAAACCTTGTGTGTCTCATCAAGCCGGCGCCAACGAAGAAACATCACCAGCTTCAAAACGCTAAACATCGCCAACCTGGAGTATGGCGCCATATGCTGACAAAGCCGTCAGGCCTTGGGTGAATAAACGTGGGCGCTCATTTCTGAATGTGTTCAAGGCCTTTGGAGAACGGGCTACTTAAAGGTGCAGGCAACATATTTACGGTACTTGCAGGGCAGTCTGAAATCGGTATGAAGGCCGCAGTGTGTCAGATTATTCAGCTCTGTACACCCGAAATCAAGTTGGCATTAGAGCCGTCCTATCGGCAGAACTTGGTGCTGCGATGATGGCCATGTATGCAGCGATAGGCCTTTGACGGACAGCATAGGTAGTGCCAAAAGATAGCAAGACGAAAGCCTGCATCACCCCAAAGCCTCACCGACTCACCGCGCTGAATATCCTCCCAGCGCATTCACCAAAGCCAACCCTCTTGCCATCCTCACCGGCCGAGGCCCTGAGCGTGACCAGGTCCCCGTCCTTCAGGAACTTGCGCGCGTCCATGCCGGCAAGGAGGACCTCCTTCTTCCCACCCTCGCTCATCTCCAGCAGACTGCCGTGCTCAGATGGCTTCGTGCCGCTGATCGTGCCCGAGGCGAGCAGGTCACCACTCCTCATGGGACACCCGCCAAGGGTGTGGTGGGCCAGCATCTGAGGGAAGGACCACAGGAGGTTCTTTGTGGAAACTCGAGAGATGGTGGTGGTGTCACCCTCAGGGGCTGCGAGAGTCGTCAGTTGTGAGAGTTCCGGCAGTGAAGTGTGCTTGGGCAAGGAACTTACTTGTCAGGTCGATCTCGCACTGGACGTCAAAGACGTTCTCGGGTCTCGCCTCCTTGAGATATTCCTGAAGCTCTGGCCTACCCTCGAGCTCGATGCCCTTGCTCCTGAAGGGTTCCAACGCGTCCGGCGTGACGACCCAGGGGCTTATCGTCGAGGCAAAATTCTTGCCGTTGAACGGCCCCAGCGGCACATACTCCCAGTTCTGAATATCCCTCGCGCTCCAGTCGTTCAGCAGGACATAGCCGAAGATGTGGTCATCGGCCTTGTTGACATCGATGGGCGACCCCATCTCGTTGCCCCTGGCGATGAAGCAGCCCAGCTCGAGCTCGATGTCCAGCTTCTGGCTCGGCCTGACCGTGGGCTGCTTCGGCTCTGCGGCCGGGTCTATGATGATCTGGCCAACCGGGCGCTTGACGGGGTGCCCCGAGACGACGATGCTGGAGGCTCGTCCGTGATAGCCGACGGGCAGGTGTGTGTAATTCGGCTGCAGGGCGTTGGCCGGGCCGCGCCACATGGATCCCACGCCAAAGGCATGGTGGTACCCCGCGTAGAAGTCCGTGTAGTCACCAATGTGCATTGGCAAGTGCATCTTCACCTTCGTCCTCGGTAGGAGGGCCTTTTCACGCAGCTCTGCATTGTCTTTCAGGAACTCGGGGTGCTTGGTATCCACGGACAGCAGGTCCTGGATAGTGCCGCGTACCTGCCGGTGGATGTCTCTTCCTAGTTCGGCGAACTTGTTGAGCGTAGGGGAGTCGAAGACATCGCCATGGTCCTTGAGGTATGGGAAAATGATTCCAGCATCTGTTTGGTCTAGTAGTGTCTTCAGGTCGAGGACATGGCTGCCGATGGCGGTCACGGCGCGAGGAGTCTCGTTGTCCAATGTGGTGGCGATGCCAAAAGGGATGTTGGCGAGAGAGAAGTCGCTGTCAGGACCGACGTCAGAGACCCAGGTTGAGGAGGCCATCGTTGATTCCTGGTTAGAGTCACCGTGTGAAGCATGCAACTGAAGGGGGTTCTTGTCCTCGACGACCAAAACCTTCAATATTGAGTTCCGAGGGAGCTGTGACGGCAGTTATGGGGCCGAGCTCGGCGACTCCCGGAGGGGCAGAGAAGCCCGACGGAAGCCGGCGAGGACGGGATATCGCCGCCAGCCCCACAATGCCGCTTCCGAGCGACGACAATTCATTCGATTTGATGTCCCGGATCACGGCAGTCTTGGCTTCATGCGAGGGATTGAAGTTGTGTATATTCGGTGCTTTTCGTTCCCCTTTACTATGGAAATAGTGGACACTCAATCTGCCGAATACAGGAATTGCACCAGTAGAACCTGATATGCCACAGACGCTACAAATTGGAACATAAGGTTGTCTAGGAGATGTCAAATACTGTTTCTAATCCTTCAGAAAATTCCTTATTTCCCTCTTTTGACATCATTTACGGGCCGCAAGATGAAAGGCCCTGTCATACCAAATATCAAGGCAACAACGTCGCCAATTTCAATGACTGGGACGCTGACGCCCATGTGGCCGCTTTTGGTAGCAAATGCCATTTGGCCAGCTCGCGCGTCCAACGCCAGGTTGACCGACTCTCGTAACTCCCTCCAACGTCTCTGGTCGTCAGTTTTCGTCCACATTTTTCGAATGTCTTCCTCAGTCACGCGTTGTGAGAGTACTCGCCACAGCAGTGACCTCAAGTCAGGGGTGATTGCTTGGCCGAAGAACTGTCCACGAGGAATAAGAAGCCAGAATAAGTCCTCCATTGAGTGAGTCTCCACAGCTGCATGCGCTGGACCGTATGGGGCTGTCTTGGATAGGATCTTCTGAAACATTGCCATAGCATCCTGCATGCCCCTGATGTGGATGCTCAGACGTTCTGATTCCAGCTCTAATATGTTATTGACATCGTTAGGAAGATCCAATGAATCTATGGCCCCTGAATCAAGGGAATCGATCACAGTGTCGTCCAAGTGAGCCAACTCATCCGGCTTTGTCAACGGACATAACTCCGTCACCGTATCTAACAGCCAGGCTGAGAATCCGAGCGCCGTGACCAAGCTGTACTGAGGGCCGGCCAAAGGTGCGAGATCCAAGCTCGTGGTACGTGTGTGCCGTACAGCCTGTGAAAGGTTTCAAGCTGGCTGAGCGTTGCTGCGACAGATCCGGCACCCAGGAAGGGGCGTCCCCACAGTTGGGCCAGAAGCGAAGGTTTATGATAGAACGGCCTAGGAACTCGACTGGATTGTGTCGTAAAGCTGCTGTAGTAGCTTCGTGGTAAATCTCGTGTGCGGACCTCCGGTAGTTCACCTCCAAACCAGATGAGGCTTCTCGGCACAAGAAGCCGAGACAACCGTACACGTATTCCTTGGTGTCTGTGACATTGCACTGGGCAGACAAGTCGAAAGAAATGTTCGCGCCGAGACTTCCGCCCGCTGGTAGTCCCGTCGCAATCTGGCGAACATCGACACTGTGGCGCCAACATTAAGTTGAGGGTTCAGAGTCGGCATAACATCGTAAGAAGGCAGAAGTTCTCCAGGCGTGTCCCTGAGCCACTTTTGAACAGCAAGGACTAGCCAGGCAATAGTTGACCATGAACATATCTTCGACCCACACAGGACGGCAGGGACCTGACGGGCCAGCACCAGCTCTTGACGTGCACCTGGGTCACTATGAGAAGAAGTGGGAAATTGGACAGATATAAGAGGGCTGGTTTCGTTGCAAGTGACGAAAATGCATGATTCTCGACTCGATGGGCAAGGAATGCAAAATGGGTTTGTTCGTGCTGGGTGATGTGTATGGCTTTAGAGCACTGGCCACTCTTTAGAAATATTGTATTTGACTAAAAGTGTTAGTATCATGCAATATTGCATAACTTGATATTCGGTAGCGTACAAATGCATACGGCAATGGCATTACAGCTGGTGCCTCTGGACGCCACTAGCCCTCATGAATCAGTCCTATAAATACTGCTGCCCTCACTTCAACTCTTCCGGAAAGGTCACATGCCAGCCAACAATATCTCGTCGAAGATGGCGAAGAACCACAACCCTGGAAGAGCTAAGCTGGAAGCCGCTTGCAAGTGCCCCAGAAACGTACATGGGTTCGGACTACGTTACCCCGGTTTGAGCTTAAGCTTCGGGCGAGGGACAAAGTCCTCCGCGCAAGGGAGCTGGGTCCGATCTCCCCCAAGAACATGCCCGACCTCGACTCGAATGCTTGAAGATCTACAAACGACGACAGCTTCGAAGACGACTCGGCGTCGACAATCGTGCCACAATGCCTCACTATCGGGTCCACAAAGCCGGGAAGCCTCCGGCTCTCGGCGCGACCATCAAGCGTGATAGCTCCGACTCCGACTCCGACGCCGAGACCAACCAGCGCCGCGTGCGCGAGCAGCGTGCTCAATTGGACCGTGGCGTGAGGCTGCTTCCCAGGACCTCGGCGGAGCAGAATCCGCAGCGCCTCACACGAAGCCTCCAGATCCAGCCCGCGGGCGTCTTCCGACCTCAAGACCACTTCCTCGCTCCCGAGCAGCACTTCCCCCTGCAGACCATACGCACGCGAACACAGTACCCTCGTTATGTCAACCGCTTCAACTCGAAGGAGATCATGCTTGTCGTCGACGGCAGTTGCGTGAACAATGGTGCCGGTGCATGGCGCAACCCACCCGCTGACAAAGACAATGCGCCAAGGGGTGGCTTGAGCTTCATATACAACAGCAGTGTCGGCGGAGCCGGGACCACGTTGCCATACCTTACAGCGGACAATATGAATACGGACGGTGCACCGCTGGGAGACCTCACGATACCGATGCCCGACATCACAGGCAAGATCGCACTCCCTCTCGAGCAGAAGGGCCCCTGCGGGGACATACACAGGCACACCTCAAACAGGGCCAAGCTGCGCGCCGTGATCGCCGCGTTGGACTTCCGGCCGTGGTACGGGGAGGGCTGGCAGTCGGTCGTGATCGTCACGGACCTCGAATACGTCGTCCTCGGGGCCACCAAGTGGCTGCCGGCCTGGGTGCAGCGGAGGTGGAGGCTAGCCCCACGCAGGGACGGCAGGGGGAGGCTGAGGCTCGGCAGGAAGCTCGCGAATCGTGACCTGTGGGAGGAGCTGCAGTCCCGCGTCGAGAATCTCCGGGCGAACGGCACGGAGGTGGCCTTCTGGCTCGTCCCTCCCAAAAGCCTGGCCAGGGAGGACAGCAATCTCCTCTGGGAGGCGAAGACTGCTGCCCGGGAGGTCGCTAGGGGCTCTGGGCCTGTTGTCGATGATTACACGAGGCTGCATGGCTTGTTCGTCTGATGAAACCGCCGTTCGGCATGATTGAATCACTTTGGTGACAAGAGTGCTTACACGCTCTTCCCTCTGCTGCCATGTTCATCTCATGCAGCACGAGGGGCATCTAGAGGCTATGATTCGGATTTTTCATGGTTCGGCCTGACTTGACGACAAATGTCATGCACTGATCGACTTCCTCACTGCCTTCTTGTAATCATGCCGGATGCAGGAGGCGGGCTGCAGCCGCTGTTCCCTCCATTGAATTGGTCCAGCAGAGGTCGTCTTGGTCTTCAAATGCCGAGGAAGACTCCTCATGATGGAATGATAGACTGGCTGACCTGAAGATTGGGTTTGCCATCTTGTGCTCGTCAACGAGGTCAGTGAGTGAATCGCATCGGTATTTTCTGAGGCGATATGGGGCTGGGCTCTTGCCACACACAGGACCTTTTGGTTGCCGTCATTTCATCATTATATTGGCGGCACCAAAAGTCTGAGAACTCGATAAGTAGCTCCTCAGTCGCTGATGTCTTTGTGCCCTCTGAAAGAAAGACACCAAGGCTTTTTACAGATCGGCTTCAACGGACCCGTGACGTTGAAGACTTTCGGAGCAGGAAGTTGCGTACAGGGTCGTTGCAGACTCGATGGACATGATCATTGAAAATCATTACTCCTTGTCAGCACACCATAGTGTACTTGAAACCCCGGGTGGTGAGTTGCGATAAAGATTCACGGCGAATCTAGAATTTTCAATCGAACGCACAAATATCTAGCCTTTCATGCGTTCTTGATGCTTAGGCCGCCGAAGGTCTGTTACGCGAAGATAACAATATGGTCTCGTCATGAACTGTGGATTGCATTTACGATGTTCACATGGCCTTGGTTGCAGTACTTTAATCAACCTAGTGCTTTGTTGGACGCCAGTGGAAAGTTAAGTTGTGCTGATGAGAAATGAAACTTGATGTCTGCTCCCATGTGCCCACAGTCTTAACACTTGCTTGGAAAATTGATGCTAATGGCATAACTGGAGCTAGAAAATATCGGAATAAATCTGCCAGGTTGTTCTTGTTGATGTTCAGATAGTGAACCTTGCCGGCGATCATACTGTGATGACGGTTATCAATGCAGTATGGTACCACTGGCAGCTGCCGTGAACCAAGTTGGGCGAGCTACCAAAACATAACTGATAACGCAACGTACTTAATTTGTTGTTCGAGGTGTCACTTGCCAATCTTCTACCAGCGTGGTCGTGTTGTTCTTTCACTGCGAGTTTCATCATATGCATGGAGCCGTGGGGTGAACGACCCAGCCAAATGGATGCCGGTGCCATGTTCCGGTCGCTCAATCCGTCGTGGGTCTTTGTTAGGTGTTCTATGTGGGCCACGTAGTGGAGGAGTATGCATTCCATGCCACATGGATGAGGGTAAGGGTCTTGAGTGTTTGAGAATCAGGGATGAACAGGAAGCATTGGGCACGAGCCTTTGACTCTGGAGAACCTGGTACCCGGTCTGCATTAAGCTTCACCAGTCTCCCTGTCACCAGGCCCAGCTCAAGCTCAAGCTCTCCTGCGTCGCGGCCGAGCCGAGCATATCTTCACATCTACACGTGTGCTCCGTCTACAACACACGTACGGGCCCAGCTGAAGACGATCAACCCCTGGTCTACCAGTCAACCGGATCTCGCTTCGTAGAGATCAGCGGATACCTGCCCTGTGCGTCCAGCAAAATTGGCAACACCGCTTTGAGTGGGGACTGACAAGCCGCCATCCAACAGGCCAGCATCACCTTTCAAATTTGCCCCTGATCTGTTGAACGTCTGACCGCCCATCAATCAACCGGCCCTACAACAACAACAACACAGGCCGCCGCCCAACACTCGCACATACTCACTCATAATATACTCAAGCTCACCCTCACTCGATACACTCACTTATCCCACCTCACTCAACAACGATACCCGCGACCACCACCTCCCCTACCCACCGCCACATCACCAGATCCGTTCATCATGGCGAACCTCGAGGGCATCGACGAGCAGAGCCTCGATTGGCTGCGATGCTTCGATACCATGTTCATCATCGATGACTCGGCCGCCATGACGCCGTACTGGAAAGACGTGCAGCACCTCATCGAGAAGGTTGCCCCTATCTGTGCCAAGCACGATCCCGATGGCATCGACCTCTACTTCGTCAACCGTGAGTATTTCCTTGCCTCGCACCGAGTCTTGAGATATCATACTAAGCAAATGCCTGCATAGACAAGCCGGGCGGACTTCTCGGCCAGTTCAAGTCCATCCGGAAGACGGGCTACACCCGCATCGGCGGCTTCGTCGGAGGCATGCTGCTCACAGAGAAGGGCAAGGAGGTTAGCTCCATCTTCACAGAGAAGGTCAAGCCTGCCGGCAAGTGCAACATCGGCGCACGACTGTAAGTAGCCTTCCCAAGCCACCATACCCAGCCACCATGAGAGGAGGGCAGAGCCCCGGCCTCACCTTCACCCAGGCTCAACGAGCCGATGAGTATCGCCCGACAGCCGCTGACCTAGAGCGAACACAGTGGAAAGCTGCTGGAGTGGTACATCGAGAAGTTCAAGGCGGGCGAGGAGAGCGCGGCGCTGAACCTGATCGTGCTGACGGCGGGCGCCTTCGACGACGACATCAAGACGCCCATCGTCAACATCGCGCGCGAGCTGGACGCCGCCAACGCGCCGCCGCACCAGGTCGGGATCCAGCTGTTCCGCCTGGGCGGCGCCAACATCGAGCGCCAGAAGACGTTCGACTACCTCGACGACGAGCTCCACAAGGAGGCCAAGGTCCGCGACATCGTCGACACCGTCACCTACCGGGGCGCCGGCGAGGGCGAGCTGTCCGGCGACGAGCTGCTCAAGGTCGTCCTGGGCGCCGTCGTCAAGAAGCTCGACACGAGGAGCTCCGAGCTGCGCCTGAACGGTGGGGCCCAGGTCCTGAGGGCTGAGAGGGACTGAGTGTCCGATGTTGATTGGGTGTCTATGAAGCACGGTTAACGGTTGTGCTTCCTTGTTGAGTTGAAGCGAGATTTGGTAAAATTTGTGCCATGCTATGCGGACTCTGGATCAGTTATCACGGTCATTTTGCGAGCTCTGATGAAGATGGTCCACATCTGATGTGGTCGTGATCCAGAGCAATCAGTTGAAGAGCCGAGTTTCAACATGGACGAACTCGCAGGATCTCATTATTCGTGACCTGTTGTAAAATCATCCCTCAAGCTGTCACCTGTGGAATTATCACGGTCAGCAGTTGGTATTAGCGAAGATTAACAACCGCTCGTCCTTAGACCGTAAGCTTATTTGTCTGACGTATGTCAGTCGGAATGGCATGCCAACTATAGCTAGCTTGGAGACTTGCTACTCTGCTGTGCTGTACAAGGGGTCATGGGTGACCTGAACCTTATAAGTCGCTACTATAGACGTTTCAATTTGTAGTCGAGGTAAATATGGTGAATCCATGGAGGTAGAAAGTACACATGCTTTGTACATCTATATTAAGTGAACAATCTCGGTGTAAGATCACAAGCCATGGCATGTATGTACGGCTCATGCGTAGAGCATATCTCCATGTGTTCGAGCTGGGGACTCAACCAAGCATCTGTTCCTCGTAGTATCTCCAGAAAGGACAATACCTCCTCTTTGCGTTCCGTTGTCGACACACTTTAGGCCACTCGTGCAGTGATGTGATGAGCGCCTCTTCAAACCTCTGGTCATAACGCTTCATGATTTCAAGGATGTGCAGCAAGCAGAGATGCCCCAGAAGCCTTCAGATATCCACTGCAGTGCTCTTGATGTCACGTATATAAGGACCCGGGTGTACTGTGCATAAGTGGCGTCACTTTTGTCCTTATAGTATAGCGGCCAAAAACGTGACACTTGAGAACCCACGGAGCCACCGACACCTTGCCTCCATGGACAGTCTGATACCCCCAAATTTGCGAACCCTCTCGTTCCCTCAGCCAGATTCTCGCTTGCTGTATTAACATCCCACCTGAGAGAATCACGTATTGGAGCAAATCCCACGTGCATTCCACGGATTTACCAGGTCAGTAAAATTTCCCTCCGCGCTTCGTCACATTTCCAATCCAAGGCGTGGCACTCATGTCGCTGCTTTGTCAGTAAGAACCTCGTGTGAGAAGCCGCCGCGCTCAACGCACGAGAAGGCCGATCTCAGCCAATGTGTCCAGAAGTTTCCTAATAGCTATTTCACTCATTCTTCTCTCTATCCCTTGTCACAGTCAGTCCCATAGCATCTTGGTGTGCCTAGGCCCTAACTAAGGGGTTTGGTCGGACTTCATTTCTTCGATCGGGTCAGTCTTGGGAAGTCGTGTGTCTTATTGCAAGTCATGTTGGTAAAGCCAAGCACTCACTCCCTAACACACCAAGACAATGTGATGGCAGTCACTGCTACTCGGGAACATGGCTCGGGAAAATCACTGAAGAATTAAGCCAACAGTTTGCACGAGTGAAAGCCTAGAGAACCCACTCTTTCCGATCAACTGTTGCCTCTGTCATCGAGCTATCAATCAACAAGAGCGAGCTTGAGATGGACCAGGGGTTGTACAGGTTGAAGTGATACATAAATGCACGGGGCCGTCCGGAGTCCAGTGGCGATGGACTAGTCGCCGGAATACATTTGAGAACCACTGTTTGAAATCCACGTGTGATTATGGGGAAGCTTACTTTTGCAGTTACTCAAATAAATAGCGATGGCCGCACTGCAGGACTGGGCACTGAATTCGTAAGCCCGCGGGGCCCGCGGATCTCTGGCTAATCACTCGGTGGCTTGAGCAGGCCACTCTGCCGTATATCGGTGACGAGACGTCTGGTATGGCCGGTGAATACCGAGCCGGCGACGTTACCCAATCGGCAAGGCCCCTGAAGGCCTCGAGGTATTTACGAGTAGATTGTCGTAGATCTACGTAATTTTATGACTGGTCATGGGCTTCCCCCGCTTCCCTAACCTAGAAAACACACAAGGGCCTGGTGAGATCAGATGACAACACCCCGCCTGCCATTGGATACAATGCGCAAGAGAAGCAGATGGCATTGATTGAATGGAACATGAATTGTTGAGATAAGCTTTAGATTATTATGCTCGAGGCGTGCTGCACCCCTTGGAGAGCGGAAGACGCGGGAATATGCCTGGCTGTCGAGATCGGCATGCCCGGTGCAGAGCCAGTCATCGAAAAGCTTGTGTAGCAGAGGACGGATGCGGCGAATTGGATGAGGCCGAGAGGAGAAGGGGGCGCCTGGGCAGCCTACTGTAAGCACCCGCGAACCTAACCTTATTGTGTGGGAACCAAATGAGCGGGTTCCTGTTCCCTTGATGATGGGTACCTGTGTTCTGCACGGCCAAAAAAGGCCTCGTTGCAGTCACATGGACGAGGGCCCGGGAGTCGGTCCCAGTTTTTTGGCAGCGAATAAGCGGTGGGGTCGGAAATGGCCATGGGACGACGGACATCTCATTTCCCCCAAAACCCAATGAGATGTTTGCGGCCATGCCAAGGGTCGATCATCGTGGTAGCGCAAGCGCCAGGCGGGATCAGACACTGAGTGACGGCTGTCATAGCCAATTGTGGACTGTTCACCGTCGCCGCAACGCATTTGGCAGGAAGGTTGAGCGAGTGGTGGAGCAAAGGTGAAGCAGACATCGAACATGGAAGACAATCAGGATGGAAATCAGAGTTGTGTAGGAAAAGATGGTCGGGAGACAGGAACACCCTGTGGTCACGACCGACATGCTTCGCGACACGTGCGGCCGGGCAATTTCCCGCCCATGGCCATTTTGTCAATTAGCTTTTCACGCCATGTCAACTGACTCGGGATTCTTTCTGGTTACCCGCTGTCAAACCCTTTGTGCCTATCCAGGCCTGGTCTATCCCGACCATCCGGGGTCTTTTCAGCTCCAGGGCCTGTCGTCCAGGCGTCCGCTCCATTCGATGTGGCCTCCGTCCCTGGCCACAACAGACGAACCTGCAGACAATCGAGACTATTGGTAACGGTTTCGTCACATGTGATGACACTTGCTGGCATGACCCATGCGTGGCAACAGGAGGGATGCTACGTTCCAGGAACGCCATACACCCTCCCGGCCCTTTTACCCCAGATGTTGGGCCCTGGTTTCTCCTGGGGTCCCCCTTGGCGTGCAGCTTTAGCCAGAGCTCATCCTTCGAGCTGCGAGGCGACATTGGAGCTCGCCAAGCCCGTGCAGGCGACCAGCACCACGGTTGACCAAACCCTTCCAGGCCCAGCTTGCTGATGGGGAACAGGTCAATGGAGCTCAACGGAGCTCCTAGGCAGCTATAGGCAGGACACATGCCACAGTGGCGCCCCGGTGCTAGATCTGAATACGATGGCTGGGCCGAGCCCGGGAGCTTCATGGCTCGACTCAGGAGGAGCTATATAAGTCGCGAGGTATTCCCGATCCGGCCGTCCGTCCCTGTTTCTTTGTTGTCTTCCCACAATATTAAGGATTGCCCATTCAAGTCCAGATTCGTCACTTGCTTCTTTCACATCTTCGTCTCCGTCACCGTTGCAGCCACCGAGTTCCGAAAGACCGTTCCGCCTCACCCCAGACCCCTCCGCCAAAATGAAGGTTACTCTCCTCGCCGCCGGCCTCGTCGCCGCTGTCTACGCCCAGGACCTGTCCTCCATCCCCGAGTGTGCCCGCACCTGCCTCACAGACGCCATCAGCCAGGATGGCCAGTGCCAGGCCACCGACGCGGCCTGTGTCTGCGGCCGGATCGACCAGCTGACCACCCTCGCGACCAGCTGTGTCCTGAGTGCCTGTGGCCAGGACGTTGCCCTCAGTATGCGGAACCCCACCCGTCCCGGCGTCTTTGTCTGCCTGATGAGCCCTATACTAACACGGCCCGTTCCTTCAAGACCAAGTCCTGCCCGCTGTCCAGACTTTCTGCGCCAACGTCGGCTCCGGCTCCTCGGCAGCCTCCTCGGCACCGGCCAGCACCTCTGCTGCTCCCACCTCGGCCTCTGAGTCGTCGGCGTCGGCTTCCAGCACCGGCTCGGCCTCTGCCTCTGGCTCGGAGAGCACCCCCTCCGCCACCGAGTCCTCGTCTGGCTCAGCCACCGCCTCGGCGTCTCACTCTGGCACCACGCACGCGTCCAGCGCCACCTCGGGCTCCAGCGCGAGCGCCACCGACGCCTCGGCGACCTCCAGCGTCGTCACCGCCGGTGCCGCCCAGTACGGTTCCGTCAGCGGCCTGGCTGCTTTCGTCCTCGGTGCTATCGCCGTCTTCTAAGCTGTGGCTGAATCCCTTGTACCACCGCCGGGTTAGTGTTGTGCCGAAGGCTGTTTGAACTCGGCGGATTCTGTTGAAGCCGGGTCAGCGCTTGGGTACCTACACGTCTGGTGTCAAAAAGGAGTGGGAGTGATGAGTAGTCTGCATATAGTAGAGATCTCACACCTGAGCTAATAATAATAACAACAATCGTATAACGTCTTATTGCCACAAATCTCTGTTGAGAGTGTTACTGTCTAGGATGAGATATTCTTGATTCTCTCGTTGAACTATGTGTCCAATGGCTCCACAACATGAGCTCGGCGTGTATATACCGCTTACCGCTCACGTATGCCTGACGAATGCGACATTTGGTGAGCAGTTTCTTACTTGCCGAATATGTGTATATTAAAAGCATCATGCAAAGGTATGGAGGACGCTGAGAGGCATCCTTACGCAGTAGTTGGACTTAAAGCTCTTGTAAGAATTGATCGGATCCGGCTGAGAATGTTGAGCCTTGGCCCCACAAACCTGACCAGGCGTGTGAACGTGCACCGAATATGTGCAGCGCAAAATGAAAGTAACGGACGCGAGAGCTATGCTCGAATATATTTGAGTCTCGGATGGATTTTACTGATTCTATGATGGACTGCCATCGCAACAAACCGTATTTGCATACCGGAATCGCTGGCTGAGGGAGAATAAGGCGGGTTCCAAAGTCCAAGACCACCTGTCCAACAACGAAGTTTCCAATACAATAATATACAATACATCCAAGACATGCACTACACTTAAAGGTCCAAGGCAGAGCGTCCATGTGCTAACCGCGAGATATCCCTCCGAAAATACCGTGGTCTTTCATGATGCTGCCTAAACCATGCGGGCCACGGACAGACAAGTGTTGCATCCAGTGATTGTGCCTTGCCTTGGGCTTTTAGTCCAACACAAGCGGTCTCTGCGAGAGAGTCTATACCAGACAGTTATTTAGATGTCCTCCGTTGGAAGTTAGCCACCTGAGCAAGGATGAATTAGCCCAGCTCTCAGGTCCTCAATCTTCCACTGCTAGCCAGGCATAGATAGTTTGTGTTCCTGTTTCTGGTCTACTGGCTCCCACCCCACCGTCTGCAATGGAAAGCCTGCATATTGTACGAGCTTCTGTAGCGAGGGGAGGGGAAGATGGACATCCCTGGGAACGCGTGACATGGATAGGGAATTCGTATTTAGGAATGCAGTGGAACAACCACAGTTCGTCTAACCCATTTGACAAGTGGCTGCCAATCGTTTCTCACTCGGGCTCGTTTTCTGGCGAAAGGACTCGCCAACTGCATTGAAGTGGGAGTTTTGATGGGGCTTAACATTCCAGCACGCTCCACACACAGGGGCCTGGGGCTGCATACAACGGTCTCGAGTGGATATTCATCATGTCCGTTGGCGACTGTGCCACTAGACCGCATGAAACATGGGACAGCGCCAGCCATCAACAATACAACATTAGAAGTTTCTGTGGTCTTCACTGTGTTCGAGTTCCGGTTTTCTTCTTCCACATCTCGTTGCAATCCTTCCACTTGGGTTGCTCGGATCGTTGATTTCTACTGACGGTGACAGTCATTCCCACATTATTGACAACATGAGCACAATCAATCCACTGATATCGAACGGAACCTGTTATTACGGTGTAGGAAGGAAGGCTGCTTCAAACATCATACCATGTGGCAATGCTGCAAGTGGCACACAGCAATGTTGCCAGGAAGGCGACTTCTGCTTGGAATATAACGTCTGCTTTAATGCAAAGTGTGAGTTCACATTTCTTGGTCATAGATATAACACCCAGTTGTAAATATTAATACTGAAATACGGAGTGTGCAGATACAACGACGTAGTAAGCATCTTCACCGCCTCTTAGGCCCCTCCGAGCACACTGGTTACAGTCAAAAACATTATCTTCAGGACGAGAACCCCCTATCTAGCCCTTGTCTCTGCAGCTGTTCGTCCGGAATGCCAGTGTTTCTGACTTGAGACTATCGCAGTTTAGCCGGTTGCACTGACGAAGATTTCACCTCACCAAAATGCCCAGGAAAGGGCACATCAGAGCAGCAGCTCCTCAACCTCGTACAATGTGCCGACTCTGAAAGTGAGAGCTCTGTCGTCTGGAGCACCTGCTCGATGCCCGCCACAAGAACGGAAATCGGACCGCCAGCGGCATGTACCTGCACAGACTCAGACAGCGGGATCCTAACAGGGCCCAAGAGCTTCGCCCAGGTCGCATCCTTGCCGACAGCCACTGGGGAGACGATCAGCTTCCAGCCCGGCCACACACCAAAGGCCAAAGGCAGCGCGACGGTCACGTCTACCGCAACCGACGGCCAGCTGACGACGATGACGGAGCCGCTCGCCACCTCCACGGCCACTGCGCCGAGCACAGCTTCCGGAGACCCGGGGCTGTCCAAGGGCGCCAAGGCGGGCATCGGCGTCGGCGTGGCAGCGCTCGGCATGGCGGTCGTCTTGCTCATGGCGTTCCTCTTCGTGCGATGCCATCGGATCCACTCTAAGAAGCAGCCACCGGGAGAGAAGACGGCATACCACCCCGCCGCGCCCGGGCCGGATATGGCCCAGTCGCCGCCGCCGCAGTACGGGAGCCCAGGCATCTTGTACAACCCGCCGCCGCCGCCGCCGCATCATGACGTCTCGGCCTTTGGGTATCCGGGCTACACTGGCTTCAAGTCGGAGCTCCCCGCCGTGCCGGTCGAGAGCAAGTCCGCGTCTGGGTTCACGTCTGAGCTCCCGGCGGATAACGGTATCTCCACTAGCAGGCATGGCCTCGATAGGAATGCTACGCCGTCGATGCTGTCCATGCCGGGGTCACCCGGACACCACAGCATGGTGTCGGGTATCTCGAGGGCGCCGTCGGTCGCGCCTTCGATGCACTCTAGCCAGGGGGATGCGTACATGAGGTACTCTGTTAGCGGGGATATGGCGCCCATTGCTGAGCTGCATGGGTGAGAATCGGAGACGGGGCTGGCTGCCAGTCTGAGGAGACCGTAGGCTGCAGGAGGACGGGTGGGGAGCAGCTTTGTGGGAGAGCCTTGATTAATGCACACGAGGCGATGCTAGTTAGAAAGCTCCGTTCTAGGGATATTCAGCTTCATGACATCTTGTACGCAAAGTGGGTGAGGGTTGAATGCTGTATCGCCGACCTTGTTGAATACATGACACATGCGCATGTAAATGTCTGATCTATCCGCGCTCTCACACAAATTCACGTCTGCATGCAGCAACTCATGGAGAGACCAAATTTCCTCGGAGTACAAGTCTGGGCCCCCTGGTGAGAGTAACTTGTTTCATCTACATTTCGAGTCTTGTATTTATACAATTGTGATTTGAGAACCACCATCGCAGCTCTGTCATCACCGAAGCGAACCATTCAAAATGAACCAGCCACTGGGGCTACTCGTGCTCTTCTTCAGCCCGTATGAATCTCCACGACGTCACAGCAAACTGTGGCCGCTTATCCGCCCTGGACTTTTTTCCAAGAGCCACTTAAGCCCTGGCGACGTCGCGGGCGTGGCGGCGCTTCTTGCAGGACTTGGCGGCAGACGTGGCGGCACTACAGACCAAACGTTAGCATCTGAATCCTCAGACCGACAGCATTTAACGCTCTCAGGATACCTACGGGGAAGCTGAGCTCGTCTGGGCGGCGGCAGCTGAGCCGGTCGGGGCCACAGCCGAAGGCGCCTGAGACGCAGCACCAGAGCCAGTCGGGGTAGTCTGAGCAGCCGAAGTGGATGCCGCAGCTGCACCGGAAGCACCGCCTATTGAATGTGAGCACATGTATCGACTACAGAAGGAAGAGTGAGAATTGGTTCCAACTTACTGACGACTGCACTTGCGCTGGCAGTGATAGGGACAGCAGACTGAGCCAAGTTGGTACCAGCAGCGATCTGCGTGGGACCCGGGATATCATATGAAGTGAGGGAGTTGTAGATGTTGACCAAGATGCCCGCATCGCTCTCCTTGTACAAGGCCTCGCCGAGCGTCCCGGAGGGCTGGAGCGAGCCGGTGCCGGTGATGGCGAGGTTGAAGCACTGGGGGTAGTTCTGGGCGCCGCCGGCCGACCCGGCCGAGTGCAGCGCGATGATCTCGTGGCGGAGCACGTAGTTGCCGGTCGCGAGGGTCGACGGGATCTGGAGGACCCACGAGTTGTTGTTGCTGATGAGCTCATCTGTTCCCCAGGTGGAGGCCGAGGCGTCGGCCAGGCCGACGGCGTCGATCTTGAAGAACTCGAGGGCCGTCTTGTCTGCCGTCACGCAGTCGTCGCCGGCGCACTTGGCGAGGTAGTCGATGACTGGCCCCTTGTGGGAGGTGGGCCAGGTGTTCCAGTAGACCTCGATGGTGTCGCCCGCCTTGGCGGTCGCGTAGCCCTTGGCGTTGGTGGCGGACTTGTGGCAGATGATGTCCCCTGACGCGTAGGCGCTCGGGGCCACGAAGCCGTTGTCGGTGTCGGATGCGGTCCAGCCCACGACTGTCGGAGGGTCTGACATGTAAGGGAACGAAGTTGGGTCATAACCCTCGTACCAGGTGCCAGCCACGTTGATACCGGTAACATGACCGTGAGCAGCCACAGAGGTGGCGCCGGCCACGATGGCAACGAGGGCCTTGACAGCAACGAAAGACATTTTGATGGGATATCTTCTGGTGTTTGGAGCACAGTCGGTTGAGGCGGGAACAGACCAGCTTTTTGTAAGAGAATGGCGGGATGGGCAAGAGTTGTCTCCAGTCAATGAAGTGAACAAATGTTAATGAAGATTTCCTCAAGAAAAGAATCGATAGAAGAGACTGATGGTCTTTGAAAATTCTTGGCAAAGGAATACGCCCATGGAGGCGCGAGACTGATATATATACATGATGGGCATTCGTCCTCCTGCCGTGCGAGCTATGGTCAGGTCAGGGGCGGGAGTTCGGCACCGAAAGCTGGCAGAGGAGTCGACGTGCAGGTGTATGGGTCCGATCCGACTCATCCACGCACGGAATAGCCCAGTCCTCTCGACCGGTGCCCGTTCGGGTGCCCCCACTCGGGCAAATGTTTCCTGCGTGCCTGTTTCAGTGAAATGAATGTTTACGAGTCCAACCCGAACGTGGAAGGCATGGGTATGGGGCTCCGTGGCCAGTACCGCATGGGGACTCTGCCCAGAGATATCCACAGAGATTCAAGTCATTGTCTGTACAAACCTTCAACCATGATGTCTCTCAAGTGAGGCGAAAAGATCATGTGGATGGCATCGTGCACCGCCAAGACACCAAGATCTGCCAAATCTGGGGGTATCTCTTGGCGACGGGCCTTGGACGAAGCTTGGCAACGGAAACATTGATGGAGATGGCGATCCTGGGGGATTCGATCAGGGGCTGGCAGCCGGGGGGCGAACGGTGAGTGAACATTTAATCAATGCGGTGGGCCTGTCGTTTTACATTTTGCGCGCGCGGAAGAACAGTTTCCTGGGATGCACGCTAGCCCGGCCCAGTGCACCAATCCACCAAAGAGTGGCATTGCTTGGCTGCCATCTCGGGCCTTATCCGGGAATGCTGTGACCTTCGAGGCTGCTGTCGACATTGCGGTCGCTGAGCTCTGAGATGGGCACCACAGATAGGAGGGGCGTTTTGTTTGAAAATACAAGGGTCTAGGACCGGGACAGGATTACAGGACTGGCGGCGCTTGCTCAAAAGCGTCGGCCGGAAAAAAAAAACATCATCCTGACCCACAGACGTCAGTGATGCCAGCAACCTCCAGAATGAGTATGGCCGCAGCGATAGGAATGAATGTTTTCGGCTGTAAGGAAGAGGAAAGCTTGATCGCACGCCAGTCCTGAATGCAGAACTCGTGGCCTTCAATTTATGTGAGACACCGGTGGGGCTCAGACTTCCTGTCCAATCGCGAAGTCATCATGGCCTCGAGAAATACTAGGAGTAACATTTGGTCGTCATTGACTGACGGTGATCCGGCAGCAGCCCTGGATTTTCCTTGGCCATCATGATATTTGTATCCTTATCAGTCCGAGATTATTTTACATCGCAATGCGCGGTCCACTTTCTTCTCGATGTTCTGCTCAATGCAACAAACCAGCACACACTTGCTCCTTTGAGAGAAATCGCAATCTACAAGATGATGACGGGGGCGCACAGCAGCTGCAGACTGTCCAGCAAATTCACGGTTAGTCTTCCTGTGACATGAACAGTACGGCGATAAGGAACTCACCGAAAACACTCTGAAGTGTACATAATGTACATAAGTCTACAGAAGTTCTTGCGACTCAGTATCGCCTGGGAATTTACAACGCTCAAAGATTTAGGCGCGACTGATAAGCTGTTCTAAGCAGCTGCGTTGGTTCAGTGTTCAACTCGCTACCTATTTACAGCTCACGTTGCGGCCCTCCGAGTGTCAGTGACACACTCGCGGCTCGCCTCAGGCATGGAGACTACAACTATTCTCCGAGGCAGATAAAGTAATGCACATATGCGTTCCACAGTCAGCTTTGTATAACTCCAAAGATAACTATGTTTGTCATGTAACCCATCCTCAAGTTTGACTATCTACAAACCCATTCCCCAAGAACTTTTTCATGTCTCGTACACTTCGTTATCGTAAAGCACCGTCCCAGTCTTTCCCTTTTTGGTGTCATCATGGCCTCTAATGCATCTCACGTACATGAATTGGCCTTACATCACGTCATTTTCACATTGCAGTACTCGTCATGTTCATCTCAGGCTCCCACTTGGCCTCCTGTTCAGGTTCTTCATACTCTTTTTCATCCTGAGGCCAAAAGTGCTCACGGAGCGACGGAACCGGACGGTAGTTTCACAGGCGGGGTTGGCGCTGGGTTCCTTCGCCTCGGATCCGGGGCGGGCCTCGCTATCGGCCGAGCTCGTCGAAACGTGTGTCGAGGCCCTCGACGCCTTGCGAGGGTGCCCGCCGTAATCTGGGCTGCTCAGGGCTGTGGAGGGCGGCCGCGGGAAGCCTGTGCCCTCGATGCAGCAGGGGCACCCTGAAGGATGATCTGAATCTCTGTACCACATGGGTTGGCAGTCGTCTTCCTCCTCCTCCTCCCCCTCCTCGTCGTAGTCGACGTACGCTGGCACATTTGCTAGGCGAAGGCTCGAGCACCACTTTGTTTCGTGGTCAGCGTTATATGTCCAAATGCCTGCTTTAGTTCCAGGGGTCCTCACCATGGGTGTTGAAATGGCGACAGGCTCGTCGGATGTGGGCGAGAAGGTTGGATCGGGCGACCTGTGTGGCATTAGCTATCGTGATCCAAACGGCCCTTGCTATTGGTCCTTCAACGGTCACAGTGCTCGCGATCAATAGAGACATGGATAGTGCTGTTATTACTTTTGTGGCGTCTTCTTCCGTGTCTCGCCGAAGAGGTGTCGCAGCCAGAAGCGGACCATAGCGGGCTAGGGCACGGCGCTGAATAGAATGTATTAGGCCTAGAGGCTTGACTACGGGTGATACCGACGATAGTGAAGAGAAATGGGCGTATGAGAAGAGCAACGATGTGAGACGGACGGCAAGGGTTGGTTGGATGAGGGAGGGGGAAGACGGTGACACGGTAGAAACATTGTACAGTAGTCCAGGCAAGGGTAGGTCAAGCCCAGGACTTTCGTTCCCCATCCGACTTATATCACAAGAAACTATCGAATCATTCTAGAGCCCGTCCATGTGGCGTCAACCGTGTGGAGACATCCGAGCGAGGTTGGTTGACAAACAAACCTGATAAAATAGCCTTGTTCGGACAATTTGCAGGGCTTCTGCCGCACCCTGCGCCAATAATATGCATGGCACTGACCCATCTGCAGGCCCCAGAAGCGACCCCCCCCCCCCGACTCCTGTCACAATACCACATCCCGCATCTTATGTCTGTGCGCCCGAAGCCTGAGGATCTTGCCCATCTTCGTCCAATGTTGTCCCAGCCCGATGAAGATTTTGCCCATCTGCCTGCATAGTATGCGGATCGTGGAGGGGCACGATGTGGGAGGTCAGTATGGCAGCCTGTCTCGGTTCTAAAGCTTATGCTGATCCAGCAAGTGAGAAAGGAGAAAAAAGCCACACATGAAACGAAACAAACGAGAGGCAGGGGGGACGCGCTACGGATTTGGGGCAGCCCTCCCTCCCAAGTCCCAACTGCGGGGCCGCGGTCCAAGGCACATTCCCGCGGCCGTGTTGCCCTCATCGAGTCGGAACGGCTGCTGCTAATGCAACGTCGCTGCAGGCCCCAACATGAACGGCGTCCGAGCGCAACAGGAACCCCCTCGGCTCGATAATAGCCCAAGTCACCAGCCTCTGCAGGCTTTGCAGATAGGCTGGGTCACGGCTCGAGCCCTCTTCCTTGCTGGGCTTTCTTCCACGCCAGCCAAGCGTCACAGGACCCGGCTTCATCAGGGGAGCACGCAGGCTTGAGGCCGGGGATGGGACGTCTGTGATCGGCACTCTGGATGCCCTCGTTCTCTTCGGTAATAAGCTAAAGTCTAGTATTATCCCCCGCGCTCTGCGAGCATGACCCGTGACAAGATTTGTCGTCGATTTCCCCGTCATACTCCCGCTCTGTCTGCGCCTGCATGTGTGGACGACCAATGGCAGGTAGTAACAGTGTCATAGCCCCCTCCCCCTTTCAAGGTCAGATGCTCTCCCGCTGACTATAATAACAAGCTTTGCCCCGAGATGTCAGGGTTCAGGAGGCCCGACGCGCCAAGGTGGCCGTGACTGGCCTGGTCCGACTCGTGCCTGCGAGGCCAACGCCGGCAGATGTCCAAGGTGGCCGGCCGGATTTCCCGGGGCCCAGAGAGCTTCACCAAAAAGACATCAAAACGTGGACGCCGTAAGCGCGCCGGCCCGTGTCGCCCGGGTCGCGTTGTGGCTCCATCCGCCAGGGTGCCGCCACAACGCCGTCGTTTCCACTCGATACTCCTGCGCTTGGAAGTTTTCCATCATGGTTTCGTAAAAATAGGTCATGGATTCTATCATGTCGTTCTGTCGTACTATAAAGTTGTGTCGTCGTGTCCGCATGGTGCATTCGCATCGTGTTCCGTCATATCCCGTCGCATTTCTCATTTGTACTCGTTCCCGTTGATCATAACCGCCTCATGAATTCCGCCGTTCCACCCGCACTTAACCATCCAAAACATCGCGAAGAAGGGGGTCGTCATGACCGCAAGCACGCCGCCGAGGACCAGCTTGAAGATCTCGGGCGCCCACCGCGACGCATAAACCCAGTCGCCGCCGGCGCCGACCTTGGACCCCACGGCGGTGAGGATCCCGACGGACGGCCCGAACAGGATGCAGAAGCTGACAAACGCCACCAGCAGGGCCCGGACGACCTGGGCGAGCACGTACAGCGCCTTGCGCTTTATGCTGCCCCGCCGCTTGCGCTGCTGCTTCGACTGGTCCAGCAGCATGAACCAGCGGACCCAGCGGCTCAGGCGCTCCGTCGAGCTGGGCTCCGTGATGAACCCGATGGGCTGGATGTTGCCCTTGCGCAGGTCCCGGTTCACGATGAACATCTCGATCATCCACGTCATGAGGCACTGCACGATGATGGTCACGGCCGTGTCGCCGGCCAGCGTGTTGGGGAACTGCCACAGCCTGATGGGGTCATCGGTCGTGGTGTACATGGCTAATGGTTCCCGGGAGCGTCAGCCAAAACAGATTATTTGCCACCAGAGGCTTGGGATACCGACTAACCATAGGCGAGGGCAAAATTGATGCCCCCCGATATGATCAGGGCACCGATGCCATGGGAGCCGGCAATGTACAAGAACTGGTGCAGAGTCAGGTGTGAGCTCGGCACCCTCTTGTCCGGAAGACGGCCGGTCGGTGGAGTCTGGCGTTCAGACGTGGTATAATTGCTCAGCGGTAGGCCGGGTTCGTCCTCGGATGTCTCCCGAAAGTTCGGCTTGGAGACATTGGTCCACCAGGTCTGCAGGACGTTCTTCGCTCCCCTCACCATTTTGACTGGCTGTATCACCTCGTCGGTGAAGTGGACTTGTCGAAAGGCAGCGGACCCATGGGCAGAGGAAAAAATTGCGAAGACCGAAGACGGGATGCCGCACATGCACACTCAAGTCGGGGTGGCACCGGCCGGGACATTATAAGAAGGACATGAGTTGGCACATACGCCTTGCTCTCCTCTGCTAACGACTGGGCTCTTCCCTCAGAATGCTGGCCGTGGCTGGGCACCGGCCTCTTGTGATCGCAGCCTTACTGCTGGGGATCCCAGCCCGGCATTTATCCTTGGCATATATGCAGCACGCGCCGGCTCTGACACCTTAGCATTGCCACCGGCGCTTGCACCCGGGGCTGAATGGTTGGGCTAGTGTGCATGATTGATCAGAGGTGGTTAACGAGGCTAGCAAGACCGCGACATGTGCGTGCATTGTTGCGTTCGTCGCCGGCGCGGCCCAGCCCCCAAGGAGAGGGCGGGCGGTGTTCGCCTTGTGCTCAACATCGTGAGACGAACACATCGTAAGCACCAGACTTTTTTCGTTCGAGGAAGCATGATAACTCTGTCATTGGGTTCCAGGCGACTGTGCACGTTATCATGCTCTACACACTGCAGCAAGACGTCATTCTCCAGCTGATCTACGGTATGGAGCGTCGGATTCATCCAGTCTGGCCATGCACGGGGCCCAGTGCACCCAGGCTCAACCCAGGAAACAGGCGCGAGGTGCGGTCTAGAAAGCCCTTCCGATTTGCTCAAACACGGTCAATGCAGGCAGCCACCGCCGCAGGCGAACAGTCCGATGTGGGAGGCTTGGCTTCGCCCAGAACATCGGACGGTGACCCAATCTACCCCCAACATCGCCGCGTCGCCGTCTTCCGCGCCGTCACGGGCCAGAAGGTTGCGGACCGGCAACAGAGTTGCATCCGCCTGAGGCCTTGTTTCATTTCTCTGGTTTTTTAGTCCTTCTCTCGCCTCTCTCACTGCTCATGCTGCGCCATTCCGTGCCGTCGCTCAATCAAGGATCGGGTTCCGGCCTGGATTCGCGTAGACCGGGAACCTTGCCAAGCCGCCCCAGACAGCGGGCGGCCCTTGTCGCGCCCGTGCCGTGTCATGCGGTGATTCGTGCGCTGGCGCCGCCTTGCCTGGTCCGACCTTGCCCTCGACGAAATCTCTGGTGACTGGATGTGATGTGCTGAGGACTGGACCCGAATCGATGACGGCTCAGCGCCTCCACCTGGGCTTATCCTTTCCTTTGAGGTGTTTGAGAACCAGCCGCGGCTTTCAAGCAGGAGACGGAAAATTCTGGTAAGAACTCAATTCCCTGCGTCCTTTATGCCAGGGGTGGCTCTTGCAACGTTTTGTGATCTACGACATGACGCTTCATGGGCAGGGGTCAGCAAGTCGGACGAGCCTCAAGGGCAAGGGCATTCAGTCGTAACGCTGGCTGTTCCTCGTGTGCAACTTTTCCCGTGTTCGCTCTCGCTCGTGTTGGAAACGGAACAATTATGCTTGTGTCGTAAATATGGTTGCCAACACATAGGGCACACAGAAATCGATTCGAAAGACTCGGGCATGAGCTCCAAACTGCACCGTCGTTTCGCCTTGCGAGGAAGGCAAATGAGGCCACTTTAAAAGTCTATTAGCTTTGCACAAAGTGTGGCTGAGCCGAGGAAAAATAACTGGCTGCAGACTAATAGTATCCAAGCTTTCGATGTTCTGAACAAGTTATTCCCTCAAACGCTAAAACTTGCACAATCACACTACGTGTATATGTCAACCTATATAGTCTACTTAACCTGCATTCGGAGGATAACCAACCAGTTACAATGAAGTTACTTAATACACCTGTATAGACTCGTAAGCTTAGTTTCTGCGGTCCCAGTCCCACATGTTTGATGAGCTAAGAGTTGTCAGTCTGACACACCGAACATGCACATTATTCGGCGATTAAGATGGCCGCGAACTCTACGGTACGAGCCGAACAAATCTATTAGCAAAATCATTATTGCCAGGGGTCTGTCTTCGTATCTGATTTGATAACGGCCCCAAGACACGGCTGCATACTTTGCGAGCACAAATCCCCTGTCGCCACCTCGATCGACGGCGTACTAGTATGTGCCTGTTTACGAAAACGATTCGTCAGCTCACCATTCAACAACGGAAAACAGGAGTGACACCCTGGGCTCGAGAATACGTGATGGGGGTTAAGGCCGAAGATCGTAAAGCCTGGATCTCAAGGTCCCGAGCCCTGATATCCCCATCACATCGACTTGATTGGCAGTTGGAAAAGGCACGTTCCACGTCTCTGGCGACGTTCGCCACTGTAATAGTCCATCCAGAAGCCTGATTGGTCTGTGGCGCTTCTAAGGAGGCCTGCTTGCAGAAACCGGGTCTGAAAGCATTTGCTTGGAAGGAGGAATAGAGGAACGAGCTCGAATGATCATTCTCTGGCCTTATCTCAACCGGCCATTCCTTGCGAAGCGTTCAGTTCGTATCTGATTATTATTTATATTCCATGTTTCCATTGCAATGCTCTGACTGATACAGACTCATCTGTGGCGGGTTACTTAATTCATCCTGACTATTGGCGCATTTTCAATACAATGCCTACCTGCAACGCGCTTAGGAGGTGGTTATTTGCTACTGTTACCTTTGAACCACAGATCAAGAGGTCATTCTGCAGGCTTGATGTTGAGAAGAATTGCTTGTCCTAAAACCGGCCGGGTCGTTGCTTTTGAATTGAGAACTACACCGCACCCAGAGACCTTTGCCACCCCCTTTTTCCTTGCTTCAAGAATCTTGAGCGCATCAATCTTTTTCTATGAATATCTCTCGAAGAACTTGTGTCAATTCAACAAACCGATCTCATCGTGCGTCGAGTTGTTCGTCATAATGAAGACGTCGTTGGGATGAAGTCGGCACATCTAGCCGTGAGCCCCACAATGATTTCATGTGCCTTGCAGAGCCGCTACAACATGCCAGGGTCGTGCTGATCGTTTGATGTCATCTTAGGGTCGAACCAGCTATCGCATATGAGTCTGACGTATCACGTAGCCAATGGCTTGCATGCACTGCCTCCAAATTGACCAGCAGCGATGCTGTAGTCGCAAAGTGAAGCCGACTAGCCAGCTAGCCAGCAGCATCAGCCAGAAAACTGGATTGGGGTATTGCACGCAATGACGAAAGCTGGACGACAGCATATCCAACCTGCTCAAGGTAACAACAGATAGAATCATACCAGCACATTGATGTATAAGTATAAAGAGTCGACATGTCGACGTTTTCCAGACTGTGAACTGTCCTTGGCATCAATCCAATTCACAAGCCTTTACAACTCATACTCTAGACCTCAACTTTAAAAATCACAGACAATCACCCAATTTCACTCAAAATGGACTCCCTCAAGAACGCCGCCCAGAACAAGCTTGGCAAGGACTCTCAGCCCGGCAACAACGTCGAGCGCTCCGCCGATAACGCCGTCGACCAACGTATGAATCACCCCTTCGCTGCTCGTCAACAGCCGCACCGCTCCCCGATTTGAGATCAGAGTATGCTAACTAGGCACATCAACAGAGGTCGACAACGCAACCGGCCAGGCCGGCGTGCCCTCATCAACCAACAACACCATCAACGATGCTGTTAACAAGAAGGTCAACGAGAAGATCCCCGGCGGCAACTAAGCCTAGGGAGGGAATGATACCACGAACGTCAGCAGTGTAATTACCATGTATATTACGAAGAGGGATATGTACAGGAAAGCGCGTTAATATTTACGATCCAAGATTCCTCATACTCCTATTATACTGCTCCAATATCTACCTGCACGTGCATGTGCATGGGTATGTGGTGAACGCAAGCCCACGCCCCCCTCCGAACACGGCCCCTCCCCGGTCAACTACGCCCACTTCGCAGCGCTGAGAGCACCATACTGCGCCGCAGTGATGGGCAGCACGCTGCCGTGCCTCAGCCCCCCGGGGAAGTCGGCCGTGCTGGCGTTCGCCCAGCCGCTGTTGCTCCGGGGGTTCGTCGTCGTAACGGGTGCATAGCCGTTGCCGCCGTAGTAGTCGACCAGCAGGTTCACCTTGCCCGCGGCCTTGTTGTCCCAGTACGCCGCGGGCCCTTCGGTCTGCGCGCGGATGTAGGCGCCGCTGCCGCCGGGCCGCGTCCAGGTTCCGTTCAGGCCGGTTGTTGAGTACTCTACGAAGACGTTCTTGAGCGTCTCGTCCTTGAGGAAGCGGAGGTAGGCGTTCGTGTCGCTGCTGCCGTAGGGCAGGATGTTCAGGTCGATTATGTTGGTGGGGGCGTAGTCGATGTAGGTTGCTGGTGCGCTGAAGGTCTTGAAGTCGCTGGTGTCTGTTTACTTGGGTCAGTGGATGCTCGGAAAGAGAACTCTGAGACCATCTCGCTGGGCTGGCACAAGGAGTGTAGCTCATTGAGAATTGTGCTCGGATCAAGCCATCAGGCTTGAGACCAATGGCACAGGAGGCGGGGGGGGGGGGGGGGTGGTTGCATACAGGCAAAGCGGATCTTGATATTCGATGGGGTGCCGGTGTGGGCGGTGTCAGAGGCCGCATAGAATTTAGAAGCCCAATGGACCAGGTACTGGCCCTTGTTGGCATCCCAGAGAGCCTCCGGAGCCCAGACCATGCCGGCAGTCTTGTCCTCGACCTGAACCAGCCTCTCGTTCTTCCAGTTGATCAGGTCGGTGCTCTCCCATACGAAGATCCCCCTCGAGCCGGTCCTCTGCGCCGCGTCCCAACTCGTCTGTAGCTTGGTCAGTATTAAGTTAATCAATACTTGAGTCGCGCTGCCGCGTTCGCAGTATGGTCACTCACCTTGCCGATGTCTAGATCCGTACCGACGATGTACCACTTCTTTCCGGCCTCAGCGCCACCGCCAGGAACTATCGCGGGGTCACGGACACCACCGGTGCCTGCGCTGGGCACGATCACCGCTTTGCCACCGTTGAGCGCCTTGAACGAGATCGCATCGTTTCCATTGCTGAGATAGAAATAAACATCCGGCTCGTCACCGAGGAAGAAGGCACCAAGGTAGCCCGTCAGACTCGGATCAGCCCGCCTTTCCGGTAGCCCGAGCTCCCTGAGGTCCAGGTGTTGAGGGCTGCGGGCCACCAGTGCCAGTGAGGAAGTGGCAAGCAGCAATGCTGCGGTGACGGTCTTCAGTATTGATGGCATCGTCGTGTCTTGTTTGACAGTAGCACGCGCGGAACTACAAGGTGTTGACGCGGTTACGAAGGACGGGGTAAAGGTTGTGGGAGAACAGGCACCATCGGAAAGTTAAGTAACACGCATTGGGCGTGCACCACGCCTTTCACCTTCTGTGAACTCCACCATCTATCGTGACCAGTTCAGGCGGGCCGCGGTAATATTAAGGTTACATTTAGGCGATCCCCATGATTCAAGCTATTTTGGTTGCGGTGAAACGAAAACGCCGACGACTCATAGCTGAAATCGTGCCGGAAAAACAAGCACGTTCCTGCAGAGCAATAACGGACCTAACCCACACGTTTATTAGGCGACACATCTCCGGCGCCATTGTACAGGCTTACACCGAGCTGTGCCTCGTGACCAGCAAAACTCGGTGGAATGATCCAAGCCGGTAGAGGTCCATCCGCCTGGCTCTGTAGCGGGCCAATAGAGGACCGCTGGGCCCCGGACTTTTATTGACAGGCCTTCTCCACAGCGAAGGCAACGGCTCCGTGGTCCCCGCAATTAAAGCTGCAGGAGGCTGGCAATGACAGATGCCAAGCCTTCGCGCGTTGTGGGGGTGTTCGCATTGAACGCGCTCGGTACATGCCGAGGTTATCAAGGCACTGATTCCTTGGAAGGACCGTCATCCATGCCAGACAAATCCCGTTCCTCGCCTAGCTCAGTTTCTTCATGTGTGTGGTTGTTCTTCGTGCACAGGAGGCCGTCCCACCGGTCAGGATTAGACTCGTGAAGCACCGAGTTGAAGGCAGTTCGACGGGTCTCCAATGCGCGGGCCGAGATGGATGTCTCCTGCGAGTCGAGAAGATGACTGATGTCTTCGTCGGCAGTCTCATCACGCGACCGTGCTTTCTGAATGGGCTCGATATCCTCAACGAAGCTTCCGAAATTCCTCTTGAGTAGCTGGCTCCGTGTATCTTGAGTGGCCGGATTTTGGCTGCTCTCGGACTCCTCGAGAGTGAGATCTATGACTTGATGTTGCCGACTGGTGCAGTCGTTGTCATGAGGACTATTCCTGTTATCATGGTATTCGTGGGTTACTGAGGCAGTGGTCGCTTGGCTCGATGCTGCCCTCTCATCGCTGCGAGGAACTTGCTCATGATTGCTATCCATGCCAGGGGACAATGCCTTGGCAACTGGAGGTGACATCCCAACGGCTGGGGATGACTGTATGCGAGACTCAGCAGAGATCTGAGTCTCTTGTTGCTCAATATCTTCTATCTGCAGCTCGGAAGCCAATTGAGCCATGTGTTGATCATGATCAAAGACATTACCCGAGCAGTGCTCACCGAATAAACCCTCAATGGTGATTCCTAATGCAAGGGTTAATTTAATTCACCTGAAGACGACCGGTGCGTGCCATTACCCTGTCTAATCCACCGAGTCGTATCAACTGTGCACGGCCAGATATCTTTCGGCTTCAACGCTGAAACCAAGTGGCACAATTCGCCGTAAGAGGAGTGGCGGGAATAGGGAAATCTAATCCTGTTTGTTAGTGTGGTGACGGGCCTGTGTCCTCGATTCTCCTCCGCGGCGGCCACAAGAGACCGGTATACTGTGTGTAGGTCATGCTCGTCCGATTCATTTTCTTCCACAAGACTCAGCACAAGAGGGTGCTTGGCCGAGATAGTACTCGTTAGGAAATTCTGTAGCAGAGATTTGGTGGCTTTGGGCGTGTGTTGGTCCGTCTTCACGCTGGATACATTCAGTTAGCGTTCTGGATGGATATTCAGTGGCGTAGAATCCTACCTTTCGAGCCATTTACGGAGATCTTCAGTAGCCAGAACGACTTGATCCGATTCTTCCAGATCTCCAGCTCCGCCGCCGATACCAACCTCTACCATATCATCCTCGCCCCGGTGAGCAACAATGGGCGTGATCCAGACCACATTTCCAGTCGCCGTCTTTTGCATTATCGGGCAACCGGACCCCTTTTCGCAGCTGTGTATTCGGACATTTGGATTTCGGGTTAAGCAGCCAGGGTGAAACCGATTACCACATGGGAAACCAGCCAGAGCTGGTGCTTCAGGGCTCAGGTGGAGGTAGTTGTTTTCGTCGTCTAGCTTAACTCGAAGGGATTCGTAAACCTTCATTTTGTAGTCATCGACATGTATCTACATATCGATATCAGCACTGGCCCGAGAAAAGACTTGGGTAATGTCATGAGCGTACCTGGGTGTTTAGGGCCTTGGCCAATGCGATCCATACATCCTCGTATCCATAGGTCCAAGCAGAGAAGTAGAAGAGGGTATCACCAGGATACTTGTCTACCTTCTCAAGCAGCTCGCGCAGGCCGTCCGCTTTTGTCTGAAACTGAACGTCTTCAGTGAAGCTCGTGTCCAGGTATATCTTATCCAAAGTCTTCAGCTGTCTCGAATCTCGTCCAAATGTATACTCAACCATGCAAGGATTCCGGACCAGGGCGTCAACATGCCAAGGCTCGCTCCTGATGTCTCCCGTGTACAGTACAGCCTTCCCATCTCCCTCGAAGACTAACAAAATCAGGTACGATCGCTTATATCAGGGGTACAAGTCACTCACGGAACATGACGGCACCGGGGCAGTGGTTCGCATCGAGGAGTGTGACTCGCACGGTGTTGTTTGGGGCAAGTTCAACATCCGTCGGCGTGTTCAGTGGCAGAGCTTTCTGAGGGGTATCAGCCTCTGACGACAAGCTACGGCCGCACGGGGAAGGCTCACCAGGCGGTTCCTTTGATGTCTGTAGGTAATTTCCTCCGCCTCCAATATCCCTTGGGCAAAGTTGATGCGGGAGGCTTTGCGTTGCAGCTTCAACAGCATTGCCCTTGTTGCCGCCGAGCAGTAGACAAGACGGCCCTTGAAGGTGTCGAGCCCAGCTATGTGATCGCTGTGGATGTGACTGATGAAGCATGCCAGCGGAGGGTCGTCCACGACGTTTCGAAAGAAGTCCACTGTTCAAGAGTCAGAGAAGGCGCCTGGGCAAAAGGGTCAAGAGATGCACACCCCTAATCCCAGGGAACTCTCTGATTATGCCGTCGAATGTGGACATGGTGAAAGGAGTTTAGCGTGTTATGAGACGTTCTAGTATGTGGTCTCGATCGCCGCTTCGGAAGGTGACGATGACAAGCCACACATGGACAGCGACGGTGCACAAGTATCAACGGCCGTGACGCATGGACGGGTCGGAGTCGCGGTTTCATGGCAAGATGCAAAGAATAGCAACAGTGGTGTCACGAGTCTGTCGACCCCAGCAACGCAGGAGTGAGCCCATGTGGTTTCCAAAGTTGATGCAGGAGAGTTGATGGAGCTGTTAGGCTGGTGTTCTGTGCTGCGAGCAGTGAAGGTCGGTCTGTCTGCCTGCTCGGGCATGTTCTCCTGACGTAGGGTTTGACCCCGAACCCTTAGGGTTATCAGGTCAGAGAGAATAGGTGAAAAAAGGGGGGGGGGGGGTTGGAGTTGCCCATCGCCAGAATTTCAATTCACACTCAGTATCAAGCGCCATTACTATGAGTATCTTTTTCCCCGGACAAACTGAGTAAATCATTGAATTTGATAAGTCCGAAAAATTACGCAGCTTATGTGTTGCGAAGAAGTAGCCTCTGTAAACGCAGTGTGGCCTACTCCTGTGTCACTCCCTCATCCACTGTAACCTACCGGAAACCAGCACGGTGACTTAAGTTTGAGGGACACAGATGCGGACCGTGGATTTAAGCCGATTCAAGCGAAACCCTTAGTTCCGCTTAAACCGTGTCTTCTAAGTGGCTTGTTAATCAGATGTCATCCTCGACGGAGTTTACAACGGCAACGGAGGTAAGCAGTAGCCGGATGTGGCAATATGACGGGCTTACACATGGACGTAGGACAAACCACGGAGTACTGCGTCGCCCCTATTCCCATTGATGGTTCAAGATGGAAGACTATAAATATGCTACTTAACGCATGCTGCCATGCCACACGGTCGAGTCCTCCGCTCAGCTTTAGCCAACATTCTTCGAACGAAGGGCATCCTTTCAGCACCAATCCCCCAGCTCGAATTTAAACCCATTATCACTCTTCAGACAACCATCTTGAGTCCTCAAAGTAATGTCACAAAAGCGTATCTTCATGACCGGTGCCACCGGCTATCTCGGGCAGGTTCTGACAGAATTTGCCATCGCCGAGGGCTACACCGTCCGCGGGCTGTCGCGCGCCGAAGCCAACGATGCGAAACTCACCATGCTGGGCGCAACCCCCGTGCGCGGCGACCTCGAGACCCTCGACGTCCTCGAGACCGAGTCCAACCAAGCCGACATAGTGATGCACCTCGCCGATGCCCTCCTTAGCCTGGGCTTCGACACGCCCTACGACAAGGTCCTGGCCATCGACGCCGCAGCCGTAGACGCCATGATCACGGGCTTATTAGAGTCTTCAAATCCAGAGACCAAGACCCTCATCACAACATCGGGCACCATGATGGCACGCCCGGACCCGGACGGCGGGGAGACGGCCGAGGACGCGCCGGTCATGACCGAGTCGCCCATCACGCGGTACAAGGCGTGGGACCACGCCAAGGCCGCGGCGGCGAAGGCGGGCGTGAGGGCCCTGTGCGTGCGCCTCGCGCCCTTCGTCTACGGGCGCGGCGGCAGCGGCGTCAGGATGTTCATGGAGGGAGCCGCCGCGGCGGGGGCCGCGACGTACGTGGATGGCGGGTCCACGCGCACGACGACGGTGCACGTTGACGACGCGGCGAGGCTGTACCTGTTGGTCGCCCAGAAGGGCAGGGCTGGTGAGGCGTACAATGCGTCTGCCGAGACTCATGTTACCATGAAGGAGCTCCAGGGGGCTGTTGGGCAGACTCTGGGCGTGCCTGCGTTGGACCTATCCAAGGAGATCGCGTTGACTAAGATGCCGCCTTTCCTTGTCAATTTCTTGGTCATTGAGAACAGAGGCTCGAACAAGAAAGCCGTATCGGAATTAGGCTGGCGCCCTACGGAGCCGGGTATCGTGGAGGATATTCTGAAAGGCTCGTATGTTGATGTTGCGAAGAATCTAGAGAAAAGCGAATGAGCGGATGGGATATGGCTGATTCTTAAACCAACGTGGAGACACCGGGCCATGTTGCAGTTTTAACAGCAGTAAAACATTATCGTTTCAACATTCATAGGATGAACGAGGCTATCGTACATAATCACCCCCCCTGGGCTTAATACCTGCGCCTATTATTTACAGAATTTGCATCGAGATCTCGATCAGCTCTTCGCTCTAGCGGTGGTAGACGTCGTCGTGACCTTCTCAAGGTCACGGTCCGCCGACTCCTCCTCCCCAATCGCCTTGGGCTTCTCGGTGAACTTCTCGAGGTCGTTCATCGATTGCTCCGTGTCGTTGTACCTGCTGTACAGCAGCCAGAAGATGATACCAGCAAGGAAGCACGAGACGCACAGCCCGGTGTACATCCAGAGCAGCTTGGGGTCGACGGCCGTGGGCGAGAGGGCGATCGAGAGGGCCGAGCCGAACGCGTTGGTCAGCAGGAACAGCGACATGATGAACGACTTCATGCTCGCGGGGGCCTTGGTGAAGGCGTACTCGAGGCCGGTGATGCTGGCGAAGATCTCGGAGAGGCCGATGAGCAGGTAGGCGGGGGCCTGGATGGCGACGTGGATGTCGTTGGGCGCGTAGGTGCCGTCCGACTGCAGGGCGGCGGGGCAGGCGGCGACCTGCTCGTAGCAGGGCCCGGAGTTGTAGATCATCTTCTGGACGCCGGCCGCGTATGCCATGGCGCCGCTGGCGAGCATGAAGCCCCAGAAGATGCGCGTGATCGGCAGCATCTTGAAGCCCAGCTTGTTCAGTCCGGGGTAGAGGAAGTAGTCGCAGATAGGGATGAAAATAATAATGGTAATTGGATCCCAATTCTGCATGAGATCGTTGGGGATTCCGTGGAGGCTCATCTGGCCGGCTTGCGAGATGAAGTTGTTGAGCATCTGGCTGTAGACCACCCAGTAGATCGGGTAGAAAACGAAGACCTTGCAGGCGACCAGGGCCCTCTTGACTTCCTCGACAAAGATGCTATCCCAGGTAATCTCGTACTTGCGGCCGGTGCAGAGCTCCTCGTGGTATTCGGGCTTGGCGGCGTCGTAGTTGCCCTTGTGGGTGAAGGCAATCCAGATGATTTTGAATGCCTTGGGGATAACACTCCCCTGGGGAGGCCGCAGCTTGTATTTCGACTTTCCGGCAACCAAAACCGCCATCCCGATGAGGAACATCAAGAACGGAAGGAGGTACGCGGCCCAGAAATCAACGTTAGCCTCGAGTTCGGTAGTAGCGATGCTGGAGAGACTGCCGATGTTGATCATCATGTAGAAAATCATGTAGATCCTCTTGATGGTAGTTGCGGGATCCACGATGACCCTCTCACCGGACTTGAGCGTCTTCACGAACGGCACCGTGTTGTCGTACTGCTCCGCGATCAATGGCGAAACGTTGGACTTGATGCCTCCGGTGCCCAGACCGATGACGATCATCGCCGCGATGAGGCCTCCCAGAGCAGCGCCATTCTCGATGGCGACGGGCAGGGAGGTCAGGAACAGGATCAGGTTTCCGACGATGTAGATAACGGCTGAGTAGAAGATGGTCCAGTATTTTCCTAGGTACTGGTCACTGACCACGGCGCCAAGCACTGGAGTCACGTAGCACCAGAACTGGAAGAAATTCGTCAAGCCTGGTGTGATCTTGTCAGCGACACGACGGCCGAAAGCGCGCGCCTGGGTTATACAAGGGCTGCTCACCTGTAGCTCCGCTTTGGCCCAGGCCAATGGCACCAGGAAGGGCGTCGTTGCGGCTATTCTCGATGTAGTTCTGAAAAGGGCCGGAGAGGCCGTAATACGTAAACCGTTCGCAAAGCTCGATGATGCAGACGAGGAAGGCGGCCCACGGCAGCTTGTCGGCGACCTTGCGCAGGTTCTGCTTCTCCTCGTCGGAGGGCTCGTCTCCGTCCGCCGTCACAAAGCTTGCAGCGTCCCCGCTGGAGAGACCCTGCTCGTGGCCGACTGGCTCGATGCCACCGGCCATGTCCTTGTGGTCCTTCTTGTCATGGAGGCGAGGCTCAACCGCGGTAGCATGAAGCCTGCATTGTCTTCATTAGCAAACCTGGTGGTTATCAACCTCGTGTGGTTGCTACGTACTCCGCTGCGCTCGATTCGTGGTCCATGGTGGGAGCGCTGTACACGACTGTGCGTGGGAACCCAATTTGACAGAGTCCCGGAGAGACTCGACCTGGCGTAAAGCTGCAGGGTGAACTTCAACGCCTGGACGGGATGCGACTTTCCGGTGACAGCGGAAGGGATAAATAGCCAAATGGCAGTGACTCAGAGAGCGCGGGTGTATCTTTAAAGACCGTTAGATGTTGAGAAACCCCGTGTGAAACAACTTAGGTGGGGCCCCTTTTATCAGTGTCGATGTAATACTCGCGCATAAAAGTTACCTCACACGGCCGTACCACGGGGATTTCTCGTCTGGGGCACCCGATGGTCAGGCCATCAGTGTCACGCACGGCTTGCAGGCGCTGGGTGGTTGAGGCGAACAGGGCGAGTCCCTGGGACCCACGTAGCAGGTCGGTCATGAGATGCTGGCATCCGGCCCGGAGTGCAACCCAGCGAGACTCGCCCGCATCCCATCAGTTACCAATCGGGCAGCTGCGAAGCCAGCTTGGAAGTGATCATCTCTGGATCGAACAGATCGCCCACTGATTGGCGACAACTGGCGCACCGTAATTCTCCGCGCCCCTATCTCGCGGAATTGCTGGCGACGAGAAATGAACCGAGGCAGTGGAGAGTCAGTTCGAGGCCGGAACCTTGCCGAGTAGGAGTCAAGGGGAGGGCAAAATTTATCACCGGGAACTGTGCAACGTTGCGTAGTTTATTCCTAGTCCGTATACGAAGTAGGGTGGGTTATGCAGCAGCTGCTGTAGGCGGGAAACACCCATCTCCTGTTTCATGCGTATTCTACCGTACGCTATTAGGCTGAAGGCTTTGTGGCGAGTTTGTGGGGCCTGGCGGCATTGACCGAAGCTTGATGGTGTTGGAGCCACTGGAAAGATCGGATCTTGAGCGCTCTCGCCAAGTTTATCTTGCCTCTTCTCCACATTAGCAAACGTACAACCGTCGAAGCTGAGGATCGTGGCCTACCTTTTGGTGTGCAGTACATAGCCATGTGTGTGTAATCGACTGCCGCACTCCGATCGATGGTAGCACAGCTAGACAGCCACACTTTCGGACCGCACCGAGACCAAGAGATCCGACGCCTTGGCTTCGAGAGCCGCATTCGACATCTTGGCGCGTAAGCAGTCTTGGATGCGCTACCCTGTGGTGGCTCCACACCGCACTGAGCGTCGCCCGGTGCCGCCTGGGCACCCAGCAAGTCCCAGGATCCCGGGTCCCCGGAACTCCAGGGTCTTGGGAAAACTCGCGTGTGGGCTCCAGCGCTCGCGTGCTCGCCCCCTTGCCGATCTCGGCCCCATTTGCCACCGACCCTCATGCACGACACGACATTCAATCACCGACCACTTGCAGTAGCAAATCATGGCCTCTAATAACTCACAAACTCCAGCATGCAGGTTGAAGCCTAACCTGACAGGCGCACAGGAAACACTCCTGGCCCGTCCTGCACGCGCGTGCACTGGATGCGAAGACCACCACGCCGATCCTCGACGACCAACACGCCGTGCGACTCGTCGAGCAGCTCGACTACGACTTCTCGAAATTGCGTGTGCATTCGCTCAAGGCAGCGGTAATTGCTCTACGTGCGAAATTTCTGGATCAATGGGCTTCTGAGTTCCTCCAACAGGCCCAGAATGACGGCGCACCGGTCACGATCCTGCACCTGGCCGCGGGATTGGATACCCGCGCGTTGAGGCTCCAGGGACACTGCAGCAAGGATGGAGCAAATACCCGTTGGATCGACGTTGACCTGCCGGATGTGATTGATGTGAGGCGCGGGCTTCACCTCCCGGAACCGGATAGCGACCGTATGCAGTACGAAATGGTCGGCGCCGATGTGACGGACGAGCTCTGGCTGGCAAAACTCGGGGTCCCACGCGACCGCAGGACGCTCGTCGTGTTCGAGGGTCTGACCATGTATCTGAAATCAGCTCAGGGCCGCATGCTTATCGAGCAGTTGACGAGTTATTTTGTCAAGGCACGAAACCAGATGGTATTTGACTGCTTCAACTGGTTCCCGATGATCGTCCAGAGGCTCGAGCCCATTATCGCCAGGACGGGGTCGACGATATCCTGGGCCATCAACGACCCGAAGGATCTTGAAGGGTGGCATCAAGGGCTGCATTTAACCGGTGAAATCCTGCCCGCAGATAACCCAGAGAACGTCAGGCTGCCCATCGTTGTGAGATGTTTCTGCTGGATAGTATCGTGGATCCCAACATTCCGAACCTCAGCCAGAAATCTCCGATACGAGTGGTGATGTGGACTGCCCCCAGGAAAATCCGTCTATTAGACTATTGGGACCTGCCCGAGGAGTGAAGGTTGCCCTTAGAGACAAACACTCCCTGTTGTGTTAAACATACAAGAAATGTCCCCCACACATAAACACTTTGCGACCTGGTCGCATTTTTGTCAACCCTCCACAAGAACCAATCTCCGCTTGACCTGCGCGGGTGAACCCTAAAAGACCAACGAGGAAAGGTGCCTCTCGTTCTAATATCTGGAAGAGAAAATGCCAAATGTACGCTGTTCATGCCTGGCCTCTCGGCCGCCCTGCTGAAGATTATAAGCCGCTTCAGACGCGGCGTCTGTCTTATCCATAACCGAGGAAGGAAACATGACAGCGCTCAGTGCTATGCTGAATGCCAATGTTCTCCCATACAAGCGTCCCGAAAGACCAAAACCTCACCATGCCATTAGGCCACTCCTCTTCTTCCCGAGCGGGTACAGCAGCAACGCGGCCAGCGACAGCCCCATGGCAATGCTGATGCCGATCTGGATGACCTGCAGCAGGATGGGCATCGCGTCGAGCTGGAGCTCGCCCAGCGGGAAGGCCTGGTTGTTGGCCGTGGTGTTGCGGACGATGGCGTCGGCCGTCTGCAGGCCCGCGGCCACGATGCCCGTGTTGGCCAGCCCGGACGGCACCTGCACGGTCATGGCGGGCACCATGCCCGCGGCCGCGAGGGCGAACCCCTGGGACGCGCCCAGGCCGATGCGGCTGCTGCGCCGGTTGCTGCTGCCCGTGCCGAGCCCCCGGTCGTAGATGAGGTGCTCCACCTGCCAGCCGAACTTGGAGTACAGGTTCCCCAGGAGGCCGATCATGAAGCCGCCCAGGGTGTGGGAGATGGTGAAGGAGCCGTGGAAGAGGTCGACTGAGAGGAAGTTGATTAGGTAGCCCATGAAGGATATGAAGACCATACTGCATTCATGTAAGTCAATGATTCGGTCACAAGGGGGCCAACGGTAGTGAGAGTGATGGAGGTATTGGGGGATATCTTACGCTGGGATCTGCCGCCATTTGGCTCCGCTGATGATGGCGACCTGGACCGAAAAGAAGGGCACAAAGAACAGATTCCACCGCCGGTCGATCAGGTTCTCGCAGCGTGGGTTGCTGACTGCATCATAGTCCATGTAACCATACAGCGTCGATCCGATGGCGATTCCATAAGCGAGAAGAAGCGAGTAAATCAGGGCGTACATCATCCTCGAGCCACCAGTGACGATGTTCTTGGTCATGATCTCCAGAGCAGCGTTGGTCATCCAGTAACCAGGCATGAGCAGGTTGATGGAGCACTGCGTGAGCGCCGAGTAGCAGAAGATGCGGGACCCGTCGGCGCCCCGGATCGAGCCCAGCATGCGGCCGAGGAAGGACATGAGGATGGCGGCCGTGACCTCGAAGATGAGCGCGTACAGCGGGTGCGAGGGCGCGAACTTGAGCTGCATGACGCCCAGCAGGCTGCCCGTGATGAAGGCGACGGGCAGGTCGATGAAGCGGGCCCGGTACGCAAAGGGCGCGATGCCCACGGCCGCGAAGCCGAAGATCATGAACATGAACCACACGTTGTGCCCGTCGTTGCGCTGCTCGATGTGGTCCAGCCGGCGGATCCCCTCGGCGACCGAGATGCGCCCGTGCAGCACGTGCTTTTACACCTCGTGCGCGTCCAGCATCTTGCCCACGTGGGTGCCCGCGCCCTGGACCAGCTTCACCTCGGTCGGCTGGTAGATTCCCTTGCCGTCGACGTCGTCTGGGCTGTCGAAGGCGAGGATGATGTTGTCTGGGACGTAGAGCATGTATATCTCCATGTCCAGGGCGCGCGCTGCCATCTGGATGTATGGCACGATCCTGTGCGTGGGCGAGCCGTAGACTAGTGTGGCCTTGCACAGCTTGGTGATGTACCGGCGCCTGGTGGGTATGTCGCACTGCTCCTCGGACATGGTGATGTAAACTTCGTCCTTTACTCCGATTCCCACCGGTGGCGGAGGACTCCTCGTTGGCGGCATGGGATGAGCGTCTGCCGAGTGTGTAGAGAACCGATATGTCGGGTAGTTCGTCCTTCCACTGGCGCCGCGGCGGTCGTAGCGGTCGTCGCCAAATACCGAATTACGCGGGCTCTCATACCAGCCGCTCTCCATTGGCGGTGCACCGCGGATGGTCGGGCTGTCGTTGAACGAGGCCTGCCTGGTGACCGCCGGAGGCAGATGGGCCAGCTCAGCCTCGGGGTCGACTACCATTCCCGCTCTCTTGTCTCCGTCTCTTGTCATGTCTTTGACAAGGAATTCTCTTACTCTGTGCACAAAGGCCTTGAGTCTGCTGGTTGCGGAGGGCATATGAGAATGTACCGTCGAGGTATGTGATAAAATTGAGAAGGCACGCTGGTTAAGGTCTTGGGCATCTGTTATGGGCTTGAGCACGGAGTCTGGGGGGCGACAAGTTTTCCTGAAACTCGTAGAGTGCTATCCTCAGTTCCCAAAGTAGAGCAGACGGAGATCGACGGGTAATTGCAATGTTGGAGCCAAGGCCCAGATGTAGAGAGATGGCAAGTCGCACAGGTCTTGGCAGGGGTTTACATTGACAAGCTGGCTCAGTAGACTTCATCTCGATCTTCCCAATACTATTGGGAGTTGCCGCCGGCGTGGCAAGACGATGTGACCGAGCTCAAAGCACTTGGCAGCCTCGCCTCTCAGATACCAAGACTCGAAATGTGTTGCGTGTGATAATGCCGCGGGACGTGTACAGCCGCCACTCGGGTTTTGAGGCACTCTGTCATGATCTTGATGAGGAAGGGGCAGTTCCTAGCGGTTCTCTCCACTTGCTTCTACACAAAGACGCATGTCTTCCTCAACAAAGTCAGCCTCACGACACGAATGGTCGGATCTTGCCGTCCTTGTTGTTGACTGTGACAAGATGGCTGCTTCAGAATTGTAGAGCGGGAGTTCCTCTGGTAGAGACGATCTTTGACTAGAGGAGATGGAAGACATACTTGGTCCGCCGTCACATATTTGTTGGCTTCCAGGTGTCATCGCCGAGTCTGGACTACTGACCATGATGCAAAATCCACCTGGACTTGTGATAGTCGACTTGTGTGTCTAGTGTAGTGAGGCCAGGGATGCTCGTGTATACGAGTCAACGATCAGTATTATCGCATGTGCTCAATGTCTCGCACAAGCCCATGCGAATCGAGTCTTTACGACCTTGGTCTAGCGCTTCGAGATGTGATGGAAGTTCTCGAAAGGTAACATATTCACACTAGTAAGTCAACAATTAAGCAGCAACATGATGCCAAATCTCCGCGATGCGGCCGCCCGAGTTTCCCGTCACTCAAGAGATCGGAGGACGTGTTTGAGACTGAGATGGGACGATGAAAACCGGTGGCCATATCTATATTTTTGGAGGCACCCGGGCGCAGTACTAGGGGAAGCTAAAGTTTTCTTTGCCATGAATCCAACTGACTCACTCACTCTGTTGCCAGCCGATGTGAATTCCCACTGAAGCTGTCAGATCTTGCGGAGAACATGGGATCGTGTCGACACAGCTTTTGGCCATTCAAATCCCTGTTAGTGTGGAAGGCCACGAATCAGAGCAAGCTTCAAACCTTGATACTAAAAATAAAGATACCACGACAGTATATCACGGTAAAGTGGACCATCTCAGACGCTCTCCCGTGGACCTTTGCGGAACGGGACTCTGGAGGCCAAAGCACCGATAGCAACCCCAGCTCACTGTGCCTTGCAATGTACGATCAAGATTGTGTGCTACATTGCCACCTAGATATTCTGTGCAGATCACCAGGCTCAGGAATCATCGTTGTCCAACTTTTCTTGCGATGAAGAATTTCTGTCCATAGTATTTCAAGCAGTGTTGCAGTGACGACGAGCGACGTATCGATGTCACGTACGCCATAGGTCCCCGAGCATTGCCGGAGATTAATATCGCCAAACCTTCCCCTACGGCCGCAGCCCCCCATGGCCCTTGCCGTTGCAACCCGCCTGGCCCTGTTGTGAAACACTCCCAAGCAACCAGGCACTCTGTCCCCTGCAAGATAGTAACGCGTGCGGCGAAGCGGCTTGATTTCCCTCGCATCCGCGAGACGTGAATTGCTACCAGTTGGCCGGAGACAACAGGTTGCTGCCCGTCGCCAAGTCTGCTAGGCCAGACTATGTCGTTGTTTCCAAGCCCTACGGGCCTACCGTGCCTATTGGCAGCCTCTCCCGAACACGCCGACTCAATTGAGTCATGGTGTGATCTTACCGGTTAACTCGAGCCGCCTTCTTCTCTTCTCTTGAGGTCGCCCAGAGCCTTGCCGGTACTCACATGCCTCAACCTACGCCCAGGAAACGCATGAAGTTCTCGGCCGAGTGCCTCTAGGCTCGCCTGCGGTAAGGTGTCCAGCTTCATGCTTCATATCAAATCCTCAGCATTGATGATCCGCCCGCCGATGGGCCGCCCGCCGGCGGCGAGCAACCGTTAAACGCCATTCTATCACCGCCAGGCGTTCTAGACGAAGCATTCGAGGAATCGTTGCTGTCTCCAGCCACGATGATCATGGGAGAATCACTGAATTGTTGGATCGAGATGTGAGGAGGCTGTAGAAATATAGAAACAATATTTAATTCAACACTCGTTGCCCGTAACTTCATCCAACAGGCTCGAAGAACTAAAGGTCTACACCCTCAGGTCTCTCCACCACCCAGCTGTCTATCGGGAACCGCAGCCCGCGATCGAGCTCTCTCTGATCGCTTCCTGCCCACAATTTCTCGGGCGCCGGAACACTGTCAGTCACTGGTTGAAACATGCCATCCACACCCTAGTCCGCCGAGATGCTTCCCCGGCCCATGAAACCAAGGCGGGTCCTGCAGCAAAGTCCAACAACGAGTCCTTCAAGAGCATCAGGAACTTCGTCTACGTTTTTGTCCATCGCAACGACTCGGCCGCGGTCGAGGAGAACGATACCGAGCAGGATGCGCTCACGCACCGCGACCTCAGGCGCTTCCCTGGTGGATACCAGCTTGGTGAGCGTCACCTTGACTACACCGGCGGGTCTCGAGTGTTCCCTCAGCGAGGAGCGATGACAGTCCTCTGCCGCCGTTCGATTCGGTCTTAGTGGACGGAATTTACATTGTTTCACTTAATGGCACACGTTGAAAGTCGCTCCTGCACCCCTCGCTTGCTCCTCTTTAACGCCAACCAGATTCGATAGTAGAAGGTTCTTTAGACCCATGATTGCTGACATTGTGTGTCGTTACTGTTTTAGTGAACTGTGGTGATGATGAGCCTCGACCGGTATCCCAGCCAGATCTCAGTGCAACTGCATTCAGGAATGGGAACAAGGTCAAGGAAAAGTATTTATGGGAAGTTCCCGATGAGGATTACGAGTTGCATGAGGTCGAGTTCCGGGCCAGAGAGCGAAAGAAGCCGATTTCCTGGTGATGAACGTACGAGTCCCCTCAAAAAGAAGGCACAAATTTGTCCGCGCTGGCCGCTGCCTGTTCATGGAGGTAGATGATGCAGTGCTAGGCTATATGATGGATTCTGCTGTTCCTGCACTATATAACGAGCTGGTTGGGCACCTAGTCTATTATGCAGAAAGCGGTTCACATACTTCCAGCTTCAATCCTCAAAGTACAACAGCATAGGTGTGAACTGCTGTTTGCTTCAAGGGAAAAAAATGCAATTAGATCCTGAAGGTTCCATACTTCAAAAACTTGACCATGATGACCGTTGGTGCTAGCATAGGCCCAACATATCCTAGAACAAGCGCCTCGTTATCTGTATTAAAGAATATAACAGAATGTCACCGGTGATTGTCTGGTATGATCCATTGTTCCTACATGCTACTGTGGCCTGAGGGCTACGTGTCTGCGCTGCATTAGATGTATCAGCCCCTATGTTGGCTCTCCTGTCAGGCAGGCGCAAGATGTTCAAGAGATCAAGATCACGCGAGTTGATTTCGGCTGCTGATTCCCGGCCATTTCCAAAAGTCAGGTCCATGAAGACTCACAACATGCCAATGCTTGGCTTTGCCACAGAGCCAGTGATAAATTGCGTGACTTTATTGATGGAACTTACGGCTGAAGAGCAACAAGTTTCGCCGTATTGATATATTCAGTGCTACCAACCCCCTAATCGCTTCCTCCGTCACCAAGAGTCAAACCAGGGAGTCAGCCGTGATCTGGGATCAACGATGCTGTGACTGTGTGAGAGCAGTTGAATTGCAAGGTACAGAAACCGTGACGATACACTTGGCATATTGTGTATATGGACTGTCGGACCGGGTGAGCCTTATGAACGCAGTCGGAGGCCCTCTTCCCGTATCCGAGAGAGCTCGACAGAACGATTTTGCGAGGGAGTACCAGGCTGCTGTTGCTGTCGTGTGTCGTCTTCTTGCCGTATCCTTTCGAGCCCAAGAACAGCTCCTTTTGTCTCTGAGCTCAAATGGTGAGCACGAACAAAGAAGTTAGAGATAAGAGAAATTCCGGCGACAACAACACACTGTTCGAGAGCACTCAATTAGCTCAGGGGACACTGGAGCCGGCTCCACCGGCTTATCTGGGCACATTGTGATTCGACGAGCACCTACCATGATCCATACCGCGCGTAAGCTTTGGAAATATACGCGTCTTATAACATCCTGCACATCCACCGGCAACGTAGCAATAAAGTCCACGTTTGCAGTGGCGTGTTCACCGTTGAAATGAGCTGCGAGCTCCTTGCCTATCTGGGCAGATAGCCCGCTGTTGTTCGCGACCATCTGGCCTTGGAATATGACGCCACCAACGACGACTATGATGGCTGTGGAAATCGACCGCAAAAAGCTCATGGTCGAAATAACAGCAGCCGTGTCAAGCGCCGTCGCCGTCGCTTGTGCAACAAGGAGCGGCGGCTCCATGTTGAAGCCGACGCCGACCCCTGTAATGATCTCATAGATGACAAGTTTGGTAATGCTCTTTTCGAATGCGAGGTTGATGAACAGCCCAGAACCGAGTGTGAGCAACACTTGGGCTCCGTACATGATTGGTAAGTAGATGCCCGTCTTTTGTATGAATACTCCGGTACACGCGGCCGCAAGGGAGCTCGACACAATGAGGGGAAGGAGATGGAGGCCAGATTCCAAGGCGTTGGCCCCAAGCACTGACTGCGAATAGAGGGGGAGGTAATAGGAGAGGCCGATCAAGACCGAGAAATTGCAGACGTAGACAAGATAGGCCGCTACTGTCGAAGCGTTTGAGAACAAGCGTAGTGGGACGACCGGATTTCTTGCTAGCTTCCACTCGTTGAGGAGAAACAGTCCCAAGACTACTGTGCCAAACGTGATGAGGCAGATGACAGCTGCGGACGACCACGGGAAGGTGACGCCTCCGAACTGGACCCCGAGTAGGACCATCAGAGCGGATCCGACGATGAGGAGGCTGCCAGTCCAGTCAACTGCCTTCAGACCAGCCACTACAGGAGTGTTGGGCATAGGTATCTTGAGGTATAGCAGCTGGACAACAAAGACTAGGGCACCAATAGGCACTGTGGTGTAGTGGAACATTAGCCAACTCTGGGGGAGAATGAAAACGATATGTGTTGGCGGCTACGTTGAGGCAACGGAACTTACAGTTCATCCAGAAACACCACCTCCAGTGAGCCCTGGTAGTGAACACTCCACCGAGGACCGGCCCCACCGCTGTCCCAACCGCCCACATAACGGAGGTGACAGCGAGATACAGGCCGCGGTCTCGCATCGAAAAAGTATCGCAGACAATCACGTTGACCAGTATGCCCATCCCGCTGGCCCCAATGCCCTGAATACCGCGGCCAGCAATGAAGGCATCCATGTTGGGCGCGAGCGCACACAGCAAGCTACCGGCAAAGAAGAAGGCCTGGGCAATGAGCATGATTGGCTTGCGGCCCCATATATCAGCCACGGAGCCCCAGACCGGCGTCACGGCCGTGCTGCCCAGGATAAATGCACCGCCGACCCAGATATATCCCGAAGACGACTGAAACTCGGCGGCGATGGATGGTACCGCCGGCGTGACCATGGTCAGGTCTAGCGATGACAGTAACACGGACAGGCATAGGGGCGCCATGATCAGCGCTATCGCCATTCCGGACGGTTTAGCAGTGAGAGTCTCTTGCTGAGCGACTGCTCCGGCGGCGGACCAGCTGTCGGCACCATCGTGCTGGCTTTGGCTGCTGCTGTTGATGCTGTTCATGACGTGGTCCGTCTGGCTATGTTGAGGCATGTGCAGCATGCTGGCTGTGGGTGCAGCCTCGATTACCGTTGCGGACGCCGAAGCCATGGCGTAGATAAACAAAGCCTGGTTACTTTGCTGTCCCGGTAGCTTGGGTGATGCGCCGCAAATGTTAGATTCCTCGAGGACGATCGTGGGTGCCAATGAGAAGTCTCGTATGCTATCGGCCGGATGCAACGCAGGCTGATCTTTTCACGTGTTGTGGACCACAAGCGTGGTTCGGTGGTGAGATGAGAATGAGGCTTCGGCTGACAGTTGTCTTACCGGACGAATTAGTCATATGACGTTTTAATATGGCGATGTGACTGGGCATACAAGTTCTTGGCATGGATACGAAGGACTGTCTCAATCGGGAAAAGCCACCTCTTTTGTTCTCCATGGCCAAGAAAGTGAAGTACAGATGTCTCAGATCTGAGATTTTCACAAATAGGTGAACCCATTTGAAAGAGTGTGAGATAATTCTTATATGTGAGTTTGACTGTACAAGTTCGTGTCTTCATACGCATTATGTATATGTACCAGAGATAGCCTACCCATCAGTTGGACTGTCTGCGAAGCATCACCTGCAAAACGAAGTATGAAACCACACCTGTGAAACACATCCCGCTGATGACACCGAATCCCATGAGATACTTCGGCGCATCAACATCAGGAAACAAATAAGCCCCATAGATCTGCGCCAGATTCCCCATTGCATTAACAATCGCCAGACTGATTCCTCTGACCTCATGATTCATCGACCCGAAAGTCGTGGATGCATACGCCAGCGACAGCGCGTTAGATGCCCACAGCGCACTCGCCATGATGACAAGCAGTGCGTACCGCGCGTGGAAATTATACACGGCGCACGTGACGATACTGCAGATCATCGCGACGGACATCCACACCGCCAGAGAGAGACCACGATACTGCGGAACGCGGTCCATGAAGATGCTGTTGAAGAAGGTGCACACGAACGCGGCGATATAGATCGGGACGGTCATGTACTGTGTCACGGAGCCGGAGTAGCCGAGCCCCTGGACAAGGGTCGGGTAGAAGTAGGACAGGGTCGAGGATCCCACGATAGCCATATAGCCGACGACGAAGACCCAGGTGCGCCAGTCGACGATGGAGCGTTTCAGGGCTGCGACGTGGCCGAGCTTTTCCTCGTGGCCCTGGGTATTTGGTCGGCCGTACGCGAGGCGCTTTATCGCCAGTTGGCGTTCGCTGTCCGTGAGGCGTTTGGTGTTCTCGGGGAAGTCTAGAAGCAGGAAGGAGGATACAATGGAAAAGCCGGCTGTTGCGGCGCCTTCAACCTGTTCAGATAGTTGTGTTAGAATGTGAAGTGGGTATCCAAGAATATTGCCTGTTCATTGTGACTCACGATGAACAGCCATTTCCATCCGGGCAGACCATGGACACCGTCAAGCCCGTCCTCAATAGCCCCCGCAATGAGGCCACCAAAGGCCCCGGACAGGATAGCAGCTGAGATGTACACCCCAAACCTTTTGGCCTGCTCGTTAGGCTTGTACCAACTCGACAGTGTGAGCAGCACACCAGGGGCAAACCCGGCCTCAAGGACACCCACGACGATTCTCAGTCCGATGAGAGCCTTATAGTTGGGGACCCAAGCCATTGCGATAGTAACACAGCCCCATAGGAACATTATAGTCGGGAGGAAGACAGAAGGCTTCGTGCGAGCGAGGATCATGTTGGAGGGGACCTCGAAGACGACGTAGCCCACGAAGAACACTGTGAGGGCAATGCTGTATTTTGTAGAATCCATATCTAGGTCGTCGGTCATGCCGGCTGTTTTGGCGTTGCCGATGCTGTAGGGGAGGTGAATGGTCAGTTCTGGAGACTCAACCAGCCGTGTGTCATTCAGATCTTGTTGGGAAAACTCACTTTGTACGGTCCATGTATGACAGCAAGTACATTCCCCATATCGCAGGAAGCAAGTAGAGGTCGATCTTTCGCACGAGCTTGCGCTCCTCGGCGGTGTCTGGCACGTATTCGTCGACGCCTCCGAGCTGATGAGGCTTGGGCAATTCGAGATAGGCATCTTCGTCATGCTGGGCGTCTGCCTTGCCCGTATTGGGATCCATTGCGTATGGGACAGAAAGAGATACCAAAAAATGGGTTCCTCACAGGTTAACCAGGACAAAGATTTCGAGACTGGCTGGATGCAGTAACAAAACGAAACCAAACAAAAAGGGGGCCAGAACACGAACAGGAGGAACGAGGCTTGACGTCTTGTTTTAAAATTACGTTGACCGACTCGAGGCTGCCACTGCTCCTAACGAACTTGTGACCACGATAGGGAAAAGTGTTCAAAAGTGAATTAAATATACTAGACCGTCGAAGCATGGATCTACACTATCTAGGTACAGGGGCACATTCAAGCTCAAGTCCTAGTATACCAAGCCTTCCCGGTTTCCTGGGCTTCCGCCAAACTGCCACTTGTGCAAGGTGGTTCGATCCCACGGACTACGCACTTCCCTCCAGTGCCTTGCATCAACCCCCTGGGCAACTCGTCGTCATGAATCTGCAAGTCTAACAAATGAACGCCTGCCCCGGACAATCCCGGTTAAGACTCCTCGGTCAGATGCCGCCTCGACCCCAAGAATGAGAAGCCAAACTCCATCTGGGGCCCCGCGTCTCCACAGAACGCTTTGGAGTGGCCCCATATTGGACGAGCCCGGGTGAGCTCAAAGTGGACATCCCGTTCGTAACAGGGGCGGCTTTGGGCAGCTCCGGGGGTCCCCCGGTCAAGTTCAGGCGCAGCTTGTGGAACTCTGGGCCATGACCTCGAGACGCGGTCTATGCGCAATTGTCGGTGTCCCTTGCTCAAGAGTATCGGTCCGATGCTTTGGGCCGCCTTCTGACGGCAGCAGTGTTTTCGTTTGCCTGGAACTGTGAGAGTAGTCCTGAGGCTTCAAAGGCTACAGATATCGCTTTCAGATGTCTCTTCCTAGCAGGGCCACTTTACTATCGAAATCGAGATTCCTGCCGTTGGTTTTGCGTGAGTTTTCATGTAACCGACACAGAGAATTCTTACGGCACAGATTGTACCCACGAAAACTCTGAACTCATGTGGAACATAGTCGAAGATGGCTTCGAGGGAATTGAGGAGGATCTTTCTTCTGCCTGGGCCCAGGTAAGCAGGACATTTGATTGTAATAAGATGAAGAATTTCACCGCTGGTGATGCTTCTTTTTCTTTGATCTTGTTTGAATTTCGAATAGCACAGTGGCCGTGTAGCTTCAATCGACCTAAAATGTCTTGACAGCCCTCGACATTCCATCCAACCACTCATACAAAGCCCAGGCCCCCGGATCCGGCAGCTCCTGCCCCTGCGCCTCTGCAACATACGTAGCCCGTCCGAACTTGGCCTTGAGGAATTTCGTAGCCTCAGCCTTCTCCTTTGCAACGCCCACAGCCTGGTGGAAATCCTTCGACCGTGCAAACTCATCAGTAAAGGGGAGCAACACGTCCATCACCGTACGATCGCCCTCTCTCGCACTAGTGTGGGTCTTCAAGGCTGCGACAGCTTGTTCCAAAGCTGCTGCGAATTTTTCCGAGTTCCCAGCGGAGGTAGATTGCTCCTTAAGGGCGGATGCGAAGGCGGAGAGGAGGATTCCCAGGATAGCGCCCAGGGTCCCACCCATGTCGTCTACTGCGTCCGTTGTCGCGTTAAGGAAGTCTAGCACTGAGCCCTTGCCTGCTCCATTGGTGTTGAGGATTTTTACCACGGCTATCGAAAATCGTTAAGCTAGGATCGGGTGGGCTTCGAACTATTTTCGGGGCAGACTTACACTCAGAGACTCCCTTGACAGCTTCGCCGCAATCTCCATCTCCCACTACACACGATTCTGGTCAGAACTCGGAGTTCAGTCCGCTTAAAGTGATTAGAACTCACTGATCGTATCCAATTTAGTCAAATTGGGCTCTGCAGCAATTGCTGCCTCGCACGCGGACCGGATCACGGTGTCTAGCAGCTTAGGATCCACTACACAACTGATCAGCTCCGTTCCGATGCCTAGCAAACTGTGAAGGGCCGTACTTACATGTGATATCTGTACCGTCATTGGACTTGATCTTGCCTTTGGTTTGAGAGAGTTGCTTTTGCCTGGCCCCGTTCTGATGTGGGTTAGGTGCAGTCAAATTCGGCCATCCAACAGCTGTTGTTGGTGCATCCAAAAGTTCCAGGAGCTCGTCTACGGATGTATCTGATTCCCTCGAGGCGGCAGAGAGGTTGCATAGTGAGATAGAAAATCCGGGCGCGTTGAGAGAAGTCTCGAAGGCGCCCGTGAGTATCCTGACGGGCTTGATGTCCCACTTTGAGGCTAATGGAAATTCTTCTGTTAATAAATGCCTTTGAATTGGGGCAATGGAAGCCATATTTCTTGAAAAATGAACTCACCGAGTTGTGTAATTGTCTCATCTGTGAGAGCTCCAAGTTCGAGGTTCGACATGCCGCCATAATTATTGATCACAAGCACGGTCGAGTCTCCCTTCTCGAATGTGACGAAGTATCGCTCCTTGTCCTCTGGATCGCAAAGAAGCTTGAGGCAGTACTGGATGAGCTCATCCACCTGGGGAAAGGGCGAGAGTCTCTGGGCGCCCTGTTTTGTAATCTCATCGTCAGCCGCGCCAATGCAAGAGGTCCATGCCAGTGGTTTTTAACCTACAGGCTCATTGTGAATACCAGCGCCCACGATAGCAACGTCATTGGGGATCGTCTCATTACCCTGACGACCTGGCACATGACAGTGATCTAGAGCAGATCCAATCGAGACGACCTGGGAGTTGACGCTCCTTCCCAACTTCACGGTCCTCTCGAACTCGTACTTCCTGGCAGCTGCAGCGCCCGTGATTTTCATGGCTTAATAGACAATCTAGTCAGCAGTTGTTCTCATAGCTCTGTGTCACAGTCATCAAACTTACGAACAATGTGCCCCGGCATTCCTCTCCTTCCCACAGCACCACACCGACTCCTCCCGATACTCACATCATCCGCTAGATGAATCATAGCCACTTTCTTTGACAATCCTTGCACCTTGGCTCTCTCAGCTGCGAGCCCGAAGTGAAGCTTGTCGCCGGTATAATTAGTAATCATCAATATGTGACCTTGCTCAGACGGGGTGGCCTCGATTGCTGCGAGAACCTGTTTGGTGCTGGGTGAGGCAAAGATATCACCGCAGGCTGCACCGGAGAGCGCGCCACTGCCCACGTATCCCGACCATCCTGGCTCGTGACCTGAGCCTCCGCCGCTGATGATTGATACGGTGGAAGGGTTGTGGTGCGGGTCGTAGACTACGCGCTCCGACTCTATCAATGCGAGATGGAGGTTTGAGGCCGTTAATGAACGGAGATAGCGAGGGACCAGGGTGTTCGCTGCGGTTTCGGGGAAGAAGTGCTTGTCTGACATGGTGAAGACGTTGTCAAGGTTGGAGGATGTATCGCCGAGAGGGGATAGCTAATACGGGTTGGACCAGACGAGCGTTGCCGACAGGCAGGATCTGAGGGGATAAGACTCGAGATTTATTGGAAAGTCACGTAGCGGAGCTTGTCACTGAAAGATCTCTACATTCCTACCTGTGACAGCTGAGTCTTGATCGCAACCGGCGGGACAGTGTCACCCTACTCCGATGATCATGACGAAGGTTGGTTGCAATGTCAGGTGGAGAGCCCATAAGTTAATGCATTCGAGGCATAATCTCCAAGTGTGAGGGTGTTTTTCCTTACCCAGTGGGGTTCGTCGGCCAGCTCCACACTACACTGAAGCACTGTTGGCACTCGCGTGTGATGACCGCGTCTCGAGGTCAAGACACCTAAATTGCCCCACCAGCAATAACTTCCGAGTCTTTAGCCGCATCAAATACGCAATCAGAGGCGAGTGCTATACACTGGGCGAGCTGAGAAACCCAATCATTGGTAACGAATGACTGGCCCGTCCATATAGTAGAATATCCTGGACTTTTCGGTGGCTGTCCCAAAATTGACCATATTTAACCACCTCCGCCAGCACCAACTTGACCCTGAGAAACCCACCATCGCCACTTAAAGCCGAACATTTAGGCTCAACCTAGCAACTTTTGAGTGAACAACCTCTAACCCTCCTCCTCATCCCTACAGTCCCTTAATCATGACTGGCCTTCGTATTGCCATCGGCGGAGACGACGCCGGCTTCGCGTACAAGGAGACTCTTATCGAAGACCTCAACGTTGATAAGCGAGTAAGCGAGGTCATTGACGTCGGACCCAATTCAGCATCAGACAAGACCTCATATCCTCACTTTGCAATCGCCGCTGCTGAGTTGGTGGCAGGGGGGAAGGCAGACCGCGCGCGTAAGGACTTCTCACTCCCCTTTTCTCCACCTTCTAAAGTTCTGGGAGATCTCTGTGTGTGTATTCCGTGAGCTTTTGACTGACAGTCTAGGAATCGATAGTCTTAGTATGCGGGACTGGCCTGGGCGTCGCAATCTCCGCCAACAAGGTCAAGGGCATCCGGGCTGTTACGGCCCACGACAGCTTCAGCGTGGAGCGAGCGGTCCTTAGCAACGACTCGCAGGTGCTATGCCTCGGTGCTAGGGTTATCGGGATCGAGCTTGCCAGGAGACTCGCCAAGGAGTGGTTAGGATATACTTTTGACCCGGTAAGTTGGAACATGACCCATCGTTTTCATACGATAAATAGACTGACGGTAACTAGACATCTGCCTCTGCAGCCAAGGTTCAGTGCATCATAGACTACGACAACAAGAATAACGCACCCGCGGTTGCAACAGCTTAGACGGCTGGGACTGGACATGGGTCTTGACAGGCTAAGGTCGACAGTATGAAGAAATTCAGTATCCGGAATGAATAAGCGTGTCATATTGCATGATTCAACATGGGCTGAAACAAGCGGCATCAGTTAATGGATCAACATATGGTCCCTTAGACTTGACTATTTTCTCTTCAATTCATCGGTAAAACCGCGCAGTTCAAGGGCTCGCCTGATGCATTTATGTGCCATTGCTACCCATGTTGCCGCATCATATTGCACAAGGCGTAGTCCTCCATGACCTGACACACATTGGATTTTATTTGTGCAGTGATTGTTGTCGTTGATTTCCTGGTTCTGTTGATGGTCGAAACGAACCTCAGGCAAAGCAAGGAGCGAAGAGCTGATATTTATGAATAATAAGTTAGATGGGGGAAAGTCTAAGACTGCTTTTCCCGCTCCTCTTTTGCCCAGTTGCTTGCCAACAGATCACTCAAGTGAACACATATTGAATAAATGTTATGGAGTGACCTAGAGATCTCGAATGACTAAACGGTTGATAGATGATTTACACATTGTGCAAATGCAAATCTGGCGATTATGGCCTTCAGCGACATGTCCACACCCGTGTCGTGTCTGTATGCAGCCTGAATCTCCTCTTGCCGAAGTGTCGTCAAGTGGGCGCGAGACGCGGTCCAAATCCTACCCCGATTTTACCATGCTTTACCAGGAGCGAGTTGAGGGGAAGTGGACCCAGCCTCCGAATGTCTCCGTATTTTCCCCAGCTCGCCTAAGCAGACCCACTGAACCCCCGCAACCAACCGTGCGGCCTCGCTCCCAGTGGATGCATTGCACGCGTAAGACTGCCGCGACTCGGAACACGAGCTGAGGCACGCTGTCAGAAGGGCATCTACCTCGAGCCGCGCTTGTTCTCGTTCGCTGCATCCCGTGCGCGCTGCCCGCGTTATCGGGCCAGAACTATCACTGGAGATTGCCGAGTGCTAGCAGCAGGATGCAAGCCCTGGAGAATCCTGGGACCAAGAGAAGGACCCGCAAGCCTCGTGGGAGAGAATTGAGGACGTCGACTGGCTGGTGAGTGGAACACAACATCAACGGGCGTACATGCGTCGCTTCGATAAGTCTCCACTCCTAAAGCCTCTCAATGACTATCTACATCATCTATTTCATGTGACCATCATGCGGAACGAAGTGCTCAAGCTACCTAGCTTGGAAAATCTTACGTGCCGGAAGAGACACAATGTGTAGAAAACCGGTGTTTCTGTGGACCTTGTTCCATATCCAGCAGGGTTTGTTTCTACTCTAATGTTGGGACGAGCTGGGTGAGTTTTGACGATGCCAACCATACCCAAACCGTCTTCACTCCAGACACCATTCTTTCAGAGTACCTACTACCGATCTTGCATCTACACGTGTCTTGACCTGTTAGCAACGGATGCCGCCCACGCGATAAACTTGAAGACTTTTCTTTGCCTCCAGTGCTGCACCCAAGTCCAGCACCAGGTCACCTCAGCTTTGGATACAATGCTACTCAGATGAACCTGCAAGACTTAACCACTGCTGTACCACAAACTTAGACATAGCTGTGTTGCAAATGCAGAGCACCTATGAAATTACATGCGCTTGTCTCATTCAACTGCTTCTGTATACAATGCGGTGAACGAGACTCACTTCAGAGTACAAGCACGATAATCTGACAAGGTTCGGATAAATTTAGACGCTCCGCAAGGTATCCCGAAAAGGCACATTGTTTCTTTCAACACAGGATTTTACAAAGGTATTGAATGGCATTGTGTTTAACAAAAAGAGCGCAGCGGGGACGGGACTTTGTCTTGGGCAGACACCAGCTGATTCTTTAACCAGAAAGTCAGATGTTGGGTCACGTAATTACCGCAGTCTCCGAAGCGAATATATCTGTATTCAGGTCAACAGGCCTTTGTTTTTTACCAGAACAATACCACGCTGTCGTCTTTGTAGCCACTTCAACTTTTTATTTCAAAAGCCCCTCCTCGTTCAAACCTTGGTCTCTTGAATTCTTGACAATAACTGGCAAAGCAACTCATCTCGGCGTCTAGCAAAAATGTGTCTCAAAGCTCTGACCTCTTTTGTCTCAGAGGCAATCATGTACTTCGACCTGGCCTACGCACGTGCCATCAAATTCACGGAAAATGGTTTGATCATTGTGGTCGAAGCAGACTTTAGTGCCAGTGATTTGCTTGAAAGTGCCAATCCAGAGCTGAAGAGCAATAATACGGTAAGTGATTCCAAAGTCAGAGGTCGCTCACTAGACCGGCTGGTCCGGAAAATTCGCCCCTCGCACCTGCTGCAACGCAATGGCTCCAACTCGTCAGTCAGATCAGATTGCAGCGAGCGACTTCATGAGTACCTGCGGCTCCAGGAGAGTCTGTCATCTTTCCCGAGTTTTCAGGAAACATCATCCCTTTTCTGGCGTAAGCAGCCAACCAAGGGGAAACACAGAAGCCTTCAAGGCAAGACTGCTCTCATACCACCAAAACAACCGACGCGGCCCAAAAGACAGTAGCACTGTTAGAGTGGCTGGTCCAGTCTTATCTTACACTCAGCTTCCAGTCCCCTTCCCTCTCCCTCGTTTTGGGTTCGAGATCTTCACAATCCCCGCTGAGGTTGTGTATTCTTGCCGAATACGACTTCGCTCCCGTCGGAACTCTAATGTTCACAGGGAACACTGGATCCCGGATGCCTGTTCCTCATACGCAATCACCAATACAATCATCGCAGCAGTCGGAACGTTGCTGTGATCGATCAGTAGCAAAACTCTCGAGAGTATTGCAACATTGGCAACAATCGATATGTGCAAGGCGGAGGAAGCGTCTCTACTTCCAAGCATCAGTTTGCTCAAATGACAAGTTGTGTCAGGTAGGGCACAGGAGCTTCGGAGCACAATACACTTAAATCTAGTTAATTCACATGAGAGTCACCCTTTTCAGGCGTTGGGCAGCCTCGGCGGCAATGTGAGAAATTGCCTTGATGTCATAGTAATTTGTGGATCTAGTGAGGCAATGCTTCAGATACTTGCCACTGAGCCGGGTGTTCCGCAGTTTGCGGCAGCTCGGGGTTGTTTCACCATGTACAAAAAGAAGCTAAAGTGTCTAGCAGATTATTTCCGCTGGATTAGATCCTCAAAGTGGGTCTACTTAATATTAACATTGAAACACGTGCTCCCCAAAAGTCGAAGACGTACTTGATACAATGCATCATGCATACAATGCACTAGAACCAAACGACCGCGCCCTTCGCGAGCCCCACTAGTTTTCGGTGATTTTTTGTCTTCTTCAACGCACGCAAGAATCTAGAACTTCATCCGGGTCCTTGGCGACGTCATATCCTGCAGATACGTATTGTACAGATTGTCCGAGCTCCGCCTCCTTGGTCGGATTGGCCGCGTCGGTTGATGGACGATTCGGTAGAAGCCCAGCCCGTCGTCGTCCTGCCCAGGATTGGCAGTCTCGTATCCCATCGCTTTCAACAGGTGATAAAGGGCAGCTGCGACAACCGCACCCAGAATAGGCCCGACAAAAAAAATCCAGATTTCGTCGACGTAGTTGTTATTGACAACTGCTGGACCCAAGGATCGCGCTGGGTTTACGGAGGTTCCGGTGTAGTTAATGCCTTCATGATACGTGTTAGCTTTCAAAGTTCTGTGTCGGACCAGTGCATGTGAGACATACCGATAAGATGAGCCACGAACAATGCAAATCCAATGGCCAGCGGCGCGATGAATGAAGTGCGACTCTTCTCAACGGCAAGCATGATAATAGTCATGACAAGCTCTGCAGTCAGGATGACCTCGAGGAACAAGCCTTGGACAGGCAGTGTACCCGATGAAAGGGAGTTTTCTGCCTGAAGTTTCCCGGGCAGCAATGCGGAAACGACACCAGCCGCTGTGATCGCTCCCAGAAACTGGACGGGAATCACACACACGAGGCGGACCCAGTCAAAGGCTCCGGCAATCCACAGTCCGATGGCGACCTGCGTGTTCTTCAGTTTAGGTGCCCTATGGCCAAGTGTGGGCTGAACCCGAGAAAAACTTACCGCGGGGTTGAACATTCCACCGCTGACCCTGTAGAAGATCCACACGTTCACCCCCAAACTGAGGCCAAAGACTGAAGCGATGTATGATATTTGAAGAAGGCTCAGCCCTGCTGGCGCATTGAACAATGGCAAAGAGTCCTCCTTTTCGTTGCCTATCTGAGCAGCCGCATATGAGAAGAACAGGAACATGAATGTCCCTAGGAACTCGGATATCATGGCAACGATGTGACCTCTCACGGTGTCTTTCATCCTGGCGAAGAAGTGGACTGTCGGGCCATTAGGCTCCAGGTCGTACGGCTCGAGGCCTGCTTGTTCTCGGATAATTAGAGGCGCATCGTCCATGTCTCCTGTGAAGCGGGTCGGTTGGTACGCAATTGGGATTGCCATCTTGGAAGACATGTTTCCTCGGTGACGGCCTTGTTCAGCAGCCGGTAACCAACTGTACATGGTCGAGGTGTGAGGAGCATACGAGGGTGGAGGTTCGTATAAGAGACGGCGTACCGGCGATGGGGGTTATAACAACTTCGGAAACAAAGAAAAGAAGTGACGGAGAATATAGAAATCGAATATAGCCAGAAGAAGATGATAATATGACGATGAATAAGAGAGCCTAGCCTTCAGTCTGACGGCACGAGAAAGTAGAGCAGAGAAGAATGCTTAGCAGCCCTGATAATGCGAAGAGGAAATCGTCTGACCTCAAGATGTTCCGAACACCATCTCGCCATCAAGCAGCCCTCTCCCTCCTCGACCGGCCCATTATGCCTTACAGACTAATAGCGCGGCATGAACCGCCTACTGGTCGGGGATGACGCATGGCAGAGGCAGGCATGTCGAGGCAGATCGGCGAGCACCCCCGGAATCGACGTCGCATCGAGCCGTTTGAGACAACCTTGTGCGACGAAGAATACCCGTTGCTTTCCCACTTGCGCACGCCGGGGGCCTGGACTCAGCCTTAACTTTCGCAGCGAATATCCGAAAACATCCTGGCTTGACACTGGTCATGGCGCGCGCTGGAGAGGGCTGAGGTGTGGGTGTGGGCGCGAACCGTGCGCGGCAGCTCCTGATGCTTGGGACGGAGCTGGTGAGGTCTCAACTCGCTGAGATTGGACTAGTCAGCACTCTTTTAGACTCCGGCGCCCAGGATCGTGACGACATTGCCAATGACTCTGCACAATGTCCGCCCAGGTCAATTGGGCAGCGCCGGATCCCCCGGAGGTGGCTTGGTGATTTGCGGGCAGACAAAGGGATGACATACCGGCTGAATGGTCCGCCAGCTGATCTGGCGCAAGAGGCTCCTTGAGCTCATCCCACCATCACGGAGGTGGCGGTGATCGGGAGCGGCAATGGCGCGCCAGTCCCAAGCCAAAAATACTATCACGCTTGACTCAACAGGCTACGGCTACAATGAGCGACCAGGGGTTGAACATTTATTTTTCACCCCATGATGCTTGGCGATAAAGCGAGAGCATCAAAAGCAGGCCCTGCTTTGTTGATAGCCCACGGACGACGACAAGAACCACCGGCTCGGACCTTTTTGAAGCAGCTACTAGTTCGAATCCAGCAGTGATTGCTACGGTACCAACCGGCCGAACCACTATGCACCTAGGGTACCGAGCCCGACTCCCCCCTTGCCCGTCAACTCTGCATAAGTGGTTGCAACGAAGCAACCAGCTTCGAACCGCTGAAACAGCTGCAGAAAGCTTTCATCGGTATCGCAGCTGCGTTTCAGCGGGCTCAGAATGCGCCCATGGCTGCAGATAAGTGTCTGAGCCGGTGGATCCGAGCCAAAAACTTTGCTGCAGCGATATTCACAACTTCTCTCCAATCAATTGGCAGCCGGGAAGGACGTGTAGGCAGAAGCGGCGCGAGCGCAGCCCAGGCGGAGAAAACCTGATTCCAGGACGCGTTAGACTTAGATCAGAGGTGTGTCTTGCAGCAGCTGACGTCTGCCAAAGTGTTATACCCTCAGATTCATATGCGCCTATTCTCAGTAGGCGCGCGGCCATGCGCGAAGAGGCTTGGTGATCTGACGCGGGACCAAGGCTGATCACACCGCAGGCATGGTCCACACAAAGGAGTTGCGGTCTGCTGTATCTGGTGAAGTCACAGGATGCTGTTCCACTTACCAAGGTAGGCAGTAACTGAGTCAACTTCCTGAATCTTCCTTGGACGAAAGGGCCTGTGATCTGCATGCTTTGTGATGCTGCGGTCACTGACTATGTGACTTTGCTTGGCGCTTTGCGAGGAAGGTTTTAGATATACAGGATCGATGGAGATCTCAGCCCAGTAAGGCGTCGTTGGGGGTGGGTATTGGGCATCCAGGGCTATTTGTGACCTCATGGGTGCTTCTGTTGGTGTACATCGGATCCGTGGACGGGCACAAGCTCGCGAGCGAGCGTCATTCGTGACTGGCCGTGTTCTCGTTGGATCGGGGAGGCGGCTTTCAACTTGGCTCAGCCCTCCAACTTCGAAACGGAACCCACTTAACAACTTAGACATCTCTTGATATGTGGTCATATCGATGGGGAAAGTGCCCCATCCCCTCGGAGATCTGCTCAATCTTGTTGCAAGATGAGCGCTCGTTGCAAAGCCCCAAAGATGGCCATCCATACCTTCCAAGGTTTTTTCGGAATCTGATGCGATACATGCAACTATCTGCCTTGGTCAGTCTTTCAGGCGCTTTTCAGGTAGAATACAATAACTTGAGTGCCTTCACAGGCCTCTCAACCTCTATCGACGTGCGTGGCGGCTTTCCCAAAGCCTCATCACTTCCTTGTCATCGTGAAGTAATTACGTTGACTGATCGTCTCCGACAGAGAAGACCCATTTTTCATAGGAAACAATCGCTCCTTCACGAGAGTGTACGTATGTTCCCTGAGGCTGACGACGGTCCAAGTTTAGACACGTTGGTCTGGGACAAGAACTGCATCTTCGGATCTATGTCTCAAGTGGACATTTGCCATGAGTTTGACCGCCCCAAAAATTTACTTTGGTCCCGAATAAAATACCAGAGCACTGTCAGATGGCTGCTGCGATATCTTCATGGGTTCAGACTTGCTGCAGGGGACCACATTCAAAACCACGTGGCTTGATCGGGCGGTTCTGTGAGTTGAAGAGAGGTTTGATGCCTGGATGTGATTAGAATGGATCAAGAAGTTGTGGGTTGCGCGGATCCCTCAACGAGCAGGCGGGGATGCGTACAAACAAGGAGTTGACTTGAACATCATTTGATGGCGATGTCCACCTCGCCGGATGCAATCCTCCATCCTACACGTGTAGCTTTGGGCTCATCATGTTTAGTCGAGCGCCTCCTGAGGTGGTACCTTGATATTGTGATTTGCTTCCTGCGTACACGTAAAACAAGGCCTGGACAGCTGGAATACAGTACAGTACAGTCGTGGCAGCCACGCAGTGTCTAGGGCCAGTCATCGCTGTGGGGGCGATGAGGAAGGACCGATGGAGGAATGACGACAGCACAACGCAGGATCTGCCAATCAGCCAGCACTTTCTCCATAATTCGGCTGCGCGCATCTCGAATCTCACAGTCAGTTCTGGAACTTGTGTAACTTTGGGCTTCCCAACTGCGCTCTAGTCAAGGGGCTGGCGGAAGCTTTTCTCCGCAGGCACCTTGTGGAGGCACGACTTCACTGGTGCACCGTCTTCGCAATCTTGTAGCGCTGCGTGTGGTGAGTCAAGCTAGCTCCCGAGGTCACCTGGGCTGCACCTGGGTAGATAAACAACCAAGGGAAGCAAATTTGTTGTGTCGCCTTCCGACTTTCGTTACGACACGAAGCAAGATCTCGCAGTCCGACTCCAACAATGGCGCGAAACCGCCTCAAGAATCGCTTGACCAAAGGGGGCAAATCGTCAAGCCTAGCGAAACAATCATCTACAGTCAGCGGACGCCAACGGAAAACCTACGATGCTCTCGAGTACACGCGCAATCGAATGGGTCTGAAGCCTGTGATCGAAACAAGGCCAGGCACCCACTCTGACCCAGAGCTTTCGTGGTGGCCTCGCCTGCGCCTCATATTCCGCGAGCCTCTTTTGGAGTTCTGGGGCGTGCTCGTGATGATGCTGCTCGGAGGATCCGTCACAGCAGCCACTGTGAGCAGCTAAATCATCAGACAATACCTGGACACACAGCACTCTCCAATGCCGTCCCATTGTCTTCTCTCCACATCCTCGAAGGTAGCAGTAGGTAATTGATGATTCGCAGTATCTCAGCAACTACCAGAGCGGAAATTGGCTCACCATTTGTTTTGGGTATGCTACACCTGTTTCTTTACCTTGCATGCGTGTTCATATCACACCGCTAACTCCAGTATTTGGGACTTCAGTTGGTCGGCAGCCATGATCTTCGGGATATACGTCGCTGGAGACTCGGGAGCATACCTCAACCCGGCGATTACCTTGACTAATTGTCTCTTCCGGGGGTTGCCCCTGCGCCGCTGGCCTGTCTATGCCGGCGCTCAGCTCCTTGGCGCTTTCTCTGCGGACACGGCCTTGTGTATGCCAACTGTACGTATCAACTCCTCTTCTATTTCCGGCCTTCGTCTTTGACCTTCAACATTGTCGCACATGGCTAACATCCGATCGAACTCTACGCAGACATCTCGGCTATAGACCAATACGAAGGGCACGCTATCCGAACCATTCCCCCAAGCCCAACAACAAGCGCAAAGATCTTCTGCCAGTTTCCTCAACCATTCGTGCCGATAGGCAGCCAGATATTCTCGGAGTTCATTGCCAACTTCTTCACTGTATTCCTTATTCTCGCAGTGAGAGATGAGAATGGCGCCGACTTGGTTAGTGATCCGCTATAGGTTTGCTACTCAGCATTGATATTATGACCTCAAGTGTTTGATCCAGGGCTAATAATGACAGTAGAAAGGCGGTGGCTTCTTCGTCATCGCATTCTTTTGGCTGAACTTCGCTGTTATGGCTGCCTTCGGATGGGAAACAGGGTAAGCATATGTCAATAAACGGGCACGATCAGGGTGCGAAGACTGACGTTTGTCAAACAGATCCCCGATCAATCCAGCTCGCGACCTCATGGGGCGGACATGGTTGGCGATACTTGGCTACAAGAACGCATGGTCAGCGTACAACTACTACTTCTGGGTAAGTCCGGTGTCACTAACGACTTGATGACTTCACCTCTTGCGGACATTGACAAGGATGACAGATCCCAGTATTTGTCCCGTTCTTTGCATGCTTCTTCGGTGCTCTCACCTACGACATATTCATTTACACAGGAGATAGCCCTCTCAACAATGGTGCCTGGAGCTTCAGCAACCTTCGCAAAGGAGCGACGGAGATGTGGGATAACACCCTCGTCAGGTTCGGCAGAGCACCTCGAAGGCATCAGTCAGATGAGGAGAGCCTGGGTGCAAAGCAAGGCCAGGATTTCCCGGCATCCACTTCTAATGCTGAGAAAGAAAGGCGCAAGTCATCGAGCTCCAGTCTTCAAGACAACCACCCCGGAAGACCTGACAAAGACGAGAGAGATGGCGACAATCAAGCAAATCAAAACATGGGAAGCGAGTCACATTCAAACGTTACAAACACGCGAAAGGGCGGGTATCACGGCGAGAGGTGGGAAAAGACCGAAAAGACGTCTGAAAGCAGACAGGGCCAAGAGAGCGGAGACAATCGAAAAGACCACCATGACAAAAGCCAAGAGACGCAACAGCGCTCCGACGACACAGAGACCCAGAGAAAGGAAGACGATCAAGATCTCGAGGACAAGAAAGACAAGGAGACCGGTCACGATGAACCCGCTCGTGACGCTGAAGAGAATGACGCCGGGGAGGAGGTCGACGACCATGGAAACAAGGATTGAAGAGCGGAGGACATCGCCTTGATTTGCTACAACTGCGTAGATTCGTATTCCTTTTCACAGCGGTAGGAAAATAGAATTGCACCTAAATAGGTAGAATTGCTTTGCCTTCCATCCAGTCCATCGCGCAACCTCTTCGTGGCCCTAAGTCAGTGTGCTGCATGTATATTCGAGCCATCCACAGAAGCACGCCCAATTCTCAGTTTCACGTAGAATCAAAATTAGTTTAGAGCACAGTTTCAGCCAAGATTTCTGGTCTCTCGCAAGAACTGCACGGGAAGATGTCATATCACGGCAAGCATTTCCATAACCAGTGAAAAGTAATCCAATTATTAGATTGAAGAATGATACCGAGCAGGAACAGAGCTCAGGATGTTCCATAGACATGAGTAAAAGCCACCTCGTTCCCAACGCCAGCAAGCACAGCTTGCCTGGGGGAATATTAGCGATAAAGAAGAGTACTTCAACACCGTCTCCCATCAACCAACCCACTTACCTTTCAGGTCAGTCATCTTTACTGCCACTTGGGGATGGCGTGGTCCTGAATGGTATAGGGCCGCGAGACATTTGTCGGGCCTATAAACTTGCGCAGCGAGTCGACATTCCTCAACTCCATGTCGACATGGCCGCCAATCTCATGGCAGACCTGCGCGCAGCGGTTGATCAGCGCCTGCTGCTCCCCCACGCGCTGGTCTGAAAACTTGTGAGGCGGCAGAGTGAGCGGGTTGGTGGCCGATATGACGAGCCGGAGGGCACGAAGCCCGAGCGACGTGGCCTCACTCACCATGACTTTCAGGCGGTCGAGGGCGGCCTCGTACCCCGGCCTGGGGGCGGCCTTGGGAGCCTGAGAGGCGTTGTCCAGGTCCGACTTGCGTCCGAACTCTGCCCTTCGCTGGTCGTAGCTTGAGTGCCCCTTTTCGAAAGTCCAGTTCAGATTTGGGAAGAGGGAGGGCAAGGGGGCATGGGTGCACTTGAAAGTGCAATCCGCGTAGTTTTTGCGGTTCTGGTGCTCATTCTCGAAGCACTCCACGATATAATACGCGTCCTCCTGGGGTTCCTCGACCGGGAATTGGTATTCGTCGGCGACTAGCTGGCCGCGCTCGGCCTCGGGGTCAGCAACTAGGTGGGCGATGAATTGGTCGTACTTCGTCTCGCCTGTACCTGTCTCGGGATATTTCCCAACAACGGCTACTACAGCGTCGAGTGAGCCGGCCAGTTGGAAGAGCTGGACCCTGTTGACTCCGACTCTGCCTGCTCGAGCTGTGTTCATGGTTGCTGTGGTGGAATAGATAGATACGAGGAGGTCTGTAGGTGAGATGTGGATAGTCAAAGCTGACGGTTCATGAGTGAAGCAAGATCTAATCTGACTACCTCTACGTCCCATTTATGCCTCTTCGATCTTGTTGACACCAGCTGCATAGTTACGGCCCATTGTACAAAGGTCTTTTTCTCGAGAAAGTGGCGCGCGTTGATTGTTGCATTGTTCCACTGGTCAACGTTGTTCCTGGACAATGCCCTTTCAAGGGCGTCGGCAAGGTGATTTTCCAAGCATGAGAAAGCATTGTGAGGTGGTATCACACGAGCCGTCTTAGAGGCCACGTTAAGCCTGCGACAGTGTGGTCTGTCGAACGGGAGGCACGTGTCTATGTGGGTCGCTTGAAATGCTGCAACATAGGTAATCCGCTGGACTCTGACCAGTGAGGTTGAGAAGAGACCTTTCGGGTCAACTGCAGTCTTTTGCCCGAACTGAGGTGCTCTTTCGTGGTTCTCGAAATAATTTAGGGAAAGCACAATACAGGGTAATCGCTCCTGCAGAGCGGTGCATGAACAGCTCGTGTACCTTACAGGACTCCAGGGTTCCTTCCGACATGGCTCAGTCATTCAAAAGCATCCTTGAAGCGTGATAAGATCTGATGCAGTGGACCCCTTCAACTCTGTAGGTGCAGCTTGAAGATGTGGAGATAAGCACGTGCATGATCTGACCCTCGATTTCTTCTAGAAGCAGAGACGGACATTAGGAAACCATCAATGGCTAGGGTGGCGAAGGAGGCATGGTGCACATCTTTAGGAAAGTACAAGTGGGAGTATCGGGAACGCATGTCTCGACGTTGGAGCTTCGTCATTGTACTCGCAGACTGACCCGTCTCCCCGTCACCCATCAACCAGTTTACCAGTCTGCCTGTCAATTCCCACTACTGCCATCGAAGAGAGACCCCCATGCCCGACGGACGCATCGAGCAGGACAAGGCGGGAGCATTCCGCTGTCGCGTCTCAGTCACCCGCATTTGTCTTGGCATGAGCAGCTGCACCGGTGCTGCGCCTGCCCACCCGAAACGCGCTGAGTGGCCCGCCAGCCTGCGTGGCACACGCCCGACCTCGCCGCCGGTTCTGTGGAGCTCTGGGAGCCCCGCGGCCTCCCTGTCATCATCATCGCCATGGGCCGGAACCCACCGAAGTACCGGGCCCTGCTCCCGGCCGCGCCCCACGGCGACCAGGCCTTGCCTTTATCCACCTCCGCCTTGGACCCGGTGCCGAAGCGCAAGGCCACGCGTATTGCATGCAACGAGTGCCATGAGAAGAAGAGAAAGTGAGAGAGAGTCACTTTTTCACGCGCTTGGTCGCGATCTAATGCATTTTTTCCCCGTCTGCGCAGTGCGATGGACAGAAACCCTCCTGTGCCTCCTGCAATCGTTACGGGCAGCTATGCACCTACCGGAAGATACCATCGATCGTGGCGGATGAGACCCTGAGGGACGAGCTCGAGACCCTCCGCGGTCGCTATGAAGTCCTGGATTTGCTCGTCACTAAGCTGAGGGTGGCACCGCATGCTTGCGCCCAAGAGGCCCTTCGCCAGCTGAGATCGTCACCTACAAACTGGTCTGCGGACCTGGAAGCGCCGGCTCAGCAAACAAAGGTACCATCTTCGATGAGCACAGCTAATGGATTGAACTCGCCTCTGTCTGAGCCTGATCGTGCCTCTTGCATCCCACCTCTGTACGCCTGTGGTCCCGCCCAAGACCTGGGCTCTTCAGCGGAAGAGCCTTACCCCATGGCCCTCGCGGAAACAGTTCAAGGAGACTGCTGTGATCAGCCACATCTCACTCTGGATGAGGGTTCAGCCTCGCCGCCTGCTGCCAGTCTCGGCCCTATCAAGATAGCTTCTGACCCACGTCTCAAAGGCCTGGATATAGCATTCTGGACAGCGGTTCCCGTCACCGACGTGTTCGCTAAAGATGCCATATCATCATACTTGAGAAGCGACCACCGAATCTGGGAACTGTTCGATGCTGATTCCTTTCTCTCCGACCTCGTCGCCCAGAAATCCAACTTCTGCTCTGCTTTCCTCGTCAACTGCCTCTTGGCATTTGCTTCAGTATGCTGTCCTTTCACCTTCCCAGCCTCAGGAGGAATCCTGTCTCACCAGATCACTAGCAAACGTATGCGAATGATTGTCCAAGCGCCACAAGCAAGGGTGTCGAGTTCGAGGTGGCGGCCGGTATTCTGTGGCAGTTAGAGGACACACGCCTAGACTCAGAGACGGCTCTGACCGGCTTAATCCTTCTTTATCTTTGTCTCGCTGCCCGCTGGAAATCCAACAATGCCGACGACTGCTTAGGACAGGTCCTTGAAACGGCCATCAGGATGAAGCTGTTCGGGGTGGAAGAGAGGATTTCGGATTTCGATATGTCCCTGCTCAAGGCAGATAGGCGGAGCTCGATGGTCCACGCTGCCTGGGGCGCCTTCAACACTATGAGGTGAGCATGGGCCCTGTGCCTACAAGCATTAAGTAAAGCCTATTTGTTGACTTCTTTGGCCATCTCAGTACGCACAAGAGGCGCATGCTTGGCGACGTCACTTCGCTTCCACCGCTCGTGTCAACCCCGAGGATGATTTCAGCCAGCACCCTGAGCGAGAATGACGACCTTCCCACGGATTGTTGATCCAATTACTCAACTGGTTGAAACACCTTCATTGGAATGATGAATTCTCCATGGCACTTTTGCCTGTGCTCCTGAGGTCACCGCGGCCTCGGGTTAGCCGACCAATCAGGAAAGTGTCTGCCTGCCACCACCAACTGGGCAGAGTTTCAATAAAGCTGAGGTAAATAAATGATTGTGTATGGATCACTGCATCATTATCGAACTAATGTTAACTCATCGACTCTGTACGTAGTTACCTGACGATCTCCTCTCCTGGTGGAGAGGTCTCAACATAGAGCCAAGCGAGCTTCGTTGCAACATTTCACCGGAATACCTAGCATAGACTCCTGCGCCTCAAAGTTGGGAACTGTCTCACCCAACGAAGATCATACTTGTTTCACCATTGACAGTTGTCTAAGGAGCCAACGCTGAATCTGCTTGGGATGCACTTGCAGACCGATGGAAGGCCAGTGCTCAAGCAAACGCAGCGAAGGAAACATATGCCTGCGGAGCTCAAACATCACCTCAAATGGACAAGGAGTCATACGTCAAGAGAACAGAATTTATTCAAAGAGACACGCCACTCGGATACGGCACCTATTCTCAAGAGAGGGTCTCCCGGGGTAGATGATAGCAAGCTCTAGAGTAGTAAATCAAACATGATTAACAACTAACTAACAATCATTCCGCAAATCATAACGCTCATTAGAGTCGTCCAAAGAACCACAGCCCCCCCCCCTTTTTTTTTCCTTTTTTTTGTTCTTTTTTCAATTGAGTTACTCAGGGAACTCGACAGCGTGCTTGTTTTTCAAGTGTCTCCTCATGTTGTCCGGCCGGGTGAACTCTTTCCGGCACGACTCCACTGGACAGGTTGCACAGGACTTGGAAAAAGTCTTGGGGTGCCACGCTTCCATATGCCGTCGCAGGTCGCGGGGATAGCCTGCTGCGTAGCCACAATGGGCACATTGTATGGGTCGATTGTGGTATTTCTGGTGTTTTCTGTGACCTGGTTAGTCCTATGGAATACGAGTTAAATCTGTTGGAAGGTGCGAGGGTCGTATGCCCATACGCTAGCGATAGCCTATAAATAGGCTCCTTTTAAGCGTTTAATAGCGGGGAGATTTCTCTCCTTAACAATTATAATTAACTATTGTTTGCTTTATTGCTTTATTAAGATATAAGCCTAGCGTTGCTTAAGATATCTTAAAATGTTGGGAAATATTAATACCCCTATTTTTATAATTATTTTTATACCCAAATTATTAAGATTTTAACGTTGCTAGCCTTTGCTTATATATCATTATTATACCCTATGATAGCTGCCACAGCTAATAGTAACTTATAATAATTTAGCATTCTTGCTTTAATATTTTAACTACTCGCTCCTTTTCGTTTATATATTTATATTAATTAGTGCTAATTATTATAAATAAATAAATATATAAATATCGTTTAAAATATACTTAAAGATATATAAATATTATTTAAAAGATATTAAATATACTTAACTTTAAGCTTAACTTATTATTTTCCCTAAAGTTAAACTTAAAAAGGGAAAACTTTTTAAATTAAAGAGCGGTATAAAGTCGCGGCTTTTAATTTATTAGCTTTAATAAATATATTATAAGCAAAGGAATAATTAAATAAAAATGCAGCCTTTATAAAATAGAAAAAGCTTAATAATTAAGCCTTTATTATATTCTTAAGCTTAATATATTTAAGCCTTATAATATTTATTATATTATATAGAAAATTTTTTAATACTTAGAAAATATTAATTAATTAATTTAATTATAATATTAGCAACTTAATTATTTATTTTTTTTATTAATTAATATATTTATAATATAAGGATGGCTTTAACTTATAAAATTATTTAAATGCCTTTTAAAACCTTTAAATAAAACTTTATATTAAAACTTTAATATTAAGATAATTAATTAAAAGGTTAATAAAGTTACTTTTTAAAAGTAATAAGGTTAAAGGCTTCTTTTTTTTAATAATATTATTAAATATTATAAATAATATTATTAATAACTTAAATAATTAAAACCTTATAATGTTTTTTAAAATTAAACTTAAGATAATAAATATTATTTTTTATATAAAAATTAAATAATTTAAAGCTTATTTTATCTTTATTTAAAAAAAGTTAATATTAAAAGATATAAAAAAGGCTATAAAGTTTATATTAATAAGTATTAACTTTATATTAAGTAATAAAGAATATATTTAATATTATATATAAAACTTTATATTTATTAGCTATTTATATATTAATTATATAAAGTTTGCTAAATATAAAGCTAATTAAGAATAAAAAAAGAGTAAGAAATAAGTTATTATAAATTAAGCTATAAATAAAGAAATTATTAAAATTTTTAATAATAATAAGAAATATATAATGGCATTATATATTAATATTTTAATATATATAATAAAGCTATTAATAATTATAAATATTTTAATATTATAAATTTTTAATTTTAATATTTTAAAGTATATAATAAGATATATAAAAGATTTTAACTTTTTATAATTATATTTAAGTATAATTATTATTATAAGTAATAATTAACTTGCTATAAAAGGCATTAATTTTATAAAAATCTTTTTATAATTATTAAATAAGTTAATTACTAAAAGCATCTTTATTAATATTTTATATAATTATATATTAAGGAATATTTATTTATTTAGCTAAATTATAGTTTAAAAAAAGTTTTAATTAAATGCATAGGGAAATAATATCTTTTTATTATTAAAAGATAATAAATCTTATAAGATATTATAAGTAAAGTTTTAATATAGAAATTTTAAAATTTAAATAATAAAAAATAACTTTGCAATATTTATAATATATAGCGAATTTTATAAAGCTTTTAGCTATAGCAATTTATTAAAATTAATTGCTTAATGCTTATATAAAAATAAAAACATTATATTAAATAAATTAATAAATTTTTAATATAAATTATATTAATTTATAAGGTTTATTAAGAAATATTTATATTTATTATTAAAATAATAATTTATATAGCTATTTAAATATATTTAATTTAATTTATTAAGTAAATTCTTAATAAAATTATTAAAAAGTTTTTAATACTTTATTTTATTTATTAATAATTATATTTAATTTTATTAAATTTATTTTATTACTTAAAAGAATAATATTTTAAATATTATTAAGAAATTTTTAAATATAATTAAAACTTAATTTAATATAAAAATTAAGATATTTAGTTTAAATAATAATAATAAATATATAAATAAGATAATTATTATAATATTTTAAAGATATAAAATTATTTATAAGAAATTACTTCTTTATTATTATAAGTTAAATAATATGCTTAAAAGGTTTATATATATTATTATTATTAATACTTATATAATAATTTATAATAAAGATTATTTATTTTTATAATTTAAAGCAATTTCTTATATAATATATTTATAAAATTAAAAATTATACTTAGCCTTATTATATTAAATAATGCTATTTAAGGCACTTTATAAATAAAGGCTTAATATTAAATATTTTTAATTATATTTTCACCCTATATATCTTTATATCTTTATTAAGGCTTATAAATTAAAAATAAAATTATTAAATAAAGCTAAAAAGGTATATTTTATAGGATTTAAGGTTAAAAGCAAGACTATTTTTTATTTATTTATATTGCTTTAAAAAGTTATTATAATTACAATATTAAGCTATATTACTTAATTTAATTTAATAATAAAGATTGCATAAATAATTAACTAGCTAAATAAAAATATGCTATTTAAAATAAAGGTATTATTAATATCTTAATTAATAAAATTTATTAATAATATAAGACTTATAAATAAACTTATAAATAAATTACTTAAACTTATAAGATTTATTAATAAATTACTTAAACCCGCGGAATTTATATAATTATATAATTCTTAAGGATAATGAATTTAGCCTTTATAAAAAGCAAAAGAAAATATAAATATTATTATAAAATATTTTAAAAATTTTAATAACTTAGCATTAATTAATATAAACTTTATATTAAATTTTACTTAATTAGCATTAATTAATATTAACTATGTTGGCTGGGTTACGTATTGCAATATAACGTTTAATTGGTATAATGGTTAATTATTATTAATTATGGAAGAGAAGAAGGCAGAAGGCCTAACTATGCTAATTATTTTATATATAGCGCTAAGGCTGCTGCCTATTAGGCATCTTAATAAGCTAAAGCTGCCTAATCCTAAATAATCCTTTATATAAATAATATTCATTATTCCTATATTAGCAATCTTTATTTTATAAGTGCATATTACTTTTAAAAAAATATAAAGGAAAGGAAGGTATTAAGTTAAATTAAACTTAAAGTTAAGAGGTAATTAATTAATTATATATATAAGTAAATTATAAGTACGCTGTTATTTCGTTGCGTTATATTATTATAAAAGGTAGGTATATAAAAAGGCCTAAGTTATTATTAAGGGGTTGAAGGTTAGTTAATTTATTAAAGTATATAATTAATAAAAAGAGATTAATTAAGTATATATATATATATTAAAATGTTTTAATTATATAAAGTTAAAAAGCTTAAAAGGTTGTAATTGCTATATAAATATTTTATTTATAATATATTTTATAAATTTATATTTTTATTGCTTATAGCGCTTAAATTAAATAAGGATTAAATTAAACTCTTGAATTGCTAATATAATTATTTAATTTTTAAATAATTAAAATTTCTTAATTTAACTTAGCTTAAGCTTTGCTATATTTAATGCCGCTTATTAAATAAAGAAATTAAGAAGTATAATTAAAAGATAGGTTATTAAAATAAGGGTTAAATAAATAAAATTAATAAATTATAAGAATTAATAAATAAGGTATTTAAATAAAGGGAAAGTAAGGTATAAAATAAAGATTATTAATTAAGTTAGTAAATAGCAATATTGTTAATTTTAATATATAGGTATTAAATTATAAAATTTAATTAAAAATGCTTATTAAATATAAGCTGGTAACTTAAGTATTTATAAAATAATAATAACTCTTATTATTTAAACTCTTAATATATAAGTATTATTATAAAAATCTTAAATATAAGGTTTGCCTTTAAAAGGGATATAATTTAAAGTTAGCTAATTACATTGCATTATAAAGTAATTTATAAATAATTAATAAATATAAATTAAATTTTTATATTTTTACTATATATTACCTTTAATTAAAAAAGTTATTTTATTATCTTTTATTAAAAACCTTTAATAATCTTTTTATTTTTATAATTATATAATATATATACTTAAGTTAATTATATTAATATTAATATAATAACCCTATAATATATAATATAATAATAATATTTAGGGTTATATTAATGTAATTTGTTAATAAGTTATTAAATTATGCTTTAATAATTTAAATTTAAGCTTTAATATATTATAGTTTTCTTAACTTTTTGCTGCATTTAAATAATTACTTTATTTTTTTAGCTGCAATTTATATAACTTTATATCTTAATTATAATATTATTTATATTTATAAAGCGTTAAAAAGTATTATTAAGGGTACTCTTTATAAAGGCATTAGCTAAGTTATAGTTTTTAGCAATTTAATAAATTTTAAAAATCTTATGTTTCTTATATAATTATTAAAGAGCTATAACATTAATTATAAGGCGCTTTTCTTTTATTATATTAAGCTTAATTAAGCATTTATATAAAGAGTATAAGTTAATATATATTATAAAAGGAATTATTATAATGCTTAAATATATAGTAATTTAATATAAAGTAGTTATTAGCATTATAGCTATATTAAAGCCATTAATTATATTATAAATTTTTAAAGCTAAAATGCTTTAAGTTATTGTTTAATACTTAGTTAAGAATTAATAAATAATATTGCTTTTAATATTTTACTTAAAAGCTTATTAAGTTTATATTTTATTTATAAGTATAATAATAAAGCTAATTTATAAGTTAAGGTTTTTATTATTAATAAATAAGTTATTAATAAAGATTATTAATTTAGCTTAAAATAAATTTAAGGGTATATATTAAAGTTTATATTTTAAATTATTAGCTTATTATTATAATTAATAATTTAGCTTATTATAATTTTTATAAAAAAGCTTTTAAATTTAAGTTATTATTAATAGGTTAAATGCTACCTTAAGTTAATAAATAAAAGCAAGATATGCTCTTTATATATATTGCTTTATATATTATTAAGTATAATTATTAACCTTATTATTAATAAATATAATTTCTTTATTTTAATTCTTTTAATAAAGATATAAAGTGTCTTTATTAAAAATGTTTATAATTATGTTATTAAAGATAAGTAACTTATTAAGGGTAAGTATTTCTTTTAGCTTGCATTAAATATTTATCTTTTTAATTTTTTATTTTTTTAGCTTTAAGAATGCTAAAGTATTAAGGGATAAAGTATTATTAATTTATATAATAATAATAATAAAGATATTCTTTTCTTAATTTATAATTAAAAGGCATAAGTTATATATTAAGATAATTATACTTAAATTATTATAATAAAACTTATAATAAGTTGCTTATTAATATATATTAAATTTAATAATGCTATAAAACGATTTAATAACTTATATAATAATTTTAAGAAAGTATTTATTTTAAATTTTAAGAAATAAGTAATATAAAATAAATTACTTAAGCTTAAATTTTAATTAAGAATATGCTTAAATAATATTTTAAAGCTTTACTTAAAAGCTTTATATTAAAAGGAATAGGATTAAAGTAATTAAAAGCTTTTCATTAGCTCTTTAAATAATTAAAAATTATATAAAGATATTATATTTATTTTTATTATTATATTTAATAATAATAAGTTATAATTTCTTATATAATTTTTTAATTTTGCTCTTAATCTTATAAATAATATATAATTTAAAGAGCTAAATATCTTTATGCATTTTAAGATTAAAACGTTTAAAGTAAAAAATATTATTATTAATTAACTTTATAATCTCCTTATAATTAAACTCCTTAAATGGGTTACTTAGGGTATTAATTATGCTATTATATTAAAGCTTTAAAGAAAAATTATAATTCTTAATTTCTTGCTAAGTAAAATATATTTCTTTTAATTTATTTTTTAATCCCTTAAGCTATTTATATTATTAAGGTTATAATAGTTTTAATATTACTAAGATTGAATTTAGTTTAAATTAAATAGGCTTATTAAGAGCATTATTTAAATTAAAAACTAGCTAAATATTATTTTTACTATTTTTATCTTAATAATATAATTAAATTAATATTAATTAAAAGATTATTAAGTTATTTAAAAAGTTTAATATAAGGTTATATTTATTAATATTAAGCAACTTATATAATTTTTATTAATTATGCTTTTCTTATTATATTTATATATTACTTTATAATAAAAAATTTAATATTTTTATAATATTTAAATTATTATAAGTATTTAAAGCTATATTAACTAATTATTTAATATAAATCTTATATAGCTTTTTTATAGCTTTTTAAATAGCTGCTACTTTTTTAAGAGTTAAGAAAGTTAATATAAAGTTTTTTATAAGTTTTAAATATGTATTAAAGATAAAAAGTATTAAAATAATGCTATTAAGGCTAATTATATTATTTATTACTTTAATAGCTATTTATAAAATGGCTTTTTTAATATAAATCCTTAAAAGTTTAGCATAAAAAATATTAAAAGCTTATTAAAGCAAAGTATAATACTTTTTAACCTTGCTAATAAATTAATATACCTTTATTAATATTTGCTTATAAATAATGCTTATAATTTATATAATATTTTAAAATTTTATTAAGGTAAAGTTAATTTTAGCATTATAAATAATATAGTTTAAAGGTTTTAAATAAATATTTATTTAACATTATTAAATAGCATTTTATATATTCTTTATAAAAAGAAAGATTAAAAAACGTTTAACTTAAAAAGAAGTTATTAAATTAATAATTTATAAAATAAGTAAAATAAGTAAATATATAATATTTATAATAATCTTATAATTAAAGTTAATATTATTTTAAAGGTTAAACTTAAAACATTATAATGCTATAAAATAAAGTTAATAATAATAATAAAACTTAAAAATTATTTTTAAAATAAAAGAATTAATATTATTATAATTAGCATTAATAAGAAAGTATAAAAAATAATTAATTAAAGGGTGTTTAAACTTATAATAAAGTTATTAAAGCTTTATTTTTATTAAAAATATTGCTAATATATTATTGCTTTTTATATTAAGGAAAATTTATAAGTATTCCTACTTTTAGGTAATTAAGAAGGTTTTCTTTAAGTATTTATCTTTTTATTAAACTACCTTATTAATAATATTTTAAAGAAAAAGAAAGTTTTTATTTATATTTTAAATATAAAGAAGGAAGGGAATAAGCTTATTTATAATATAAAATGTTAATGGTTTTATTAAAGTATTAACTTATATTATATTAAGTAACTTAATAAGTAAGCTTAAGTTAAATTATACTTATGCTTTATCGGCCTATATAATATTTAAGTATATGGAAGATATTTAATATTATAAAGCTTAGAATTGCTTATATTTATATTTAGCATAATATTTTAATATTATTAATAAAAGTATTAATCTTAAATAATAAATATTTTTATTAATAAATAATCTTTAAAGTTAATATAAATATTAAAGCTATTTATATCGTTAAAAAAGTTATAAAAAAAGGCTTAGTTTATTAAAAAGGTATAATAAGTATGCCCCTTTTTACTATTATTAATAGCTAAAGTTATTATAATGTTAATAGCTTTAAAGTTAAAACCTTTAAAGTTAATAAGGAATGTATTAAATTTATTATTATTAACTTATTATTTAATATCCTTATATATATAAATATATATAGCTTTAATATATTATTAATTTTTAAATAAATAATTTATTAATTAATATTTCTCTTTATAATATATAAAATACTTTTTTTTTCTGCATTATATATTGCTATTATTGCCTTTATTAAGTTAATATTTATTATTATAATTACCTTTATAAAATTTTTTATTATAATTGCTACTTTTAAATTAATAAAGTTAGCTTAAGTGGAAGTTTAATTAAAAGCTATTATTTTTAAAAAAAGGTTAAGGGTACTTTAGGCATTAATTATTATTATTATATTACTTATTAAGATAATATTACTTTTTAATATTTATAATAGCTAAATTATTATTATTTTAATTATTATAATTATTAATATAACCTTATTTATAAGCTTATTAATTATTTTTTATAATTATATATTATAATATAAGGTTTTAAGCCTTTAATGCCTTAATATATTATTATAAGATAAAGTAAAGCTGCTTAATATTTATTAACATTATTAAGATAATATAATAAAATATAAAAATGCTTTATATTGCTTTTAAAATTATATTTTATAAAGAGCTATCCTTATAAATAATATACTTAAATGCTTTATAATAAAGCTGCATTTTATTAATAAGCATTTAAAGAATATTTATATAGCTTTTATTTAAATTTCTTTATTAAAAAGTAAAAAAAGTTAAAGTATTTTAGTTTATAAAATAGTTATAATAATTATTATTTATATTAAATTAGTTTTTAAGTTTTTTATATATTTAAGTAAATAAGTTTTCTTAATTAATAATTTAAGTATAATATATTTTTATTAGTTTCTTAAGTATATATGGAAGAGTTGCCTTAAATTATTAAGGCTAAATTTATAGGTTGTTATAAGCTTTATAAAAAAGAAGAATTTTATTATTAAGAATATTATATAATTTTTTAATAAATATTTTATCTTTATAATAATATTTTAAGTTAGCTATTATATTTAAATTAAATAAAAAGTTTTTTATCTTTATTAAAGGTAAGAAGGTATAATAATTATATGCTATATAAAAGTTATTAGCTAAAGGAAGGTTGCTGTTTTTTCTTAATAAATTAAAAGGTTTTAAAGAATTATTATTACCTTTATTATTATCGCTAAGTAAGTTAAGCGGTTTAAGTAATTTAAGATTAAAAGAATTATTATTATTAAGTAATTCTTTAGCTTTTATTAAGGTATAATTAAAGTTAGGGATAATATAAGTACTTAAATTATAGCTTTAAATTTAATTAATTTTAAATATAATATGGTATTTTTGCTTTTAATTTGCTAGCTATTTAGGATAGTTTAATGCTTTAAGGATATATATTAGTTTTCTTAAGGTATTTACTTTTTAAATATAAATGCCCTTAATTTAAAGAGTTTTCTTAATAATATATAGCAAGTTTTTATTAATTTACATAAATATTAGCTTAATTTAATTATAAAAGTTCTTAATAAATGCTTTATATACCTTATTATTTAATATATATGCCATAGCTTAAATTTAGCTTTAAATATAAGTATTTAAGTATTATTTATTATTAAGAAATCTTAGGGGATTTATTTATATTAAAGGATTAAGTATCTTAATAATGCTTTTAAGTATAGGAATATAATTTATTATAGTTAATATTAATGGATTATTTTAACTAGCAATATTGCTTATTGTATTTATTATATTATTATTATTTCTTATTATTTTAATAAAGTAATAATAAGGGTATGTTTAATTTAAAAAAGGAAGTAGTGAAAAGGGGAAATAAGTAGTATTAAGGGAAAATAAAGAAGTTAAGGGTTACTTTTATAACTTAGCTATTAAGAGGTAAATTAGTTTTTTTCTTTATATTTATTTATATAATAAGATATAAATAAATATATTATTAATAAAAATAAATATTAATTTAGTTTTTTTAATTATAATTATTAAATTTAAAAGTTATTATTAAGGTTATTTAAGGCATAATAAATATATATATATTAAGGATAGAGGAATTTGCTATGGTTTCTTATTATAATAATTATCTTTTTATATATTAGGTATTATTATTATTATAAACTACGCTATATAAATTTATAATATTAATAATGCTAATTAATATAATTAAAAGGTTATCTTTTTAAGCCTTATTAATTTATAATTGCTTTTATAATTATTAATTAATATTAGCTAGGTTATATATTATAATATAATATTTAGTTAATGTAGTGGTTAATTATTGTTAATTATGGAAGAGAAGAAGGTAAAAGGCTTGATTATGCTAGCTATTTTGTATGCAGCGCCAGGGCTGCTGTTTGCCGGGCATCTTAATAGGCTAAAGCTGCTTAGTCCCAAACAGTCCTCTATATAAACAACACCCATTATTCCCACAAACTACCTTAATTAAATCTTTATTTAAGCATTACTTATAAATATAATAAATGTTAATAATATCCTTAATATATATATATAAGCTATAAAAAGTAATAAAAGGGATGCTTAATAATAAGCTATTAAAAGAAAACTTAAATTACTCTTAAATATAAGTATATAAATTAAAGTGCTTGCTATTATAAATTAATATATTATTAATCCTTACTAAGTATATATAAAGAAGTTTAATGCTTTTAATAAGCTTATTTGCTATAAAGCTTAACTTATTACTTATAAATATATATAAATCTGTAATATAAATTATAATAATACTTATAATTTTATAGCGTATTATAATAATTTAAAACTAATCATTATTATTACTATTATAATAAGTTAATAGCTTTAATAATTTAATATTAAAATAGCATACTTATATAACTATTTAAAATATAATATTTATATATAATTATTATAAAAATATTAAATATTATTTAATAATTAACAAGTTATTTTAAAACTTCTTAATGCTTTATATAAATTTAAATAATTAAGCTATAAATAGTTTAATATTCTTAAAAAGAAATTAATTAAATATTTAATAAAGATAATATTTAACCCTTACGTTTTTATTAAAAACTAAATTATTATTATTATTTATATTAATAATATTCTTATTATTAAAAGTCTTTCTTAAGTTAATAAATTTCATATTAAGCTTATATAATATTTTAAGTATAAAGATTTTAATCTTTATAAATACCTACTTAAATTAAAAATTATATAAATTAATAATAAAATTTATATTTTTTAAAAAAGATATGCTTAATAAATTTTAAAACGCTTTAATATATTTAATTATAATTAAAAATAAACTCTTATAAATTTAAATTTATTTTTATAATAAAAGAAACTTAACAACATTATAATAAATATAATAATATATTAATTACTTACTAAATCTATTAATTTTCTTATTATTAAAATAAAACTTAATTTCATATTTCTTTTATATGCAATGCTCTTAATATTTAATATAAAGCCTATAATTTATTATTTAAATATTATAAAAGAGGTGCTTTAATATATTTAGCATATATTAAATTATACCTTATAATTTTTAAAATAAATATTATTATTTTAATTTACTATACTTAATATATATATTAATGCTTCTTATAATATTAATTTAAATAATTTAAAAACATTTAGCAAATATATATAACTTCTTAATAATAGCTTAATTACTTAATTATTAAAGCATTAATTTATTATTATAAAATTTATTTATAAAGTAAAATATATAGTATATTTATTAATATTATTATATCTTTATTAAATAATTTAAGTATTAAAAGATTTAAATATTAAGTATATTAAATATTTACTTATTTTATATATTAATAATTAATTAATATTAAACCTTATTTAAAATTATAAAATTAATGCTTAATTAAAATATATTACTATTTATTATTACTTTATTTATAAAGGAATTAAAAAAATATATAACATTTATTATATTGCATTTAAAAATAATCTTATTAATATTTACATAAAAGCATTACCTTGCTTTACCCTTAAAGAGGCTTATATAAAATTAAGATTAAAATAAATATAAGATTTATATTGCTAAAAAAGCGTTTAAATAGTTAATTAAAAATAATATAAGCAAAATATATAAACATTAAATAATGTTTATATAATAATTTTAATATAAATTACAGCGGAATATTTAAACTATATTTTTAGTTATTAAAACGGGATATTTCTTATTATTATTAAGATAACGATACTTGCAATGGAGAGTATATTAAAAGGTATAAGGGTTATATGCTTATATATTAACGCTAGCTTACAAATAGGCTCCTTCTAAGCGTTTAATAGCGGGGAGATTTCTCTCCTCAACAACCACAATCAACTATCGTTTGCTTCATTGCTTCATCAAAACCGAGCTCTCATGTCCCAGAAGGATGACAACATCTGGAGGTAGGAGTTGTGTTTCATTCGTTTTTTCGTCCCTGGAATTGACGCACCTGAGGTCGCTTTGCCTACTGAAACTCTTCGCACATGTTGGGCAGGACTGGGCCGATACCGAGTTCGAGCTCGTACTTGGTGATGGAAGCTCCGCATCGCTGTTCTGTGATGGTGTCGCATGGCTTGACACCGGGCGATAGGATCCTCGTGGAGAGATTGACCCAGGTGGATAGGGTGCGGGTGCAATATACTGCAGTCGATTCTCCTGGTATGTGTGCCTTGCGAAAGATGTATCGAGGTGGGCGGAGGGTGGTGGAACATCAGGGATGTCCTGGATTGAATTTTGAGCGGTATTTTGGCTCCATTGTGTCAGGGATAGACCGGGATCAGGCGATGTGATTTTTGCTGTTTGTTCAGAGCAATGACTGCTCTGGGACCGTTGCGGCTCATGAGGATGTGATTCGGGGTAGTCATTGAACATTTCGATTTGTTGTAATGAGGTGTCTTGCTCGGCGGACATGTAGAGCAGCGATTCGAAAGCCTGGATATCAAATGTTTCAAGATGCAGCAGATCATCGAATACCTGGTCACCCTCGCAGGCTCTAAGTAGCTCCGCAGACGCGGATTCGTTGTTTTGTATGTCCATTTGGTTGTGCACGGGTCCAGGCACGTTCATTTCCATCTTTCTGTCCGAGCAGAACTCAAGGTTTTGGCTACTGTCATGCTTCACACGACCTTAGATGAAATGTTCTCCTAGCATCATGTGCTCTTGTCCAACTCACAGGACGTAAGCCGACAGGAACACATGATGCTAGGAATGCATCTCATCTAAGAATTTCAGAGCTTGAGCTCCCCAACCCTTGAAATAGGATGCTTCCCACCAGCATGCAAACAATGTGAGCCTGGGCCCTGAAGCAGGTCACATAGATACCCATGCTGGTGGAAAGGCATCTCGTCCAAGAAGGTCAGTTCATTGTGGCCTGGTAGGTCGGATCCCACAACAGAACTTCCTGACGACCTGGAACGTGTCCAGGTCGACAAGGAGGTGGGGCAGGAAGCGAACAATCCCTTTTATATGAGAGACCAATAAATATGTCGGAAAAGACAGTCTGAAATAGTGTTAACGAAAGTGTTGTAGTGGGATAATGAATAATTGAAATGAGATGAAAGGGAAAGAAGTCGGAGCGGCTTGAGAGCTCCTTTTTATACACATTATGGACGAAGTTCGGCTGCGAATAAACAACCCGCAGTATACAAGCACTCATTCGGCGCCAAGCTGGGCTGGAGCTGTGATGTGCAAGTATCCTCAAGGTCACATTCTATCAGCATGTGAGACCTCACCTTGATTGGTCTATCCAGAGGCCCTCCATAGGGAGGCCCGCCACATGCACCTGGGCATCCTCCGCATCGTTTTCCGTTGAGTACTAGTACAGAGTGAAGTAATAGATCTGCAATCATGGAGACATGGAGGCCTTTAAGGATGTCTCGGGGCCGGCACCTGGTTTCATTGCAATCTCATTTAGTGTGGAACTTCGTCATTAATAGCAATACAGAAAGAGTAACTCAAGGTAAGAAATCAAGCTGAACATTCAAATATTGTCCTTCCAAGCAAGGCTACAGCCAACAATCCTTCGAGAACGCATTTCCGCATGAGCTCATTTACTTGGAACAACAACTTAGACCGCCAGCAACCCGGGACTAGTGGGTCGGTCCGGGTCAGATGTTTGATGAACCGCGCAGTATTTCTTTTCGTAGCCAGGACATTCTGGGTGACATATACGAGGATTTTCAGGGTCTCCTGTGAATCCGTGAGCGACTTTGGGTGGGCTAGTGGCTCTTTTGAGTCCTGATGACGTCGTGTCTTCGGTTTTCTTTCTTGGGCGCTTTCCCTCTGCTCCAGAGTGATCATCACCCGTAGTAGGAGTTTCCTCCCCAGCTTCCTGGACCCCAGCCTTTTTGGCCCTTCTCTTCTTGATTTGATGCGTGATACCTGCCACAATGCCGACGACGGTGTAGATAGGGCAACAGGCTACCAATGCAAAACCGTTGCCTGCCAGGAAAGGCTCCAAGCCATATTTACCCGTGTCTGGTTTCGAGGCGGTTTCGTCCCTCCTGTTGATATCGGCCAAGGATGGCATCGCAGCTGCTGAGACATACACCCGTTTGTGGAAGACTCCTTTCGTTCGCTTAATTTCCAAGTATAAGGCTGTAAACCTTGTATAAATCAGCCTGGTTCTGGTTGATATAATTGTTGTGTTGAGAGAAGAGTTACCGTCTCTCTTGAACCTTGTTACGCCCTAATTACTATCCTGGATCTTGACTGAACAAAGTTGGCCAAACACTTTGACCGGAAGCCAACAAGGACTTCCCTACTTCCATCGGGGCTAGTACTAGATATAGAGGAAAGCCTGCGGGGATGAAGCAGAGCCGCAATATTGTTGCTTGACAATTGGGTGCTACTGCGATATGACGCCAGCTGACAGATGATATCATTCCCGCCTTGAAAGATATTTGGTGTCACCAAGAGCGGCCAATCAGTACAGACATGGCGTCCAATCGCTTGCCATTGCATGTCGCCAAGGTTCCAATGAAGGTGACAATTGGAGCGCTTTGTGAATCTCGCCAAGTAAACAACTAGCATGGATTTCTGGCACTTTGCTGCGTTGCGACCGTCATTTCTTCCCAAATCCTTTGCCAGGATCGGGGGCGCTTGAGCTCGAGCCATTGAAAAAGGAGCGAATGAGCCCAGCTCGATGCGAGCCCGCAGAACTCGAAGAGCCGGGCCCGAATCGAAGCCGGAACTATGGAACTGTTTCTCTGTTGTGAGGGTCTAAGAAACTTGAGGCAATCAGAAGTTTCGAGAACTTTTATACACGGTGATGATGTAGGCAGGCCGAAATCTCAATGGATGTTCATTGTAAGTTTACACGATAACAATAAGACGGAGATCTCTTGGATGTCAGCTTGAGAACTCACTTCCAGGTTGATCTCCTGCATGGGAGGCAGCTAGTGAATCACGAACCCCTCACGCCAGAATTTGACTTGGCTGTTGGTGCTTTCGCCTGCCTGGGACCCGATAACTCAACAACCATCTCCGGCCATATTAGCTTATATCTACCCTGTCTTTTCATCAATGCAGATTTTCACTGCAAACTGTGTCTCGCTAGCACCATTTAATTACACACGCTCATAAAGCAACTCATTAAACCCGACGATGACTTCGTTTCCCAAACCTGGTCAGCCGGGATCCAAAGTCCCAATCGAGGATATTATCGACGTGCAGCAACGCAGCGCCGCCGTCTTTGCCATGGCTGATATCCTCTCTACGGCGCGATCCGAGCTCACCATGGCACAGCTTATTGATAGACTTCCGCTTCGTAGTGTCTTGGTCAGACGTGGATTTGTCCAGAATTTGGTTCCAGTTTCCCCTTGTGGGAGAAGATGTACAAATTGCGGATTCTTGGCTCTGAGGGATGGTCGACTTTCCATCAATGAACCAGGACATGTCATCTGCAGAGGCTAATTACGAAGTAGACTGTCATATAAACGGATTGTGTCAAGAATCGGCTCTTAAGCGACAACAATAAATGTGTCGACCGGAGCTGAAAAGGGGCCGATTATAGCTTCTGTTTCGCCAAGCTGTAGAAGAGCCGTCGATAAATTTGTAGGCTCCGAAGACCTGGCGTTACCTTGCTGGAAAACGGTGCTATTGGATCAAGCCGGCTCCGACACTCAAACTCCTACCCTGACCCGTGGATCTGCCGAGGTCAAGGCTTATTCCGGCGATTGCTCCCTTCCATGTCCAGCTTGCTCGTACAGGAGTCGCAGCCTATGCACCTGAGAACTTTGTTCGAGTGGCGACCGCCTAGGGACGAAGGAACCCAAAGTCAGCGAATTCGTGACAGCGCGAAATCCCTGTCCTGTGGGCCGTCGCGCGTCTCTACACTTTGACATTCCGATACCCGGGCCCGCCTGTTGGCGGCCAGTGTGGCCGTTCGCGTTCTGGGTCTATCCATCAAGAATAGTGGGAGAATGGGCAGAGATGACAGTCTCCACGGTCGAGTATCAGCTGTTATGAAGACCCATCGCAGTATTCTTCACCCAAACCCAAGGAAGTCTGCTTGGCATGCCCGGTCGTGGCGAGCTCCTGACTGTGTTGTTGGCTCTTGTCTAGAACGTTGGTCCCAGTTTTTCCCCATGGGAGAAAAATGGAGAAATTGCGGACGCCTGCGGCAAGACACTGGAGATGAGCTAGATCTTTGAAGCCCCCAACCCGAGGAAGGCTGGCACCAAGAAGGTCAGGGTTGGGCTGGATGAAGACGGCAGGGTCGTTGATGTTGATTCTTGAGGATTCCCGGCAAGGCTCCCGATGGTAACAAGTCAGGGAGTGTAGGAAGTGTGACAGACTAGACCGTATTTAGTTCTCACTTTTCAATAACCTGGAGAACATCTACGCGTCATCCGGGTGACAGGCAATGCGCCTCTCTGCACTCACCACTCCAGATCCCATGATGGCCCTGGGACGGCCCTCGTCCCGTTAGGTCGACTACATTCGGCACAGACCTCGAATCGAGTGTGTGGCAAGCGAGAAGTCTGCCTTAAATATCCGCACCCAAGGACTTGGGACTTCACTAGCAGTTAGTTCATAATCATCTTTTGCCTAATCAAGTGAAGTGGCTGATCATGTTGCGGCCCGGGCCCGAGCCCCACGAACATCGACCGTTTTAACGCGACACTGCCTTTGTATCTTGCACTTGGCCGAAGGCTTTCATATGTACGCATATGCTTTTGAGGCCAGTCATGAATTTATCGACTGTTCCTGTTCACAACCGAAAAGTGAGTGGCCCCGTGGTCCACTGAGCTGATCCAGGGACCTGACGATCATCTGACGTTTAGATGTCATGCACGGGAGATCCCTGAACCCCAATTATGAACCACCCTCTACTTCTTTCCCCCCACTTTCCCAAAACGCCCATCACGGAAGCACACCTTCCACACAAATGGCGGGTCGACGGGAACCACAGACATTCTCGACCCTTTGCAAGGAGCACATTTTCCCAAAACAGGGAAAAAAGGGCAACGATCATTTGTGGGAAATCCTCATGTTGTCAGCGAGGAAGGTTCCGCTTCTAATGCCCGCCTTGTCTTTGCCCTGCCAATGTCGCCACAAACCTCCTTTGGTGATGGCGGGACCTGGTAACATGATGTTGTGGGCCTGCCATTTCGGCAAGTCGGGAACTACTCGTTTCCTGGTTCCGTGAAGCTTGGCTTGTGGACAGATATTGATCTGATATTGGCCCTATAAACATAGTCATCCTTCCCGCCCCAGATGACGAGGTTCCGTACGACGTGCAAGTACGCGACCTCTTGGTTATCTTGTCGAGTACCCACGTGGCGTCAGGATCTTCGAAGATGAAGTATCTTTCAGCCCTGCAGCTACTTGCTGCGGTAGCAGTACCTGTCCGAGCGGCCTTCTCCTGGAGCTCTGTTAAAATCGGAGGCGGGGGAGGTTTCGTGCCGGGGATCTCTTTCCACCCCAAGACGAAAGGGCTGGCGTACGCGAGGACAGATATCGGTGGCCTTTACAGGCTCAATGCTGATGAGTCCTGGACAGCCATCACAGACAGCATAACCACGGATGCAAGTTGGTAAGACGTGCACTGAGATGTGGGAAGTAAGAAAACTACTAATCTTCGCATCACAGGAACCGATGGGGTGTTGATGCTCTGGCCCTGGATCCTCAAGATGACACTAAAGTCTACGTCGCATTGGGCATGTACACCAACAGGTTGGTCCTGTCCTGTTGTGCTATCAGACAGTCGAGGGAGTTACTGACCTTGAATCAGCTGGGACCCAAATAACGGCGTCATCGCCCGGAGCTCGGACAGAGGTGCCACATGGAGCATAACGAACCTATCGTTTAAATTCGGAGGAAACATGCCCGGGAGAGGCATGGGTGAACGTCTGGCAGTTGACCCGGCCAACTCGAAGATCATCTACTTCGGCGCGCGCAGCGGTAACGGCCTCTGGAAGTCGACGGATGGAGGTGCGACTTTCACCAAGGTCTCCTCCTTCACCGCTACGGGCAACTATATTGTCGACCCCAGCGACGCCAATGGATACAACAGCGACATCCAGGGCATCGCATTTGTCACCTTCGACTCCACATCTGCGGTTACTAACGGGGCGACATCGAGGATCTTCGTTGGCGCCGCAAGCAACGGCACTCAGCCGGCTGTCTGGCAGTCGACTGATGCTGGCGCGACATGGAGCGCGGTCGCTGGCCAGCCTGGAGCGTTCTTCCCGCACAGGCCAAGATACAGCCGGCGGAGAAGAATCTGTACATCACCTACTCTGACGGCACTGGGCCATACGATGGAACCAATGGCGGCGTGTACCGCTTTAGCTTGGCCAACAACACCTGGGCCAACATCACACCCGTCTCGGGCTTGAACCTCTACTTTGGCTTCGGCGGCCTGGGCTTGGACTTGCTCAAGCCGGGAACGCTGGTGGTTGCAGCACTCAACTCATGGTACCCTGAGGCTCAGCTGTTCCGTTCCACCGACTCCGGCGCGACTTGGTCAGTCCTGTGGGAGTGGACAAACTACCCAGCCATGAACCGCTACTACAGTATTTCCACACCGCTGGCCCCATGGATTTACAAGAGTTTCATCTCTAGGGCGGATGCGGAGCAACTCGGTTGGATGATCGAGTCGTTGGAGATCGACCCCTTTGACAGCAACCACTGGCTGTATGGCACTGGCCTCACGGTGTATGGCGGTCATGATTTGACAAAGTGGGACACAACACACAACATCAGCATCCAGTCTCTGGCGGATGGAATTGAAGAATTCTCTGTCCAGAATGTCGTGTCTGCGCCAGGCGGGAGCGAGCTCCTGGTAGCTGTGGGAGATGACAACGGGTACACTTTCAAGAGCGCAAACGACCTGAAGACTAGTCCCGCAGCCACATGGGAGAATCCTTTCTGGTCGACCTCGCCCGACGTTGGTAAGTGATGCTGAAAGTCTAATGAATACCCTTCCTCTAATGATGTCGTGCTGTAGATTACGCTGGTAACAAGCCTGCCAACGTTGTTCGCATTGGAAACGCAGCCGGATCGCAGCAAGTCGCGATCAGCAGCGACGGCGGCGCAAGTTGGAACATCAACTACGGCAGCAGCACAACAGATTACGGCGGCCTCGTAGCTTACAGCGCCGACGCTGATACCATTGTCTGGTCGAGCTCGACCTCGGGTGTCCTCCGCTCCCAGAACCAGGGCAGCTTCGCGGCCGTGACGGGTCTCGCTTCAGGCGCAGTTATTGCGAGCGACAAGCGCAACAATACTGTGTTCTACGGGGGCGCATCAGGCGTATTTTACGTGTCCACCAACGCCGGAACATCGTTCAGCAAGGCTGGAGCTCTGGGCAGCGCAACCTCAGTTGTCGACATTGCGCCACACCCGACCGTTGCAGGAACAGCCTATGTCTCCACTGACATTGGAATCTTCAAGTCTACCAACTATGGTGCTGCCTTCACCCAGATATCGACTGCTCTCACTTCAACTCAGAAGATCTCCCTCGGACTCGGCTCAGGAACAGCCTGGAACCTCTACGCCTTCGGCAACGGCCCAGCAGGGAACAGGCTGTACGCGTCCGCAGACGACGGCAAGACCTGGACGGACATCCAAGGAACCCAGGGCTTCGGCTCCATCAGCAGCTGCAAGCTCGCAGGCAGCGCGAACAAGGCCGGGCAGGTCTACGTGGGCACCAACGGGCGCGGGGTCTTCTATGCTTCGGGGACGGTACTAAGTGGCGGCGGCGGCGGCTCTTCCTCCAGCTCATCCACGGCCGGCAGCACCAGCACGGCGACTTCCAGGTCCTCGACGAGCTCCTCCAACAGTGTCAGGCCAACCACATCCTCAACGAGTTCCACTAGTGCTAAAACAACGAGCAGCTCGACTAAGGTGACGACCACCTCCACGACGACGTCCAGCCCGCCCGTGGCCACGTGTACGGCGGCCAAGTATGCGCAGTGTGGTGGGACTGGGTTCAGCGGGTGTACGGTCTGCGCAAGCGGGTCTACTTGCCAGGTGCAGAACACCTACTACTCTCAGTGCTTGTAGCTGAAGGAGGGGAGCGCCTCATCTGGAAGAGACGGAATCTCTCCACCAGACGGAATTGTGGCTGTCTGAGAGAGAGGGTCGGTCTCGCTGAGAGGAAAGAATCGCTCCCGTCTGAAAGATTCCACCCGAGTGCCGGGATGAAGGTTTGAAGGAACGGTCTCTTGCACATATTTACTTCATGTATATATATTCTCCGCCAGAAAGGAAGTCGCAAGTACATATGAACCCGAAATTTGTCAGAAAACTTGCCACCAGTCGAGAAGAACTTGTAAAACCCATGACACATCTGTATGTTGACACATCAGTCAGCCAGGTCCTAACCAATTACGTTGTCCGCAGATTGCCCCCAAACGCGTTTGAGTTAACTAACAGGTGAATCTCCATCAAATATGGATGCAAATGCATGTTGGCTCATGCAGCTTTTGAGAGCATAAGTCTCTTGGCAATCACGGGAAGCTTACGACATTTTCGAGGCGAATATCTCGCACTTCCTCATCGCGCAAGGATATAAAGCTTCACAAGTGTCTTATACTAATTGAAACTTCTGTGTCCATTGGTGGCAGCCGCCAAGACGACGCTCGGCAACGCCGGGCCAAAGGTTGACAACTGGGCTTCAATGCCCAGTTGTACGTGTTGGACCTCAACCGGTCCTGGACCTCCTCCAGTGCGTCGCCTGGGAGTTGGACGTAGAGACACTGATCGGAGGTAATCACGTGCGCAGGTGGGCAAGTATGCCCTGCCCGACTCTGTCAAAGCCAGGATGTTGATACAGCTGCAAGGGAAGTTCTCTTAATGACTATAACAGTTGACACCATACCTTCGTAAAGACACCTGCCAAAAAAAAAGCGCAAAGAGTTTCTGGCTGACTGAAAGTTGAAGGACAACGCGAACACGGTTGGGCAGATAGCTAGAGGCAACGTAGTAGTAGTAGAGAGCTTAAACGCGAAAACAAAACTCAAGCCTTCTTGGGTTTCCTTCCCCCGGCGTTGGAAGCGACCCAAGCCTGTCGCACATCGTCCGGGGTGAATTCTTCCCGCACAGTTCTGATACCAAACAACAGTGAGATGCCAGACGCGACGAATAGGAGTATGCGAGAAATGATGACATCCACGCCACGCAAGACGTTATGCCCCAGCGTCTTCTCCGCAAAGACAAAACCCCTCTTTGAAAATGCTTGGAGGACGTTGACAAAGACGGGGACGTTGTCAAGCACACGAAAGATGGAAAAGAGGCTGAGCGTAACCCAAGCATCCAGTAAGATGCTATGCAGCAGCTTCGGCATGTACGGCGGGCAGTTCAGGCTCTGCGCCTTGAGAAGAACCCCGTTCAGGTTCCAAAAGAAGACCGTCTTCTCGCCATCCTCTGGATCCGTCCTCTCCACAACCACCACATCCTCGTCGTCCTCTACATCAGCCCGCCTCCTCCACTCGTGCCAGACGTTTCGGTTGACCCTCACTTCCGTCTCGGCGTCTGTTGCTGATATCGTGCGGACTTGGCTGTCAAGGGTGACTTGGACGCTGCCTTTGACGACGCGCAGGTATTCAACGTGTCGCTCGTGCCAGTGCAGGCCACTGCTCCATGTTGAGCTGGCGGGCAGGGTGATGGTGACCTGGTGCGGCTCGGAGAGGTCGTAGACCACCGCGTTCGGGGCGTCGCGTTGGATAATAGGATTGCTTGTGAAGTTGCTCATGATGCTGGATTTTTGAGAAAATTTGGACCAGAATGACAAATGACTGCGCCTTGTTTCACGTAGTTGGGATTCGGGCGGATGGTATTATTTAAGGTGTAAGTAGACTGACGTGCCGGGTCACACTGCCAGTGTCTCACTTGAGCACTTCGTCTTGATGGGGGTTGTCAACCGGACTTTGTCCTAGGCTCCACGTGATCACACCATGTCCGAATCTAGCATCGCTTGTCACCTCATCAGATTGGGGGGTGGAAGGACAGGGATGTTGTCTTACAGAAGCTTGGGGGTAACGATTGTTCAGCTGACACACAACAGCTTGACCTCGTGAATTGTTTGCCCCGCTGGACAACAATGCTACACTTAATTTCTACCCAAAGCTTTCAGGCTGATTTCGGGAGGGGTGTTGTCCTACGCAAGATGCCATTCACCTGGGATCTAGTCCAGGACAACATTCTTTAGGGCTCAGAAGACTGTATGCCTCACGATAGATAACATCAAGCACTGCCGCTGTGTGTGCATTGCAACCATTGACAGACGTCTCCACGATGGATTTTCAACATATAATAGCTTGTCCCTGAGGCGACATTTGGGTATTTACTAGAGGTTTTAGGAGCCTAATGTCCAAGGGGTTTCCCACTGCTGCTCAGCAGACTGGAGTGATAAGCTTATAAACAAGACAATGGAGAGCCCTCGACCTGCAAAGACGGTCACAGGTATCACTCACTATGCAAACCCTATGATCTCGGACCTATTGTGCCCCCTCTTCGACAACAATTTTCACGAAAAGATTCAGCGCTTTCCCTCCAAAAAGCACACGTTTGATGTGAAAATTTCCGGCGGCGTATTAACCTGTGTTCATACCACCTTTGAAAGAGTATTCTAGAAGTAACCAGGGTTGCTAATCAAGGCGCACTCCTACTCGTGAATGGTAGGCATTTGGCATGACCGAAGAGGACGGCGAACAAGCGCATATGTTTATACTGTGGACGGCTTTGATCACTGCGAGGGATTCCTTTAGGAGCGGCAATGCACCCTCAGTACGCATGATGCTATGATTATGAATATGAAGAAAGCTATCCATGGTGAACATTTATTCTTCACGGAAACAATCTCACGATACTGGAAAGGTACCATGTGAGTCGATAGCATTGGCGAATATCTTTCAACAGATGTGAGCCTACAAATGTATTTAATAAGGCCTTGCTGCATCATCATCAACCATACAGTATTAGTAAAGTTGCGGGTCAGCCTCGGCCCATCACTCTGCTGTGAGCTTGTTCATTAATCCCAACTCATGTAGGCGCTAGCCTGTGGATGTGAGGGATTTTGGATGGTTGACGAATCTAGCTCGCCATCCCGCAATCTTAAAAGCTTAATAAAGGTGAGGTCAATAAGCTTCGGACGATTTCAAAGTTGCCGTCGTGCAATATACTTCTCTCACAATCTACTAGTCAAGCTTTGTGGGCGAAGGTTCATCCTCTGACTCGACATGGCAGCTCTAGTCTGCATATGAACTTATTGATCGTCTAACTCAACGCATGCATCTGCATCCGAACGCTCCAATACCCTTATTTTGACTCGTCAGTTCAATGATGAGTCATCTCCATGGTGTGCGTTCAACACACACTTTGACGATTGTGGCTTAATCGAATTTACCAGGATAGCAAGGCGTGTAAAATCAGTCAAGGAGACAAACAAAAGGAGCTCCAACAAGCTAGTAAGCAGTAAATTTCATTTTAACCCTTCAGATTGCTTTGAATTTCTCTATTGGCATTGGGACACTTGAATCCCCTCAAAAACAACAAACTTTCATGTTCATCATCTCTGAAATCAGACGAGTGCCTCAAAAGCCAGTGGACGATTTTGAATGTGTAGTGGTCCATAAGTCCCACGACAGTATACTTCACATGCTGTTGGCCTTGCAACTAAATTATAACGGCAGATTCATTCGGCCTTGAATCATCACCCAGTCTTCAACATATTCCGGAGATAATCAAAGTTTCAATAATGGGAACTGCAACAAGTCATGCCAAACATAGCTGCGGCTTTAGTAAGCCAGCCGAATTGCCTATCCTCAAAGATGTCCCAGGGCGTGGAGTCTTCCAAAGCTGATTTTGCTATGATGCCAATGACTAGCGGGGACACATATTGGTTACATGACTGCCGTGCCATAGGACGTCAAGCCTATCAGCAATCTACAGAGTAGCAAATGGCAGCTCGTCAGTCACTCCCGGTGCTCTCCAAAGGTTATCTTGATCCTGCTCTACTACCTTGACTAGTAAAGTCTAAGCTTATGCGTTCCACTTGACTAAGACCGCACCTGGAGATATGAGCATCCCAAACTTTGTGTAAGGAAAACACTCAGAGCGGTGAATATCTGAATGAGAGTCACGGCCTACAGATGTAGTAACTCATCCTCGGAATAAATGGACATGTCCCTCAAAATAATATAAAAGAGCTCACCAGCAGCTTCATTCCTGTCCTAGACTCTGCAACACAGTTCACAGCTCAAGACCGCCTTTCACTCGGCTCCAGGCTTGATCCCTTGCGTTCCACCCGCCAGTAACCATGTCGTCTCTCAAGCAAACCCTCGTCCAAACGAGCGGCCTCCTGGCTGCACTTGCTGCCTCTGATAGCTCCAACGTCAGCGTTGTGACGACAGACACACTTGTCATAGGTGGAGGTGCTGGCGGAGCACATGCGGCAGTTCGATTGACGGACTATGGCCAAGATGTGATTCTTGTTGAGAGACAACCCATTCTGGTAGATTTCACTTTCTCGGAAGAAAGCATCGTTCTGGATGTACTAAATCCGGGTTCTAGGGCGGCGCTGTCGACAGTTTCACGGATCCCACTACGGGAAAGACGTACGACATCGGCGTTGGAGACTTTGCGGACTATGGAAACGCCACGGGATTCTTTGCTCGCTTTAATATTCCCAGTAAGTAACCTTACCAGGAAGCCGTTCTTCTTTCTGGGATATCTCAGAGGTTTTCAAGGCCAAAAGAGTTCGAGCTTGAAGCAATGCCGTGTTTGTAACACTCTTCGGGAACTACTTTGATTGAGCTTTGTCAGTCTGTAAAGTAGTGGCATTATTTACTGGCGACTTTTAGTCACAACCCCATCGGAGGCGTCCTCGTCAACTCCCCCAAGGCGCATCGACTTCAGCACTGGCCAAGTACTCACCAACTACACCGCGCCATCCACGGCGGACGTGCATGCTGCTCTCCAGCGGTACGCCACAGTCGCGGAACAGTACGAGGACATACTAGTCCCAGGTTACTGGAACTTTCCCGACGCAAGCGACATTCCCGAGGACTTGCTGCTGAACTTTGGAGCGTTCGTCGAGAAGTACAACATCTCCGCCGCGTTGCCCACCATTTTCCAAATTGCCGGAGCGATGGGTCGCATCGTGGACAAAGAAGTCCTGCCGGTGATGCGAGCTTTCCCAGCACAGACTGCACGAACTATCTTGGGCACTCAGAAACGATATGTGACCGTGTCAGGGCGCAATCAGGATATTTATGACGCAGTCGCTGAGTTCCTAGGCGACAAGGTCTACTACAGCACCCAGGCCATCAGCTCGGTGCGCTCCGATGCCGGCGTCGCCGTGACAGTCCAGGACGTGAACACCGGAGTACAGACCATCATTCAAGCCAAGAACCTCGTCCTCGGAATCGCGCCTGACTCTTCCAAGTTCTCTATCTTCGACCTTGATGACCAAGAGCTCGGAGTCTTCAGCAAGCTCCAGTACACCCGCCAACATGTCTTCGTCGCGTCAAGCCCGTCGCTTGAGACCAACACCAGCCTGGCGAACCTCCCCATCTCGGCGGATGACGACAGCCAGACACACTACCCAGACTACAACTTCACGGGTACTATCTCCAGGCTGGCCCCAGGCTCCAGCCTCTTCCACCTCTCCGTGACCGTGACCGGGGACAACTTCCTGGGCCCCGAGGACGCCAAGGCCAAGCTCAACAGTGACATCCAGACCTTGATCGGATCTCACATCTTGCCCACCAGCAGCCAGGAACAGCTTGATTTCAAGTTCGTCTCCGACCATGGGTTCATGCACGCTCGGGTGACGACGGATGATTACAAGGCCGGGTTCATCCAGGACTTCCAGGCTCTACAAGGCCGTCGATCCACGTGGTAAACTGGTTCTGCCTTTTCGGCTAACTGGCAGACTATTCTTTGGGAGTACAATGAGGTGCTTATCCCCAAGATTCTTGATGCCTAATTTCCAATTTGGATATAATGTTTCACAAAGCAGGAGGGAGTGCTGCTTGAAAGGTATTGATGTTGAATAATTGGGCGTTGAATGGGCAACAACGTGTTATAGAGCAATAGCCACTGCAATCATTTTAAAATTAGTAGGAATCAAGTTGTTGGTGTAAGTGATCGAGGACGCTAGAGATGAAGCAGTTGGCGAATGGGCGGTATAGTGCTCCTGTGTAATATCAAGTCAGAAGCAAGCAACAGCCACTTCCCACATTTCGATGATCCACGCCTTCGATTCCTTGAAGCATATGGGTTTCAAGCTACCAGAACTTTTCTATTTGTATTCAGTTCGCCCCAAACTCCCAGCTTCGCGTCTGGAAGGAGGCTATCACAGATCCAGATATCCCAAAGTGGTGACTGATTAGATTTCGGGTGCGACCAGCTCTACTTCGGTCGTCTCAAACTAATGTCGCAGGTTCAGTAACTCATTCTGCCGGAAATATAACTCATCATCATCTAAAGCCGTGTATGGCAAAAATGACTATGATTGTCTACAAAGTATTCTGTCTCCTGTCCCACTAGAACCATAATTGTGATTCTGGCTTAGTAGCACTTTAAAAGAACTCAAAGAATGCACATAGTTTATACATTCATCTTGCTTGTATGTTATTTACTCATGATATTCTTTCATCACGCCACGAGTCTTCTAATTCACGACACAGATGTCTATAGCACTCAGAGGTGGTCATCTTTCATTTAATAGTACATAGTTCATTCTTCTCAACACGCCTCTCAGTGCTATGCTCAACTAAACCTCAGGCGAACATATCATCATCACTGATGCCACTATGAAGGTCTTAGCGGGAGGTCTGACGTGATGAGAGGACGTGAAAATCTTACATTTAGTTGCCGTACGCCGCGTGGTAGTCTTCTCCAACCACCTTCTGGTCCATTCGAGTACGGATCTGGTTAAGGACCCTCCTGCCCTGGGCACTGAGGTGATCCCTCAGCTTTTCGGCGCCCTCCTCGATCTCATACTTGACATCTCGATGCTGACGCATCAACTCGTCAACGATGGCCTGCTGTGCATCGGCCGGCAGCAACGGCATGAGCTCGTGACGACTGGTGTCGTCCTGGATGTTGCCGGACTCCACCAGCATGGCAACCATGATGCCGCGCAGGTTGGCGAAGGAGGGGCGGGCATCGGTCTCATTCCACCAGAACATGAAATCCTCCTTGCTCATCAGCATCCCGTCCGAGCCGTCTGCCTCGCCGGCGATCTGGTCCATGATGGCGTTGGCGAGCGTGTTGCTCTGGATGTAGTCGGCGAAGAGCCACAGCTTCGCGAAAGTGTTGAAATCATTGATTTCGTCGAGAGGGTCAACTTCGCCCTCGGGGTCCTCGGCGTATTCGACGTATCTAATGAACATGTCGACGTTGTATGGCGATGCATGATCGCCCTCCTCGAGCTCGACGACACCTGTCCTCGCATTGGCCCATGGGCCGCTCATGATGCGCTCAAAATAGACCGAGTGCGTCATCGCCATCTCCTTGTCGATTTTGAAGGGGTCCACGTGATCCTTGATCACGATGGTGATCACGTGTGGGTCTGGTACATCTTCCTGGCTGAAAATAAAAGTCAGTATGCATGTACTTCGTGGGTTGACATGCCTTTGATGTCCCAAGACATTGCTTACTCGTCGACACGCTGACGCTTCGCGTCGGGGGCACCACTGTTATGCCATTAGTATTGCACCAAACAATGACGCGTCCATGGAAATTGTCTCTCAAATACGTACTCGCTTCCTGCGTCATCACGCTCGTGCTCGCGGAGGGAAGACATGATTACTGTTATGATGAGTCGTTGCTTCCGATGTCTGTGTCGCGCGTGCAGAGTGGAGGAAGGAAGAGACAACACTGCGTTGGTGGCTGCAAGCACTCAGCGCGAGGTAGAAAACAACAATCACGTGCCCCGCGGTGAATGAGAGATAGTCGCGTCACAGATGGCCCGGCAGGCATCAAAGTAAATATCGAGACCTTGAGAAATGAGAGACTCAAATGAATCCCTATCTAGTATTCACGCGAAGCTCTCCCGAATGCCCTCTCCTGAAGGGCTTCAATTTTATTAAACCCAATTCTGTGGTTTCCACGTCACAATAGCTGTCACAGTTACACTCAGAGAACCTTGGCACATTTTCAATGAAAATTGAGGGCTAGGATGACCTCTTCCTTTTTTGGAAAATACCTTGTCCCACGATAAACAACAGCACGGCGAAAGGAAATTGTGGTGCTGTGGTTGTCACCACCCAGCGACACGGAAGTCCCTCGTGATTTTTGAAATTCCCAAGTGACAGCAACCTGCACTTCCGAGCTCAGGAACTATGTGCATTCGCGTGATTCTGAAATGCAAACTAGTACAAGTCCCCCGGGCACAAACCAGTACTTGTTGAAGCCCGTGGCCCAGTTGGGCTCACACAAAGGTCCAATATTTATTTTTTTTGCGGCCCCAAGGCTCCTGTGCCCCTCCCGAATAGACTGTCCGGAGTCTTGACTGTGCCACGGTACAGTCGATGGCATCGATAGCGTGCTAGATCTGAGTCTCGGCCACTGCCCAGGTCCGGGAAACCGAATTGCATACCAAGCACGGCAATTGCCAACCAGATTGATCCTCGGACCGGTCCCTCGTGGGCAGGTTATATCTCGGGATCTCCGTGAAAATATCCCCAAGGCGAGTCTCTCTCCGAATTCACGCTGTCCGTCCTCCTGGCAGGGAGATTAAAAACATGGTATGAACATTTGCTGCACCTGAAACGTCCTTTAAGATTCTCTCCCAGCCCCGGTACGTGGTGGGGCCGCTGATCATTGGGCCGGCAGTCCTGTCGGCGGAGACTCCGGCGGAGACCTCCGTCACCGAGGCTTGTCTCGCAGCCCGGACCGGACCGGGTTTCTGTAGGGCATGGGCGGCTTTCTCTCCCCCGCCTTGATTATGAGGCCAAGGGCTACCTCACCCCGCTGGCCAAGTGACAAAGTTCATTCAGATCACAGTCGAGACGCCGATGGGAGCGAAGGTCAGCCCGCTATAGGGTTTTCATGCCTTGGGTCCTGGCACTGGCATTTTCCAGCAGAAAAAACACCGGAGTGCCGGATCCTTGGGGCCTTCCAGAAGCACGAGAAATGGACGACTGACGGAGGCTAGAAGTAGAGAGAAGCGGGAGGTGCCGTGGCTCCGCTCGGTAGCGAGCGTTCAACGTTGGGATTTCTGTTTCAGCCGCAAGGGGTAGGTGGGTTGGTGGCAGTCGGTCCGGTTCAAGGATGTCGTGCAGGTCCCCTCGGGCTGGAATTTTATTAGCAGGGATCCGGAATATTATTGCTAGCCACTGCAGCACCTAGCCTCCGGGGGGAGACGGGGCAGCCGGGGCCGCCGACGGGCCCCAGATTTGCGGATCCGACCTCTTGGGAGCAGACTGACATTGGCCAAATTCTATGTGTTTTTCGTAAGGTATTCCTACCAGACATCACGGAGCAAGTAGTTGATGCGTGACAGACCTGGACATGGATTGAAGGCGTATTACTATTAATATTATTAGATTTATGGTTCTATAACGGCCAAGTACCTCGAGGTCTCTTAAGCTCTACTTAAATGCGCAGGACAAGAGTTTGATGTATCTTGAAGTACTGCGCGACGTGGTGACTCTTTCTAGGTCCTCCGTCCACCAACGCCATACCGGTAAGTGTGAGTATAGGTGATGCTGGGGACGGGTGGGACAATCTTTGGGCGACTGCTAATGCAGACGCTTGATTAAAAGTGATTGCCCGGTGATATATACACTTGCGGTGCTCCGAGTACGAGGCTATGCGCTTTGATACGGACAATATCAAATTCACAAGTCACGACTCAACCCTGAGCCCGTGATCAGCAAATCCAGCAAACCATTCGGCTGCTTGCTTTGGCCAACCTGAGACTATCCCGAGTCTGACGAAGTCGACTACTAATGGGTCAGTCGCCGGTTGGTCGTCGCGCCGTCATTGATTGTCCCACGACATATTAATTCCCCCACCGTGGCCTTGGCTGGGCCGGTACTGCTGGCCGAAAGCCTGCTGGCCAAGTTGTAATTGTTGGCTGGGCAATATTCCAGCCTGTCCCGCGAAGTTGCCACCTCCTGCTGGGTTCTGCGGATACGGGTTCTGCCGCGCCTCTGCCGCCATTTGCTGAGTGGCATAAGGTTGTTGATCATGGGGGATTTGGCTTTGAGTCATCGGTGTTTGAGGCATCGGAGTCTGAGGCATAGGGGTGTGAGGCATCTGAGGAATGTTTTGGGGCACAGGCGTGTGTGCCGTTGAGAGGTATCCCTGTCCACCTTCCATCTCAACGTCAGCTTCGGCGTCGGCGTCAGCGTCGGCGTCTGCATCTTCCCCTGCCTCTGCATCCGGGTCCGAGTCTTGGTCAGAGTCGTCGACAGATTGTTCGGACGGTGTTCCGGCAGTCGATGTCTTGGCCTCGCTGGTGGCTATGATTGTAGGAACAGCAGAGCTTCGGGACGTATGTCGTGGGAGCGGCGGTTGAGAAAAGTTAGAGATGCTTGGCGAGGATTGGTGCAGATGCGCCTGTTGGCCAGTCGGTGTGGGAGGCTGCGTTGTGGTGGTAGGTATCTGGGTAGAAGCTGACGGCGGGTCGAGAGGTCTCTGAGAGGCCAAGCCGCCTGTTGCCCTTGAAGATACGATCACATTCTTCCATCTGTCAATAGCGCTGGAGACCACAGTGTTGAGATCTGAATGGCGATCCTCCATGTTCAGCCCGACAACTCGGCGACCACTGACGCCCGCTTCTGCCGCAAGCTGTATCATCTGCTGACTCATGCCCCAGGTCATCGGATTGGCGATTTTAAACTCCCGCGGTTGCTGTAGTCGGTTCAGATGGTCGATTTGCGACTTGAGGTTGGTGTTCTCCTGCTCTAGGGAGTGCTGCGTCTCCTTCAGTTTGTCCACCTCCTTCTGTTTCCTCCCTACGCTTCGCGCCAACTCCAGTACCCACAGCTCCTGCCGGCGTTGTGGAGGAAGCTGCTGCCACACGGAGAAGGCCGACGCTAGATGCTCTATTACTTGCCTTTCGAGCCTTTCAGCAGCTCTCTCTGCCTTTTGTACCGAGTCACGGGTGTTCTCCTGGAACGTTGCTGCTTGCGAAGGGGGATAAGTCAGTTCTTCCATGACTGCTGTCGTTGCAGAAGAGCATGTTATCTTCCACTTTCGAAACTCTTCTTGAAAGTAGGCTAACAGTGCTTGGTCCTGCTTCTCCCCAGGAGGGTTTATGGACCATGAAGTTGGAGTGGGATGTTGAGTAGACGAGAACAACGTCGGCGGCGGTTCCAAACATTGAAGACACAGTGCTGGGAAATCTAACGAGAGCGGATCGAAGTCGAACGGCATCGAGTGCACATTCACCTGCTGCCTAGAGAGTCCAAGTCAGCACAAGAACCTACGTGATGAGTGTGGGGATTTTTGGTCGGTCCTACTTTGCGGCCCTCCACGAGCTGAGGATTTCCCGCAGTGCCAACTCAGCAGCTCTGGCCCGGTCGAGAGCATCCTGAACTTTTTGCTTGACCTCGAAGGACGACTTCATCATCTGTCTGCTATGGGCCCTTTGTGTGTTTGCCCTCCGGACGGCGTCTGCGCTTCCTCCTCCAGCTTCTGCTTCAGGGATGTTGTTAATAACCCCGGTTGTCTCCCATGGGGCAGTAAAGGTCGCTAAACCCTTGGTCAAGTCCGCTGCGGACTGCTTCTCCGTTGGCATACCTGGTGATTTTGCCGCTGCCGACTCGGCATCAGAGACCTCTGGACTGCGTCTGGATCCGGCATGACTGGCCGCGGGATCTGAGCTGGCTCTCCTGCTGCCCTTGTGATGCCGTCGTGTGATGCCGCCCCGGATTTTCCGGATCTCGTCGACGTTGTGAATGCCATCGGGTGCCTTGGGGTTCTTCTCCTTGATGTACAGGTCAAGGTGTCTTCCAAGCGAGGATGAGGTGAATGCCTGGCCGCAGTAAGGGCAGTTCTTGTCCTTGGGAGCCTTGGTCGTGGTTTCGGCACTCAAGGTCACTTCGGCCATCCTTGCTGAAGAACCCTGGCTGGCCCGACTCGGAGAATTTGGGGCTTCAGAGTGGTGGGCCGTAGGTTTCCGCCCGCGAGATCGAGGAAAGAGGGACGATATGACAGGTCGTCGGGAGGCAATGAGTCCCGTGTGGTGCGGTTTCACGAGTCGTCAGACCACAACCCTCGAGCACAGAGTCAACAGTGAGTGAACGACTCAGAGGAAGTAGGAAAGTAACAGACTCGGCCTCGCTGGGAAATTCGGGCAAAGACACAGGGCGATATCAATACAAGCTAGGAGAGGTCCGGTGGACAAGGGCAAGGTTGTTGCGGTTGGATGTTGAGATAATGGTCTAGAGATGCAGTTGGGCAAGAGAGGCAGGTCGGGATAGCTGGTGACTTGATAAAAGCCCCGCGACCAAGGCAGAGAGGGAGGCGATATCGATTTGCGTCGACCCTGGGAAATGCTGCTCGTCTCGCTTCTCCGAACCCCTACTCTTCATTGGGGCTGGGGGGACCAGGCAGGGGCCCAAGTCCCGATGAGCTTCGAGAGCAAGAACGTGGAGCCGGAGCGGAGCCCAATTGACAGTCCGTGCCAGAACGTGGAGAAGGGTAGCCGCGACGACACACTCGACTCGATGCCGTCCTGGACAGAAGTGTGGTGGGCTGCACAGGATGTGTGGATATGATATGCAGAGAAGGGTCTGGTGCCTGGTGTGCTCCCAAGTGTTCCATACGAGACAGAAGGCGAGGAGGGAGGTGTGGAGGCGTCAGGGCGAGACCAATGGCCGTGTGTCTAAATTTCCGAACATGGTCGAGGAAATAGACGCAACACGGGAATGACGAGCTGGCAATGAAGTGTGTATGCACATGAAAGACCCATGGCCTTTTGCCGTGGATTTGGGTTAATGCAGGCACGCAGTGTGTTGTGGCGCGGTGGCGAGGCAGTCAAACCGCGCAGTCAACGATGGGTGAGGTTGGCAGTGGGGGGGAAGAGAAAATGCAATGATTGGCATTGTGACCGACCGACCGGCGACGAGCCGGCCGAAAAAAGAAGCAGCAAATTGTGAGAGCTCATCCTGGTTTAATTATCATTAGCGTCCTAATTAAATCTAGAACAACTACCCGAACAAGAGATTCTCGTGAGGTCCAGATTGGGGCCTGGGAGGGGTGGCAACGCCTGTTCTTCAAGAGCTGGACAGCACACAGCACAGCTAAGAACGCAGGAGCATGGAACGAGCTGGCGGTCCCCGTCCCTGTTATGATGCCGCCGTGCGTGACGGTGACGGTCGAGGACAAACGGAAAGTCGTTCTTGCCAACCAGCATTGGAACCTCGAGGTGGGATTTAAGGGTAGCACCTCTGCCGCCCCAGGTGTCCGGGTGCCTGGGCTCAGGGACTGCAGGTGCACCTGGGTGGTTCTTTTAGGCAACCTGCCGGTGGAAGGAAAGTTCGAGCGTTGAGTGGCTCGAAACGCCGGGCAAGTGGGGACAGCCAACGGTCAGGGCAGGGGTCTAAGAGCAGGCCCACTCAAGACAGGGGCAGGGATGGAGGGCCTTGGAAGATGGAAGGCAACGCACTTCTTCAACGCCTGGCAGCAGCTTGGAAGTCTCACCCATGCTCGTGCGTTCCCATACCATGATATACCATGCAATGCCGTGCACAAGACAGGCATCGACGACAGCCTGACGCTGGCACAGCATAATGGACGTTGCTGCCCATTTCGCGAACACGATATCCTAATTAGACAGACAAAATGTCCAGGCACAGTGACTTTCAACGGTGGACTTGATCAACCTCGCTCCTTCGCTATCGCTTGCCTGCGGTGGTGACAGTAGCGCCACTGGCAATGTGACAAGTAGCATGATCCAGCGCTTAACCAAAAATACTCCTAGTCATTCACATGGAGACGATATGGGCCAACAGTCGACAGCTCATGTTTTTTTTCCTTTTTTTTTGGTATCGATGTAGCATCTGAGGTCGTCTATCACGCACGCAAAAGACATCGAAGAAACGCATGCGCCTGGCCAGGCTACAGTATAAGACGCACAGTCTTCTCCCACGTGCCTTTGGTTCGACCTCACCTTGTCGCAATCCGCGGAACCCAGAAAGCAACACTCAGTCACATTCTGAACTCTGCCATTGGCCAAAACAACAAACGATAGATCCTCTACACCCATATTTTCCTGGTTCTTGTCAAATTGGTTTCGCAGCATGCGGGTCAGCCCACGACAGGCCCTGTTGGTCTTGTACCCTGCACTCCGCAGTCCCGCCTGGAAGCAAGGGGGCAAGGCTCCTGGAAGACCAGCATACTCGGGACATGCAGGAGTGGCGGTTCTGCTTTCAACAAGTAAAAGATTTGGTGTTTGGGTCATGGGTTTCTGACGGCGGTCAAAGCAATCAATGGGCGTGAATCCGAGTTTCCTGGCCGAGAAACAGATGCCCTACGCCGCATGTGCATTGCCAAAGAAGCCAGCTAGAATGCGTTCCGGCTCGCGACTCAGGACACCGAGCGGATCCTCCCGCAGCCCACAATGTGGCGACCTCAAACCCAGTTGGCTTCTCGTCGCCCGCTCTTCAGACTTCCGTCCTGGACTGCTTCCTGCCTCACATATCCACCAGAACCGGAAAAATCATTGTGAGGCCTGCGATGGCTCAACCCACTGCCTGCCGGACCCCCTGCTGGGATTGAGTTCCCAATGCCTTGGAAGCCGCGACACGGAGCACAGAGGTCTGAGGAAGCCTCCAACCGGGATCAGCGAAGCAGACAGGTCTGAAAACACAGTACTTCCGATGACCGTCAATGGGCCAGACTCATGTCGATCGTTGAGTACTGTACTGTGTACTCCAGCACAACAGAACACCGGGCAGCTCCGCCCTTCCATCGTGAGGGTGGCACTCCTTGGTTGGTGGCGCTGAACAAGGATGGAGTCTCGGGCAGATATCAGCCAGAAATGACGTTCTGCTCAGATCGCTGAAAATAGCCGTACTGCCTCATGGCGACTGGCAGATCATCCCCGACTGGGCGAGGAAGCCCATTTCCTGGCATCTAGAATGGCAAGCTCTTTCCAAAGACATTGTGTTTCTCACAACGGCGACCCCAATGATCGCCCTTGATGAACACATCCGAAGTAAGCTTGAAAGATGCGGTCCAGGGTGGATTCCATCCGGGCCCCCCTGTCCGGTACGGGACTTACTGACAGCTGTCAGTTGCACTCCTCCCCCGTGTTGATTCCTGGTGAATGGGGACTGCAGCTGCACATCCTCTCCTGAACGGTGGGAGGAACAGGGCTCTACAGGGTCTGGTTCGCGGATCCTAACCTCATGTCGAGCACAATACCTACTGACTCGGGATGTGATGCCACAAACCACCTCTGCTTACATCTCACCTTCAGGCTTTCGAAACCTTACAATAGCCAGGTGGTAGCGAGGAAGTCTAACTGCCACAACGAACATGGAATGCGACCGTTCAGTCGCCAGCACCTCTTCTAGCTTCCGCCCTAGCTCAAGCTGTCACGAAAAGCCGTGGTAAGCCGTGACTCTCCCTTCATCCTACAAGAGCGGTAGCGATGACATGTATGATATTTTGCCAGTACCCTCTAGCAATCCAAATTTCGGCCGATTGCCCCAATCGCGTCGGCCTTCCGCGGCGGGACGATCGTCGAAAGATTCTAACCCCGCTGCTCGTGGAGCCTTGGGCGGCTTGCATTCCAGAGGAGGCCGTGCCCAGGTAGTCGGCCACTGGAAGATGGAGGCGGCCAACTCCCAGCCAGCCAGCAAGCAAAAAAGAGGCTCTCGGGAGGAGATTCACGAAATGAGACTCGGGCTCGGAAAACCTGCTAATTTGCAGCGGGTGGATCCCCCAGAAAGCACGGGGCAACAAGAACGGTGAGGCAACGAGATTGGAAATTATCTACAGCTTCATTTTGGCCTTTCCGCGGTGTGTGTGTGTGTGTCTTTTATTAGCATGTGATACAGCACCATCTCCCTCGCAGGGAGACGCTGATGGTGTATTTTGGTGATGTGCGGCATCCCGTCGCCGCGCCGAAGGGACCGACCTGCCGAGGACGAGCTCCGTCGCTTTTGCCGAATGTCCACATTCCACTTCGTCTAGTCCTAGCCTCTGCCCAGCTCTAGACTGAACCCGCCGTGCTCCACCCACTCCTTCGGCTCCGGAGGTTGAGACGAACGAAGAGGCCGGACGGTCATGAATGTGCGGTCGTGCTTGCAACCTAGAACGTTGTGGACAGGCCTCGCACTTTGAGTCCTCGGGCCAGATTTGCCGGGCCAGCTGTGATCGAACAGTTAACCATTCAGACGAATGATGGTCCTCAGACCAGTAAATAGGTGTTCCGTGACCGAATGCGAGCTGCGGATCATCATCTGAAGGGACGCTTGGGGTTGCAACAAGGGCTTGAGGGCATTTCGTAGGCGGGCTGATGTCAACGAACTGTCAGACCAATCCTCACGACGCCACACTCCAAACTCAAGACGGAAAAAGACACACAAGGCTCATGTTAAATTGTAATCAAGACTTGCTTGGAAAGTCTCCATTCAACATGCAGATGCTGTCGTCCAAGTAAAACGCTCCAACCAGTAGATAGAAGAGGTCATGGGCTGCCTGTCGTCGATGCTGACAAGACCCCTGCAGCTGCGGGCTTATCTTATCGGACGCTGTGCTTAGCTAACCAGAGCAAAGCAGAAGCTTGGCGCGTCGGCGGGCAGCTTCCCAGCTCGCAACGCCCAAGCTCCGCGTCACGGCTTGACCTCACTCCGCACCGCCTCTCCGGTCGCAACACTCGCCGAGAGCAAGTCGACCTTGGTCGAGACCCATTTCAATCTGGACTCTCCTCCCTACCTCCTCAAGCACCCGTCACCCTAATCAAACAGCAGCCATGCCGCCGGGTAAGTGCAGCGCAAACGGATTCCCCAATCAGCTTGTGCCTCCTACAGCGCGTCACTTGCGCGACGGGGCTGCAATTCGCGGGCGTCTCTGAGTTCACAATCTCTAATCACCCTGCATGTCTAGCTATCAGTGATGACGAAAACTCCGACAGCGGCGATTTTGCCGTGACGAGCGACATCCTGCCGAAGAAGGGGCGCGGGCGCACGCCGGCCAAGAAGGAGGAGGACGTTTCGGAGGGCGATGATGTCGCCGACGGCAAAGTTACAAATGGCGATGTCGACGAGGACGAGGACGACGAGGAGGATGACGAGGACATGGATGAGGACGAGTGAGGACTTCCCGGGCCTGAGATGATCGATTGACGCGTGCCACTGACGAGTGTGCAGGTACGTGGTCGAAAAGATCTTTTCCCACTACATTGCCGACGACGTGGGTTTCCTGCCGACGAGACTTCTACAAGGACTCTTCCACTGACGTGCCGTACAGGGTGAGCCTCGTTTCGAGGTGAAATGGGAAGGCTGGAACAAAAAGTCAGACCGGACCTGGGAAACCGAGGACAACCTCCAGTATGTAACAACTCCACAGAACCCAAGAAACGGGCCCGCTGACCTATTCTCGTTCTTTCCTCCAGAGAAAATGCCGCGGAAATCCTGCAGGAGTATTTTAAGAGCATCGGCGGCCGGGAGAAGATCTTCGAGCAGACTAGCAGCGCGCTCAAGGGCAGGAAGCGCGGCCGGCAGTCCAACTCAGCCACCCCAGCCGAGAAGCGCTCCCGCAAGAACGGCCACCCGGCAGACTCGACCCCACCCGCGACCGCCAGGGCGGTCGAGTGGAAGCCCCCGAGCGGCAGCTGGGACGAGGAGGTCGACACCGTGGACATGTGCCAGGACGAGGAGAATGGCACATTCATCGTCTATCTTACCTGGAAGAACGGCAAGAAGACGCAGCATCCCAAGGAGGTTGTTTACAGAAGGTGCCCTCAGAAGGTAGGTCCCCAAGCAGGTCCCAACCCGGAACCCGAGCGCAGGACTGACTTTGGCAGATGCTTCGGTTCTACGAGCGACACATTCGTATTTCCCGCGACGGCGGTTCTCCAGTTGCCATCGGAACCATGACCCAATAGTTGCGAACTCGTCTGGTCTGCGTACACCGTGTACGATTGGACGGCAAAGAGATAGCTATGGGTGCGGAGGCATGCTCAGTTGTTGCTTGCTATGCTGGTTTTCATCTCGATTCTATTTTGCGTGCGCGCGTTTGAGCTCATTTGACGCTAGGAAGAAGCACGAATTCCCGTGTACATTACAGAAGGAAAAGCATCTGCGGTGGCACCCGAGCGCTCGGAAGGCTGGCTTGCCCCAGAAACATAGCCAGCCAGCCGTCTTAACCCATACGGAGGGGTTCAAGGGCCGAGATGGTTCGGCTCATTTACATAGGTGTCGGTCCGTCAGTCTCAGTCAGCCTTGCCTTCGGGCATTCCGGAAAGGTTGGAACAAAGGAATGAAATTTTGTCGCGCGCTGTCTTGCAACATTACTTCCATGCCCCACCGTAGAGGCGCTCACCATGTTCTCGATTGCTCATGCTGATAATCACAACAATTTGTGATGTCGTTTTCGAAGGACCAAGAATGTGTGGACGTCGAATATCAACAAAGCCCGGACCTTGAAGCCTGGTGTTAGCCTCTTGGTGATGCATTCTCCCGCCCATCGTGCCGACACATCTTGCTATGATTCACCTTGCGGTTGCCGAGCAAGCAAGGGCTCGGATCGAGGTGCCCCGGAGATGCCGCGGGCGGCTGCTGGCGGGCGGTAATGGAAGGAAGAAGAGTGAGGTGGTCGTCGACACCATGGAGAACCGGCTACATTGCAGGCTCATGACATTTCTGGTGGGATTTGGCTCCTTATCTCAGGCTAGGCATGCTGAATTGCATCTCAGACTCGGGCACACCTACCTCGGTCTCTTAAACGATTGTGTACAGCATCACCAGCACAAATTCACGGTGGAGAAAGGCTCATGTGAGATGATCTGGTCTTGGTATCCTGAAATTGGAGCCGTCCACATTCATCACCTCCCACGGGGTAACCTGTGGGATAACCTGCTACAGGCTCATCTTCTATATGTTCTAGAATAATCTACCATGGCGCTCCTGACGACCTGTATGGAGCTTTGGTATCTCTGGGTGAGCGATCTCTCAGTGTAGTGGGTCTGACAGCTCGGGCAAAGCCGTCGAAACTTCGTGAGGGCGTCGAGGGGGAGTAACACGACGTCAGGCAATCTAGTAGGCAGCCTCTCAACGCTACAAACCCTTCCTAGTAAATTAACACTCGAATAATGTGCAATAGCAGTTGCCCCGATTTGGTGTGCATGACTGTCTAATAAGGGGGGCGGCAATATGGTATGGAAAATCTATAGGCGAAGTCATCCACCTAGTAGTATTGAGGGGGAGATGCTTGTGTTAATCAGTTGGCTAGCAAACTAGGTCCTCAAGAGCTTCGCCCGACTATCTGTCGAGAGGCATCCAGCTCAAATTTCTGGTACAGGGACATCGCGATTTGTTGCTTGGACTCTTAGTAAGCCATTCAAACGACGATTCGTGCCAGTTGATCGTGGCTGCGACAAGCCTCGAGCACGTCTCCCGTCTTTGTGTAGCGTTAGAATCGACTCAGGGTGAATCAGAGTGAATCACGTATCAACATGTGAAGTGTCGATTGGATCTAAAGCCCCGCTGTAAATCCAAGGGGCTCATTCCAGGGGGGTAGTGGTTGGATGAGTCATCTTGATCGCGTGAATGTGGCCCTGTCTAGTCGGTAGTCTAGGTATTTAAAATCTCGGCCTGCCTCTTGCGGGGAAGCCATCGTCTTCACCTCCATTGCTACCACCGAAAAAAGGAGCTAAAGCGGGCAACATGGCGCAGGCACATGGCACCTACGACCCCAAATTCGAAGGCGTTTTTGCAAAGTTCAAGCAATTCCTGGAGACTGGGCAGGAAGTAGGGGCTTCCCTGACTGTCAATATTGATGGCAAGGATGTCGTCAATTTATGGGGAGGGTTTGCCTCCAGTGAAGGCACTCGCCCGTGGAATGAAGACACCATCGTCAATGTCTACTCAACCACCAAGACCATCTCCGCACTGGCCGTCCTACTACTCATCAACGACGGCCAGCTGTCACCATATGAAAAGGTCTCCAAATACTGGCCCGAGTTTGCTGTGAACGGGAAACAGGACATTGAAATCCGGCATTTGCTTTCTCACACGTCGGGCCTCGCAATCATCGAAGCCCCTGCAACGATGGACGAGCTCTGCAACGTCGAGCTCATCACCGCGAAGCTCGCAAAACAGGCACCTCGCTGGGAGCCCGGCTCAGCCTCGGGATATCACAGCTGGACTTATGGCTTCCTACTAGGAGAGGTTGTCCGCCGCAGGACAGGCTTGAGCCTGACAGAGTTCGTCTCGCAGAGGATTGCAGGTCCTCTCGATGCCGACTTTCAGATCGGCGCGGCCGAGGAGGATTGGCCTCGCATCGCGGAGCTGATCCCGCCGCCTCCGTCTGCCATGGCTGAGATGGCCAAACTCGGCCCGGAATCAATGATGGCCAAAATGCTGTATCCCCTTGCAGAAGCAACATTTTCTCGCACCCCGCAGTGGAGGAAGGCTGAGATTGGAGCCGCGAACGGACACACAAATTCGCAAGCACTCGCTCGAATCTGGTCGAATGCGCTCACCATCGGTGACGAGAGCAAGAGGCTTCTCTCAAAGGACACGATCGACCTCATCTTCAAGGAGCAGTCATATGGGCCGGACTTGTGCATGGGGATTCCTGTTCGGTTCGGCATTGGCCTGGGTATCAGGGGCAACGGGGATGCCATCATTGACTCGTGGATTCCCGAGGGCAGAATCTGCTTCTGGGGAGGCTGGGGCGGTTCCATGGTCATCAACGATCTGGATCGTCATATGACGATTGGGTATGCGATGAATAAAATGGAGACGGGTACCGCGGGAAACACTTCTGTGAGAGCCTACGTGGAAGAGATTTACAAAGCTCTGGGCACTTCTCCACCCACTAAAGAGACTGTGGATGGTCATTTGTGAAGCGATAACAGTAACGGTTACCAAGCAGGTGGGTTTTAATCAAGCCTTTTTCCCATAATAACGACTCGATGTTGCGTTCATGCTAGAGGGAGGGTCGCAGAACTAAATGCCTAAGTGGTGACGTTTCCAATATTGAAAAGGATTGGTTTCTGAAGAGAGCTTTTCTAACTACATCGCAAGCATCATTGGTATGTGACCTTGTTTGAACAAGCGTCACATTTAGGCGGCGCGAGGAAGTCGAAACTGCTAGCCCTAGAGTTTACTGTGCGAGTATGAAGTTCAACATGCCCTTCTCACTGCCAACATTCAAACTTAGCTTTGATTACCCCTCCAATTTGCCGGTACACATGGTTTGTCTTTCCGCATGGAACTACCGTGAAAGCATGCCTTGCCTGACCTGGGCGGCTCGGTGCCATGGGACAGTTGTAGCTTCCGCAAGGGATGATGTAGTGATCAGATAACTAATAGAATAGAAACCGCTCGATACTTGTTTGCCTGTGCGTACGGTCAGTGGTGGGTATCGACGATGAATCTTGCATTCAAGTAGGTCAAAGATTTTACAGACCAAACTTGCCGACGCTAATGGAGGACTTGCCTCGGAGCTGCGGCGCCGGCGGTTAGTCTTGCCCTGGAAGAGGAAGGCACTGGCACATGCAGCATTCTGGGAGGCTGTCGTCCTCGACTTGGTCGGCCCAGAGTCTGTCCCGACGAGCCAGATGCTTCCCTCGCACGAGCGCGGCAATTTCGGCCATGGCTGATACGTCCTCATTCCGGTTCTGGTCGAGGTCCATATGAGTAGTGTCGAATAAGCCCCAGCTATCCGTGTTGTTTGACCTCAAGTTGTTGGCGTTGATGTGATTAAACTGGGAAGACTTGAGACGCAGGCCTGAGGTAAGGCTGTGTCGGAATTTGGTATTAATAATCACGTGCGACCAGTACAGATGCTTGAGATTCTGATGTGTACTTACCATGCTGCAGCCGCGAAGCTGAGGATGATTCTGATGGGCAGCACTGTGTGGCTGGGTTAATGGTGATATGTGGTGCTTGCTGCAGGGCTATAGAAGTGATGAGAAGTCCTCTGCCGTGTGTGGAGATTCTGGAATCAGATGGTACAGAACCTAGATGATGTGGGTGAATGAACATGGAAAGATGAATTTATACTTCCATGATAATGAGTAATTTGATCAGAAGTATGGAGGTTCCAATACAGTGCGCACATCTGGGCATTATGCAACTGACTACTTACTCACGTTCCGGACTATAGTATTCAGATTCGTACGGCCCGCTACCAACGTCCTTAGACTGTCATTTTCGTCATGGAAGACTACGACGGCTCATCAAGATGGATAACCAAGGTAGGCATCAGGGTACACACATACTATCTTAGCGTAGTCGTTGGGGAGCATGCCGAACCTGAACCCCGCCTTGTCTGAGGCGGTCACCTCGCCTTCCTCTGTTGTGAACAGTCCCATCCATACTGCAGCACGTACTGCTCCAAAAGCCGAGACAGCCTTGTCCTGTCAAGAAAATTCCTTGTTTTGCTGCTTGGGCAGCTGAAATCGCTGCTGCAACATTTTCAGCTTGGAAGATGGCTCTGCGTCCGATCTTCGAGTCTTCAGATTCAACCCGCATGGCATGGACAATTGCGAGGACCTTGAACGATACGAGCCGGGCGGATTTCACCCTGTCCATATTGACGAGCACTACGACGACAGCCGCTACCGAGTGATCCACAAGCTTGGGGCCGGCGGCTTCTCGACCGTGTGGCTCGCACAGGATCTGCCGGGCCGGCGATGGGTGGTGCTGAAGTTCATCGTTGCGGCTGAGTCTGAAGGCTACATTGCCCGTTCATCTGCTATCATTGCAGACACTGTTCTCGCCAGCTCTGAGTTGCTGGTGAGGCCTGAGCGTGAATTCTGGGTTGACGGCCCCAACGGGCATCATTTGTGTTTTGTGCTGCCCCTTCGTCGGACCAAATCTTGCGACACTGTCCTCTGGCATCTACTTCAGAATCTCATCCCGCTTCTCGGTAAATCTCTCCATGCAAGCAGCACAGGCAATGGCACTTCTACACTCTCGAGACCGGTGCCACGGAGGTATGTATGAAATACTTCTTCAAATGTAGCAGATACGTGCAAAATATGTCCCAAGGCGCTGATCAACTCAATAGACTTCACGGCGAACAACATTGCTCTGGCATTATCAGAAGAGATCACATCGTATGAAATCGATGACATTTATCGAGCCTTTGGGCATCCTAGGACTGGGCCTCTCGGACTTTGCAATGAAGATGACCCAGGCCCCGGACCGCACGCACCGCAATATTTTGTCGCACCCTTGGACTTCTTTGCTTCCAGTACAAATATCCTCAGCAAGCAGATTCGAATTCTAGACTTTGATCAGTGCTTCGAATGCGACAATCCACCGAAACGAACAGGCACACCCGCGAAATACATGGTCCCGGAGGTCATCGCTGGTGGGCCACCCAGCAAAGCTTCAGATGTCTGGTCACTGGGGTGCACCATCTTCCGGCTGCGGGCGGGCAGGGACATTTTCTTCGATTACGACACATTCAACCCCGCGGATGCTTTGCAGCAGATCCAGAGGTTCCTCGGCGATCTTCCGGACAACCTGGCGCAGGCGCGATTCGACACTGAAGGCTACCCAACCAAGGACGAAAGCGGCACGCCGCTTATGTATTTCATGGAGAAATGCAGTCTTCCAGATGAGATTGGAAAGATCTGGGACGGGCCTCCATCGCTGTCGATGCGCAGCCATGGTGAGATTGATACCACAGTGTACACGCAACCCTCAACCCCTGATGACTCTCTGTTTTCAGAAGAGGCCGAGAGAGTTACTCCGTATCCATTAGCTTATCAATCTATGCTGTGGAAACCCACGGCAGTTCGAGTGGATGGAACACACTACATATTCTACAAAGATGAAGCGAGCCCGTTTTGGGGTGCGTTCCCTCTGACCACAGACGATGAGGCTGAACTGCTCGGGGATCTTTTGACACGGATATTCGTCTATGACCCCTCGAGGCGTCCTGATGTCCAGGAAATCTTAGAGCATTCCTGGTCCAAGCAGTACGGCATGTTATCGGAGGAAAACATTTAGATTTTGCCGTAAAGGGAGCGTCTTTTTAAATCATTCGCTTGCCAAAGTGTGAAGGTTTGGAGCCATATACCCTTCCAAGAGCCATCTTGGGAAGAAAAACATCAAGTTGGGCCGTCGACCATTATATCGATTTTAGAAGACGAATTTTCCAAGACGGGTTTCTTCGTATGCGCGTTCATGCTGTTGGACAAGCCAGGATACTATGTCATTGATGTCCAGTGGTGCCGCCTCAATGCTCCCTCCAGCCTGATACAAATAATCCCCAAGCTATTGGTCCAGCAGGTGCTGTCGCATTGCGCTCAAGCAAGACCTCGACATGATAGAACGCGTAGGTGCAGCGCAAGTATACCACGCCGCCAGCATGTGTTTTGGCAATCCAAATTCAGCCAAACAAGGAATCATGTTCCCATCAAGTAGTGAGGCATTCTACTCAGATTAAAGCCGGAGGCGGAGCTTGTGGCGCTTTTTTCCCGCGGCACTTGAGCCATATCCGGTAATCGAGTCCATACCGACAATGGAATAACAAGGCCGAGGGAGCATCGCGTAAAGACCAACTCGTTGCAATAGGTAGATGCACGCATACCGAGGGGCTCTGGATTCGATCTGATCGCTTCTGGGGACTCGTTTCTGTGGAGTCAAAACAAAGAGGGCCGTCAACCTCGGTGGCCGGAAACGGCTGCATACATGGGGTATTCGAAGCGGCGCCAGAAACGGCACGACAATGAATAATGCTGAAACGCTTTTAGACTGGGGGTTCTCTCCTGCTGAAAGCCTCCGAGGTTTTCTGAACTTAGCCTTCATATGAGCATCGGTTGTTGTGGCCAAATCGGCGTCGACCGCGTGCTTCCTCGAATCTCGCGGATTTGCAACGTCACCCTCCGAGCATTCATCAGCATTCTTGGCAAGGGGAAGAGGGCAGACCGATATTGCAGCACCATAATTGGCAGAGTGAATCGTTTCACGAGCGATCGCGCAGAGACGCCGCCAAGTCGCCACAATGCCACGAAAATTTACCTTCGAGCAGGTCGGAGCACACAACAACAGCCACCCCAACAACAAATACGCGGTCATCCACGGCGATGTTTACCGTATCGCGTCTATTCCATTTGGCAAATGTAAGACATGCACATCCATCCACAATCAAGTCCTCGTAGTATCATTGTGAGGCTTGAGCGCTCTTAGAAAAGTGACGCATAGACGTACGCGAGCTAAAACTTGAATATCTAGGCTTGATATCATCTGTCGCGGTTGAGGCAGCGCTGGTCAATGGCCTGGATGTATCTGCTCTTTTCGGTTCCGGACACAAAGATGGAAGCACCTTGAGACTCCTGAAGTCTACTCAAGGCTGCCACGTCGGTACCATTGTCCAAGCGCCGGCCGGTGCCCCGGGAGGCCAGCCTGCACAGCCTGCACAGCCTGGGCCACCTGGCCAACAAGGACGAAATGGGCAGCCAGACGCTGACGACGACGAGGGGGGAACTGCCGCCGAGAGACGCCGCCGCGAGGAAGCCCGCAACAGGAGACTCCGCAAGACGTACAACCCGCTCATGCAGGACCCGGACGACGCGGACGAGTACCCGGCAGACGCCGTCGCCATGGGCTACCTCCCGGACTTTGAAGGCCGCCGCTGGCGCGAGAGGCGCATGCGCCTGTCGCGGTACATCCAGTACAATGACATCCCCGCCATCGACGAGGAGGACATCGACCCCGGACTCGCTGCGGCGCTCGACCTGGACTTTGCCAAGGAGATCCGGTACCAGAGGAACCTCAAGGGTGGGGAGGCCAGGGGGTGCACCGGCTCGTTCCGGGCCGCGAGGCCGCCGCCGCCGCGCAGCCAGCTTCGCCCGAGGGACGGCGGCCGCACCCCCGGCGGCCCACCCCCGCGGGACCCGCCGGACTCGGATGCCGACGACGACGACGGTGATGACGATGCCCCGGGTGCCCCAGCCGCGGCGGCACGACAGGTCCAGGTAGAGGGGCGTGTGCGCCAGTGGTTCCCCTCTAATTCCAACCGCGCTGGGCTCGGACCGACTCATCTGCCAACTCCGCCGGTGACTCCGCTCAACCCTCTCGCGCAGCCAACTGTTCGGCCCCCTGTGCAGCCTCCGCCGCCTCCGCCGCAGCATCCTCAGCAGTTGACTCCCCCGGAAGAGGAAGAGATTGCCAAGCAGAGACGGGCAGACGAATCGGCCGCAGCAGACAAGGCGATCCTGAAGAAGGCAAAGGATCCGAAGACCGTAAAGGAAGTATCGGAAAAGTTTTGGTCCGTGAAACCGAAGACCAAAGCGAAACGAGCAAAGCCAGAAGAGAAATCTCAAGGGTCAGAAGAGCAACCAACACGAAGACAAGACGAGCAAGCACGGAAGCAGCGGCGGGAGCAGAGGAAGAAAGAGGAGGAGCAGAGGAAGGCACAGGAGGAGCAGAAGAAGAAAAAGGATGCGGCAGATGAAGCGAATCGGCAAAAAACGCGCAAGCAGCACAGAAGGAGAATGGACAAAAGAAGCGAATACAAGAACAGTCACTACAGCGACTGGATGAACTTGGGCCGGAAGCAGTACAGGATGCGACGAGACGCGCGGATGAGACGCAAAGGCAGCAAGAGGTCGAGAGGTTGCGAGACGAGACATCGCGAAGAACAAAAGAACAGGCAAAGCAAGCAGGTCGGGATATGAAAGAGAACCAGGCACGAGAGCAGCAAAAGGCGAGAAGTTCGCAAGCTGCAAGTAAGGAGGAATATAAGAAGGCAGAAGCAAGAGCGGTATATGCGGAGCAGCAAACGCGGATAAATAATTTCATAGTCGGAGGTTACACCCTGGGACAAGCAAAGGACGTCATTCGCGACCAGTACGGAGAGCTGGTGGAAGACCCGGACAAAAAAGCGCGGAACAAGAGCACAACCACCACTCCCAAGGGCCCCAAAGAGCCCACCACCAAGACGCCCCCGAAGAGGTCGGCGGACACGACAGAGGGAGACCAGGGTTCCAGCAAGAAGCTTCGCTCGGACGACAGCCAGAAGACCAAGAGGGACCAGACCAGCAGCGGCGGCAAGTACGGCGACGGCAACCGGCCCTACAAGAAGGGCGAGGAGCCGTGGAACAAGGGCAAGGGCCCGCAGAACAAGACAGGGCTCCTGATCAGCCGCTCAGACGACGAGGACAGTCCGGACGAGCTCGGACCACCAGTCGTGACGACCGGCGGCCCGGCCCAGCCTCCTGATCTGGACGTTCCTGATCTCCCTTCGGACCTCCCTCGCGCGCCCACTACCACAGGCACCGCCGACACGGGCCCCTTGGTCCCCGTCCCCGTCCCCGTCCCCACCACCTGGCCCCCTAATCTTATTCGTCCGCCCAACACCAACCCCCGGCCCCCTACCGTGATTCCTCCGCCCGGCGGCATCCCTACTACCACCACTAGCACCACTACCGGCGGCCCCCGACCGGGCGGGGCGCGCGGGGGCGTTGGCTTCCGGCCGGGCAGCTCGGCTCCGGACAGGATCAAGGACTTGTTTAGGAAGAGGGACAACGCTGACCCGTCAAATGGTCGGTCCACTAAGCGTTGACCTAGGCGTTAGTGGAGTTGACCTTGGTATCTCTGTTGTGAGTCCAACATGTTAGATGTGGAGGTTGGATGGCGTGTGCTAATTCTTCCTCAGAAGGGGTAGCTTTGGAAGCACGCTGAAACCATTACTGGGGAGGTTATGAGGTGGAGATGGGCGGCAACCGTGAGGCAGCCTATAAGAAAATAATTCTACCTCGGTGAGCTTGGTTTGGTTTGGAATAGACACGGTAGATAGATGGGATGAGCTAGAGAATCTCGCCGAGGACAGATCTGGGATGTGAATCTGCTGAGGTTTTGGCTGTGTTCTCGGTTTCGGACCGTTGCAGGCTGGAAGAGCCGAGGAAAGGAGTGGTGATTGAGGAGAGGTTCGTTTTGCGACGGTGGCTCCCCACCCATTACTCCCCAGCAGGAGACAAGTTCCCTTTGTCCTTGATAGTATTCATGCAAGTCTTGAAAGTTATATGGCAGCACTCGTCGTCGTGTGAAACAGAGGGTCCCATACTCGTGTTCAGTACTTAGATCAACAAGTGCCAAAGCGAGACCTTAGCCAAAGATACCAGTATATCACTCCAAAGGCGGCACCGCCCAGGTGGCCTGCATAACCAACGAGAGTCTTGTGCGCATCGCGAACACCCCCGTTGGCAACCGAGGCAGCGGTCAGTTCACGGCGCTGAGATAGCATGCCGTTGAGATCGATTGCGCAGCCTGTCATCATCGTGATGAAGAGGGGATAGCGAACGTCGCAGACGACTGGGACCCGGAAGCCCATCACGGGCTCAAGGAGAATCGCAGCGACCCCTGCGATGTTATCTCAAGGTCAACCAGTCTGGCCATCATCAGAAGGGCGTGCTCGGCGCGAATCACACGTAGCAGAGTCGCCACGCAACGACAGAAAACACGACCATAACGACGGGAGAAACAGACAACTCACTAAGCCCAGAAATAATGCCACTGGCTCCCATGTGCAAAGTCGGCCACCACGGAACCTCGTTCGCAAGACCCGCAACACTACAGCAGACGGCCGAGCCAAGCATCAGACCCGCAACGCTCCCGGGCCCCAGGCCGAGGTCAAAGCACCGTGAGGCCCACGTGTAGAACTCGCACATATTCACGATCAGATGCGCCGGTGCGATGTGGCTTACGCCGGACGTGAGCAGTGTCCACCACCGACCCTGGCGCAAACTGCGGCCCGATAGACCGAAATTCTTGACCATGTACACCAGGCTTCCCGGCGCGCGTACGTGCGAGGGGCGCAGGAAGACGGACCTTGTCCCCGTCATGCCGGCAGCGGCGGCCTCGTCCGCTGCATAGGCCCATGCTATGGAGATGGCGGCGTTGGCGCCGATGAAGCCCCAGATGAATAGTCTGCGGACAAGTTTTGGCGGCCGTCGTGGTGGCGGCCCGCCTGGCTCCTAGTCGGGTTTGGACTTTGAGGTGCCGCAGTTGGTCCAGGTTGCTCGCCCAGTCGAGGCAGCCCGCGTGAGCACATGATGCTGCCAGCTGGAGGCCCACAGTGTAGATGTTGGACCAGGGGAAAACGTCTTCGGGTCGAGGAGACGCGGTTGTTGCATCTTCATTGGAGAATACACGTGTGCTGGCGAGTGGGAGAGCCCCAGATGGGTTGATGGGAGTGCGGGACATTTGCCTTTATCTAAATTATTCAGACAGCCGTCCTGGGATTTGGAAACCTGTTCATAATGAGTGAAGGGGTTGCTTTTCCCAAGCCTCCTGACGCCACCCAGGGGCAGCCTGTGCCGTGTCTTGGGCCACCTCACCCACTCAAACTGCCTAAGCCGGAGGAATTCTTCTCTGTCTGCCTCGTTGAGGTTATTGTTTTCTTTTATGCTTAGAGGACCAAGTTCAGGTAACAACATCGGGCTGGACAGTCTTGGAAGCCAGTAGCTTCCATAGTTAGAACCACTTCATTCAGTTATGTAGGGGGCAAAAGCACGTCAATGTTTCTTATCGGTGTGTCAAGACCTTACTCCAGGAGAACAATCGAAGTGAGTAAACACTAGAATCTTGCCTGGAAAACGAAGACGATCATTGATCGTGGTCATCTTGTGGCAAAAAGGGCCAATACTGTATTGACGCTTTCAAGGTCAGATCCAGTGATCCAACAGATGCTGTCATTGTCGGCCCAAATGAGCCTCCACAAACGCCACAGCATATCAGCTTTCCCGCAAGGGGTGGCCTTGGGATCCCGAGCCCCGAACAAAAACGAAGCAGAATGCCGTCCCAGATGGTAGTCGCGAAATTGGTATCCAGAAAAACAATAACTTCTTTTCTTCGAATGCTTTCCCTCCCAGACCTCTCCCATGGTCGGCGCTTTGACGCACGGCGTTGGTGATCAAAGGCGGTGTCCGCTATTTCGGCCATCTTGGATGCTGATGGTATCCGCATGGAAGACCGAAGACAGAATTCAGCCCGAGCACGGGCTTTAAATTCACAATCACCGACCGTCGGTAATGTACACGGCATCGGGGGGCCCATAAAGCTCATGAAAAGCCGAGGGATGCCGATGTTCCGATATGTGTTGTGGCACTGGAGCGTAGGACTCGCGTTCCTTCTGTGCTCATGCCGTTCGCTAGGGCCTTCTAAGGCTCCTGGTCGAAAAGATATCCGTACAAGTCGCTTGAGAGAAAACTTTACATGATCCGAGGCATGAAAACTACTCCCGGTAGAGGCCATGGTGGTCTATGTATTCGATGACCGAGTCCGGCACAACATATCGGAGAGACAGATCCCTTTTCCGCATCAGCCGAACCTTGGTGCTAGAAACATCGTTCTGTGCAACAAGCACGTCAGTAATAGCACTTCAGAAGTGGGCAGTGGGCAAGACATACAGTGATCACTTGGGGGATGACATGGATGTTGTCCTGATAGTCCTTCAGGCCGGCCAAGGCCTCATCGATGTCGGTGCCGGTTCTCTCGATGATGAAGGCGCCGAATTTTCTCAGGATGTGATCCAAATCCGTGGGGGACCAGACACCTGGGGTGCTCATGGTCTGGATCAGGTCCGCTCCGGCGAGTAGGGCAATGCGCACGGGCCGCTTGTTGCCGTGGACATCCTCGCAGCCGCCAATGACCTGGTTGATTTCGTGGTCGAAGTGGTCGAGGACCTGGGCAGTGGGGAAGTAGTGGGATTGAATGGCCTCCCAAGGGTCGCAGGTCAGCCACTCGGAGGTCTTCTCTGCGGCGTAGGAGCACATTTGAATTCGGTGTTTGGCGGGCGCCAGGCCGGGCTTCTTGTAGGCGTCGGAGACTGGAGACAGGAAGCCACCGACAATTTCATACTTGGTGTTGAAGCGAGCGTAGTCGGAGGCCATCTCGAACATGCGCAGGTGGAGATAGGTTATGGGGCTGTGGAGATGGCGGCATTTGTCAGTAAAGTTGCTTGCTTTGCGTCATTGCGGACGGCAGTGACAGCAGGAGAGGGATAACGGACCTGAAGGAACCGCAAGCTACCAAAACCAGAGGTGTCTTGCCCTCATGCCTTTGCCTTCGCAGCAGTCGCTCCGAGGGAAATCGATAGGTGTCTGGCGACAATTGCGAGTCTGGGATGATGTTTGGCAGCGAGGTGGTTGCCTCTTGGGCGTCCTGGTCAAGATCGTGATCCATCCTGTCGATGGAAGGGTCGGCCAGCTGCTGTTGTTGGGAAGATTCGGCCGTCATGCTTGTGGTGAGGGTTTGGTGGTGGGAGTCGAAGAGGGACTTCGTACGAATGGTGAATGTTGGACGTCGGTTTGGTGTATGAGTAATGACTCTCGGTCGGTCGCAACGGTTGAATGGGAAGGAGGGGTCCCAAGGGCTGCTGGCTGCAAGGGCGAGTCTCGGGGATGTGGATGGGATTGCCTGTGACGGCGATTGCGACAGGGAAGGCAAGGTTATGTAGGCGGCGGGTGCGCGGGGGCCCTGGTTGCACTGCGATGCCGAAAGCCGCAGTCGAGACAGAAGCAAAGCAACAGCCGAGGTGTGTCTTGTTGGGAAGCTGGTTGCGACGAGACCAGATCAAATCAGATCCGATCAGATCTAGCTGATGTTGCCTGGAATGGAAATGCCCACTTCAGTCAGGGTGGCCGGGACGCCGATTGAGCCGTGGGCCGCAGCAAAAGAGTCAGCGTCGAGTCGTTACCCCTCTGTGGTCGGGCAACGGGGCTGCGGTAGCGCGATGACGAATCACAGCCTGTGATGGTGATGGCAGCTGTGTGGTTATCAACTGTCTTGAGAGAGGAAAGAGTGAGAGAAGTCCTTTCCAACTAATTATACAAAACGGTCTTCTCAAATGGTCAAAGATGGGAGGGAATAGCGACCAAGAAAGAAGGTGGGCTGTGCGTTGGATGGGTGCCAGCTTCCGCCGATGGTCGGTGCAAAAAGAAGAGAAACGGGATCTTCCACGGCACGCGATTTCAAAGCCGTTTCGGTCGGTCTACCACTACTCTGCCACCCTAAATTCCTGGCAACTTCCTGGGGCCCGTCTGCGCTCGACCTTGCCTGACCTGACCTGACCTGGGCCGGCGCCACTCCGAAGTTTTGAGTCTGGACCTCCTCTGGCGGGGGCCGACCGCACTTGGAAGGGGCCTGGGCAGTCCGTTTTGATCCCACTTTCCTTACCCACGTTTGTCGCTTCAGTCGGAGCGCAAGCAGCTGACCGAGACAGAGGAGAAGGGAAAGCAGACCCCACAATGCACAGCACATGGTTGTTTGCCTCCTACATGTTTCAACCGTTCCCTCCCAGGCTGGGGCCCACATCCTTCCCGCCTGCTCAGCTTCACTGCACCATCTAGCAGAAAGGTGCATTGCCTGTCAGCAAGTCGAAACTTGGGAAGAAAGGACAGAGCATTTGCCTGGCCGGCAACGTCAGACCCAGTCAATCGGATCTGACGTCGTTACAGTTCAGTACAGGTGCTCAGACCCGTCAAGCGACCGCAGTTTGTCTTGGGACGACGACGCCCAGCTGCCACTCCCACGCCGCCGAACACAAACGCTCGACCAGAAAGCTTAATAGCCGATTGCATTGCATTGCATTACGACATGTGCATTGCTAAGAGCTGGAGCAGGGTCTCCGGAACCGATTGGCGCTCCCGTGACCAGCATGGAGCTGTCATCCCTGACCTTTGAAGCTGTGACACCAAGGGTCCTAAGGCCCCCGAGGCCCCAGTCTTACAATCCATCGACCTGTGGACGTGGCCTTGGGAGGGAGCTGCAGCTTATCGCCACCAAAGGGAATTAGGAAACAATGGCCTCCGGTGCTGAATACCGTGGTACAATCAATAATACTCAGCCTCCTCAAAGACGACGTGACCACGAGGCAGTCTCACTGTGGTACTCGGAAAACCGGCCTTCAAGACAGACAAGCAATGCCACCTTCGCTCCACACTCCCGCTCTCGGCATGTACACATGGAACAGCCATTGCGGATCAAAGACATGGCGATCAACAACCCTGCTGCTTGGCTTAGCTCTTCTCGCCCGCAAGACCCACGCCCTCACCCTCAATGAGGGCCGCCGCTTCCGGTCTCTTGTCCTGCCTGTGCACCAGGAACCAAGTGAGGCCGATCGTGGCCACCGTCACTGTCAGCAGACCGACACTCGTACTGTAACTGACCCTATAGGACGGTCCGAACTTGGGTTGATAGACTTGTGGTCCCTAGCACGATATGCAGTCAGCTACAAATGCACCTGTCCGTGGCACGGCGAAAGGGGGATTTCACTCACCACGATGCCCATCAGCTGTGTTACACCCTACAAGGCAACCGTCGAGTCAGTCAGAATTTCCTCAGCATCAGGCTCCAGCCTTGTTCGCTCACTCACATTGGTAATACCAATGGCCAACCCTGCACTCGTCGTCCCACTCGTCGCTCTGATGCGTTCTGTTCGCGAGGGCACGGTGTCAGCAAGTCCATGCACCAAGGTCTAGGTCCTGGGGGAAGGACCGGGACGAGGTCCGTGTCACACGAAACTCACCTGGCCAGATGATCGGAAAGAAACTCTGGGTGGCGGCCGTGGCTATCACCACAAAGATATACTTTGCAGTTGCGTTGTTGATTGTGATGAGAAGGATGTAGAAGATGATCTGGGCGACCTCGAGCCCGATCCCGGCCACCCATGGGCTGAGACGCTTCGTGTGGGTGAGGTACCCCAGGGTGAGCAGTATGAGGAAGACGGCGGCATATGCTGGCTACGTGGCGCCAAGTCAGTATATGGAGGTGACACTAAGCCTGTGCGACCCGTCGTGCTTACCATGGTCATAAGCTGTGATATCGCTGTGTCTGAGATGCCTAGCTCGTAGATCACCGTGGGCAGTACAAAGGTAATTCCGAAGCCTCCTATCCCGTGTGCAATCCAGATTATCAGAAACGGGACAAACGTCGGGCTCTTGAACATTGCCTTGATCTGGTCGAGGTCAAATGTCTTGGATTCCATGGACGGTGCTCGGGAGGGCAGGTCCGCAACGATAGCCTCCTTCTCTGGCTCTGACAGGAAAGCAGCTGTCTCCGGGTCTTCGAATGTTACCGTCAGAAAGTCAAAGTCTTTGCCTCACAGCATTTGGGGCGCAGTTGCCAGACAACGAAGGGGAATTGGCAAAGAGGGATACAGCTAGTGTGAGCAAAAGTTATGAGCAACTCACAATCTGGCAGGAAGAAGAATGTGTAAAAGCCGCAGAATATCGCTGGCAGTCCTTCCAAGATGAAGACCTGATGCAACGTCAGTTCGTACGATCAGGTAAACAGAGCAAAGCGTGTGTGCAGATCATACCCATCTCCAGCCAGCAAGTCCACCAGCACCGTTCATGAAAGAAATCGCATAGGCTTAGTTATGTGTCAACTACATTCGCATCTCCCAGGGTGTTCTCGGGTAACTCACCTAGCAGCCCGCTGATTGTTCCCGAGAACATGCCACACGCATAGAAGAAAGCCTGGATGTATATCAGCACTCGTGTACATACTCCAAAAGCGGTGTATACGCACAATTCGAAATGACAGCCTCTGAGTTGGAAACCAGAAGCTAAGGTGATATCTAACTCATAAAATCAGCACTCCTACACATCTGGCAGCCCATCTATGTGGAATTTCATTCTCACAATACACCAGGATAGAACCCAGCCTCAGCAGCCCCAAGGAAGAACCGACACGCCATGATCCCCGCATAGTTGACCGTCGCACCCTGACACATACTGACGATGCCCCAGGTGACCATTATACGGGACATCCACAGCCGCGGCGTGAAGCGCTTGAGCGCCAGCGTCGCAAACGGCTCCAGCAGCATGTACGGGTAGTAGAAGATGCTGAGCACCCACGCCCACTGTTGCGACGTCAGGTTCCCCAGCTGCGCCTTGATGTCGTCGCCCTCCTCCAGGTTGATGATGGCCGTGTTGCTGATGTTGGACACGTGGATCCGCATGATCAGGTACACGAAGGAGTACCACAGGACCAGCCGGCGGTCGACCTTGCGGTGGGCCGATTTGAGGTCTGCTGCGTGGGTGGGGTGGTCATCTTGCTCGGGGTCCGTGGTGCTTGAGTTTGATGGCGAATGGGCGACGGGCGATGTGATGCCTTCTGAGAATATCTTTGATGGCATCCTGAAAGTTTCAATGTCGACGTCGTGCTCGCGGCGTTGTCGAACGGACTGTACCTGTGTGTTTAGGAGAGAGCTGGACAAGCACTCTTGTGTATGACGAGCGGAAATCTCACATATTCTGTCTTCCACCCTTGCATTTGCATTATCATATCTCTCCCGACTATGAGATCTGATGAATACCACTCATCCCACACAATGACGTGCTGTGGGGAGTTCAGTGTGGTTGCGATATCCGGGACTGTTTGCGGCAAGTTCTGCGACCTTCGACTATCAAGTCTGGTCCTACTACCACAGGAGTACCACGCTCTCAGCAGAGAGAACTAACTTTAATCTCAAGTTATAAATTCTCGAGGGACAATCTACTCTGCGTTTGTCTGGCGCATACACAGCCAATGCGAGTCACCTCCTGCAGCTTTTATGCCACTCAATTATCGAGCACCCACAGAGAGTATCAATACATGCATGCTGTGATCCAATCTGCCAATTTCTTCATGTGAGACTCCCGATGTCGCCGAACAGCCTGCCGATATTATTTCCGGCTGTCGCCATCGCTAAGCAAGAGGCAGAATACAACAGGTCAACATCAAGCTGCAGGAGCTCTGCTAATGGTATTCCCCATATGTTCTCCTCACCATCTTAGCTCAAATGGCGTGCTCATCAGGACTACCTCTCAACCAAAGGACCCTGAGCTCCTCAGCGAGAATCGGTGTGATTATCGAAGTTGGAGAAATATGTACATGCTTCTGCACTAACCTTTATTAGGGTTCGCATGTGTTCGACAGGTATACTTTCAATGTCGGGGTCGCTGAATGAGATATTGAGACGTCACAGCTAAAAGATTCACTCCCCTCCTAATTGTCGTCAGAACTCCGCCCACAATAACACTACGACTATTTCACACTCATAAACAACATCATCTCATCAGAATGCCCTCCGCATTGAGCCCTTCCGAAGCTTTGCCCTTACCCAAGTGGAAGCGGCCAGCCAAGACGTCGCATGACCTCCCTTGGGCCGATATAAAGGTCCTAAACCTCTCAACCTTTGACGAACCCGGCGGCAAGGAGAAGCTTGCCGAAGAGCTGCGAGATGCGGTGCGTACATGATATCATAACACATGTTTTTAACCGCATCACAAGCGACCAGCCAGCTGACAGACCACCAGGGCACAACACGGGCTTCTTCAGCGTGACGGGGACCGGCCTCACAGAAGAGGAGATCCAGCGGCAGTACGACATCGGGCAGGCCTTCTTCGCCCTCCCGCACGAGGAAAAGGCCCAGCCGAAGTACAAGTGCGACTTCGCGAGCGGTAATTATTTCGGCTACCGCGAGCTCCACGAGCGCACCGTCCGCGGCACCGAGGTCCGCGACAACGTCGAGTCCTACAACCACGCCAAGTTCACGCCCTCCAACGCCGCCGAGCCGCGGCACCCCTTCTTCGACGCCTACGCCCCGGAGGTCGAGGCCTTCAGCCGCAAGGCGCTGGGCGTCGCGGACCGCATCCTGCGCCTGTTCGCGCTCATCCTCGAGCTGCCCGAGGGCTTCTTCGCCGACGCGCACCGCTACGACGACCCGTCCGACGACCACCTGCGCTACATGTGCTACCACCCGCGGCCCGAGGCGGACGACGCGAAAGTGGACAACACGTGGGCGCGCGCGCACGACTTCGGGTCGCTGACGCTGCTGTGGAGCCAGGACGTCGCGGGCCTGCAGATCCGGACCGCGTCGGGGGAGTGGCGGTACGTGCCGCCCGTCGACGGCGGCATCGTTTGCAACGTCGGGGACACGCTCGACTTCTGGTCCGCGTCGTACCTGCGGTCCACGACGCACAGGGTCACGCGGCCGCCGCCCGACCAGGTCGGCGGGAAGAGGCTGGGGCTGTTCTACTTTGTGCGGCCGGGCAACGACGTCGACATCAAGCCGGCGCCGTCGCCGCTGCTCAAGAGGCTGGGGCTGGTCAGTGAGAATTCCGAGGATGCTGCGCCGGTCAAGGGCCTGGAGTATGTGCGGACGAGGGTCAAGGACTACCACAACAGCACTGACTATGGGGACCGCAAGGGCCAGACCTTCAAGGTGGGCAATCTGGAGATTGTTGATGAGGCGGTGTGATATTTCGAGGGAGCCATAAATGCAACTCACTTTTCAATCACGGTTCCAGATGAGCCTGGACATGTGAAATCAGGCTATGCTGTATTTTCCGTCTCATGGACGCTTGGGGCGTTCGGTTCAGGATACTGTGTGGTATCGCCACGTTTAGACCCTTTGTTCCTACTATCTCTTTGGCAACACTGTCAACTGAGCTATTTTTACTGAACCTCCATAATTCTACTTAGCAACCTTGGTCTCAACTGTTGGTGAAGTCTAGGGCTTGGAATGCCTCGGACTTTGCAAAGCATGAATGATGTTGCCATTAAGCCGTCGTGCAAGCGCCTCCGCCTGTCACATGTTGATAGGACAGTAGGGGACGACAAATGGATCTTGGGTCATTCATTCTAAGACTATGCTAGTACAAGACACAAACAGCCGACACCAGATTGGGCTCGTGTTAGTGGGTTGTGGCTGTAAAAGACCTCTGCCTCAGAATAGCTGGCTGTAGATACGCGTCTGCTTAGATAGATACCTAGGTACCTGCTTTCAGAAATCGACCGTAGAAGGCAACAAGACAAACCTGCCCCTATTGCCCACCGGGACATCAGCGGCACTGTTCTTCGCCTTGTTCAAGACAAGTCGAGTATTACCCAGGCACTGTACAAACTTCCTCGCGCCCCGCCCGCACTTTTTCCGTCGCTTATACAACGCAGAGACACCAGACGCGGTCACCGGTTGCTACCAGGCTGCGCGATGGAAGATACAATTAGTTGAACTCGCGGGCGACTGCCCTGGACCGCTAGGATCTGCGTGCGGGGCTGTGGTTGTTGGCAAGTACGACCCTCGCACTTGGAAGGCTACTTTAGTTATCCCCTCCGGGGCATATAGCCTCTTAGAACTTAGATAGAACAATATTAATATATAATTGCTTTCTATATAATTATTGTATATATAAGAAACTTATTAATACTAATTAATAGTTATAAATACTATAGATTAATAAGGTAGAAAAGGTAACCTTATAAGGATTTCCCTAACTTAAAAATTATATTTTCCTTATTAGCAAGCACTATATAGCAATAATTGCTTTTTTAGGCTTCTTTGTATTATTAAACTCCCTAAGCAAATATTATAAAGATTAAATAAATTAAGTAGCATTTCCTGTGATATTTATATATATATTTATTACTATTTAGAAAATATATATTTATTATATATAAAACTTTATTAAAAACGAACTTATTTTTAAATTTTCTTTAAAACTTAGTAAAACTTAATAAAGCTTCGTTTTATTAATAAATAAAGCTTATAATTATTATAATTGCTAAATAAATAAAGCTTATAATTATTATAATTGCTAAAGTTAATATAACGCTATATTATAAGTAAGTATAAGTTATGCATTATACTTTTAATTAATATAAAAGGATTTAATAATAAGAGAAAGCCTTAGCTTTTAAGGCTTAAAGAAATTAATAACTTTTTTCTTTTAATAATTATAACTTATTTATTATTAAATTATTATTATTAATTTATTTTTAAATAATATTTATTTTATTAATATTTCTTTATTTTATTAATTTTACTTTTTATAATATTTATTATAAAAACTTATAAGTATAATTAATAATATTAAAAAGCTATTAGTTTTTATTAAAGGGTATATAGTTAATAAAATGCTTGCTTAAACTTTAATTAACTTAGCTTATTATAAATATATTAACTTAAAATTATAATTTACAGCCCTTATATAAAAAGCATTAATAAAATACTTAGTTACTTATTTAATAAATACTTTAGCAAGCTATATATAATAAAACCTTTATAATAATAACCTTTTTATTACTTATTATAAGAATTATGCAATATAAATATAAGTAATATTTAAAGCATTATTAAATTTTTATTAATAATGCTTAAAAGTCTTTCTTTAAATATAAGGCATTTATATAAGATATAATAATTAATTTATAATATTATAATTAATTACCATAGCTTAAGTTAAGGAAAGATTAAAATAAATTAATAATAAGCTTTGCAATACTTTATTAGCCTTAAAATTAAGTATAAATAAATATTATATATAACTTTAAAAATAATAATTATAAGCATAGCCCTTATAAGTATTATAAATAGGCTTTAAATAATAATAATTATTAAGAAAATAATCCTTAAGATAACTTTTATTATTACTATTAACTTTAAGCATATAATTATAAAATTTAAATTTAATAATATAATTTATTAAAAATAAATATAGCTAATAAGGCTTATTATTATTAATAAAAAGATAGAAATAAAGCTTATATTAAAAATATATATTATACTTAGCATAATTTTAAGCTGCTTTAAAAATGTTTTTATTAAATAAAAAGTATAATTTATATAAAATTCTTTCCTTATAATATATTTTTAATAAATACTTAAATTTAGCAAAGTTAGCATAATTTATAAAAATTTTTAATAATTCTTATAAATATATTAAGGATTTATATAATTTGCTAAATAATAAAATAAAAATAGTTTTTAATATTTATTATTATGTTAAAATTTAACTAAGTTAATTTTATATAATTTTTCCTTAAATGCTTAAAGATTAAGCTAAGGCTTATTACCTTTATTTTATAAATTAAATTAATATATTTATAATAATATATCTTAAAATTAAGATGCATTTTAATATAAATCTTAATTATTAACATTATTATATAAATTAAATAATAATAATATTTATAAAGATAAAAGCATAAAACTTAAATAAAGATTTATATAAAGTTTTATATTTAATATTTAATAAGTTATAACTTTATTAATAGGCATTAAGCTAAGATTATATTAAAAAGAATAACTTAAGAATAATGGTAATTAAAGCTTATAAAGGAGTTTTTAAGTTAAAAATAGCTTTTTTTAAGTTAACTTAATTATATAAAGAATTATTTTTAAACTTAAAATTTATAATAAAAATATAGCTTAGCTATATAATTATAATTTATATTATAAATAAAGTTTTAAATTAATATTATATTAATTATAAATATAATAGCTAAAAGCTAAGGGAAGGATAATAATTATAATTTTAAGCATTTTAAGGAAATTAAAGGTTTAGTTAATTAAACTTAAGCTATTTAAGCTTTAAGTAGTTAAGATCTTATAATATTAATTATAAAGCTTAAAGTAATAATGCTTATAAAAAAAAGAAAGATAACCTTAAAAGAAAAGATATTATATTTATAAAAAAAAGAAATATTAATTAATTAAATATTTAGCTAATAAGTAATATTTAATAAAAAAAAGCTATTTAATATAATATAAATATAAAGGTTATAATAATAACTTTAATATTTTTTTAAGTAAGTTTAAAAGATATAAGATAAATAATAAAGATGAATTTTATAAATATAAAGATAAATAAGATTAAGATAATAATTATAATAATAATGCTTATATTATAAAGATAGGATTTAATAAGAAGATTTATTATATAAATATTAATTTCTTAGCTAATAAAGCATTTATGCATTAAATTATTGGAAATAATATTTTTTAAATAAAGATAATTATTATAATTAGCTAATTTATTTTAAAGAATAAATATAATTAAACTTATTTTTAAGGAATTTTATTAAATATAAGAGCATTATTAATATTTATAGCTAAATATAAGCAATTTCTTATATTATAATAAAAAAACTTAAAGTATTAAATTAATATAACCGTTATAGGAAAAGCTAAAGTTAAATTTAATAATAAAATAATTATTAATTTACTTAACATAATAAAAGTTTTTATCTTAATTAATTATATTAACTTTTATATTATTTAAGTATAAATCCCATTCCTACTTTATTTAATAAATATAAATAAGCTTTAAATATATTATAATAATATTATAAATAAAATGGTTTTTTTAATAATATAATTATTATATTAATACTTAAAAAATAAAGTTATTTATAATTTTTCCTAAATTAAATTATTAATGCTATATATTTCCTTTTAAAGATAGAAATAAGGAGACTTTATTATTGCTTTAAATACTTATTAATAAATTAATTATGTTAAATGCTTAAAAAAGCTAGTAATTTAAATGTTAATAAATAAGTAATGGCAAAGATTAAGAAGATATATTATTATTATTAAATAAATAAACTTGCGCTTAAGCGTTTTAAGTTTATATTATATAATAATTATAAATTTAATTATAAAATCTTAATTAATATAATATATTTAAGTAAATGCTTAATTCTTTATATTATAAACTAAGCTATAGCTTTTTAAAGAGTAAAATTTTTAAAATTTATATTTATAAAAATTATATAGTAAATATTATAAATGCTTTAAATTAATATATATTAGGAATTATTAAATATTATTAAATATAATGCGAAAATAAACTTTATATTTTTAGAATTTTATTTAAAGGTATAAATAATAGAAATTAAATATAAATAAATCCCCATAAAGATATATTAATTTATTAAGAAAGTTAAAAAATATTATTAAGCCCTTAAATAAGCATATAAAATCTTATATATTAAACTATATAATAATATAAATAATAATATTATTTTATAAATAGTTATAAAAGCTATTAATAATATTGCTAAATTAAATAAATTAATTCTTATGCTTTTAGTTTTTAATGCTTACTTATAAATATTATATAAGTTATTATTATTATTATTAATATAAAAGTAAGTAAAAGCTATTTTAAAGGCTATAAAGATATTATAAAAAACTATAATTAAATGGTAAGTATAAAATGCATTAAATATTAAGGTTAAACCTATTTTTAATATAAAATATTTACTATAATATAAAGTTTATATATAAAGAAAGAAAAAGGGATGAAAGGATTTATATAAGGTTATTACTATAAATAGCTATAATATAACCTTAAATATATTAAATAAAGCTATAATATTTAAGTTAATAGTTATTTAATTATATTATTAAAATAATAATAAGGAAATGCAACCTTTATAAGTAAAAAACCTAATTATAAAACCTTAAATATAACTTATTATATAATTATTATTATTAAAAATAAAAGATTATATTATTATATTATATATTTTAAAAAAAGAAAATAAAAATTATAATTTAATAATTAAATTAAGATAAAATAAAATTATTATAATATTAAGCTTATTATTTAAAGAGTTTAATAAAATGGAAATTAATAACCTTATTGCTAAAGGTATTTTTTAAATTAAGAATTAATTAGCAAAATAATATAATAAATATTATTTCTTTAAGTTTTATATAATATAAAAAGTAAAAGGTAAAATTATAAAACTTTATAAGAAATCTTAATTTATTATTTAAGGTTATAATAATAATAAAAAGGGATTAATTTTAATATAAAGCTTAATTATTTAAAGAATAAGTTAATAAATAATCTTTATATTTACCTTTTTATTAATTTAAGAAAAAGGCATAGTTTTTATACTTTAAGATATTACTTAAGCTTATCCTTAAGTAAAGTTAAAATTATATAAAATAATCCTTATAAAATTATTAAAGAAATTAAAGAATAAATACTTTTTAAGCATAATTATTTATATTATTTAATCTTTATATAGCATAGTAAAATTTAGCATTTATTAGTTTAATATATATTAAAGATATTATTAATAAAAGCTTAAAATAAATTGCTTTATATATAATTCTTGCTTAATAATTATAAAGCTTATATAATTCTTTAAAATAATAAGTATATAAATAAATAATATATTAATTTTATTTATATTAAAATTCTAAAATAAAAAGAAAATTAAGATAAAAGCTATGAAATTATAAGGAAAATTAAAATAAAAGCTAATGCTTAAAAACTTAATAAATTATAATAAGGCTTATATAATTATAAATATTATTAATTTAATTATTATTTAATAAAAGGGATAAGCTAATAAATTTACCTTTATTAATGCAATAATTAAAGATGCTTTTTAAAAATACCTTAAATAAAAAGCTTACAAAGTATATATAGCTTTAACTTATTAATTAAAAGCTTTATATAATCTTTTAATAATTATATAAGTATAAAACTTAAAAGCAGGAAATTATAAGAGCTTAAATATATAATTATTATAGTAAATAAATAATGCTATATAAAAAATTAAATATATACCCCTTAATTTTAAAATAGCAAAACTTTTTATATTTATAAATAAATTATTTATAAATAATTAAGATTTAATATTTTAACTTAGATATATTATTATTTTTATAAATAAGACTTATAAGAAAACTAAAAAATTTATAATAATAAGTAATATTCTTTATTAATTATTAATAAAGTATAAATATATTACTTAAAGTATATTAATAAGCAAAATTTATAATATAATAAATAAAGTAAATATTAAAATCTTTTTAATTATAATAATTAAGATAGCTATAAAATAACTTTTATTATTAAATATACCTTTAATTATTTATATAAACTTATATAATTTATATAAATACCTTATAAAGCTAAAAATAATAAAGGAAAAGCGCCTTATAATTAATATTATATTATTATAAAAATTATATAAGATAAGAAAGATTATTAAAATAAAGTAAATAAATAAAAAAGATAATTTTATTAATATAATAATAAAATTAATTTTAAATATTACATTATAAAAGCTTATTAATAATAATAAGCTTTATATATAAATAAATAAATTAATTAAAAGACTTAAAGTAGCCCCTTTTTATTAAAAAAGGAGTAACTTATTATTAATACCTTTTCCTTTTAACCTTATTACTGCTAGCTATAAAACCTTATACCTCTTAAATTTAAATTCTTAATATAAACTTTAACCTTTTATACTTTAATTAAAACCTTTTTAATATCTTATTATATATAAGAATAACCTTATAATTATTAATATTATTAATAATTATTATTTTAAAGTTAATCTTATTATTATTATTGCCTTTTATTATTATTTATTAATAATTATATTAAAATTAACTTTTATTAAATTTAATTATAACTTATTAACTTTTCTTATAATTAAAGAATAAATTAATAATTATTATATAATAATTATAAAGTTTTATATTATAAATATTTATTTTAATTATTAAATTCTTATAAAATCTTTTTTTTTTATAATAAAAAATATTAATAATAATTTATAAAAATTATTTAATACTTTTATTAATATGCCTTATAAGGATAATAATAATAAGCAAAATTATTTAATAAATATTATATTTATTACTTATATTAAAAATATACTTAATATAATTATTATTATAATTATTATTAATATAATTAATATTAAAGGTAGCCTTACCGCAACCCTTAATTAAAATTAAGATTTTCCTATAAATATTATAATTATAACCTTAATTAATAAGATAAATATTATAATTATAACCTTAATTAATAAAATAAACATTATAATTATATTTTTAATAAGCAATAAGATAAAAATTAAAATTATTATTAAGATTATAAAAAATGCTAAAATCGCCTTAAATAATAAAAATAAAGATAAGCTTATTAATCTTATTAATTCTTATAATAAGGTTATTATTAATAATGCTTATTTAATAAATATTAATAAGGAGGTTAATAATAATAACTCTTATTTACTTACTTATTTAATAAATATTAATAAAGAGGTTAATAATAATAACTTTTATTTACTTAATATTAATAGTAATTTAATTATTATTAATAATAAAGATAATTAAAATTAAATTAATAAGATCTTAATAAAGATTATAAAGATTGCCTTTAATTTTATTTTTATATTAAGCATTAAAAAAAATAAGCTATTTATTAAAATAAACTCTTAAGGAATTATTAAAATTAATAAGCTAAAGGTTATAGCTATAGCTTAAGTTAAATTACTTTTCTTAAATAACATTATTATAATAATTATTATTTAAATTATTAATAACTTTTAATATTAAAATAAATAAATATTTTTTAATAATATAGTTAAAAAGCTATATATTTATATTAAAAGCATTAAAACTCTTAATATAAGATTATATAATATCTTTAATAATAAGAATTATTAAGGTAATTATTATTTTAAATATTAAATTATTATAATTTTTATAATAAATAACTTAATAAGAATTTTAATCCTAAGTATTTTTTATATATATTAAATTAAAAAGATTTAATTATTAAAGAATTAAATTGCTATGTTAACTTAGCTTTAAAACTTTTTGCATTAAATTATTAATAAGTATATATAAGGCTTATATATAAAGAAATTTATTAAGAAATATATATTATTATTTAAATAATTTAAATAAAAAATAATTATTAAGGAAATTAAAAAAAATAATAAAAAATAAGAAAAGAAAATAATAAATAATTAAGCTACTTATAATGCTTAATTTTAAAAGGATAAAAAGTAGCTAAAAAAATTAATTTAAAATAATATTAAATGCATTTTAATAATAAGAATAAGGATAAAAATAATAATATTTATATTATAAAAATATATAATAAAAATAAATATAAATTAAAAGGTTTAGCATTAACTTTATAAGCATTAACTTTCCTTATAAAGAAGAAATTTAAAATTAAGGCTATTATATAAAAGTTAATAATTTTTATAAAGAAATAACTTTAAAAGCTAAGTATTAAAGATAATAAGTATAATATTTAAGAAATAATATAATAATAATGGTTATAAGTTTAAAAAGTAATATAATAATAAAGATTATAAGTTTAAAGAGTAATATAATAGCAAGGGTTGCTAAGATTTGCTTTAAAACTTATAAGTTATAATTTTAAGCCTTTTTAATAATGCTTTTTTATAATAAAAATTATATATATACTTAATATATAATAAATTATAATTTTTAAGGCTAATTATAATAAAAATTATTAATTATAATAAAAATTATATATATTTATTAAAAAAAAAGAAAAATTGCAAGTATTAGTAAGTATAACCCTTATACTTAAAAGGCTACTTTAATTATCCCTTTTAAAGCATGTAGCCTCTTAAAACTTAAATAGAATAACACTAATACATAATTGCTTCCCATATGATTATCGTACGTACGAGAGACCTACCAATAGTGGTGGATGAGCGGCGGTCCGAAGGTGGACTTGAGTGATCACCAAATTCATGCCGGTGGGCTTCCATCTCCGTGATGTTTGACCGGCCCGAGAGGTAGGGAGAGGTCGGGATGGCATGGAAAAAAATGTCAGAAGCTTACAGGCAAAGGAATATGCTCCATGTCCATTTCTCGTCATGTTGAGCTGGTTTCGATCTGCCATAGGAAGGATTCCTGGCCGGAAAGCATCGGAGGGTGCGTAGTATCGAACATGGAATACCCAAGCTTGACAATTGACGTGTACTTCCTATGAAAAATATGAAAACCGATAGACTACCGTGAAGGTGTCATCACCAGTCTGCGTTGTGCGAGCAACGACAGCCTGAGGCGCGTAAGTGGACGGCCTCATGACGGGCCTGATTTATTTACCGTGAATTTTGGGATCAATGGCATCGAAAATAATTCAGAGAAGTGATGTTCGTCTCCCATTGGATTGAATCATTGTTGCTGGAGAGGTTGCTCATAGAATCGTGCCCGTCCATGTGCTCAGACAACAATGTCGCCGTCCGAGGTGGAGCTGGCCAGCCCTACATTTTTAGCTCCCTGCCGATCGACCCATGGCCTGGGGAAAGCAGGGATCAAAGCTTCATAGCGATTCCGCCCTACTCAGGTACTTTTACTAGGAGTAACACCCCCAAAGAGAAGACCATAACCGCGGATTGAAAAGGGTCAGCATCAACACCAAGATTAATAGGTCAACGACGTCAGCAACAAGATATCCCAATTTCAAGGAATCATCAGGGCCTGGTTTCAAACAACAAAATGGGCTGGTCGTGCCTTGCAGGAGACCATCAGATCTGGCTTAGCGGTGGTTGGGGTCGGCTCCCACAGGAGAGGACAGGACCCACCCCCAGCCCGCCGATTTATTGACATGGCATATTTGGTGGCGGGGCAACAAGCCTAGGAGCACCTCAGCGCCAGCAGCAACCAGCAACCACCTAGCAGCCAAGCTCCGGGCCTAGCTGCTGCACCGGTCGGGTACCTGTCTGTCTGGCCACCACAAAACCAAATTGTCGTCGTCCTGTATTGCTGGTAATTCTTCTCCTCTTCCATATTCGAACTATCCATTCTGACCCTCTGCCTTGCATTCCACAGCTCATATCCTCCCGACCGTGCTGTGTTGTGTGCTGTATCCTCTATCGAGACTTACGCACGCTCGTCATCGGCTCCACCCTCGCATGCGACGAGTCCCTCGTTCGAACAAACAACTGCGCTCCTAGACAGCATCGTCTGCCGCCAGCTCTGACCCAGCATTCCAGTGCACTGAGTGCTCGCCGCCCAGAGAACGGAAGAGAGATCTACTTGTCTCGGAGGGCATCGAACAGCTACCATCCCCGCTTCCATTCCAGAGCTCGTTCTAGCCCCTCACCACCACCACCACCACCCAATTAGCCCAAGGGGTCTCGGAAGAAGAGAAGAAAAACCGCCAAGATGGTCAAGGAAAACGACACAATCGCAATCATCATCATCGTCCTCTTCTTCGTCCTCGCCCTCATCTCCTTCGGCATCTACAGGCTCGTCTCCATCGCCCGCCGCTCAATGTCCGTCACCTCGGGGTCGACCAGCAGCAGCAGCGAGATAATAAACGACTGATCGCGGGGGAATCCCGCGGCGGGTGGGCTCTTCCTAGCCCCCCTACTGTGGCAGAAGAGCGGGCAGGGGGGTTCCTCCCCCTCCCCCTCCCCCCAGGCCTGTCCCCGGTGCTCTGCACCTGCGGCGCCGCTGCTGCTGCCTTGGTCGAGGCGCGGCGGGCAGGGCGGGACAATGGACCGGGGCGAGTTGTTTCTGAGGAAAAAAGCATGCGTACAAACCCGGGATTCTCTGAGACATCGGGGGGGGGGGGCGCTGTTAATCTCGGAACAACCACCAGCACCGCACACATTTTGGATACCCTAGCACTCTCAGCGATCGGTGCAAGAAGAAATTGGTGATATAACAGCCAAATAATGACGATGTACTACGGGAGGAAAAGGAAACCCATGTAACGACGAAAACGTGTTTACGGCATCTGCATATGAATTAGGAAAGCCAGGGAAAGGGATGAAATCTATGGGAAGCGCCGCGATGGATTCGTTGATCTCATCGCCATGTCTGGTAATTATTTTCTTATTTTGGGCGCATTGGGGGCAGACCACAATTGGGCACTGGGAGGGGGCAATGCAGTGCCTGTTGGGAAGGCAGAGGGCATTGAGGACCCGAACCATCTTGTATCTCTTTAGACACACAAAGATAGACCAGGGGAGGTGGACGGAAAAATCCCCAACCTCGAAATCCAAGTTCAATTTTAATAATTCATTGCACAACGGGCGAAGAGGCTTGCATGCCACTGGACGCGAAGTTCTCGTGATCGTGGTAATTATCTTCATATTCATTCCATCCTGAGTTCGTGTCAGGGGATGCTGATGCAAAGTTCGCTATAATATGGGCCTTGCTCCTGGCCACGCAGACATCAATCCCAAAATGTGACATATAGAAAAAACATGTTGTACTGTATACACGCCGTCCAGGACGGGCTCCTTTTTTCGCGCAACCCGGCTAAACACCTTCGACATCACGAGTGTGGTATAATGTGGTTTTGAACATTTCTAATGTCTCGTACAGAATGAAGCGAAAGTCAAGAAAGGTATCAAGGTATCAAAGAAGTCGGGTAGCATTGAGCCAAGTAAGTTAAGAGGCGGGGAAAAAGAAGTAATTTATGTGGATGGGCGGGTAGGCACGTAGATAGGTTAGGCCTAATATCGTGGTCCAGGCGTTCCTCGCTGGCTTTCCAGATCTTGCATCCAACCGCTGCCGTTTGTGGGCTGCCTGTTGTGTTGCGGTGGTCCGTTGCTATAGGCCGGCTGTCTGCTTGGCTGGCTGTTCATGGACCGTTGGCTGTGAGCAGTGCCGGGCCGGTACTGGTATTCGTCCGAGGGTGGCCGTTGGTAGTCGCGGGCGTCTGCGGGAGCAGATGGGTTGAAATACCCGCTTGCTGCGTCCGACTGGGCAGGTGTATTAGAGCGGAACTCCCCCGTTCCCTGTCTCCGGATGCCTGGCTGCACCGGAGCCGTCATGTTCCTCTGTGGCTGTGGAATCGGGGGTCCACGGTTAGGCACGGGACCGGTCGCACTCCTGGCAGGGTAAGCTCCAGGTAATCCTGGGCCAGGGTAGCCTCCTTGCCCGTACCCAGGACCCATCATCCGTGGCGGGATTGCTGAAGGGGCTGGACTTGATCGACCACTGTAGTCGTTGAAAGACGAGTTGGAGGGCATTTGCCTCAACGGAGCTGGACTAGCTCGCCCAGAGTTGTAGTCGTCGAATGTTCCGCGTGGGGCTGGTGTCATGTTTGATCTTGGCGGCATGCCGTAGGAACCTATTGAAGTAGATGTGGGTGACCGAATTGGCTGCGGCATGGGAGGGTAATTGCTCTCTGGCGAGTATGATGACGGTGTCTGCATGTACGAACCACCAAAGTTTGACTGGTTGGTCTGCACCCTGGAGAGAGGCGGAGGACCACCAACGGGAGACCTCAAAGCCGGAGATGCACGTCCCATCTCTGCACCCGCCGCGAGCAGAGGCGCTCGGCTTGATACAGTCGTTGTCGTGCCCGTCCTACTGGGGACGGGTCGAATCTGATTGAGTTCGAAGGCAGGCAAGGCAGGCTGTCCGCCGCTTGGTGTTCCTGGTCGGGAAGTGTACAAGGGCAGCGTGGCCATAGTGTCGTTCCTGCTGATCATTGGCATTCCCGGAAGCTTGTCATCGTCGCTGCCCTTTGGCATTAGGTTGGGCAGAGTGGCCTTGCGCTCCTCAGGTGGCAGCTCGCCTGCCTTCTTGGCGGCCTTGAGCTCGGCCTTCTTCCGTGCCCGCTCCTGGTCCTCAATGGCTGCATTAACCTTCTTTGAGACGATCTTCATCAACCTCTTGTTAATCTTCCGGTCACAGTACCCCGAGAGGCCGCCATCGTCCCGTGGAATCCAACCCCAGAGGAAGAAGACGAAGAACAATGCCGCGAGAATGAGCGACAGCATGGAGAAAGCCCAGATTACCAGGGTGAAAAGCATGCCGGAGAGAATCAAAGCTTGCTGGTAGTCCTGCTCGGCGAGCGTCTTAATCTTGTCGAAGAAGTTCTCTAAGCTGTGTTCGAAGTTGTCCCCTTCAATCGCAAGCTTGGCAGTATACACCGAGTAAAGGGTGAGGGCATTAACGGCTTGGCGTGGGCCAGAGCAGAAAATAACACGAATCCAGGCTGAAATTGTGTTAGTGACTTCCACATGCTGGTAGTAAGGGTCCTGGTACAAACATTGGAAACTGAAGTAGGTGAAGAGGGCGATGTACTCGGCCCCCTTCTTACTCTTTGTCAGCTCTGCAAAGACGAGGAATCTCCGCCATCCTTTGCCCTTCCCCATCTTGACGCTTTCCAGACGGACAGCCAAGTTGTCCAGGTACGACTCAGCAACGGCACCCCGCCTCATGATGCGTTGAGCTCGGATGTGCTCGTACCCGACATTGATGAAAGAGAGAATGATACATATGGAAAATATCCATTTCGTCACGTCGAAGGAGACGGCCGGCTGGATTTCGGAGGACCATTTGTTGAAGGCGAGTAGGTTGACGGCCGTGAAGGTGTCGACTGCGTAGACGACTGTCGACAAGATGAGCGAGAAGTACAGATAGCCGTATGCGAAGTACGTGAAGGCATTGCCTGATTTGAAGTCGTTGAGTTGCTACAGTAAGAGGAATTGTCAGTCACAACGAACAGTTCCCGTACATGGCATAGCGCCGAGCCAGTACTCACGATGTAGTCCCACTTCTGCTCAGGCCGGACCTCAACGTTTGGTCTGCGATGGCTCATGCAACCCATGCTGTCTTTGGTTTGTGACCCCGTCACGAACGTTCAATGGATCCTGCCCTAGAAGAAAAAGCGAACCGTCGACCCCGTCGGAAAGAATTGAAGGAAACGGAGAGTCGTAGAGTGGTCCCAGCGCCGCTGCGTCCCCTGGTGGAAATGATCGGACCGAAACTCAAAGAAAACTCGTCGTTGCCGTCATGGACCAAAGTCGTGCCCTCGCCTGCGAAGTTGTCGACAATGGAATGGTGGTGAAAGAATGAATACTCGGCGTCCTCGTGTGTATTGGACGCTCGGGAGACATTCGGCTGCCGGTAGGGCAGAAGAGAAAGGTTGCAGGAGTGGAGTTGGTTCGGTCCCTTGGAAGGGGTGACAGGAGGCAGTCCAGTCCAAGTGCCGGCTCGGGAGACCAGACGAATGTGCGACACGACAGCGGAAGTGATTGATGCTATGGAGGGCCTCTCATACTGACACTGCCAAGGCTGCTATTCTGGGGCTGATCGACGTAATCCAAGTTCGGCAATCCCAAGGAGTCAGTCGCCGGCGTCGTCACCCGTTTGGGCCAGCCGTGTGGGAGAGAGCGGAAGGGATGGAGACGATGAGAGCGAGCGCATGGATGAAGGCACCAAGGAACCAGCCCGGTGATGGGTGGCAGGTGGTGAGAAGCCGGGAGTATGGGTAGTTCGGCAAGAAAGAGAGGGAGAGAGTCTCTCGGGATGGCGGTTGGATGCGCGTCCCGGTGTGTTGGGTTTTGGGTTTATCGGGTGGTGACAGACTGCCACAGGTTTGATCGTCTTCGCTTTGCCCGGTAGTGGACAAGGCTGGGTATCAGATTCGGAGCAGTTGTAAGTGGAAATGGGGCATTTAGTGGACAATGCGTATTGCGATGATCGATAATGTTACTCGCGCAAGAAATGAGCGACGATTTGTTGATATTGTGTGCTGAATGAGTGTGGGCGACCAGGAGGTCTAATGGACGGTCGACCGGCCGCTGGAGGAGGCCGCCTCTTTCATCCCAAGTGCTGGTGATTTGGTTTGTGGCAGAGAGCGGGGAGGGGACGAAGAAGGGGAGGGAGGCACAACGTCAATGGGCGACAGCAAGGTTGAATGGGCACTGCCCGGCATGAAGACGCCGTCGGCGGGAGCGTGTTTGAGGGAAAGTTCAGAGAGCCTGAGTCGCCAGGGCTAAGCAGGGGTTCCCCCAGTCCCGCATGTTGTAGACTGACATACAGAAGGTCCCTCTTGGAGCTTGATCTGTTACTGTTCCATGCATTCCCGGGTGGCGGTGCTATCAGAGGGGCAGCAATGTTGAGGGCCACTCTACCTAGGTAGGTATCTGCAGTACACCCGCACACCTCTGGGCTGAGGACATGGCCCGCTGGTGGCACCATCCCGCAGGTGGCCAATGCCTGTCAGATGGCCCCTGTCTGACGCAGGAACCCTCTGTTCGAGGATGCGCTATCCTGCATGCGTCCTTAGCGCCAAACCCATCGGTACCATCCCTTGAGCCCTTCGAACCGTGGGACTCTCGATTGGCTTCTCCCCGTGCTGCCAGTCATCGTTGGCAGTCTCCCTGGCGGACCCCCTTATTTCCGATCGACAGCCTCTCAAGTCGCCTCGCAGCGTCCCCCATGGCCTGTGGCCATCTGGATGAGACACCATGGGCTGCATGGGGCTGCCAGCTGCTCGGTATTACTCCGCAGGCTCATCAAGCGCCGACACTGGCAGAAAAGGGCGGATGAGGACGACAGCCATCGTCGAGCCGTTGAACCATTGAAACAAAACATCCACCGATCAACGACAAGGGCGTCTACTTCGTCATTCTGTTTGGCCAGGTGGCCGCATCCATCAGCGAAAAATGTTTGCCTAGTAAGAGCACCGCCCAGCCAATCCAGCCAGCCAATCCAGCCAGCCAACTAGAGAGCAGACTGCTGTATGCAGGCCGCAGTTCAAGAGGCCCTCTCTCTATCCACCCGCCCCGTCCACGTGTTCGGCGGTTCGTTTCACCCGCGCTGTTCCAATCGCTCTGTCAATGGGCTGCCTGGCCGCTTGGCCGCTGGCCAACACTGCGAGCGGAACGTACCGAGTTGGCCTGGCTGCAGATCAACCTGGGCAGGAGCTCCTGCATAGGGGAGGTCTTGTCTTGTGTCTCTGCGCGACGCTCGCAAATGCCACAGAAGTCCCCGGGACTCGACGATTCCGCCATGTCAGTCTTGTGTCAAAGCCAAGCTTGTCGCGCGGCTCCATCGCAGAGAAAATCAGAGAGAAGCGACCCTGGCGCCTCCGCGGTGGGGCAGGCTAGGTATTCTTCCGAGCTGCGAACGGATGGGGCGGGTTCTGTGACACCATCAGAGTCCTGTTGCTCGGGGCACCCTCGCACTGTGGGAATCGAGGCTTCGTTACGTGCTACAACTCCAACGACGTCTCAACACTTCCAATTGACGAGAACACACTGTTACGAGCCACCTTACTGTCTACCGTGAGCGCAAATTGGGCAATCAAAAGCTCTGGATACCAACGAAGCTCAACGCAGCCGACGATGTGGACTGCCGATTTCTCATGAGTCGGTCGCCAGAAGCTTATCTACCTGCCGATAAAGCGAACCGTGCCATGCTGGCTGCTGCAATTTGCGCATTCCTGCGTACCACTGCATATCGTCGCGTGTTGATGCGCATGAGGGGCATCTGTTCCATCCGTCGAAGCATACTATTTCGGACGCGGAGTCTGCCCACAACAGAGCATACTTTTCTCAAAGTCCGCACCTCGGTGCATGTAATTCCGAGTGAGTTACAGTATTGACAAGACCCTTTCTATCACAAATGAACCGCCGAGGCATAGCCAAGGCATTATGACAGCCGTAGAAACGACCCCAAGAGCCGCTGGCACTGAGAACTCTCCGGATCGGCAAACAACCGCCAGCCGTGAGACAGAAGATGCAGCCCGTGAACATCACAAGGCGGCTCCTGCGTCCCCGTCGCGCCTGGCCATCCCGTCTGAGTTTAGCTGTTTCTGACAATTTTTGGAAGCTGCGTCTATCTGGCCCCCGGTAATTCTGTCTGTTTTCTACGCATGCCACACGATGCAAACAAAGCAGGAGCGCTTATGCAGCGCGGGCTGTTAACGTTTGATGAAGCGCCCCCTGCCGAAGCACCCGCGCGGATGGACGACTTCGCCTCTGTCTCCTCTGTTTGACAGGATGAAAACCGTCGTCTCGATTATTCGGCTGCCGCCGCACTGGCATCACCGAATTCTTTCCTGTAGGCCTCGATAAAGACGGCCCGCAACTGCTGCTGCTCGGTACTGGTCAGCCCGATGGCGCTGCCGCGCCTCCTCCGCCAGCTGGGCTTGGTCTCGTGGATCCTAGCCTCTGAATCGTCGCCCTCTGGGTTGTCGAACTCGTAGCTCCTGTACTCGGTGTTGACCCATCCGGTGCCTGTGCAGTCATGTTAATCAAAGCACGGCAGAGCAACGAGAACCTTAAATGTAACAGTAACACCACCGCCATTCCGACGACCAGCCACTCTGGAACTTACCTTTCGTAAGATCCAGCCCATCCCAGTCCTGCGTAAGGAAGTGCAGGAACCCGCCGTGAGTCGTGACAACAATATCAGCGGTATCACCACGCCCTTCAGCCTTCCACTTCCGGCCCAGGTCCCGCAGCCACACGCGCGCTATTCTGGCCCGACCCTCGAGCGCCTCGATGCGCGGCGCCCACGGCGACCCGGCGCTGGTCTTGTCGTTCCACCCCTTCGGGACGCCGCTGAGGTCCGCCCAGGCGCCAAACTCGGCCGCCAGCACCTCGGGCTCGGACCCCGTGTCGCAGGGGAGCGTCGACACCTCCTGCACGAGCGGCTGCGCGACGACTTTCAGGCCGGCTTCGACGGCCGGGCGGAACGACTGCTCGCACGTCTGGAGGGTGCGGCGCATCGGCGAGGCCACCAGGTGCGTGAGGCGGTCGTGGTGCGGGAAGCTGGCGCGCAGGGCGGCGCACTGCTCCTTGCCCGTGGCTGTCAGGTAGGGGTCTGGGATCTGTTGGTTGGGCACGTTGAGGTTGTGGAAGCCCTGCGCGTGGCGGACGAGGTGGACGGTGATGGTCATGTTGGGCTGGATTTGTTTGTCTGCTCAGGTCGTGGGAGTGAAGCATGTGGCGGTAGGCACGTCTTCAGTGACGAGACGTGACGTAGATTTTCGTCGGTCTGATCTGTGTGCGTTTGGCACTTTGATTTCCCGAGGATTATGGGAAGGGACGTTCAGGTCTTATGAGGGCAGATGGATCGGGAATGAAAGTCCAACACTCGTCGTAGCAAGATGAGTCATGGTGTCCCAACAGGCCTATTTCCATCATCTCGCCCTTGAATGGCCGGAAAGAACGCCCGCCTGAGGTTGACAGTCGACCTTTGCTCAATTGACTCTGCCGAATGCAGCGATTGTCGGCGGGTAAGAGGCGTGCGTCTCAGTGACAAGCCACCCGGCTTCCTCGATCTAGACATGGCGGTTCAACACAGAATGTCGCCGCGGAACCGACTGTGTTCATGACATGCGTCCGACCTAGGCCCGCGGGGCCCGGGTCGGCCTCGGTGGTGGGTCCGATCGGAGAGCCGGCATCGGCCGGACCGGGCCTGGACTCTATGAAGCCTCGACAGCACCTCGTAATCTGAACGGACGGGCAGCTATTGGTGCGGCGTAGTCTTCTTTTGATGTCTTGTTGGAACGTCAAAACCACAAGTCTTTGTCATCTTCCCTGATAGGCCGTCAGAAAAGCTCTGTTGGCAACAGTTCCCGTTGCTATGCATCTGTCCATCGAATCGATTGCAGGTACACGTAGCGTAAGTTGAGCTGACATACTCATAGACGCGGCAGAGAACTAAACAGAACGCACTGTCATAGCATTGACGGGCTTTGTGGCGTGCGGAGAATTGCCCAGCCCGCCTTGCCATTCCCGCGCCCTTCTGATTTGTCACGGGTGAGACGCCTTTCAGGCCCAGCCGTCTCGCATCGTCGCGATGGCCTCGACGACTCAGCACCCGCGGAAATACGTTTCTGGAGCTCGTCGACTGCAGCCAGGGTTTGATGACGGGGTTCGACCAGGTTCGACGTAGTTGACAAAGCAGCGCCCTCTTTGGACAACGACATCTAAATTGTGCCTATTTGATCGCATACGAGGAAGGAGCAGTCCTCAAACATCGATCAACACATTCAATGGAAGAGAGAGTCGTGAAATTCCCAACACGTTCAGCCCCAAGTAGGTGAAAACTACCAGAAACGCTTCAAACGGGCAGCCACAGAGCCAGGAAAGAGCACGGCACCAAGCAACCCCACCAGCATGACACTACACCTCCAACGGCCGTCCTGGCACGCAGGCGAGCTCGCAGTGCACAAGCTGGTCCACGTGCCGACCCCCGAGAACCCAACAGCCGCGGGCTTCCCCGCAAGATACGGCTACCGCGTCCAGCAGTCGCCGCTCGTGGCACTGGGCGCCCTGGACGACGATGGCAAGCCGTGGACCACCGTCTGGGGCGGGATGCCCGGGTTCGCGAGGCCCATAGGGCATGACCTGCTCATGGCCGGGAGCCTGGTGGACGCGGAGCACGACCCGGTGATCTCGGCCTTGTTCGGCAGCGGCGCAGGGAAGGGGGATGGAGGGCCCAGCAGCAGGTACCAGATGGACCAGGCCGACTTCGCGTCCGGCGGCGGGAAGGTCGTGTCCGGGCTGAGCATCGACCTCGCCACGCGGGACCGGGTCAAGGTCGCCGGGAGGCTGGTCGAGGGCGGCGTAGTCATTGAGCCGGGCCCGCTCGGCGGCGACGAGAATGGGGTCGCCAGGGCCGAGATGGTGGTCCTCGTCGAGGAGGGCCTGGGGAACTGCCCAAAATACATCAACAAGCGGGACATCCGCGCCGCCGTGCCTGAGCCGCGGCTGGTATCTGACAGCCTCCCGCTCCCGGCAGAGGCCGTCGAGCTGCTGGGCAAGGCGGACCTGTTCTTCCTGACGACGGCCTCAGCTGACAGTCGGACGATGGACACGAACAACCGTGGTGGACCGCCGGGCTTCGTGCGCGTCATGCACAACAGCCCCGGAGACGGTGTCGACCTCGTCTACCCGGAGTACTCGGGCAACCGCTTATACCAGAGCCTTGGGAACATGCACGTCCGGCCCCTGGTAGGCATCTGCGTCCCTGACTTCGACTCGGGCGACGTACTCTACCTCACGGGCGAGACGGAGATTCTCGTGGGACCCGACGCGGGGAGGATCCTCCCGCACACCAAGCTCGCCGTCAAGATCCATGTCACCGCAGCCAAGTACGTCGCCAAGGGCCTCCCGTTCGCGGCAGCATGCCAGACTACAGCCCCTACAACCCGCCCGTCCGGCGCCTCGCCGCCGAGCAGGAGGCGGGGCTCGCCCTCCCCGGGGACGCCAACACGAAACCGCCCGCGACGGCCACCCTCGTGAGCAGGGACATCATCACGCCGACGGTCGCCCGGTTCACGTTCAGGCTCGAGACGTCGAGAAAACTCAACAAGTGGAAGCCCGGGCAGCACGCCACGCTCGACTTCGCGCCCGAGCTGGACATCGGCTGGTCCCACATGCGCGAGGACGACCCGGCCAGCCTGAACGACGACTTCGTCCGCACCTTCACCGTCTCCAACGCCGCGCCTGGCAGGATTGACAGTGACGACGACACGATAAGCGACGGCACAGAGCTCCAGATCACGGCCAGGAGGCACGGCCCCGCGACCGGCCTGCTGTGGAGGCAGAACCCCCGCGTGCCCCTGGAGCTTCCCGTGCTGGGCTTCGGCGGGTCGGAGGAGTTCCGCGCGCCCCTGGGCGGCGGCGGGGAGACGAAGAAGAAGGCGGCCGTGTTCGTCGCGGGCGGCGTGGCATCACGCCCATTCTCGCGCAGGCCCCCGGGCTGCTCGCCTCCTTCCCATCGGGGGAGCCCAACTTCTCCCTGCTGTGGAGCCTCCGCGCGGCCGACCTGCCGCTGGCGCTCGACTCGTTCGCGCGGTGCGAGGGCCTCGCGGCGCGAACCCGCGTCTTCGTCAGCGGTGAGGCTTCCACGGCGGCCGAGGATATCTCCAAGCTCGAGGGTCTCGGGGCTGTGGTTACAGTGGGCAGGCTGACGCGGGATGATGTGCTTCGGCGTGATGGGGCACAGGAAGGAGAGCGGGGGAGGAAGTTCTATTGCTGCGCGGGACCTGGATTGATCAAGGCGGTTCTGGGATGGTTGGAGGGTGAGGAGGTGGTCTACGAGAGCTTCGAGTATTAATCGGACATACTCGCTGCTGGGATGATGGCGCAGATGAGTCGATGTCGACCGAATATCGTATGCTTCCACTGATCAGGCGGTACTGCGAGGCTGGCCCATGGTCCTTGTGACTCTTTACGTGGCAACCATTTTACCCTGTACCAACCATCCAGGGCCATGGGATGAAGCGTCTCACTGAGCATCTCGTCGCATAGACTCGACAAAACGGGTGGATCCACTGCTACTTGCACAAGTTATAGGAATAGAAAGTCATTTCCCGGAGACATCAGGATTCAGGGTTTATGTCAAGACGTGATCCAGTCTCATTTGCTATCTTGTTCTCATGAGCTTCCTAAATGCTGCGAAGCATCCCCTCGCCCCAACATTACCTCTGCGCGCTATTCTCGGACGAGCATCGGTAATATATGCGGGGCTTCCGTCTGTGGGACAACTCTTGGAATGAAACCACAACACAACCATCTGACAATGCTACATCCAAAAACCACGCCATGCATACTAAAGCCCATCAGAGCTCAATCAAAGCCTCCTCTACTACAGGCTTTGGCGGCGCAATCGCGTGCTGGGGAGCCGAGGGGAAAGCCTCCTGTTGATACCCGCCGTATTGCGGTTGCTGCTGCTGCTGTTGAGGAGGTTGTTGCCACGGCGCAGAGGACTGTAGTGGCATCTGGACGTGCTGGGCAGCCGGATGCTGCCAGTACGGCGCTTGTGGCTGCTGCTGGTGTTGCTGAGCCGGCGGCGCCTGTTGCTGAGGAGGTTGCTGGTGCGTTGGCTGCGCGTGAGCAGTTGGCGTTGGCGTCTCGGGTCCATTCTGGGCCTGCTGGGGGTACTGTTGCATTGTCTGCTGGAGATTCGGGTACGGTGATGGTGCCGCTTCAGACGGAGCACTGGGCGACGCAAGCGGGTTTTGGCCTGGTTGTTGGAAGTAAAAGGATGCATTCGGGTCACTTGTTGGAGTTGTGCCGACCGACTCGGGAGCATTGGGTTGCTGCTGAGGAAGCGAAAGGTGGCTCATTTGAGGGGTAGCAGTTTCACTTGGAGGATAGTTTGACTGTGGAGGGTACTGGTTTGGTGGTGCAGATGCCCTCCAACTGTCTTGTCGTGGAGGCTGTTGTTGCTGCGGCGGCGGCGGCGGCTGCTGCTGCTGGGGGTATTGATGCTGAGGAGGACCGGACAACGAGGCACGTTGATCGTAAGTGGCATATTGGGGTTGGGGAGTGGGTTGAGTAGGATACGGATATGACGGCTGGGCAGCTGCTCTACCATAATCCTGCTGAGGTTCGCCTGTGTAGAAGCTCTCCGCAGGACCGGCGTGGTTGGTAGGAACGTTGGCCTGGAGGTTCGGGTAAGGGCCGGATGATTGACGATGTGGAGGCAAGTTGTAGCCTCCCAGATTTTGGTGGTTAAACGCCTTTGAAAGTCGCTCCTCCAGCATTCTGTCGTAGTAGCGCACTGCCGTCTGGAGCTTGGCGTGTAAGTCCAGGAGGGTGTCTGGCCCTAGGTCAGCAGCAACTCCAAAGAAAAAAATCGAGGATGTACCATGACCCACCGTGCTTGCTCATCGTCTCGCCATAGGTCCGCGCCAGCTTCGGACGAAGAGTTCCGATACTATCATAGAGCTCTTGGATCTGTGGCTCCCGCAGGATCGTCCCTGGAGGCTGGGTCTGCAGTCGATCGACAAGAGTGGAGAAAAGGTTGATGTTCTCGGCTTCCACCGGGGACAACTCGTAGTCGTTCTTGGGCAGCGCAAACGAGCTGGATGGTGCATTGCCTGCGCTCGATGTTTGCTCTTTCAAAGCAGCGGCGTGTTGCTTCTTTTGCTCTTCCATGTCAGCCAAAGAAGCTGCAATGGCCGCTTTCAAATCAGCGTCCTCTTCCTCAGCTGCCTTGCTTGCAGCGTCGCCGTTCACCTTCGCAGGGGAGTGGTGGGTGTTACTGGCCGGGGCAACATAGTCTCTGCCCTTCTGGTGGCTTTGAACCTCCTCCAAGCTCATTGCCAGTGCCTTTTTCAGGTCTTCATCAAAACCGTCATCCACCCTTGCATTCCGCGGCTGCATAGATACCGAATGACGCTTGAATGAAGCCTTTGACGGTGACTGCTCCGGACCATAGCCACCTCCCCTGCCACCAGACCTGTCTGTCAGCTTCGCATAACATCCGTCATCAACCCTGACTGGTTGTAATATTCCAAGGTGCGGGAGGGGCAGCGTCTTGGTCGAGCATTGCTGGTCGAAGACGTTCCCACAGTTCCGGCAATGGTGCTTTCGGTTGGTAAAGGTGAAGGCTGTTCGACATCGCATACAGACATCCGAGTCGACCCATTCGGGTGGCTGGTTCGTACCGGGTCAGCGAGCAGGAATGAATTGAGGCGAAATGGTCATGAACGTACCGCGCTGCTGTCAATCATGCTGCTAGACACAGACACCCTCGGTGGAAATTGAAACCTTTCTCTCTGCAGCGTCCTGTACACCTCGCCAATATAGTTCAACTCGTATCGGCCCTCGGTCGCAGCGGCCCAGTGTTGGATCAGCTCGAGAATCTTGGTGCGAACATCATGGTTGACAGAAGCTGGGCCGATGGCTTTGAGGAGCGAAACGAGGTTATCCATAAACTCTTTCGAGGCGATCTCGGCAAGGAAATGTTGGCCGCCATTTTTGACACAGGTGTCTGTGAGCTTCAGGGCAAGTCAGCATCGCAGTATCGCAGGGCACCACCGCAAGCGCCCTAGCCATATGGTATTGGGCTGGAGAGCTTGGCTTGGCTGGGGGGACATACGTTCAAGGCGCTCAGCTGGGTGTTTGGGTTCTTGTCGCCGATGCGCTTCTTTAGAGAGCGCATGGCTTCTTTTGGTGGGACAGTCTTGGACCTGATGACGTCGGATATCTCGAGATTCAGAGCTATGTCCTCCCTGTGGAATATGGCATCTCATTAGCAGCTGCCACCCGCTATGCTCGCGAGCCGGGGACCCGGAGAACAGGAGAACCAGAGCGGTGTTCATACAAGCTGCTGCTGGTGGCCTTATTGATCTGCTCGTCCAGAGCGGACGACGCTGATGAGGACCACCATCCCATCATGATGGCCTGCGACGTAGAGGTCGGTGTGGTTTCGTTGCGGTATGGCTGGTTCGTTGGTCCGCGGTGGGAGGCGAGCAAGGGATAGGCGTCGGATCGGATAGAGGGAGTCGCAGGAGGGTCGGATAGCTATCGTGCGATTTGATGCGCAGGCCAGGTGGAGGATTTGCGCCCGCAAGGTGGAGAGAATGAGGGTGGATGGGCGATGGTTTGCAACTTGGAAGTGAGCAGGAGGCGATACGTCGTTGACTGGAGATGTGTTGCAGCGCCGCAAGCCGTTGGCTATGAAGCTCCGTCGGTAGGTAGCAGCCGACTTGCTTGCCTGCCTGGACAAGAGGCGCGGCGCTGAGGTAGACTGGACGCTGCAGCGAAGCACGAGCTTACGTCGGTGACAGGGGTAGATGCTTTAGGTGCCCGAGTACGTAACCACTGATTGCGGTTGCCTAACAGCCACGGAAGAATGCCCGCTGACTAACTGGCCTGCTCCAGGTGTTCATCGTCTACCTGGGTACGGTGCAGATGCCCTGGGGGCCCGAGACTTGGGCTCTGCCCCGCCGAAGAGGATGGTCCCTGGAGCTTCCCTAGCGCTACGGTGGCATGTACTTTCTGGAGACGGACTACTTCTCCAGACACCAAGTGCAACGGGCCCGATCATACAAGCGGATAGAATGAGACGCGGACTGAAGAGCCCAGCGTTTGATAATCTAATGTCTGAATATATCCCTAGGTCAGGAACAGGACGCCTTTCATGAGCCAGGCACAAGAGAGTGTAGATATAGCAGACACAGAGAAACATACGTCAAGCCAGACACGCCAAGAGCACACAACGCACCCAAGAGGTACCGAATGCGCTAGAGGTACCTCCCCTCGTGGCCGTGAACCACAGACTTGAGGGACTCGGGCACCACTCTCCATCTGCCAGATTGTCGCTGGCATTTTTGCCCAGTGAGGTCATACGCCTACCGTCCGTCATGCTCAACACCACACTTACCCTCAGCACCCTACACCACCTCCACATCCGCCCACGACAAAGGACGCCACGCATTCCAGCCGCCTGCCTCGACTCTACCTCTACGTCCGCTTCCGCTTCGACTCGACACTGGCCTTTGACGTCCTAGCAGCCACTGAGCATCGCACATCCTCTGCCCGTTGCTGTTCCTCTGTCCTCTTCCTCCTTTACCATCAGCCCCCTCCTCCTACTCGCTTCGACTTTGCTCGACCTTCGACCTCGGCCAGCTGTTCGACTGTCTCCACCCTCGCAGCCTGCCCTCGATATCCGCTTCTTGATACCCGACCAGCCAGCCGACTCACTCCACTCTTCCTGTCGTCGGCCCTCAGGGCGGTACCGTTCCCTTCTCCTTACCGTTACCCCTCCGATCGGCCCGCCTTCCTCTCTCGGACAGCACCTCCTCCAGTCCTATTCCAAGCTCTCGAACCTATGCCACCGATGTTTCGCGCAGCATGACCTCGGACACTGGGCCTACTGTTGCTTCTCACCGCATCAGTGGCCATGTAGGAGGCCGCAAGCAACCCGGCCCCTACCCACACATCGACGACCTTCTACAGGTGACTCCCGAGGGCAACACCTCCCAACCCATCAGCCACCTCCTGGGCCTCGCAGAAAATGGCGTTAAGTTTGCCAAGTTCCAGGCAGACGTCGGCCGTATAGATGTTGCCCTCATGGAATATATCAAGGCCTACGTCGTCGCCGTCACTGTCATCCCCACCCATAGGGACTACACATCACTTCAGACAGACCGCAAGAATCTCGGCGACCGCTACAGCCGACTTACAAAGACCCTTCACGACTACGCAGACAATTACGAGAGTATAAAGCAGACTATCAAAGACGACAATGCCAGAACTGGGGTTCAAAGGGCCACGCAGACGACAACTGCCCATAAGAACGGCAGGCCCGAGACACCGAAATACCACCCGAGAGCTCCAGCGGTGACCACTTCACCAAGCAAAAAGACTGCCTCACCTGGAAAGATGAAGCCGCCAGCTGTGCAGCCGAAACCGCCCAATCTCCATGGGAAGGCCATACAGAAGCCAGGCTCAGCCGGAAAGGGCGAGGACCTGGCCAAGAGGTTTGCCAACTTACGAGGCCCCGTACAGGATCCGCGCATACGGACGCAGCCGCCACCGGTTCCAATCCCCGCCGACAAGCCCGCAGGTCCTAGGGAGATGCCCAAAAAACCTCCTATATCACTCGACGGCGTGGAGCCGGTATTGCCAAAGCTCCCAGATGCTATATACAGCCCCGCCCGAAGCAACCTCTCCAGTGAAGCTGCCGACTTGCCGTCTAGCACCCCACATGGGTTTAGCAGGCAGAACTCGTCGCTTCACTCCGCAGCGAAATCGCCCCCGACACAGGACTATTTTGGACCGAATACTTCAGCAGGGCCGACGTCAGCACCTGCGAATGAGAAACGGCGGACTCCGCTTCCCGAAGGCGATATCATCACCGTTGAAGAACTTGTGAAGTATCAACGGATTGGTTCTAAGGACTTCCGGATTCTGGTCATCGACGTTCGTTCTCGTCCTGAGTTTGAGGAGGGCCACATCCTCTCTTCGGCCACTATCTGCATTGAACCGGACATCTTGCAGAGAGACCGAATTGAGGCAGCTGACGTCGAGGATGCCATGGAAATTGGGCCGCCTATGGAGAAATGGCACTTTGAGAGACGTTATGAGTTTGACATGGTAGTTTTCTATGACCATGACTCGGAGCATCTCAGTTCAGGGAGCACGAATGCACCGGCTACCCTCTTCAGATTGTTGACAGACTTCGATTATCCCGAGGGAGACCCAGGGTCGAAACACCCTAAGCTGCTAAAGGGGGGCTTGGAAGCGTGGCAGGATGCCATGGGCGGCAGTGCTCTTCAGAAATCGTCCAAGGCAAATCACAAGAAACGGCCGTCTGCATACGACTGGCTCAAGGTCAGGTCGCCTTCGAAGCCCATCCAGAACATTGAGGAGGCCCGACGCTGGGAGGAGAAATTAACACAGCTGAGGAACGATGAGGCAGCGAACGGGAGCGGCGATGATTTCCAGCCTGTAAGGACACTGAGCGATTTCATGACCCGCTTCCCGCCTGTACAGGAATCAATGACGTCGCCCCCTGCGCTGTCACCCACTACGGAAAACAGCTTAAATGGCCGGCTCTCACCTAAACCCATACGCTCTCCCCCGCCTCGTTCAAGCCCTCAGCGGCCCGACTTTGATTCCATTCTCCCGACTGAGCCGACCCGCCCGCCGCCCGCCGTGCCGCGTCGGAGCTACACCGGACTACGCGACACAGAAGACGATCACGGACGCCCAACAAGCTCACGAAAAAGTCAAACGCGGCAAATAGGCGGCGAGCTGTGGGGTTGCAGAATCCAGGATCATGGTGCTATGCCAACAGCACGCTACAGGCTTTGTTCGCCTCGGGTGGCTTTGGGGAGGAACTGATGAGCGGAGAATGGGCGCAGCTATACAAGGCGCCCATGAAAAGTGACGAGACCATCGCGCCTCCGCAGCTGCTGACGAAAATCCTGGGGAGCGTGTTCCACTGGATGGGGAATGGCAAGTTTTCTTCGATGCAGGCCAAGGTTTTGATGGATTACTTGCGACAGAAATCTTCTAGGGATTCCCAAGGCAGGCGAGTCCCCGAGAGTCAGGTTCTGGGCACCAACAGGCAACAGGACGCTATGGAATTCTTCGGCTACGTGTTTGCGGAACTGGACGATGAGACGAATCGATTCCGCAATCGCCCGTCGGAAGTGCCGCAACCTGAACCTTCTAAAACCAAGTCTCTCACCGACTTGGCCATTCAGTACTGGGACCTCCACAGCCGAGTTAGTGACTCGATTGTAGACAAGTATTGGCGCACCACTGAGGTTGTCATCGTGCGGTGCGATCACTGCGGCCACGTGGTGACGAAGTACTCAAACAAGGACATGCAATTTCTGAGCCTGCCTCAAAGCTCAGCACCAGTGATGATGGAGGACTTGCTGCAAAGAGACTATTCAAACGAGCACCTCGATGATTATACGTGCGACAACTGCTCAAGCAAGGGCCACTGCTGGAAAGGAACCAAGCTCGCCCGGCTCCCAGACTTTCTGTGCGTGTGCTTCACGCGGTTCGAGAAGAACGACGAGAGCGCGAGGCTCTCCAAGATCACCACGACCGTGGACTTCCCCATACGGGAGCTGGACCTGACGCCATACACCATCCAGGGTCAGCAGGCGTACTCGTCCCTGCTGACCAATGGGCACCCGGGCACCCCCACCGTGAGGTCGCCGACCTCGACCATACAGACGAACGACCACCACTTCAACAAGCCCTTCCGGTACGAAGCCTACGCCGTTGTGCAGCACGGCGGTGAGCTCAGCAGCGGCCACTACATCAGCGTGATCCGCGATGAGCCGCACGGTCCGGACGGCAACAGTAGGTGGCACGTCGCCAACGACGAATCAATCAGCGACATCACGGTCGGACCCGCGAGGACCGACAAGGGCAGCCAGTTCCTCTACCGACAGAGTACGCAGTATGGCTCGCCCATGCAGGCGTTCATGGTCTTCTACCAGCGCAAGGACGCTGAGTTGGTATAGAGCGCGCATACACACACAGGCAGGCAGGCGGATAAGAAGGCGTGATATTGTATTATAGGGACTTGTATAGACACCGTTTTGGAGTAGCATACCCCCTGGATACCTGAGTTCTTTCACATCTTCATCTTCATCTCATAATCAAGCATGTTATTTTATTGGGTCTGCCTCGCATTTACTCATTGTCAGACTGGATCGTCTATGCCTCCTCGCCATGGATGTGCTGCTAATGAAATGAGTGACACGTTATTCCGCGGTATATGATTCCTTGTCCAATGGGCTGTTACTTTTTGTGCGTAGCTACAGCTATGGCACGATGTGCGATGTGCTCGATTGCAGCGCGCTATAACACAATCTTCCCCAGCTCACATGTCGGTATCTATCCTCTCCCACCCCCTCCCCACCAACAAACTGCTTGTACGTTAAGGTTCATAAGTATTGTATTCCCTTACAATTCCAAGGCCACTTGGCGTAACGGTCAGCACGGCTGCTTTAAACGAGTGAGTACCCCGAAGGCTGATCTACACCACTCCCGATTTTCATTCTACACCAATCCCGATTTAATGACAAGATACACCAATTTCGATTCGACAATAGGCTGGACGATTACATATCACCGTTGTAACGAGCAGCAAGATGCCAGTTCGACTCTGGCAGTGGCCTTTTTCTTTGCTCTTCTTCTTTTTTCCTCCCTTATGTCTCCGATCATCTCACTTCCAGACTCACATCTCATCCATTACGTCCCACCGCCCGCTGCCCTTTTCCAAGTTGCGGTGCGGCAGAGACATGGCCCAGAAGATTCACGCTGGTCTCCATCCTCTGGGCGATATCACCGCCGCGCCGCACCTGGGAAGTCACCTGTACTGGGTCATTTTCTCCGTCATGGCGAGGGCCTCTCCCTCGGGTGCAGCGAGGGGCAACAGTCAACTCTCGTGTTCAGCGCGTGGTGAGCGCGTCGTGTAGATCCATTCTGGGGGCTATGAGCCGCCCCGGGCGGTGTGACGCGAGGGGTTGAAGGGCGGGCTTTGGGACAACAAGGACACGAGAAGAATCAGACGTACCCTAGGACCATCTTCAGGCACACATATGTGAAGGCATGTCGGATACACTCGGGTGTTTCGGGCCAACAACACACAGTCATTCCCAAAGGGGATAATAGTACAAGCCAATGTCCGTATTGTCTAAACCAATTCCTTGTAGACCTTGCGTGAGTGCCTCTACCGGCACGTGTGTGATGATACAGAAAAGAGCATGTACACAGTACAGTATACATATTTATAAGTTTTGTTTTGGGTCGAAAAGACAGGCGGACAGACAACCAATAGAACCCAAACGCCGCTCCAACAACCAACCAAGTAGCATACAAGTAAACCAGCAATAGCGTTCAAACAAGACCCAACCAGCCAATCGGCCTCACTCGGAATACCCCTACGGAAACCGTCCAGTCAGGGGAGAAGGCAGGCGAAAATCTCGCCGGTGGGATCGAGCACCGCGCCCATGCACCGAGCTGTGCGTGGGAGAGCCGACTAGCCTTCTGGAGGACAAGATGGTTGTCTACGACGACTTGAAGGCCTCCTTGATCTCCTTCGCGTATCTCTCCCGTATGGTTCTGCGGTTGAGCTTTTGTGTCCCTGTCACGAGGCCCTGTAGCGAATATTAGCGACAGATTTACTCCACAAAAGGCAAGCCGTATCCGGAAAGGCAACCAACGAAAGCCCACGCGAAGGCAGTTTAAAAAGAACAGAGACGTTAAAGTGGGTGGGGAAAGGCATGTTAGAACTCACACTCTCTGGCGTCCATTCCTCATCCGTCAGGACGACACCACTAATCATCTCGAGCCCCGTGAGGCCGGCAGCCTTGCCCTGGGCGACGAGGTCCTTGAACACTGCGCCGCGGACCTTGCCGTTGCGGACCAGCTCGTGGATGCCGCCCGAGACGCCGAGCCCGGATGCGATCTCCTTAATGACGGGCTCGCTGACGAAGATGACGGCGATGGGCCGGGGGTGGTCCGAGTCGCCGTGGATCATGAGGTTCTGCACGGCGCGCGAGCCGCGGTAGGTCGCCTCGAGCTTCTCGAGCGCGATGTACTCGCCGCCCTGCAGCTTGACGAGGTTCTTGACACGGTCGATGATCTTGAGGTGGCCGACGGCGTCGAACTCGCCGATGTCGCCCGTCTTGAACCACCCGTCCGGCGTGATGGCCTTGGCCGTCTCCTCCGGGTTCATGTAGTACTCCTTGAGCACGGGCTTGCCGCGCACCAGGATCTCGCCCTGCGGCGGCGTTGTTGCCGTCGAGTAGTTGAGCTCCGGGATGCTGACCAGCTTGCACTCGATCGCCGGCGTGACAGGCCCGCAGGCGCCGGTCAGTTGGAACTGCTGCGGCGAGCCCAGAGCCCCATTACCGCCTGTCTCGGTCATTCCGTACCCTGTGAGCATGGGCGCGAGGATCATAGACATGAAGTGGGCCGTCTCCTTGGAGATGCCGCTCGCGCCGTTGACGATGAATCGCAGCCGGCCACCGGTGAGCTTACGCACCTGCCCGAAGATGGGGCGGTCGAATATCGTCTGCAGCGGCAGGTTGTTCTGGACGAGGAAGGACTTGGCGTTGAACGCGCCCCAGAACAGGCTGCGCACCAGGAACGACCCACCATTCACGCGCCCCATGACGCCCTTCTTGATTGTCTCCCAGACCTGGGGGACGCCGACCAGGATCGTCGGGGCAAGCGTCCGCATGTCGCCCATGCAGTTGCGGACGTTCTGGTCCGACAATGTCCGCGCGCTACCGTACCCGAGCGTCGCGCCGAAGAAGAGGACCAGGTTCTCGACGACCATCTCGAAGATGTGGGCCAGGGGCAGGTAGGCCAGGATTACCTCTTCTGTGCTGACACTGTCGCCAATGACGCCCACCAAGCCGGCCACGGCGGCTATGAAGCTCTCATGCGTGACCGAGACACCCTTAGGTGGGCCGGTAGATCCGGATGTGTACATTATGCAGTATCGATCTTGAGGAGTTGGGGGCTGGGGCTGGTACGGGTTTGCCTCGCCCAGGGAGGCGAGCTCGGAGGCGCTCAGGACTGTGAGGTCGGGGTGGGAGGACTTGAAGGCGTCGATCTCAGACTGGGGCGTGGGCAACGCGATTGACTTGTCGTTGTATATGATGATCTTGACCGTCTCTGCCTTTTTCAACGCCCCCGACGCCGTCTTCAGCAGGTGAGGGTCTGTGAACATGACCTTCGGCTTGCTCTGCACCAGGGTGTGCAAGACGCCGTCATGTCCCAGGGTATCGTAGGCGGTGACGATGGTAAAGGTCTGCGACGAGCAGGCGTGCGACAGTGCGAGCCAGTTCGCGCTCGTGGAGGCAAACATGTGCACCTTGTCCCCCCTCTCCAGGCCCAGATGGCGCAGGCCAGAGGCCAGGTTGAGCAGGTGTGTCTCGTACTCGCCGTAGGTTATGAAGGAGTAGTTTGACAGCTCGAAGTACTGCCACTTCTTGTCGACCATCTGGGTCTCGCCATCGACGATCTTGGGCACCTTCTTGGTCTCCTCGTGTATCTCGATCAGCTTGCGGGTCCCCATGCACCTGTCGCCGGCGTGCTCCTCTGCGCTGAGCTTGACGAGGGCAAAGACGGTGTCGACGTCGGGGGCGGGCCGGTCGATGAGGCCATTCTTTGCCTTGGGGTTCCGGCGTGGCTTGGTCTCGCCTTCGATCTCGGGAGCGCCGGGGGCGTCGATGGTGAAGGGGGGCTTCTCGATCTGGTAGAGGGGCCCCAGGCCGGAGCGCCAGCTCTCGGGGACGTTGAGGTTCTGCTTGCAGGGCATGATGGGCAGGGGCAAGCAGAAGTGTGGGAGGGTGCGCGTGTTGAGTAGCTGGTAGGCAGCGATGGAGAGGAGCGGGAGGAGAAGGGCGAGTATTAGTAGCAGGGGCGAGAGGTTAGGTCGGGCCCGTGTTCGCGTCCGAGGCTGTGATCGAGGTCGAGGTTGACGTCGGCTGGAGCTCCGAGGGCTGGTGGGTCTCTGCTGCATCAAGTGGGCGAGCTGTCCCGAACAGGCATCCGCCGAGTGTTGCGACGACGATTTGATGATTACCTGCGAGGAGTTGTAGCCACGAGAGAAGGATGACGACGTGGCCGGCAAAGGAGTGGCTGTGTGTGCTGTCGCGGGTGGTCAGCCTCGAAGCTCCCTCATCTGAACGGTCCGTGGGACCTGCCTAGCTTCTTGGTGCTTGGTGCTTTCCGTAGCAACTAGGCGGGCGCATCAGTCAGTCTGCCCGGTGGGAGCGAGCGGCTCACTCCTTGGTGACGTTTGGCCTAGATTGAGGGCTGACCTATTTCGGCATCAGCCAAGCTCCACGCCAATCTCTGGGCACGGCAAGGCACAGGCCCATCTGCAGTCCGGGCTCCGCAAGGCCTCGATCCACGGCACGCTGCAATGGCGCGCCACGGCTGCATGGCTGAGGATTCTCCATGTCTCATTTCGAACCGTTTTCTGGCTTGTGATAGTGGGGTCTCTCACTCGATCAGCAGCAGATGTCATGCCACCATCACGGTGATCAGTCACTCAATGCCATGCCAGACTGAACATAGGGGGGCAATTGGATAAGTCTGCAGCTTTGGCAGAGAAAAGAGGGACGACCACGACACCGAACAAGAGCCAGGGAAGACCTCGAGACCGTCATGGCTGGCAGCGGCACAGCCTCCTCGGCCAAGAGCTGCAAGGTGTCACGCATGCCAGACAAGGTTTGTTGGGTCCGGATCGGCGCCGTTTCCTGTCGGTCCCCAATGGCTAGGCATGCGATAATAAGCTAAGCTTTCAATGCTACTGTTACCTGTCACAAGTCCAGGTCCAGGTCCAATGCCCCGGCGACGGGCGAGCCGACCAGCAGCCGCCGTGACCTCGGCAGAAAAGCCACACGAGGACCCTACCTAGGTACTTCGTTGGACCCCACAGTCACGGCACAGATCCGGTCCTGATTTCCGCTGAGCCTCAGAGCCAAGCCATGTCGGCTCATCCCTGTTCGGCATCACACCCTAGATGCCTCGCCTCATCCCGACCGCCTATCTCCCCATGGACATGCAACATGTGCATCTCCGGTTACATACTGGCCCTTGACCACCTCGCTCCTTGTCAAGGCGGCCGACGAATCTCCGCCTCCTCCAGTACTGATGCAACGAAGAAGACGCCGACGGTCTGCCCGAGAGCTTTTTTCCACAGCCGAGTAACATGATGCTCTTAGATCACCGGCGCCGAAGATGTGGCGAGCCGGTATTCCCGAGCGCGGGTTCTCAATTCCCTGGGAATGTGATACGCGGATTATCGTACGTTCCCTTCTACACGGACGGTTTCTTGTGGGCATTGCTACATCTCTTGACACCTCGGAACCCCGCCAATGAGAACTGGCGAGCAGGAGTCAACGCAGTATCCAACTGGAAGCTGCCTCAAAGTTCCACAGTAGAAAGCGCATTCGAGACACATCATTCGAATGATATCGGGCTCTGTCTGAGTCCAGAACATGTGGGTAACATGAGACGGCACGTCTCTTCACATTGAACTCCGTTTTTGTTCATGTGAAGACGCGGTCAAGATATGAAAAAGCCATAAGTTGCATGGACGTATGAGCTGAGAGCATTTGATCCACATCTCCTTGTCCAAGTCAACTTGTACATCTCAACCTCATAAAGCGCTGAGAGATGTCACTGTTGAGCTCTTAGCGTTATCAAAACGGACTCGTAGTAACTATCAATGCTATTGCGACGAGGCTTGTCACCGGCACTCTTTAAAGCAATGCTAATTTTAGCGAAGCGAACTCGACTTCTTGTAAGAAATTTAGTAGAGTGATTGAGTGTTACAAGAGGAGAGAGACGCGGAAGTCAATGGTTTTACAAGTGCAAGGGACAGAGAAACCCAGCAGAGTGTCGAAACCCTGACAGGGAGGGAGAACTGATCCACATCTTCGCCCCAGACAGACCGCTCCTGGTGCTGTACCACGCCGGGAATCAGCAGGATATTGTCCTTCTTCAGAAGAAACTGCCCGTCCAACAGGTGGTCCTTGAGGAGCACGCGGGAAGAGATTCCGACAGCGTGGTAGTGGAAGACCCCCTTGAAGGCGGAGAGCAGGATCGGACATTGACTCCTAGTGGAATCTGCGTCGATGCTCCTTGTGGCATAAGAGGCCACTTCGCCATCCAGACCTCCGCCCGTGTTCAACGTCCGGGAGGCTTCCTCCCGGCAGTCTGCGAAGACAGTAGAGTCAGAAACGATGTAGTATACCAACCAGAAAGTTGCCGGCATAATGTTGCTGAGTAATGCGATCGAAGTCGTCATCTCACTTCTTGCGATATCTTCAAGAGATGATCCTTCCGAGGAGAAGTACTGGCAGCGATCGTGGATGAAAGTAGACGTTTGAGGGTCCTCATCCCATTTCTTCTCGTAGTAGGTTATGTAGGCCTTTAGTAGTGTCTCGTGAGCTTTGATGCGCCGTCTTGCCGTAATGGATGGAAGGGATCTAGTCATGAGCGCCAGTATCCCTACCTCGAATTCTCCGTGGATAGCAATTAGCAGGATTTCACGGAGACGATGTACTGGTCTGATTGTTCCTTACCGGAATGCCTGCACAGCAGAGTCGTCCCGGAACGGATTCTGGAGCCCGTAGATGCCTTCGGCCGTGGCCATCATGACTTGATGACTGATCCATTGGCACATATCTATGGTGGTGTATCCATTTGCCCCGACACGAGACGCCAGCGTGTCCATTGGCGCCATTACGTATTGGACGGATCTCCTGTTCAAGGCATCCCGTCTCGTCCTTGGAAGCCAGGTTGCGTGAACAATCTTGGCCAGGCTTTGGATGTGACCGTGATCATCGATTAGGTCATGGCCAACGATTTTCACTGCACTTTTGCTGCTGCCCATAATTGATACTGCCATTCAAACCATCACGGGCACAAACGAGATGATGCGCACCTGCTTTTGGACTGCCGTGATAGGGTTGATGATTGGACTACGTAAAGGTGGATCCATGGTAGCCGCAGAGTGTAGATCGGGGGCGGCTGCTTACGAATTGGTAGCTGTAGCCATGCGTTCTTGGGATGAGTGCTATGAGTATTCTTTTGAGTGCTTACCGTTGTGGTTTAACCCAGTATTTTGGACACCTCCGCCACATGCTAATCGCTGGACTGATGAGACTTGGGGAGGTTTCAACGGCAAGCTGTTCTGATCTGGACCGAGTAAATCGCGGGACACCTGATAGGTAGATAACAAAACGGGCAGATATATTGTGCAGACTGAAGCGATTCTTTCTGATAGATAGGATGTTCATTTAGTGCTACCTGCGAAAGATCTGCTGAGTAGCTTGACTTGTGTGACAAGAGAGGCAATTGCATTGGGACAGGCAGAGAGCTCGGGATCCAGAGGAATGGAAACCATCGAGTGGGAAACGACATAGACAACAGGGTGTGTGCCTAGAGAAGTGCGGCCGTGAGCTGATGGTTACCCCTGCTCCCGGTTGTCTCAATAACTAATCAGCAGGCAACCTGCAGACCAACGTGCACCAACGCGCAGAAAAACAGCAGACGCATCCGAGGCCTGTGTAATGTAACACAACGGCCAAAGGAGCGGTTGGTGCAGGAGGTTCACGCCACCAACGTTCGGGATGTTCTTTACCGCAATCTTCATCCCGACTCCCTTCCCGCTTCTTGCCCTTTTCTTTAAAACTTCTTTTCTCGTACTCTATTCGCAGTCAATCATCAGTTTGAAATTGTACGCGTAAATAGGTGCGTCTCAGACAGCTACTCGTGCATTTTCCCGGTCTTTCCATCATGTCGACGGCCGGATCCGTGGGTGCGCACACGCCAGAATATCTAACCTCATGGCGGCTCTATGCTGTCACTGCATGCCTATGCTTCAGTCAATTGCTTATTGCACTTGATACGAACATAATCACCGTGCCATTGCCGCGAATATCTTCTGACTTTAAGGATCTGGAGGAGGTGGCGTGGTACAGCACAGCGTACATTCTCACCATCACCGTTTTCCAACCCCTGTTGGAGACTATTTACAAGCAATGGAATTCCGCCATCGTCTATCAGTTGACGATCTTCATGTTCGAAAGTGAGAAGTCCTCCGTCTGAGAAGTTTTACCTCAATTATACTGAAACTATAACTCGTCTTCTGTTTGCAGTTGGTTCCGTGCTCTGTGCCGCCTCCGTGAACTCTCATGTGTTTATACTGGGGAGGGCAGTCGCCGGGTTCGGGGCTGCTGGTGCTCTCTAAGGGGCTTTGAGCATCATCAGCCAGACAGTGACTTTGGATCAGCGTGCCGTGTACACAAGTGCTGTATTATGTGTCTTCTTGATCGCAGTCACAGTTGGTCCTGTCCTTGGTGGCGCATTCACGCAAGACGTGTCGTGGAGGTGGTGCTTCTGGATGTGAGTCATGTACAATCTGTCATTCGATCTTTTCCATTATGTTTTCCTTCATTCACTTATCGAATTCTTACCGTTTCATTATAGTAATCTGCCCATTGGTAGTGCTGATTTGGCCGGTCTCGCAGTATTCATGAGGTTTCCCAGCCGCTCCGACATGTATCGCTCGCTGCCCTTGAAAACGAATTTCAACAATATGGATCCTTTGGGCTCCATACTAGTCATGGGTGCAGCATTCTGCTTCCTCCTGGCGTTACAATGGGGCGGTGATTCAAAGCCATGGAGATCTCCAGACGTGATCGGATGCCTGGCCGGTGGGGCCATTATTGGGGCGCTGTTCGGTTTTTTTTTTTTGGCAGTAGAAACGTCAAGAGTATGCCTTGATTACGTCAAGAATATTCAAAAAGCGTTCAATTTGGATTAGATCCATATCATTATTCTTCTTAGGAGCACAAGCATACGCTGTAGGTCAACTGCATTAGGTCTTTCCTCGACCCGCTATGTGGGCACCGTACCAACGAAATCCAGGTTCCCTTCTTCCTCTCGTTCTGTTTCCAAGGGGTCAAAGGAGTCAGCCCAGTTACTACCGCCATAAACTTTATTGCGCGACTTATCCCACAGTTTGTGTCCGTTATTTCCACGGGTATCCTCGTCAAGAAATACGGACACTATATGTCTTACGTGGTCCTAGGCGAAGTCATTTGCATTAGTGGGTTAGCTATGCTCACACAGTTAAAGTCGGAATCAAGCTCTGTATATTGGGCTAGAGCCCTTGTGGTCACTGGCCTCGGCTCGGGAATGGCAATGCAGATGCCTTACTCCGCCATCTCGGTCGTTCTGGCAGACGATGATATTCCAGTTGGCAATGCCATCGCTGTGTTTCTCAATCAGCTGGGTGGTGCACTGGCAGTGTCTTTGGGACAGACTATTACTCTCACAACTTTAGTCACCTTGGTCCCACAGCGCTTGCCTGACTTATCTCTGCAGCTAGTCAAGGATGCCGGCGCGTCAAATCTTTCATCTTTGCGTCTCAGCATCGAGGACATGACAATTGTGCGGGATATTTGGAACACGGCCATTGTAAGGACTATGATACTGGCCACCGCATTTATCGCTGCAGCGCTACCTTTCACGCTGAGCATGGAGTGGTTGAATGTGAAGACGGAAGCGGAAACAAGGAGACAGGCGGGTGCTTTGCGAGCACAAGAGAACGCACGGGAGGGTAATTTCAGCAATAAGCCGGGCGAGTGACGATTTAGAGTGGCAGGCTTGATTTACATATAAATCATGTTTCTAAACAAGCGAGATGATGCTGCGGGCTTTTCTCCAAAGGTGTATTCCGAACCGTTATACGAAAATCTCGCTTTCGCTAGAATAAAAGTAGATATCGACATACGAACCACAGGAAACTTCATGTAAGCCTTCCCAATGGTGACCCAAGGCCATGCACAGAAAGCGTTCCGTGATGCCGTTGCAAGATGATGGTTCAAGTCAAAGAAGCGCAAGGTTTGGGGGAAAGCCTATATTGCTCAAAACATTATTTGCCGTACACTAATATGCCGAAACTGATTTTGTAAGACCAGCACTCGACGAATCCGGAATCATATCGTAAAATAGTCTCAGCAGGTAAATATTCTCTCCTGACACAGTGGCCATCCTTGTACAGTTACTTACGAGTACCCTTCTGATATGTTGGCTCTTAGCAAATATTGATTTAAAATCCCCTGGGCGAAGTTAACAGGTCGGCGGTGAATGGTGATTCTAGAAGCGATGTCACTAGTTCTTTTCGGGAGAGTAGCGGCTACTGATGATCTCTTACAGTATTGCTAGGTATAAATTTACTCTGTGCTCTACCATTAATCAATGAATGGGCGGTGGGGCTGCCAGCTCCACCATATAGGTTCCCAGCGAAGGAATAATTAGCCACTTGTACATTAGATTGAGTTCAGAAGCAGAGATCGGCAATTGGCACTGCAAACATGGCGAACTGAAGCTTGAAAAGTACACGCAATTGATTCTTGCGGGAGCTTGGCCAAGGAAAAGCCTTGCACAAGACGAGGCTCCTCTATTTACACATCTCCACCCACACAGACTGTAATGTCTTAGTCCTTAGCGGTTCATTGGTGAGGGGAGGGTGCGCCAGCTGGAGATTGCGCTCAGTAACACAACATATCTGCCAGGTAGATTACGCGCCATGCGCTGAGCAAAATTCTGCCTCATTTTCACTTTCTTTGACCCTACTGTCACATATCAAATACATATGACGTGTTGACGGTTTATTCTGCGCAAAGGTCTAACAGAGGACACTTGAGTGAATGTCACACAACTAAGTGGGCATCTGCACTCCTGGAAGCAGAAGAACTGTATTCAGGTACATATCCTCACTCACCGGCTGCATGCGCATTTCACAGTTTAGTAGGCATCAAGTACACTTGGCCCCCACATTTGGTGGGCTGTGCCCGCAAATTGTTGCCAGTTGGCCTATCCCCGAGCTGGGACCGAGGTCACGCCTTCGTCGTGCTACAGCTGCAAGGCAGCCAATGAGACATCCATCAATCAACTGACTGTGACAGTGAGCACTTGTTTCGGGCTCGGGTGTATGTAGAAGTGTATCTAGGTACCGTCGTCTCTTGCCAGGCTTCCAGTCCAAGCCCACTGATTCATGACAGGAAACGTCAACGCTGATTCTTTGTAACCCCAACCCCTCCATGCTGACTGCTTCATAAAACGGGACTTTTGGGGTTGAGACCTAGTGGTTCAATGTTTGTAATTTGGGTTACGATTATAAAAGCTCCATGTCTCCTGGGAACATTGTTATGCGGTCCCAGCAGACTGCCAATAGCTCTTTAACTATTCTCGTCGTCTTGTTCTACCAAGACCTTAACAACTTCCCCGTCCCAGATTATTCCTAAGTCTAACAGAGTGACAATATGCTCACCCTACTCAGGTCACAAAGTTCTCTTGGTTTACTTGGGGTTGTTTTACTCCTTTTCTTGGTGATATCATTCTACCGAGACAGCGTCAGGTTTCGCACAGCTCATTTTCAGAAACAAAGTCTGTGCCAGCAGCCTCCGAGATATCCAACATGGTTCCCTTACTTTGGTAGTTTGATCCCATTCATATTGGATGGCCAGACCTATCTCCACAAAGTTACGTGAGTCAACCCAGGAACTAGGTCAATGTTGGTTTGGAGTATGACACCCATGAAGTTGCGGGCTGATTTCAATCACCAGGTCTTTTGCCGGACAACTGACATCTTCTTGAGTCGCATTCTCGCCTTGGGTGGACATTTACCTCTCCCACGACCGGCAAACTGTCCAAGAGATTTGGAAGCAGTCATCCCTGCTGAAAAACCTGTTCGGGATGCCGTCCAAGTGGCTGAGGCTATACCAACCGAAACTCAACGACATCGATGCCACAAATCATGCCCATCTCACACATGATTTGCACGTGGGACTCCTGAAAGCCGTGGTTGGATCCGGATCCGCACCCATGTTCAGGCGTTTCCAAGCAGCACTGACAAAGAACTTACAACTGGCCCGCCGGCAAGCAGACTGGGTCCACAAGAGTGATTTGCCTAGTCTCGTCCACCAAACGGTTGGCCAAGCATTGGTCGAAGCTGTCTTCGGTCCTAGCTTCCTCCAAATTAATCCCACATTCATAGCTGACATATTCGCGTTCAACGAGTCGATTCCATGGCTGTCAAAAGGGCTGCCACAATTTATTTGGCCTGGTCCATGCAGAGTACGACAAAAATTGCGCCAAGGTTTCAAGAAATGGTACCATTATTCACGTGAGAATTTTCGCGAATCCATGATCGACGAGGATGGTAATGGAGACCCGTTCTGGGGATCTGCCTGGATGAGAGATCAACAGAAGCTGGTTGGGGTTCTGAATGATGACGATATGGTCGCCTCCGTGGACCTGGGCGTAGCTTGGGGGTAGGGTGCCTTTCCACGTCCAATGTCACGTCAGCTAATTTCGCACAGGCTGATGGTAAATATGGTGCCCAGCGTTGTCATGGCGCTGATTGACCTTTTTGAGGACCAGAGCATGCTGGACCGCGTACGCGAGGAGATCCAGGCAACCTACGGACAGTGCCCAGCCGCTGAGTTCGACATACGGCGCCTCTCAAGCATGCCTCTTCTTCATTTCCTCTACGCAGAAACTTTGAGATTGCATGTTTCTTCATACTCCATCGTGAGCGCCCCGGATAACGATGTTCCCCTTGGAAAGTGGCGCCTGCCCAAGGGCGGCTTGGTCTCATCAGCCCCCAAATCTGCCACATGGATCAAACCTTCTGGAATACCCGCGGGAGACTTCATCCCTTGCAATCGTTTTGGGCGGAGAGATTTATCACGGATCCTAGTGACCCATACAGCGGACCAATACTACCTGAAATTGCCACCAAGCAACTAACACAACACAAGAACTGCAACGGCAGCGACACCAAGCCATACGTGTCAATGGAGGGACTCGAGGGTCTTGGATCCCTTATTCAGGTACATTCTATATATTAGTGCCCCCGTTCTGCACGAAAATTATGTGCAATTAGTTTTGACTGACGTTCGCAACCTACAGGGGGCCAACTTATCTGCCCAGGTCGTTTTCTGGCGCAGAAGGTGATTATATACTCATGCGTGTTGTTTTCTTCGGAGTTTGATATTCGGCTGTCAACAGATTCAATCAGGTTCGGGAAAGACAAATTTGGTCTGGGTATGCAAGAACCGGAGGACGAAGTGTCTTGCTATATAAAGGAAGGGAACAAAGGAAGGGCTAGTTGAGCTTGTTTTTATGTTTCCTATACAGAAGTATTCCAAGAAACATGAAGTTCAAATGGCCCAGAAAGTTTGCCATGTGATAACATGTCTAAATTCTGAGAACGCGTTCACACCTGACCCGTCTATTTGAAATAAGTAGAACGCGGCCTTGAAGAAGTACCTCAGGAATTACCCCTCAATTCGACGCACAGGACTTGGAGTCCAGTAAGAGAGAACAGAATGTATCAGCAGAAGTCATCCTTACCTCTTCTTCTTCCGTGTCTGATCCCTTGCGGGCCATATTCACTGACGGATCTGTTGCAGCAACAAGCAGCCTTGTGGCCCGTTGAATACGACCCAAGCCAGGGTGAAACTTTGGATTGCATGCAGTGTATCAGTGAAGGATTGCATGAGCAGTTGGGGGCCATTGAGGGTGAGTAGTGGGGTGGTGCTATCATGAGCTACGGCATGGCGACTCTGATGTAGTGTAACCACCGCTCTGTAGAATCAAAGCTCGTTTCTTAGTCGTTGATCAAAGATGTAGGAAGTGTACGCTGGGTGGATTAGATATTAATAACCGTGTGAGACTGTGCCTCCGCAGAGTTCAGCAGAGACCATAGAAAGAGTTGCCTGCGGGCGCACTTATATGTAACGTAGTTCGTCATATTGCATGTTGAGTGCTCATTTAGGTAGCGAGGTAGATAGGTAGGTCCCGAGGGACTTCATCATCTAAGATCACCTCCGCCAGCGACAAGCACTTCAAATTGGCAGCGAATTCCGACAATTCCGGCCGAAATACCCTGCCTCGGGTTCCGAAAGGAAAACTTTCTGGACTCATGTCATTCGTGCGCGGACGTACTCGTTCTGAGCAAGGATCTCGGTGGGAGACTTCAGCAAACAACCAGAAGACAGAAAGTCGCGTGGAGCTTCAGACTATCAACGATTACAGCTATCATACGTATCTCAACGATAGGCCAGTTGGTGTTGGAAACTTGTCGGACCCTACAAACGAACGCGTCTAATGTAGTCCATCAGCATCAACCTTCAGCACTACGTCGTTTTCAAAAAGGTAGCGCTACATGGTCCGCCCACAAATTCTACACGCACCAGAATCTTTTTGAGACTCCGGGTCAGTGGTCGATGACACTAGGAGCTTTGAGAATTTCGACTGGGGTGGCCTACCCGTAGAGGAGGGAGCTGTAATAATCGGCCCAAAGGTATACGAGATCCCTCATGGTCTTTACAAAAGATTTCGAGATGAAAATTCAGAGTCCCGCTTTGGGCGACCTGAAAGATACAGTGTCCATATACTTGCTGCTGGTGAGATAAAAAATGCTAAAGACAAGCCATGGTCTTTCTATTCAGTTGTGCGTTGCTAGTAGACAGATATTGGAACCTAGTCTTAGTTCTGTGTGCCAGGCATTCACGTTGGATAGGTGAGAAGCTACGCTATAGAGACGTGCAGCGCTTCACTGGGCCTGGTAATCGGAGTTTCTCGAGTCCATCTAGAATGTACCCTTGAGTCTAGTGGCCCACATTCGGGCCACCCCCCGATTCAGGCCACTTTTTACACCAAAAAGCTAGCTTTTTTAGGGCTTATATTTCTATAAATAAAATATTAATTATAATATAAAATTACATATAGCTAAATACTTATAAATTAAATGTGTAAAAAATTTAAATATTATATTTATAATTTTAATATTATTATATATTTATATAAATTAAGCTATTAAGGATTATACTTTATTATACATTATTTCTTAACATTTTTAAAATCTTTATAAATACTTAAGAGAATTAAATATATTTAAGTTTAACTTTACTTTTTTTAATTTTAATAATATATATAACGTAGTTTATTAAAAAGTGTAATGGGTGTGACTTATTAAGGTAAGGGTTTTGGGTTTTAGCTTAAAACCTAGGGTTTCCAGCATTTTATTGCTAGAATTTAGGTAATTTAGCTTTTATACCTTTTTTTTCTCTTTCTTTATTTAATTAGGCTTAGCTATAATAATGCTTAGCATTTATAATATATAAACTTATTATAATTAGTTAAATTTCCTTAAGATCTTTTATAATTTTTATTATAAAGAAAATCCTTATGAAAAAATATTAAGAAAATCATTAAAAAGCGCTAAATTAAGGGGAAACTTTAATAATGTATTAAGCATTAATATAAACTTATTACGATTTAAATTTTTAAATATGGAAATTAACTTTTTATAATATATAATTTAAAATCTAGCGTTTAGCTAAGTAATATAAGCAGCTATATAAAATTAAGGTTTATTAAATAATATTATATAATAAGTAGTTAAAGATGCGTTAAGGGTAGCTATTAATATAATAAAGGGAATTATATAAGAATTAAAGGAATTTATTAAATTAATAAGTTAGCTATAGGCATTTTTTTATTTAGCATTAATAATGTAACTATATCTTATAACTACCCTTACCTTATTATTTCTTAATTAAACTTTAATAGTTTTTAATAATAATAAATATATATTTAATGAATTAAAGATAATACTTAAGATTAACTTTAAGGTTATGCTTATAAGTTTTTTATAAAAGGCTCTTTTATAGCTTATATGGAATAATAAATTAAATAAATATATTAATTTTTAAGCCTTTTTAATTTTAAAACTCTTTATTAATAAGCTTGTTAAGTATATAAATAAAAAGCAAGAGGCTTAATATAAGATATATTAATGCTTAGGAGGTAATTAAAAGTTTAAAATTTAAGTATTTTAGGAAAATAAAGGTATAAATAAGGATTTTAATTTATAAAAATTAATTACTTATATAAATTATATATTTTTTATAATTATATATAAGGAAAAGGGGTAAAATAACTTAATTTAATTAAGGTAAAGAAATAGCTAGCCTTTTAATAAGTTTTTTATAAATTTTAAAAACGCTTTAATAAAAGCTAAAGAGTATGCATAGGATAATAAATCTTATATAATATAGCTATATTAAAGAATATTAAAAGTTTTAAAGAATAAATTAATAATTATATTATTTTTTATAATATTTAAAAAATATATAAAGGTAATTTAATAAATAGCTTAGCGGTTTAAATAAATAGGAAAATTTAAATTACTTATAAATTAATATTAATAAAAGCATAAAAGTTTTATTTTAATTATTATTATTTTTAATTTAAATTATAAGAATTTTAATTTATAATTCTTAAAAAATAAAGAAGGATTAGCCTTAAATTTTAAAGGGGATATCTTAATAAAGATAAATTATATAGCTAAGGAAAGAAATTATAAGGGGTAGAATAGAAAATGCCTTATAATAAGCGGCTTTTAAAAGTATTAATAAGCAAAGTAGGTTTTTAAAGAGGAAAGGGAGGCTTATTTTTAAAGCAAAAGGTATGGAAGGTGCAAAATATTGAATTATTTTTAAAGAGGGTATTTTTATGCTTTACCCTTAAATTTAAACCGCAACCTAGGGAATTTAAGTTCTTATTTTAATTTAGCTTAAGTAATTAAATTAAATCTTTTTAATAAATAGGAAAATAAAATTAATATATTTAAGCTAAAAAAAGAATAGCTTTAAAGTAAAGATAAGTTATAAAATATATAAAGAATATTTAAGTATAGGTAAAAATAAATATATTAAAATTAAAATTTATACTTATTTATATAATTATTAATAATATAAATTTAGAAATTATCTTTATAAATAAAGGGTATAAATACTTTGTTATAATTAATAAAGAAATAGTATATAAGATAAGCATTTTTATTATATTTATATAATTATAAACTTTAAAGGGTATTATATTAAGAATTATTAAAGTAATTATTAAGGAAATTATAAGATTTATTATAAAAATTAAAAGTTATTAAGAATTAATTAATGCTTATATTATTTTAAATTTAAAATTCCCTTTAATTTTAAAAAAGCTATAATTAATAATAAATAAAGCTTTTTTTATTCTTTATTAAAAAAAAATTTAGTATAAAAAGGTAAATTATTAAATTCCTTATATAAGTTAATAATTATATTTAAATAAGCTAAAAGAATTAAAGGTAATAATTTAAGTTGCTAAGTTAACCTTTATAATATACTTTTAAAGAATTAGGAAGAATTATAAGAAATTTATAATAAAACTTATAATATTTACCATTTTCTTAAAGGATATAAATAAGGCTTTATATATAAAAATCTTACTTATAAAAGAAAAGCTTTAAGCAAGAATCCCTTTAAAATTTTATAATATGCTCCTGCTTTTTATAAAAAAAGAAATAAATAAGCTTAACCCTTATAAACTTAAAATAAATTATAAAATTAACCTTAAAATTAATAAAAAGAATTAAAAAATATTTATTTCTTTTAAGCTAATTTATAATATATCTTAAGAGGAATTTTTAATTTTTAAAAAAACCCTTAAAAACCTTTTAAATAAGGGCTTTATTAAAGTTAATAGTAATAAAGCAGGGTTTTTAATAATCTTTATTTAAAATTTAAGTAAGGGCTTATAATTTTGTTATAATTATAAGGCGTTAAATTAAATTATAAAGATAAATTAATATTTATTACTCTTAATTTTAAAAATCTTAAGGAATTTAATAAAAGTTTATTAATTTATTAAGGTAAATATTGTTTAAGTATTTTATAAGATTTAAGTAAAGGAAGGCTATAAATGAAAGATAGCTTTTTAAATAAGATATAGGCTTTTTAAGTAATTAATTATACTTTTTAGCCTTTATGGCGCCCTTATTATATTTTAATAATATATTAATTTTATTTTATATAATTTATTAAATAAGTATTGCTTAGCTTATATAAATAATATCTTAATATATATTAGCGGAACTTATAATTAATATATAAAAACTATATAAAAGCAAGGTTAAAATTAGTTTAGTTTAGTTTAGTTAGTTAATAGGTTTAATTAAAAACTAAAAACTAAAAAAAAATTAATTTAGTTAATAAGTTTAACTAAAAACTAAAAACTAAAAAAATTTAATTTTTAATTTTTAGTTTTTTAGTTAATTAAGTTTAACTTAAAATTTTTTTAAATTAATTAAATAAATAAATAAATAAATAAATAAATAAGTAAATAAATAAATAAATAAATAAATAAATAAATAAATAAATAAATAAATAAATAAATAAATAAATAAAAAAATAAATAAATAAATAAATAAATAAATAATAAATAAATAAATAAATAAATAAATAAATAAATAAATAAATAAATAAATAAATAAATAAATAAATAAATAAATAAATAAATAAATAAATAAATAATATAAATAATAAATAATAAATAAATAAATAAATAAATAAATAAATAAATAAATAAATAAATAAATAAATAAATAAATAAATAAATATATATTTATATATATTATTTAATTTATAATATTATAATATTTACTTTTAATTTTATATTTAATTTATTAATTATAATGATTATTTAATAATATAAATATCTTTTTTTAAATATATATATTAAATTTCTCTTAAAAAAAACTAACGACCTAAACTCTTGCTATAACCTAATGATATATAACGTTAATTTATTTCTAAAAAATAAGATGTAATATATTTAAAATAAATTATTATTAAGGGGTATAATATTTATTACTAGCTTATTATGTCTTATATAATAAGGAAATTATTGGTTTGGCTTTTATATGGTTGGTGATAAATAAATAAAGTGTGTAATTAATTTGGCTATAGTATAAAGGGTAGGTTGTAGCGAAGCTGCAACCTTCCCCTATTTAGCTATAGGCTAGCTATGGTGGTTTATATGCAAGGCATATAACCATTAGCTAGTAGCTAGCTAGCACTAGCTGGTAGCTGCTATTAATAAAATTAGTTTAAACCTTATACCTTTAAATTTATGTATTGCTTGCAGCGCATTTATTGCATAAGCATGCTATATGTAATGCTTATATATACTATTCCCATATTAATAATCTTTTATATATTATTAGCGGGTATAAGGAATTACATAAGAAATAATACCGCGCTAAATTCCGGCTGGCTATAAAAAGCTAGCTTTTACGCTTATTTTAAATATTCTTTTAAGAAATTAACTCTTTTCTTTTTATATATATTTAATGCTTTAATTAAGCTTTTCTTATTTTTAAGAATTTTTAAAATATTTATCTTTTTCCTTTTTTTAATTCCCTTTTATTCTTATCTTTCCTTTTTATTATATTAAAGCTTTTCCTTAAGTTACCCTTAAAAGGGTTTAATAAAACCTATTCTTTATTATTTAAGTAGCTTATTTTTATTAATAATTTAGCTTAAGCTAATTTTAATTTTATATATCTTTAATTAATAATAAAAAAAATAAAAAGTTAATTATAAGTTAATTATTTATTAATTTTTTTTTTCTCTTATTTTTATATTAAATATTATTAAATTATTTTATATTTTAGCTTAAAGCTTTAATTAAAGCTTATATTTATTTTTAATTTATTATAAAAAAGAATTAAATATAATTAAACTTATAATAATATTATAAATATTTTAAAATTATTTTTTAATCTTAAAATACCTTTTATACTTTTAATATTTAAATAAAATACTATTTTAATTTTATATTAATATATTATTAAGCTTTAAACTTATTTTAAGTTTTTTATTAAAAATTATACTTAAAATATAATAATAATATAAACTTAAAATTAAAATAATAAATTTAAATTATATAAATATTATTTAATATTAATTAAAAATACTTTAAACTTTTAATTAATATTTATTATTATTATTACAACCTTAAGTTTAAAATAAAGAAAGCTATAATATAAAATTAAAATATTTATCTTATTTACTTATAAGTTTAATAAATAATATTATATTATATATTTTTATATTAATTAAATTATATAAAAAACTTAAACTTAAAGTATAACCTTACTTAAGCTTTAATTAAATTTAAATTTAATTTATTAAAAGTTTAATATAATATTAATAAGCAAAGCATTAAATATAAATTTAAAGGGCTTTTTTTATTATAGCTTTATAATTCTTATTTCTTAATAAAATATCTTTTTATTAAGTTTATTTTATTTATTATATTTATTAATACCTTTATCTTTTAAACTTTAATTTAAATATTTTATAATAATATTAAAAATAAATTTCTTAAAAATAATTACTTTAATTAAAGATATTATTACTTTTAAGTTTCTTTATTTTATTATTATTTTAATAAAAATTATTATAATATATATATATATATTTTTAAGCTTAAAGTTTCTTTAAACTTATTTTTATTTTAAAAATATTTTTAAATCTTAAAAACTATTTATTCTTTTTTATTTAAAGCTAAAAAAAGAATTTTAAGAAACTTATTAAAAAAAAAAAAAGATTTAATTTTACTTATTATTAATTAAAGTATTAGCTTTACTTTAATTAAACCTTATAATTTATTATTAATAATAAGTTAAGAATTTAAATTAATATTTTAAAAATCTTACTTTTTATTAATATAATAATTTTATATAAATAGCTTTATTTATAATTTATAATTTAAATATTTTAAAATTTAATAAAATTAATATTATTAAGGTTTTAAATAGCCTTAAAATTATTGCTTATTAATTTTCTTACTTAAATAATTAAATTTTAAAATTACTTAAATAATACTGCATTATTTTAAACTTAGTAAAAGTAATTAAAAATATTATTATTAAATAATTTATTTAAAAAAATTAAAAAAAAAGCTTTTTATTTTTTATAAATTTAATAATTAAACTTATTATATAAACTTAATTATAATTATTAAAGATATTATTTATAATAACTTTTATAATAACTTAAAAGCATAAAAAAAAAAGATTATAAAATATAATTAAGAACTTAATAATATAAATAATATCTTTCTTATTATAATTTAACTTTTTTATAAAATATTTTTATTATATTTAAAAAAATAATTAATAAGGAAAAGGATTATTTATAAATTAATAAGAAATATTCTTTAATTAAATTTTAAGTATATTTTATTAAAAATTATTAATTAAAAATTTAAATATTTTAAGTAAAATAAATATTTATTTATATAAAATAATTTTAATTAAAATTTATTTAATTTAAAAAAGCTAAATTTCCTTTAAAAAAGTTAAAATAATTTTAATTCTTTAAATTACTTTTAAAATAAAAATTTATAAGCTTAATAATTTTTATTTAAATTTAATTATATTAATATTATTAAAAAATATAATTAAAATTTATAAAATATAAATAAACTTATTAAAAGGTTTATAAAATTAAAACTTAATTTAATTAAGTTTAAAAATAAATTTAAATTATTTTAATAAAATATTAAAGCTTTTTTTTATAATAAATAATAAAGTAATTTTAAAATAATTAAGTTAAAAATTATAAATTTTATTTAATAGCTTTTAATAAAATTTAATTAAAATAACCTTAATAATAATAAAATATAAGCTATAATTTTAATGCTTTCCTTTAAAAAGAATAAATTATTTAAAGTTTGCTATAATTATACTTTTTAAAATTATAATATATATTAATATAATAAGCTTAAGCAACTTTTTTTAAATAGCTTATTAATAGCTTTTAAGTTAAAAAAATTATTAATATTTCTTAGCTTATTTAAAAATACTTAAGCTAATCTTTTAAAATATTTAAACCTTATTTATATTTAATTATATTATAATTAAAATAATTATAATTTAAAAAAATATATTTATAATTAATTAAAGTTTTTATTTAAAAAAAAAAAGTTTAATTTATTTTATATAATTAAATATTATAAGCTTATTAAGGTAAATCCTTTATTTAAAAAAAAAGCCTTATTAAAAGCCTTAAAAATAATTTAAAAGCTTAATAATTAAAAGAAAGTTAGCTTAATTTTAATAATTATAAATTTTATAAATTATATAATTTATATTAAAAAAAAGCTTATAATTATAAATAATAATAAACTTTTTTAAATAAATATTATTATAATTAAAAAAAAGTATATAATTAAAGATATTAAAAATTAAAATAAAGTTATAAAAATTATAAAAGCTAATTATATTTAATTTAAAAACTTTAAAAAAGTAAAAAATAATTAATTTTAAATTATTAATAATAAATTATAATTAAAAAATAAAAAAAAAATAAGGAAAAGAAAAAACTTATTTATTAATTAAAATTAAACTTAAAAGGAAAACGCTAAATTTCTTATAATAAAAGCAAGCTTAATAAATATAATAAACTTAAAATTAAAAAAATATATTATATAACCCTTATTACTTAAAGAAAAAGCAGCTTAAGTAATTTTAATTATAATTATTAAAATAAGTATTATAAATATTTTAATGCTTAATAATATTAATTTAATTTTAATTAAGCACTTATTAATAATATAATTTAAAATATATATTTTATTAAAAATACTTTTTAAGTTAATATATTTTAAAAATTATATTAAAAACTTATTTTTTAAAGTTAGCATAATTACTTTCTTAAGAAATAATATTAAAGCTAATATTTTAATTAATTTATTATAAATTATTTAATATTAAGTTAACTTTATTATTATATTTATTATAAATATAGTTAATTAAAGATATTTTAATTTAATTTACTTAATAATTTATATAAGAGTAAATAATTATTCTTTATAGCTTATTCTTTTAAATATTAAAGCTAAAATAAATCTTTTACCCTTATTATATTATAAATATAATAAATTTTTATATACTTTACTTAATAATATAAATTTAATAATATATAATAAGGATTTTTTATCTTTAATTAAAGTTATAAAAAAGTAAATTTATATTAATTTAAATAAAATTAAAGCTATATTCTTTATTATTAATAATAAAACCCTTAATACCTTATATTATATTTTTTTAAAAATACCCTTTTTCTTAAATATAAACTTAATATTTAAATAATTAAAGAAATATCTTTATATTTATTTTATTCTTAATAATATTAAAATAATATATAATTTAAGATAAAAAAATTAAAAGCCCTTTAAAGTAGCTTTATTTAAGAAAGCTTAAGTTTTTTAAAAGTACTTATTAGCTTTTAAAAGCATTTCTTTATTCTTTTTAAGCCTTAATTAAAGCTTAATATTAATTAATATATTAATTATATTAACTTATTTTAATATTAAAATAAAAGAAAATAAAAAGATTTTAAGTACTTTCTTAAATAAGGATATAAAAAGTTTAATCCTTATATTTATAAAAAACTTTTAAGCTAAAGTTTAAAAGATTTATTAAGCTAAAAAAGAAGATTAATAAATATTAACTTATATTTATAATATTTATTTATAAAAAAAAGCTATATATATTAAAAAATAAATTAATAAGATTCTTTTTACTTTAATTATTATTAAATTAATTAATAAAACCATTTAATCTTTAATTAAAACTCTTTATAAATAAATAAGCATTAAAATCCATTTTATAAATAATTATCCTTTTAATAATATTATTCCTAAGGATATAATTAATTAAAAACCTACTTATAAAAAAGAAGTAAAATTAGCTATAAATAAGAATTATAAAAGTAAATATAATGCTTAAATTTAGCTTAAATTCTCTTTAATTAATAAGGAATTAAAATTAATACTTAATTAATTAAATGCTTTTTTATAAAAAAATTATAACTTCTTTTTAAAATAAAAAAAAGAAATATTTATTTATTTACTTTTTAATTAAAAGAAATCTTTAATATAAAATTAATCTTATATTACTTAAATTAATATTAATATAGCATTATTATAGTTTATTTAAATAATTCCTTATAAAGCATATTAAGTAAAAATAATTTAACTTTTAAAGACTTTAAGAAAGATAATTATTAAAATGCTTAGGAATTAATAAGCTAATAAAGTTATTAAGGAATTTTATATTGCTTATAAGAATTAATAGTTTTTTATAAAAAAAAAAGACTTTAATTATTAACTTATTAATAATATTTTAAAAATTAATAAAATTATAATTAAAAATACCTTTATTTTATTATTAATAAATAAATTTATTAAAAAGTTTATAATATATAAAATATTATTTCTTTTTAATTTCTTTTTAAAATATAATTAAATTAAGCTAAATAAAAAAAGCTAAAATATTATAACTTTTTTTATTTTAATTAAATTATTTTAATAATATAACTTATTTATAAAAGCTATAAATTTTATTATTTAATTTATATAATATATAATTTAAATCTTTTATAACTTAATTTCTATAATATATAAACTCTTTCTTAATAATATTATAATTAAAAGTTTAAAAATAAATTATAAAAATAAAAAAGTATTTATTTTATTAAGGGTTTAAAAATATATAGCTAAGTATATTAAGAATTTTAATAATATTTTTTATAATTTTAAATTAGCTAAAAAAGTAATTAATATTATTAAATTAAAATAATATAAATAATAAGCTAATATTATTAGCTATACTTATAAAATACTTAATTAATCTTTATTAAATAAGAAAATTATTAAAATTAATAAATAAAATATTTATAAAAATATAATTAAGCTTAAATTCTTTTTAAGCTTATTAAACTTTTATAAAGTATAAATACCTTTTTATAAAATTATTATTAAGCTATTATTTAATCTTTTAAAAAAGAATATATCTTATTAATAAACCTTAAATTATTAAAAAGCTATAAATGCTTTTAAAGCTATAATTACTTTAAAGCTATATTTAATTAATATTAATTATTTTAATAATAAAATTATTTTTATAATAAATATAAGTTTTAAGGAATAAGGTATATATTTTATATAAATTAAAGATAAATTATAATACTTAGTTTAATATAAGAATAATATTTAAATAAAAGTTAAAAAGCTATATAATATAATAAAATAAAAATATAAAGCTATTTTATATATAATTAAGTACTTATGCTTTTATATTTATAATATTTACTTTACCTTAAAAATAAATTTAAATATCTTAATTTAATAATTAAAGAGATTTACCTTAAATATATTAAATGCTTATATTATAAGGTAGCTAATTATAATTAAGATATATAATTTTACTATTTATTATATTAAAGGTTTTAAAAATATTATTATAAATATACTTTTTAAAAAGCTATTAAAGCTATTAAATAAGGTAAATTATAAATTTAAAGAAAATATTAAGAATTAATATAATGCTTTTTTTAATTAATTATCTTAACCTTAATTATTTAATTAAGAATTATTATTATTTAATAGTTATTTTTAATTAAAAAAATTACTTAAGATTACTTAATATTTTTATTATAAAACTTATTTTAAAAACTTAATATTATAATAGCAATTATTCTTTTATAAAAAAGCTTATTATTTCTTTATTTATAAAGAAACTCTTTAAAAATAACTTAAAAAGGATTTATTATAATAATAAGTTATTAATAACTTTAATTAAAGGTAAAAGATTATTAAGAACTATTATGCTTCTTTTAAGTATTATAAAAGGAATATTACTTATTTTTAAATTTAAGTTATATATTATTAAAAAGGAATATATATTAATATTAAAAAGGCTATTATTAGCTATCCTTATTATAATAAATAAAATACTTAAATTTATAATAATAAAATTATTTTAATTATATTAAATTAACTATTTATTAAGATTTATATTAATATTTAATATTTATCTTTTAATTAAGAATATAATAAGCTAATTAAAAAATAATATAACTTAATAAAATGAATTAAAGCTATGCCTTTTAAAATAGTTAATTTAAAAAGCATTAAAAAGTTTTTTATTTAAAAATTCCTTTTTAAATAAGGGCTTTTAATAAAGATAATAATAAATAAAGAATAAGAAAATATAGGTTAATTTGCTTAATATTTTTTAATAATTAAAATTAAAAAGATTATAATCTTAATATATAATCCTTATATTAATAATATTATTAAATATAAATACTTTATTATTATTATTGCTATTAAGAAAATGCTTAATAAAGGAATTAAAGGCTAAGTATGGATTTTACCTTATACCCTTTTTATTAATTAAACTTTACTTAAGAGATTTTATAAAAAGAATCTTTTTTATTTTTTTTATAGCCTTAAACTAATTATTTTAATTAAAATTATTATTCTTATATAGTATATTTAAACTTAAACTTTAAATATATTTACTTAAAATGCTTTTAATTCTTAGCTTTAATTACTTCTTAATTTTTTATAAAATATAAAGGCAGTAATTAAATTAATCTTAAATTATAAGAAGAAAGCTATATAATAATATATATATTATAGTTTTTCTTAACTTATTCCTTTAAAAAAAATAATTTAATTTTGCTTATTAATAAATAAAGAAAAGCTAATTATTCCTTATTTTAAAAATTAACTTATTATTAATTTAATTCTTTTATTATTTATAAGATTTATTATAATAATGTTTATAAACTTTAAATATTTAATAATATTTACCTTTTAAGTATATTTTTATTAAAATAATTAAAAAAATTTATTAATTATTTTAAGATATAAGAATTTAAACCTTATTTATTTTAAGAAATTAACCTTATAAATATTATAAATAATAACCTTTTTTAAAATATTTTAATAAATTTTAATTTATTTAACCTTATTTTAAATAACCTTAACTTTAATTATTATTAAAATTAATTAAATATATCTTTATTTATTATTTAAGTATATTAATTATTTATAATCTTAAACTTATTAAATTCTTTAAACTTTAATATTTAAAATGCTAAACTTATAATATGCTTATATATAAAATAAAGAAACTTAAAAAATAAGCCTTTATAATTTATTAATATTTCTTTGCTTTAATTAAATAACCCTTAATATTCTTAATATAATTAGCTTAGCAATACTTTTAAATTTTAGCTTAAGTATTTATTTAAAGGGGGAGGGTTATCTTTTCTTATATATATATATATATATATTTATTATAATATAAAATTTCTTTTTTTTTTATATATATTTATTTACTTAATTAAATTTAGCCTTAAGTTTAAATATAAAATATTATATTTTTAAAAAATGCATTATAAAATTTATTATATATTTATTTATTATTTTTTTATTAAGATTAAAAACTTTCTTTTTCTTTTAATAACTTAGTTTATTTTTCTCTTTTTTTTACTTTTACCTTAATTATTATTTATACCTTATTAAAAGCTTATTTTTATAATTAATATAATAAGAATTTTATATTATAAGGTTATAATTATTAACCTTAAATAATATTAATCTCTTTATTTTAAATAATATTAAAATTAATTATTCCTTTAAGCTATATTATCTTATTAATAATAATTATAAAGTTAAGCATATCCTTAAACTTTATTTACTTAATTATTATAGCCTTTTATACCTTCTTTATATTATTATATTTATTAAAAATATAATTAAATTCCTTAATATAATAAATATAGTTAATATAAGCATTATTATAAAAATTATATAAGGAATAGTAATTAAAAAAAAAAATTATAATAAAAATATTCTTATTTATAATTAAGGAAAAGTTGCAATTTATATGCTTTAAGTAATATTTATAAAGAGAAGCATTTTAATAGTTATAAAAGGTTATAAGTAAAGCTATTTAATAATAATAATTAAAGTAATTATATATTATTATTATATACTTTTTATAAAAAGCCTTATTACTTTCCTTAATAATAATAATATTTATATAGCTTTTAATTAAATTCTTAATATTATTTAAAAATTATTCTTTTTATAACTTATTAAGAAACTTATTAAATAATTCCTTAATTATCTTTTTAAAGGTAAAATTAATAAATTATTAAGTAAGATATTAATTTTATTTAATATTAATAATTTTATATATATAAATGCTTTTTATAAAAGTATTATAAAGAATAATCTTAATAAATTAATCTTTATTAAAAATGCCTTTTAATTTAAAGAAAGTATAAATGCTTTTAATTAAGATTTATTTAACTTATAAGTTATAATAAATAACTTAAAAAAAGAAAAGAAAATCCTTTTATATTAAACTTTTTAACCTTAATTAAAAAGAGTTTAATAATAAAAATGCTATTATAAAAAGATATTTAAGGATAAGAAGATTATAATATTTTATTTTAATTTTAGCTTAACTTAAAGGCTAATTAAAGTTAAAAAAATATTAAAAAAAGAAAGAAGGAAAAAGAAACTTAAGGAAAGAAAGGAAATTTATATATATAAAGTTATTATAATAAAAGGAAATAAGTAATGCTAATAATAAGCTATTTTATTATTAAAAAAAATAATTTATTACTTTACTTTTAATTAAAATTAATTTATTATTAAAAAAAAGTTACTTATCTTTAATTCCTTACTTATAAAAAAGTTATTTATCTTTTTATTATAAAAGAATTTTAATTAAATAATTTATTTTAATTTATACTTAATAAACTTATAAATTAAAAAAAAATACTTTATAATTAATTATTATTTAAAAAAAATAAAAAACTATATATCCTTTTACTTTAATTATTAATAAAATAATAAATTAATAGCTTTTAATAATAATTTATAAGCTTCCTTATTACTCCTTTTTTTTAATTAATATAATTATTTAATTTAAGAGTAGTAAGTTATTAGCTTTTACTATTTTAACCTATATATACTATTATACCTATTTATTTATAATTAAGTCCTCTTCCTTTTTCTTTCTTCTTCTTTTTCTTCCTACCTTTATATTATTATTAATTAAAGGTTAAAGGTTAGTTATTACCTAGCTATCTTAATAATAATATGCTTTTAATATATTAATCTTTTCCCTTATTTAATTTTTATTTAAGAATAAATAATAATTATTTATAAAAGCTACCTTAAGCTATAATTAAATATTAATTATATCTTTTCCTTATTTTTAACCCTCTTTATTTTAATTACTTATATAGCAATCCTTAAAAATGCAAGGCTTTTTTTATTACTATATTTCCCCTTTTTATTACTTAACTTTTATTACTTACTCTTTACTTTACTATTTATTTCCTTTACCTTTTTTTTTATAATTAAAAGTTAAGATATTTTTTAATTAAAAAGATAAAGTAAAAAAGCGCTCTTAATTATTTTTATATTATAAAATATCTTAAAACCTTAATGCCTTAATTTTAATAATTAAGCTTATTAATTTAAAAAAGAATAATTTAGCATTAATAATTTTAAAACTTCCTTACTTTAATAATTTTAAAAACTTACTTAATAAAGCATTATAATTTTTAAATATTATAAATATTTAAAATTAATAAAACTTTACTTAAAAAGTAAATATTAATTTCTTTAAAAATCCCTTTAAAATAAGAATTATTATAAATAAAGTTTATTTAAATAATATTTAATAATTTTAAATTCTTAATTAATTATTATTTTTTAATATAAAATAAATAGCATTTAATAATAAGCTTATAAAGATAATATAAAAATATTTCTTAAGCATTAATCTTTACCTTAAGCTAAGAAAATTAGCTAAGTTAATAAATTTAATAAAATAATATTAAGCCTTTTTTACTCTTAATTTTTTTAATATAAAAGGGATGCTTTATAAATGCAAAGAATTAAAAACTTAATATATTATAGCCTTTATAATTTAATAGCTTTTTAATTTTTAAAATATTATATTCTTACTTAAAAAATCTTTATATTATAATTATACTTTATTTAAGAAATATTAATAATATAAATTAATAAAAAATTATAAATTTATTATTATACTTATTTATATGCTTAATTATTAAATAATAATAATTTTTAATAAGATAAAGAATTATTACTTATTATAAAATAATTTTATATTAAGAAATAAAAAGAGTAAAATAAATAAGGATGCTAAAGTATTTATTTATAAATATTTAATAGCTACTTTAAAAGATAAAATGTAAAATTTTAATAAAGAGTTTATATTAAAATTAAAATAAATTAATAAAGTATTTTATAAATAATATATTATTAAGTTTATTAAAAACTACTTTAAGAAGAATTAAAAAAAGAATAATTAAAAGATATAAGATTAAGCTAAAGCTTTTTTAATTAAAATTATATATTATAAAATGCTTAAAGCTATTATTAATATTATTATTTAAATATTTATTATTTAATTAAAGCTTAATAAAATTAATAAAGTTATTTAAATACTTATATTAATTCCCTTTATTAAAATTAATAGTATAAAAGTAATTAAAGTAAAAAGTAAGCTTTTATTATAAAGGGATATTATTTAGCAGTAGCTATTTAAATTGCAATATGCTAAGATTATTGCTAATTATAAAAAGGATATAAGGGAAATAATATCTTTAATATAAATTAATTTAATAACTTAATTTTAAATATTTAATATATAATAAGATATAAACTTTTAAATAGCTTAAAATTAATTAAGCATAACTTTAATTAAATAAGCCTTTAACTTAGGTATTATGCTATAAAATATTTTAAAGCTAATAAAGAATGCTTATCTTAATATATATAAGGATCTTTTTTGCTTACTTATCTTAATAATAAATATAAATAAAACTTAAAGTATATTAGTTAATTTAAAATAATTAAAATAATAATAAAATTTATTTAAAAATAATTTAAAAGGCTTATAAGTAAGCTAGCTAAGTAATTAAATATAAAGCATAAATATTAAAAGTGAAAACTTTATAAGAAGTAAAAGCAAAAATTAATAAAGCTAGCATATTATGCTTAATGCAATAATTAAAAGGAAGAATAAATTTACTTTTTATTTTATAAAGATATTTAAATCTTTAATAGCTATATTAATGCTAGCTATTAAAGCAAACTTTAATAGCTAAGAAGATATAATTAATAAATATATTATTAAATAAATTTTAAAAATATTTAAAGCTTTTATAAAAGAATAAAAACTATAATAAGATAAGTAAGTAAGGAATTAAAGATAATAATAATAATTAGAATTATAATAAAATAAATTTTAAAATTTATAAGCTTAATTAAAAATAATAAAGTTTTATTTTAATAGTTTTTATAATACTTATTATAAAGTATTTAAAAAAGGGTATATTAGCGGATATAAGGAATTATATAAGAAATAATATTGCATTAAATTTTAATTAGCTATAAAAAGCTAGCTTTTATGCTTATTTTAAATATTTTTTTAAGAAATTAACTTTTCTCTTTTTATATATATTTAATGCTTTAATTAAGCTTTTCTTATTTTTAAGAATTTTTAAAATATTTATTTTTTCTTTTTCTTTAATTCCCTTTTATTCCTATCTTCTTTTTTTATTGCATTAAAGCTCCTCCTTAAGTTACCCTTAAGAAGGTTTAGCAAAACCTATTCCCTATTGTTTAGGTAGCTCGTTTTCAATATATATATATAAATGCTTTAAAATTATGCTTTTCCTTTAAATCATTACTTAGCTAATTAAATTGCTTAATTAATATAAATATCTTATTCTTTAAGGGGCTATAAAGGGCTAAGTACTTTATAGCCATTGCTTTAATGGGTTAAGTATAAGTATTTAAGTATAAGTATGCTTAAATATTTTAAGTGCTTAAATTACTTAATTAAATTATTTAATTGTTAATACTTTAAAACTTTAAAGTATTTAAATGCTATGCTTTAATTAATTAATTATTACTTTAATAGCTTCTTTCTTTTTATTATTAAGTTAATTAAGGTGCTTAAGGAATGAATTAAGCCTAAGCTAATAATAGTTATTGCTATTATATCTCTTAATAAGGAGGAGGTTATAATCATGAAAGAGGTTATTGCCATGGGGTTTGCGTTAAGGGCATTGCTAGTTAAGAAAAAGGTTATAATTAATAAAGAGGAAAAGGAGGTATTAGCTTTTTAATGATTAGCTTTATAATAGTTAGCTTTATTTTAATTAGCTTAGGCTTTTTTTAATATTTATATGCCTTTAATTATAAGTAAAAAATTATCATTATAAATTTTTTTTAGGGCCATTAAAGTAATTCTTAATTATTTATTTAAGCTATAATAATTAATGCTTTTGCTATTGGTATGTAATTATATCTTATATATACCTTATGATAATAAAATATTTATTTAAGCTTATGGAAAAGCCTTTAATTAATCTTTTAAAAGCGTTCCTTTATTTATTTATAAAACTTGCATTAAAATTCATTAAAAAGATCTTTATTATAGCCTAAATAACCCTTAAAGCTTTTAATTATATTAATAACCTTCTTTTTATTAAAGAAAGGGGCTATTATTAATGCAAAGATTATTATTATTAAAGTAAATCTTATAATAATTAATTATAAGGTAAAAAGAAAAGGGGGAAAGAAAATATTCTTTTGCTATGCTTATAAGCTAATAATTAGCTTTTAAACTATTTACTTGTAAGTAGTGATGCTTAAATGCTATTACTGCTTAGTAAACTAACTTATACTAATTTTAAGGCAATTTATGCTTAAGATTTTATTAAAGGGCGTTAATAAGGAAGGCATTAAAAAGAGGGAAAGTTATGCTTATTAATTTAATATTAATTATTATTAAAAGGTAAATGTTTTAAAGGTTTAATTAAGTTGTTTATATAGCTAAATTAGCAATAAATCTTAACTAGTTCCCTTAATAGTTTTAGGCTAATTAAGTAAATAAAATAATTATATTAATTATTTATTTTTGCTAATTAATACTTTAAAGTATTTAATTAAGTATGCTAATTAAGTATGTAAATCGCTTAAAAGAAACATTGTTTATTAATACTTTAAAGTATTTAAGCGCTTTATGCTTTATTAAGTGCTTAAGGGGTTTTTAAAGGGTTATAAGCCTTAAGGATATTATGTAAGTGCCTTAAGGGGCATTAATTATAAATAAGGGCTTTTTAAAAGTGCTAAGCAAGGGTTTTTTAAAGGTATTAATTAAGGGCTTCTTAAGGGTGCTAATTAATAGCTTTTTAAGGGTATTATAAGAAGGGCTAAAGGTGTAAGGATAATATAATTAAAAGTCAAGTATTTATTATAAATTAATTAATCTTACTTAAAAGTTAAGCAATTTATTATAAATTAAATAAAATTAAGTAAAGCTTATTATTAATTTATTTAATGATTAAGGGTATTATAAAAGGGCTTCTTATGGTTAGGGAAGGTTATAATTACTTAAGGGTATGTTAAGAAAGGCTTTTTAACTAAGGCTTATCATAATTATTATTATTAGCGATTTGCATTAATATACATAATTAAAGATTAGGTATTATTGCTATGAATTAGTTTTAATGCTTAGTTAAGCTTTTTAATGGCTTATAATATTATTATTAATATAAAGTTCCTTAACGGAATTATTATAAGCAAATAAGCTTTTAAGGGATAAGATTTATTTCTTTAATACTTAATTATTTATGCTTATTAAGTAAATATTAATTAGTATTGGTTTAGCTTTTATATGGTTAGTAATAAATAAATAAAGTATGTAATTAATTTAGCTATAGTATAAAGAATAGGTTGCAATAAAGCTATAGCCTTCCCTCATTTAGCTATAGGCTAGCTATAGTGATCTATATGCAGGGTATGTAACTGCCAGCTGGCAGCTAGCTAATACCGGCTGGCAGCTGCTATTAATAAAACTAATCTAAACCTTGCACCTCCAAATCTATGCATTACCTGCAGCGCACCCACTGCGTGGGCACGCTGCACGTAATGCCCACACGTACTATTCCCACAGAAATAAATTTTTTTTTTTAAAGATTTTTAAATTTTCTTTTATTTATTATTTTATTTATAAACTATATATTATTTTTATTAAGTTTTATAAAATTTTATATTTTATATAATATAATTTTGTTTTATATAATTAATTCTTTAAAATACTTATGGCTTTTTAAAAATAAAGGTTTTAATATATTTATATTAAATCTACTAAATGGCAATTACTTATTTAGGACATAACTACCCCCCTTATACCCCCTACCCTTAGCATTACTACTTAAATATAATCATTAATATCTCTTTATATAAGAGACTTAAAATTATATAAAAAATACTTTTTAATAGATTTTATTTATAACTTAATAAATAAAATATTATTTAAAATTATTCGCTCTTTAGAAAAATAAATATAAAAGGATACGTTACTTTCACCTTAAATATAAAAATTAAATACTACTTTATATAATTATATAATAATATTAAAATTTTTCTTAGTATAATAATATTATTTTTATATATAGAAAGAAATCTTTAAAAATGTTATGTATAATTTTATTATTTTTGTTTATTAAAACCTATTTACCCTTATAAATGCTTTATTTTAAAACTAAATATAAAGCTTATTAAGGCCTATTTACCCCTATAAATGCTTTATTTTAAAACTAAACATAGAGCTTATTAAGGCCTATTTACCCCTATAAATGCTTTATTTTAAAACTTAAATATAATAAATATACTTAGAATTAAACTTACAAGGTTTAAAATAAGTAGGTTTAATTAATAAGCTTATATAACTCATATAGTAATAATAATAATAAAACTTTATAACCTTATATTCTTATATATAATAATATTTAATATTTATTAAAAGTCTTATTAAATATAATAAAATTTAAAAATTAATAATATATAAAATATTTTTAATAAATAAAATTTTCTTTAATAATATAAAATGTATTCTTTTTTTTCTTAAATATTAAAGTAAATTTATAAGTTTTTTTTTTTTTTAATAAGTAATTACTATAATTTAGCGGTAAAGCATATAACTATAATAACTACCTAAGTTACCATTAAGAAAAGATTAATTTATTTTCTTTAAAAAGCTATAATTAATACTATATTAATTTATAGTTATTAAGGGCCTTAAGGGATATTTTAAAACTTAATAATTTAGATTTTATTATATTATTTAAACTTTAAGGAGCAAGGTTATCCATTAATTTATTAATATAATGCTTTAATTATAAGCTATTTTAAGAGTAAATTACACATTTCGCTATATATTTATCTTATTTATTCTTTTAATAGCTATATAGTTTTAAAGCAATTGTTATATTTTTATTTTTTATAAATTAAATTATAAAGTTTATTTAATTTATATTATATATATATATATATTATATAGTTTTAAAGTAATTATTAATATTAATATATTTTATTTTTTTATAAATTAAATTATAAGATTTATTTAAAATAAGTAATATATATATATTATAAATTAAATAAACTTTATAAAATATATTATAAAATTTATTAATCCATTATTTCCTTTAAATCTTTAATTTCCTTTTTTAACTCTTAAATATTATTAAATTTCCAATTCTTTAATAATATTAATTCCCTTATTATCTCTACATTAAAATTAACCCTTAACTTAATAATAATATTATTAATAATAGAAAATATTCTTTTTATAATAATAAATATAGCTAAAATAGCAAGGTATCTTTAGGCTAATATACTTAATATAAGGTATTAAAATTTATTATTTTTCTAATACTTTAATAAATTTAGCTATTTAAATATTAAAATTTATTTTTAAAAAAGTTTAAATCTTTTTTTAAAAATACATACCTTTAAATTATAAGTAAGTTCTTATAAATAAATTATATACTCTTCTTTATTATTATTAAAAAAAGAATTAATATATAATTTATTATTAAAATCATAGCTTTATTAAAGGAAATTAATAGGTAAAGAATTAAATATATCTTTATTTAAATTAAAAACTTTTAATTTAACCTTAATAAATATTAATATAAATATAAAAGTAATAAAAAATAATTAATAAAAAAGCTTACTTATTAAACTTAACCCTTAAGAAAGCTTTAATATCTTCTTTTATATTTAAATAAAAGTATAAATACCTATTTACTTAAAAATAAAATATTTTAAAGCTAGGGTTTAAAATTAAAGCTAAAATAAAAGATTTATAATCTTTTAAATTATTTTTAATTTTAATAGCTTTAATAAATATAAATAAATATTCTTTTTATTTATATAATTAGTATTATATTTCTTTTAAAATAAAATAAAAAGTAACTTATAAAGTTTAGCTTTTGCTTATACTTTCTTTTATACTTTCTTTTATACTTTCTTATTAAATCCTTTAATTTATTATATATTTAATAAATATATAATAGCCCTTAAAAAAAAGTTATATATAACTTTCCTTATAATTTAATAAAAGGTTTTAAAAAGACTTTAAAAGTCTTTTTAATTTATATAAGAATAAATAATTTAAATATGCTAAAAAATATATTTTTATATTTCTAATTTAAGGTATTCTTACTTATATAATTTAAAGGTTCCTTTAATTTTAAGAAAACCTTTAATATTATATAAGTAGAATTTTAATACATAAGGGTATTTAATATTAAGTTAATATTTAATTTTTCTTATTATTTATAAAAAGAAATATTAAATAAATAAATTTTATTTATATTAAGTTATATGCTTTTAAAATTAAAAAAATAACTTACTAAATATAAGATATTAATATTTATTAATTTTTTCCCTTTTTAATAGGGAAGAGTATATAAATAAATAAATTATTTTAAAAAATATAAATATTTATTTTCTTAAGAAAAGGGAGTTTATAAGTTAGGGAATTAAATTTATCTTTTATAATAAAAGGTATTTAAGAATTTTCTTTTAAAAAAGAAATATTATAATTTTTAATGAAAATTACTAAAAAATAATAAAAAATAAGAAAGCAAAAGAAGATATTTTATTTATATATAATAAATAAAATAATAAGAGTATATAAGTAGTTAAAGTTTAAGGAAATAATAAATAAGTAAAGTAGGCTTAAGGAGTAATAAAGAAAGAAGAAAGAAAGAGAAAAAGAAAGAGAAAGAAAGAAAGGTTTATATATATAAAAAAAAAAAAACGGATAATTTATTCCTTTAAATTAAATAGTTTATTTCTTTAAATTAACTAAATATTTACTTAAAGAAATATATAATATTTTAATTTTTAAAATATTAACAAGCTTTTAAAATAATATAAAAATATATATAAATAAAGAATAATTTAAGGAAAATTCTTATATATCTTTTATATAATTATTTAAATATATTTAATTTAAATTTAAATAATATATATTTTTATTATAACGGAATCTTAGGTTTTAAAACTATTTAATTTAAATAGTTAATTACCCTAAACTTCTTTTAAGCTAAAATAAGCCCTATAGCTACTTATAAACTTAAAGTATTTATAAGGGTAAATAAGCCTTAATAAGCCTTATAGCTACTTTTTAAGTTATAATATTTATAGGGGCAAATAAGCCTTAATAAGCCTTATAGCTACTTTTTAAGTTATAGTATTTATAGGGGTAAATAAGCCTTAATAAGCCTTATAGCTACTTTTAAAGTTAAAGTATTTATAAAGATATATAAGTTTTAATAAATTTATTTACATAAATCTCTTTATTATTTATAGAAATTTTTAAATTTATATAAAAATATAATATTTATATTTAAAAAAAATTTAATATTATTATATAATTTTATTAAAAAGTATTTTAAATTTTTATTTAAGGTAAAACTTAATTAAAGTTAAATATTTATTTTTTTAAAAAGTAAATATATTTTAAAAGTTTTTTATATATAAAGATTAAAATATAAGCTTTTAAAAATATTTTATTTATATTTATAGCTTTATAAATCATTAAGATATTAAAGGTTATATTTAGGTAGTTACGCTAAGAGTAGGGGGAAGAGGGGGGGGTATAAGGTATATATATTATATATAATATATATACATTATATATACTTATAAGGAAGCCAAATTATATATATTTCGTAATTCCATAGTGTATATAATATAATTATATATAGCGTTAATAAAATTTATAATAATTATCCATAATAATTATAATAATGCTTATTAATTTATTAATATATGAATATAATATAAATTCCTTGCTTATAATTATATGCTATATTATGTATTAATAGCTAGGGGTTTTAAATCACCTTTAAAATAGATTTTATTTTGTTTTTAACTCTTTTTATTCTTTTAATTCTTTTAATTCTTTTAATTCTTTTAATTCTTTTAATTCTTTTAATTCTTTTAATTCTTTTAATTCTTTTAATTCTTTTAATTCTTTTAATTCTTTTAATTTCTTTTAATTCTTTTAATTCTTTTAATTCTTTTATTCTTTTAATTCTTTTAATTCTTTTAATTCTTTTAATTCTTTTAATTCTTTTAATTCTTTTAATTCTTTTCTTTAATTCTTTTAATTCTTTTAATTCTTTTAATTCTTTTAATTCTTTTAATTCTTTTAATTCTTTTAATTCTTTTAATTCTTTTAATTCTTTTAATTTTTTAATTCTTTTAATTCTTTTTAATTTAATTAATTTAATTTTTTTTTTTTTTTTTTAATTAAACTTAATTTAGTTTGTAATTTTTTAGTTTTAATTAATAGGCTTAACTAAAAACTAAAAACTATATTAAGTTTTTAAAAAAGTACTAACTTAAAACTAAAACTAAAAACTACATTTAGTTTAACTAAAACTTAAAACTAATTTTACAACCCTATATAAAAGGTATTTTAATAATTAATAGAAAATAAGCTTTATTTAAACTTAAATAAGTATAAATTTGCTTAAAAGAAAGTTAAATACTTAGAATTTATTATAATAATAAATATAAGGGTTATGCTAAATTTTAAAAAGATATATATAATATTAAAATAAAAGGCATTTACTTTAATTAAAGGGGTATAAAGCTTTTTAAATTTCGCTAACTTTTATTATTATTACGGTTTAGGCTTTGCCTATTGTAATTAGTTAGTAAGCTTTGGCTTTATAAGAATAGGCTTTAGCATAAATATAAATAAAAAGTAAACCTTTTCCTTTATACTTTAAATATAAACTTTATTTAAATACCTTATAATAAATAACTTAAGGTTAATTTATAATATATATTTAAAGTCCTTTTATATTATAAACTTATAATGTAATTATATAAAACTTAATATAATAAGATTTAAAAAGAATAATGGCAGCCCATTAAATTCTTTTTTATTTAAAGGAACTTTTATCTTAAGAATACTTAGTAACTTAGCTAATAAAAATAAGGGCTAAGTTTATAATAAATAGGAAGGTAATTAATGCTAAAAGGGCTTAATTCTTTTATATATTTAATTAGCTAAGAATTTTTTATAATTAATTTTTACCTTATATTAGTTTTATAAAGATATTTAAGGGGCAGCTAGAAAGCTTTTTAAAAAAGGTTTGCTTTGTATTTAGGGATTCTTTTAAGCAAAGATATATTGGGCTTAGCTTAGTTATATTATAGCAGCATTATAGGGAGGAAATAGTAAAATTTCTTACTTAATTTAATTAATTAGCTTATATAGTAAAGGCTTAAAATTAACTAAATAAGTATAAAATATTATTAATAGCTAATAATTTAATTTTTATAATAAAAGCCTGGCTTAATTGCAAAGAATAGCTAATTATATTTAAGGCCTTTTGCTTTGCTTTATAATGATATAAAAGCGTTTTTAATGCTATAGCAAGGAAAAATAATACTTAATCTTAAAATAGTAAAGTAATAAATATTAATATTACGGTAGTTTTAATAAGCAAAGTTAAGTATTTTATATATAATTAACTTAGCTATTATAAGCATAATTACTTTAATTATTATAAGAGAATAAGAATATAGCTTTTATTAATTAAGGCTAATAAGGGGAAGGAATTTATTTAAGGGGGTGTAAAATTTTTTTTATAAGGTAGGGCTTAAAAGCAATGCTAGCTTAGCGCCGGCTTGGGCTTAAAGTGAATTAGCTATATATTAATTAATTTAGCGTTATAAAAATACTTAAAATTTAGGAAATTTTTATTAATAAAGTAAATTGCTTATAATTAAGCGTTAATTAATTATAAATTATATAATAAATTTATAATTTTAAGGTTTTAAGTAAAAAAGCTTATATAAAAGGCTTATATTAAAGGATTATAAAAATGTTATTAATTTAATTATTAACTTATGCTTAAATAATTATTTTTTATTAGCTTACTTTAGCTAATATATTAAATTATAAGGGCTAGGATATATTAATTATAAATAATAAGCTAAGCCTTTAGCATAATTAAGAGGCATTAAGGTATAATTAAATGGTTAAGCAAAAAGTAATATTTAATTTATAATTAAATTATAATATTCTTTATTTTTTATTATATAATTACCCTTTAAGGCTTGCTATAAAGATTTAGAAAAAAAGGATATATTATAATTTAAGCTTTGCTTATTATAATTAGTTAATAAGCTTTAGCCTTATAAAAATAGGCTTTAGCGTAGGTGTAAATAGGGAGTAAACCTTTTCTTTTGCACTTTAAATATAAATCCCATTTGGATACCTTACGGCAAATAACCCAAGGCTAGCCCATAATAATTATATATTTATTAAGAATTATTTTATAAAAGCTGCATTATTAATAATGTTAATTAAAAAGAATATGCTATTTTAATAAATAAAAGATTATTAAAAAGCTTTTAATAGGCTTAAGGAAGCCTTTATATAAGCCTTAATCTTAACGTAATGGGATTTAAATAAAAAGATATTTTTAAAGGCTAATTATAATAGTTAAGGATTAAGAAAGGTATTATTTTATAAGATTAATAATTAATTAAAACTTATAACCTTTTACTTAAGGAAGTTAATAATAATTAAGCATAATTACTAAATTATTAATAAAGAAATGTTAATAATTATAAATTATTTTTATTAATAACGCGCAAAATTAAAAAGCATAAATTAATTTATTATTTTCTTTAATTATAAGAATTTAAAATATTTTATAATAAAATAGCAATTTTTAAAAAGATAAGCTTAATATATAAAATTCTTTATAAACTTTTTATTTAATTTAATATATAAGCTAAGTAAGAAAACATTAATACTTAATGCCCTTTTTTAAAGGGATTAAAACTAAATAATATTTATAAATAAGAAAGCAAGAATTATTTAAATAATATTAAAAGATACCCTTAATTATTAACGCTTTAATATTACTTAATTAAAAAGGGGTATAAAGTTAAAAAAATCTTTAAGTTTTTAATAATTTAAATTTATAATAATTATAACTAAAAGTTATATTTAAAAATTAAAAATATATAGCAATATATAAAGCGATTTTATAAAGGGATTGCAAATTAAATTTAAATCTTAAACTTTATATTTAATTAGCTAAATATAGTATTAATCCTTAAAAATGCTTAAAATATTATAATAAATTATAAATTTTAAGGGCATTAATTATAATAAAGAATAAATATAAAAATATTAGCTTAAAAGACTTAAAAGCTAATATTTTATATATAAAAATTATTTAAGATATTTATAACTTTAGTATTAATAAATATCTTAAGAGAAAAAAGATAATTTTTGCTATAAGCTAATACTTTTATTAATTATTATTATAATAAAAAGTAAGGTAGTTTTTAAGGAATTATAATATTTATGGGAAAGTAAAGGTATGGAAAAAGGCTAGGAAGGTATTTTTAAAACCCTTATTAATTCCTAATTAATATTATTAGGAAATTGCTATGGATTTTATTATGGAATTACTTAATTTAAAAGGGGGTAAATTTAAGAATATTTTTACTTTTTAGGGTTGCTAATATTTCTAAGTAATTTATAATTATTTAAGTAAGGAAATTATATTAAAATTTATATATTTTATAAATATAAAAGCGTATGCTAAGCGCTTTATATAATATTAAATAAGGTATTATTAATGGCTAAGTATAATTATTTTTAATTAAAGTTTAAATTAAGTAAGCTAATTTTAAAAGTATATTTGCTAGTTATTATAAATTAATTAATAGCTTAATATAATATATTATTTAAAAATAAATAGAAAATTAAAAAGGATAAATTAAGAAATTAAGGCTTATTTATTAGCTTTTATTAATTAAAATTAAGAAGATTAAGTAAAATGGGTATTAGTAATATAAATAGTATTAAATAATTAAGTAAATATTAATATAAAGATATTAGCCTTTTTTGCAACTTATGGTTATTAACTTAATTTCGTTATTTTAATATTTAAAATTATTAAATAGGAAACTTATTTAATTATCTTATTAAAGGAAAGAGTAAAGGTATTTATAAAGAAGCTTTAGTAAATCTTGGATTTATATTAAGCTATTATGGTATTTGCTATGCAAATTTAAGAGTTTGTGGTAAATCGTAGGAAAACCCTAGCAGTATAATTTTAAGTGGAAAACTTAGTTTAAGTGAATTTAAAGAATTATAGGTTTCTTTGGTATAAAAAGAAACTTAATTAAAAATATATAAAATTTTATATAAAATGCATAATATTCCCTTTAATTATAAAAATATTTAAATTTTTAAATAAAAAGTATGCTAGGATTTATATAAAGTTATTATGATATGCTGCTTTAAACTTATTACTTAATTAAATTTAAAAGGATTTTTAGCCATCCATAATAATAATTAATAAGTATTAAGAATATTTAATAAAAAAGTTGCTTTATATATATTTAAAGCAAGTGGGTAGGAAATTTAAAAGGGAGGGCTTAATAAAATAAGTAAGGTATAAGGAACTTAATTAAATTAATTTGGAAAATTTAGTAAATATTATAGCTTAAAATAACTTTAAATATAAATATAAAGATTTATAAAGGGCTAATAAGCCCTTAGCTAATTATATAATATATAATTAATAGTAAAAAGGGGGTAAATTATAATGCAAGCAATTAAAAAGAAATATAAGGAAATAAAGGGGGGGATAATATATTTAAATATACCCCTTTTTAAGAAATATTAAGAATGTATTTAATATTAAGGAGAATAAGAAAGAAAGAAAGAAAGGATAGAAAAAGTAAAATTTTAAATAAGGTTGAGAAAAATTTAAAATCTAGGAATAATTTTATAGCATTTAAATAAGGAAGATGGAATTTATAATGGCAAGGAAATGAAACTTACTTTTATATATTTTTTGCCTTTAAAGAAAACGAAGTATAAGGAAATAAGGTATATATTTATAAAAAATAAGATATTGTTATGGGCTGGCCCTAAAGGGGCTGTAGGCTGGCTAGCACCTTCTTCCATAAGCTGCAAAGCAGCAATTATTTGCATCAAAAGGTACGTAATAATTTAAGCTCCCTTGGATTATTTAGCTATACTATATAAGGCTTGGGCAATAACTTAAGCCCATTATATAGCCCCTTCCCTTAGGACCCTTTTAATATAGTAGTATAATTACCCCTAAGGCTTACTTATAATATCGCCTTTTTAAGCTAAAAATCTTCTTTATAAAAGGGGTGCTTACGTAATTGCGGTAGATATAACTTAAACCCTTAACCCTAAAGCTTAGATTATTTGTTATAAGCTGGCCTTAAAGGGGCTGCAGGCTAGCTAGCGCCTTTTTTTATAAGCTGCAAAGCAGCAACCATTTATACCAAAAGGTACGTAATAATTTAAGCTCCTTTGGATTATCTAGCTACATTATATAAGGCTTGGGCAATAGCCCAAGCCCATTATAAATATAAGCCTTATTAATTAATTAAGGGAAGTGTAAAAGGCAACCCTTAAAGGAATAATTTATAATAATAATATAAAAATATTAAATTTTAAGGGAAAATGGTAAATTTTTAAGAATATCTTTATAATATTTAAAATAATAATAAAGCAAAATATAAAGGTAAAAAATCCTTTTTTCTTAATTTAAAAGCATTATTAACTTATAAATTAATTAATTAAAACTTAAGCTATTTAAATTTAAAATTTAAATAAAAACTTATAAAAACTTAATAAAATGCATTAAAAAAGTTTTAATTATTAGTATTAATATGCTAAACTATTAAGTTAATAAAATAAATAAAAGTATAATTATTATTTTTATTAAAAAATATTTAAAAATTAAGGGGAAAATAATTTATAGCGGGAAAATGCTTATTTCCTTATATTTTAATATAATGCAATATATAATATAAAGCTTCTTAAAGCAAGCATTTTAAAAAAGTTAGCAAATTTTAATAATCTTTCCTTAAAAATTAATAAAAATCTTATTATATAAATTTTAATAATATTAATATTATTATTTTTAAGCTTTTCTTAATAAGCAAGGATAAATAAGAAAGTTGCATTATAAGTAATTAAAAATAATTAGCTAGATTTTAATAATTTTTCTATAGAAATTATATACTTTTCCTTTTAATAATTATTGCAAGCCTTTAGGGTTTAATTATTTTTATTAATAGTAAAATTATAATTATAATTATTAAAAAGGCAAGAAAAATACTTATATTAATTTCCTTAAGAAAATATTAAGAAATTAAATAAAAATTATTAAAAATTATAAAAATTAAAAACTTACTTAATCCTTAAACTTAATTAAATAAATAAAAATAAATAATATAATAAATAATAAATTTTTAATTTTAAAGATTATTAATTTTTAATTAAAAAGCTTTAAATATTAATTATTAAAGATTAGAAATTATAATTTTAAGTTTAAGGTACTTACTTAATATATATATTATTAATAAAAGGAAGGAAAGAAATGAAAAGTAATGATTTTAATAGGTATTTATAATTATAAAAAGGGCCCTGCAAATAAGTTTTTACTGCTTATAAATAATTTTTTTTGCTTTTAAATATAATAAGCAGAATTTAAAAAAAGGGTAGAAAGGGGGTAATATAATAAATATAATTTATTAAGGTAAGGGTTTTAGGTTTTAGCTTAAAACTTAAGGTTTTTAGCATTTTATTGCCGGAATTTGGGCAATCTAGCTTTTATACCTTTTCTTTCTCTCTCTTTATTTAATTAAGCTTAGCTACGATAGTGCTTAGCATTTGCAATACATAAACCCATTACAAAAAGTAGCGGATATTAGGAAGTAGCGGATTTTCCTAACTTCAGCCAACTTTAGCAAGCCCTAACACCCACTTAATGTAAATAATTTAATTAAATTTAGCATTAATTAATGCTAATTGCATTTAAATCCTTATTTATAATTAATTTTATTAATTTAAAGGCATTAACGTAATTATAATATTAATTTAAACTAATTAATTTTTAATGGAAAATATGCATTTAATATTATTTAATGCTAATTATACCCTTAAAAAGATAATTCGCCGCAAATTATTAATATATATATTTATATTAATTAATATTAATTAAGCTAGATTTGCTATAATATAATTAAAATTTAATTAAATAAACCCTTTTTTATCTTTCTTATAAGTTTTTATATTATGCGTAATCTTACTATAATTACCATACCATCTTTTCATTAATCCGCTGCAAACCAACTCTTTAATATTACCATTTATTTTATTAGCTAGCTGCTTCCTCTTTTATTTTTCTTAAATAAAACTTTAAGATTCTTTAATTATAAATACTTCTTTAAGCTATACTTAAGTTCTTTTAACCCTTTAATATTTAATAAGTGCTATATTAGCCTCCTTAAAAATATAAACCCAATCCTTTAAAATAATAAGTTTATATGCTATTACTTATATACTCTTTGCTATTTAATTAACAACCTTTATAATTAATATAAAGAAGCTTCCTTAATAAGCAAAAATCTTATTCTTAATAAAACTTAATTACTTAATAATTTATTAAGCATTTAATAATATTTAAAACTCCTATTTTTAAGGAAAAAAAAAGAAGAATTATATAAGAGTTTATAAGTAAATATTAAGCTTAAAAATTATAAAATTAAAGTCTTAAGGGGAAATTCCAACTCTTTTAAATGCAAACTTAATATTTTTTATTATAAAAGTCTTATTATAAGCTACCTAAAATGCAAAAAAGAACTTAAACTTAATAATATAATTAATAAAGGCTTAAATAAAAAGGTTAATTTAATTACTATATATATGCTTTAAAGGCAAATATAACGCAATATTTAATAGCTAAAGTAAGTAAGATAAATGCAATAACATGCTAATAATAATAATCTTATTATCCTTATAATATTAATTAAACTTAATTAATATATAGCTCTTATAATTATTTATAATTAATATTTCATAATTAATATTTTTCTTTAATTTAATATATTTATTAAAGTATTAAATCCATTTTAAACTAATTTCATTATTTATTTATTTATTAAAAATAAGCTTAATAACTTAATTATTTAAAAAACTTAACTTTATTGCTTAGCTAGCAAGGTAATAAGCGCCTTAAATAATTATAAATAATAAAATTTATAAGCTACTTATATTAATGCATTTAATAGCAATTACTTATTTTTAATTATTAAGCTAAACTAATTTAATCTTTTTATATTTATTAATGTATATAATAATTATTAATGCAATAATTATGCTTATTATAAAGCTAATCTTATTAAAGTTATAAAGATTATTATTAATAATTTAATACTTAGCCATTATATTGCAAAGTAATTTAAATTAATTTCCAATAATCTTTAAATCTTTATAAAGGGCCCTTTAATAATTATAAAAATAGTTAAACTTAATCTTTAAGCTAAGTTATAAATCTATAAAGCATTAAACTTAATACTTACCTATAAATTTAGCATTATGCAATGCTAATAAAAAGTTAGCTATATTTTTTATATTAAAAAGTTATAAAGAAAATCCTTAAGCATCTTACTTAATAATATATTAAATAAGCGTTTGCTCTTTAATTTAGTTAAATTTATGCTTATTAATGCATAATTCTTTATATAAGCATTATTAATTTATTTTATAGCATAATATAATTTTAAGGATGTAAAAAATGCTAGCAGCTTAAGTTATAAGCATAGGTTTTGCATTGTTTTTCTTTAAGTTTTTAATTACTTATATGGCTAAAAGGATTTTATTTTCTTTAAATAAAGAATATATTAATAATTATTGATTTTTAATATATTAAATATTTAATTAAGTGGATTAAAGCAAAATTAATGCAAAAAACTAAGACGCAATTTACATTAAAACAAGTTCCCCTTACTAAAAGTTAATTATTTTAAACTTAAATATAATTATATTAATCGCTTTAAATTAATAAAATTAATTATAAATAAGGATTTAAATGCAGTTAATACTAATTAGTACTAAATTTAATTAAATTATTTACATTAAGTAGGTGCTAAGGCTTGCTAAAGTTAGCTAAAGTTAAGAAAATCCACTACTTCCTAATATCTACCACTTCCTAATAAACCACGTTAAAATAAATATTAATAAAAACTTTTAATTCTTATATATTTTTATATTAAAAAATATAATTTCCTTTATTAAAATTTATATAAAGAAATATTTATACTTAACTTTTTAAGTTAAATAAAATTTATAAATTTATATCTTTTTTTATAACTTTAATATATTTATATATAAGGTATAAAAATAATATTTTCTTAAATTATTTTAAGTTATATTATATAATATATAAAATTTACTTTATATAATTATTATAATTTATAAATAACTCAAATAATTAAATTCTTTTTTTATATTTAATATTATATAAACTATATATGCTTTTATTTATATTATTATAAATTATATATTAAATAAAATAAAGGTAATTAAAATATTAAAGTTTTATAAAATTATAATTTATATATAATAATAAAAATAATACTTATATTAATGTTTTTAATATAAGGTTTAATATATATAATGTATACGCGGTTTTATTTTTAAAATTATAGCTATTAAATTAGTGGAGATAAATATTAGCTTTTTGGTGTGAAAAGTGGCCCGAATTAGGGGGTGGCCCAAATGTGGGCCACTAGACTTACGAAGATTTTCCTTGCGCGTGGCCGACGGCTTCGCACCGGGACCAAATCTACACTTGACGCCGGGCAAAAATCGACGTATAAATTGTAGCCCCCCCCCCTTTCCCCCTCCACTGCAAAATTGTTCCAAATTCAACAATACACCCTCTGAGGGCCACCCGAACGGGCAGCCTGCACGGCCCACATTCGCACCGCACGATCCGAAAAGTGAAGGGCATCGGGGCATATACTTGACACGATGAGAAACAGATGGATGTAAAAAGGGATTGTCATCAGAAGAAATTGATGCAAGGAAAAGAGGATAAAGTACGAGAGGTGCGAATACTCGAAGGCATAGCTTCGACGAAACGAAGAAACGCGGTCGTCAATGTACCACACCAGAGCTCCAGGGCTATGGAGGATGATCTCGGAAGCATCCGAAGCCAACAAAGCCAAACAGGGGGCACTCCTGCTCACCCCTGGCCAACCGTCAATTCTCGTTAACCTCACATCATCGTCAATGCAATGTCGTCGTTCTTAATCTCTTGCTACGATTACCTCGTCGCCTTTTTGTCTTTGTCAACGCAGACAAACTCCCGCACAGCTAGTCAGCTGCACTTTGTCAAATTGGCCATGGGCCAGCTCCATTGCCGTCTTGGCACGACGCTCGGCATCGATTGCCCGCAGGTTGTCGCAGGCTGGAATGTCTGTGTGTCAAACGGCAGTTGGTGGCGTTTCAGGTCTCCCACTTGTTTTGAATGGGCACTTCTCAACATGTGAACGTTGAACTACTTCTCTCATACATCACCATCACCATTACCATCGAGGTCGTCGCCGTCGTCGCCCATATCATCGATCAATCCGATGTCAAGTTGCTATAGCCATCGACACTCACCGCCGTCATGATGCTGTGCCAGAACAGACAGGAAGATGTCGTGAGTGCCTTCTAGCCCTTGTACTTGCTCCATGCAGGATACCAGATGAGGAGCACACTTTCCGCAACTGACAGTCAACATCAGTCATTCCTCTTGGGTGCATCGCCCGGCCTCCCATCACAATGCTTTTTCGACACCATCCTGGTGCCGTTACCGACCTGGGTCTTCATCCTCGCCCTCCCAGCCGTCGGCCTTATCCGCACCAGGGTGCCGTCCACACAGGTCCTCCACGCCAATGTCCGCCGCGCCTGGATCCGCAGCGGAACGCTAGGACTCTACTACTTTTGCGTGTTCGCTATCGTCCTAATGGAGTCTATCGAGGTTGGGCGCCTGGCTAAGGCCGACATGGGCGTCGGACTGCTGCCCTTCGTCTACGTCGCTTGTGTGCTGGCCGTGGTCACGTGCTGGACGGATGCCAGGGTAGCGGGCGCGCTGGGCTGGGAGCGAGGGTGGTGGCACGAGGCGGTTGCGCTATTCTGTGTCATGAGTGGGATCATTTCCACCGTCAAGACCATCGCCGTCGAGGCGCTGGACGGGGCCGGGCGCTTGAATACAGCGTATCCCGTGAGCGACCAGTATACGGACCTTGTCGTCCTATCGGTGCTGTATTTCGTGCTCTTGCTGGTTGTCGTGGTCATGAAATACCTGGTCAGACCGCAAGCGCCAGCCAACCACCGGCCTGAGTCTAACAACATCGATATCGAGGAGGTGGAGCTCACAATGAAGGTTTGAGTTGATCTATGCGCCAGCGGTCTCATCAGGTGGACCTCTAGACGCTTCACCAAACTCAAGGCGATGACTTTGGAATATGCCTAGAGCACCTAGTTACCCACAGCCTATTGGGAAAATTGGGCAAATTACTGCGGATTTCGAAAAAGGGAACCGTGGGCGGCTGTGGCATCAGCAACTTCGTTTTGCAATTCTGCCCTTATCATCGCTCCTTCTTCACCTCGATCTGGGTCGCCCCCCTACAAAACCACCGAACAGCCCTCCTACCTAGGTATTCACTGAACTTCGCTCTCCCGTACTGAAGCAACTTCTTCGGCATTATTTCGCGGGAGAGCGTCAATCCCAGGTATTCATCAACGTTTCTCTGAATCCAGTAGATACACTGTACACTTAGTACTCTCCTCATTCCGCCCGGACAGACAAATACTGCATCAATCTCCGTGATTGAGAGCCATGGCGCTCCAAGAACAACAGGGAGCTCCCAGCGACGAAGACCCAGTTCAACAACAAATGTAAGCCTACCTGGTATCCCCAACTTGGCTCTCAGGCATGTAACTCTCACGCGACAGTATCGTCGCGCCCGAAGACAGCACCGAGCGTCCAGGCCAGCAGCAACCCACTGGGAACAGCCACGACCAGCCAGCGTCGCTCCAAGTCCCGACTCCCACCCTTGGGCCCCTCGGTGAAGACCAACGCGAGCCTCAAAAGTCTAATGACTGTGTCTACGCCACTGGTCCCGGCACAAAGATATGTCTTCCCCCATCTGACGAGCAGACTCCCTCGAAGACGGCCCGCCCAGCAAAGGGCAAGGGCAAGTGGTGCGCCCGTTGTACAGAACTCAAGACCCAGCCTGGCAAAGATGGCCGCTCCAGGAGGAACGCGGCATACGGCTGCAAGGATTGCGCAAAGCTGAGGGGGGAGGCAGGGCCCCGTGGTAAAAGGCGAGCTAGACACTCTTCCACTCTCAGCGGCCAAGGTACCCCGCTGGCCACACAAACGCGGCTCCATCCAGGATATGCAGGGCGCCCGCAGCCGAAGTTATCGTCCTTGCCGTCCATGGCAGAGACAGAACCCAGGAGAGACTGCCCATTCTGTCCACCGCAAAGGGTGGAAGCTAGACGTCCCGTCCAAGCAAAGGCAGGAACGAAATCGCGGTTTTGATCCCGGCACGGAATCGGACGACTCCGACAATCCCCCGAAGCCCAACATCGACAACCCCCTCGTGGACCGCTTTGGGACGCAGAAAGACCCTTCCTTATCCAATCGCCAGATCCAGTCCATCCAGGCAATCCAGGGGTTCGGCCAGCCACGGACCACGTATCCTCCGCAACCGCCTCTTCACCAGAGTTCCGTCGTGTCTGGGGCTAGGCATGCCTCATTCCCCCCAGCCCGGACTGCGACGTCGACCCTGAACACGAGGAGCCCGTCCCAGGTCGTAGGCCTGCCCGACCAGCCGTCGCTGTACGAGGATCACCCCCGGCCCATGGATACGCCACGGATGTACGACTTCACGTCCTCGCTGGCGACGAACAATGCCAGCGGGCCTCAGCAGCAACGATCTGGAGGAAGGCCCGGCGTCTTTTCCCTCTTCCCCCCAGTGCCGTCCCCGTCCTCCGGGGGACCGAGCTATCCCAACGCAATCCAGGGCAACGCGAGCTTTTCCAGCGCCTTCACGTACCCGGACCCGATGGAGTGCGAGCTATATAGTACATCCAGCCATTTCGACGACGCATTTGACCGTACGGAGTTGTTCAAGGAGGGCGAGGCCTTGTTGGAGTCTGATTCCACCGGTGGACCGAGCCGTGGTCCCACGGCCGTGCCCACTGGGCGATTTCACAACACCTTCGAGGCCCCCTCTCCGGCGCAGCTCGACCTCTCCGGCATGCCCGGGCCCGCGAACCCGGCGCCTGCGAATCCGCCCGTGTGCCAGCGCCCGGCCGGCCTCCAGCCCGGGTCAATCGACCCACTGCTCTCGGGGGCAACGCAATAGTCCTGCGCATCCCCAGGTCCAGCTCGCAGCTTCCCGAGTGCTACGGTTGTCGGCCAGGACAATCGCGAGCCGAGCACGACGACTGTAGACCAGGACGATTACGGTGTGAGGATGCAGTTAGAGTACTTTCGCGAGTTACGCCGAAGACTGTCGGAGAGGCCATGACAATTGATATCACTCCGAGCTGCAATGCGACGCATCGAGCATGGGCATCACAATCAATGAGCAGGCATCATGCCATAGAGGGGGCTAGAACGGGACTGGCCACGTTCGATGAGCACCTGGTTTCGACGAGCACATGACGGTTTGAACAGTACACGGTGGTGCGATTCCAACACGGTCCTTCCTGAGTTGGCGTTTTTCTTCGATAAATTCATTAATACAAGGACTATTCGGCCTCGCGGCCCCTAAAACGAGATCTCGTTATTGTTACATTCCGTCATCCCCTCCGCTCCAGGGCAGCGAGTGGCCCGATGCTTGCTATCCGTGATCAATTTTGAATGCGTTGTCGTCTCAACCACCATTGCTTTGTGTGCAGTTGGTGACCCCGTCTTGCGCCCCGTCCGTGCCTCACATGTCCAGGCTCCCGATATTTGTCTTGCTGGCGTGCTCCGAGGCGCCGGCCGTCCTCACCTTGCCGCGGGGCAGGCCGGACGCGCGGGGGAAGAACTGCCGCCGGACCGTGGCGCGGTCGCTGCCCTTCTTGCGGTCTTGGTTGAGTGGATGGTCTGTTGATGTTGGCGCTGTGATGGACTCCATCTTTGTGTATGTGTGTGTTTTCTTGGTTGGGTGAGCGATCGGTGGTAGACACAGAAGCAGCTTGTTGGGATGCAGGTGAGAGATATCGGATTATGAGGAGTGATCTTGGTGCTGGCTAAGACTTATGCGATTTATATAATGGCAAAAGGTGTGGTGGTGGTAGTCACAGAATGGAAGTTGTTTCCAAGAAGCGTGACTGACTGTTCTTGATGGAAGTATGCCCAACTCGGGAAACGAAGGTGGATGACGAGCATTCTTATAAGAGCGAACGGCCCCGACATGTCTCAGTGGTAAAGTCAAACAAGAGACCGGTGAGATTGAACCCGGCTGGGCCCTCGCGATGGACAACTCGAACCCGCGCGTGGGTGGGATTGACGCAAGTTTGAGCCTCAGTCGCGGCGGTGTCACTAACACCACCGCCCCGTAGGGCTCAATCCTGCGCGGGGTGGTGCATCATGCGTGTGAGAAAGAGAGAGATGCCTGCCTGCGTGTGCCTTGCCCCCCCCCCCCCGGGGCCGCGGTGGCGATCGGTCAATCATGATGCCCACGCGCACACGTTACACAAAGGACCCACGTCCTCGTCTTACCTCGCTACCGCCTGAGGATCCCGGCGCTGATGTAAGCTGCAACCCCCAGCCGCAGCAGAGGAGGATCGGAAAGACAGACAGATGTCTTAGGCAGACCGCTGGTTTGTGTCCCCATCAATCAGGCAGCAGAGACGTTTGCCTTGTTTGCCGGCACGCGTTCATATTCCATATGGAGAGGGCGGAAGAGGGGGTCCCTGCGGGTGGTGTGAGGTGGTCGTCACCGTACGTGTGCCGCCTGGGCGGTGTATGTGCTGGGGCCTTGTGGGCTTGATCCATTGCCGCTGACTAAGGATCATATCAGGCAAAAGAGAGACAGCGCCGCGTACGTATAGATCTACGCGGTGATCGCCCCGTATTGGAGAGTAGATGGGCTGGATGGAAGGGCCGTGGAACACCCAGTGGAAGGCAGCCTGCCCGCAGCCTGCATTAGCACGTCTCGCCTGTGCAGCACCGCCAAGATACCAACAATGCAGTCATGGCACGAGGCGATGCCGGGGAGCTCATGCGGTATCACCGGCGGGTGCTCTCGGTCGCCCTCGACTGGACTGGGCTCGGCCAGAGGAGTGCATGTGCTTACACGCCGGTGAACAAGCTGCGTGGGGGGGACTGGTCGCCAGCATGCCAGGCATGCACGGTGGCAGACACGTGCCGTACGAGCAGGGCAAACGCAGAAGAGCGGCGTCGGCCCGTCTCTCGCCATGCCGGCACCTATCCCGCGCAGGGCAGCAGCGGCACGCATGCGCGCGAGGGGCGGGCGGCCTCGGCGGCCCTCTGCTGTTGCTCGGCGTGGTGAAGGCGTTCGCCTCGTCACCGGAGGGCATACGACGCGCTCTCTCTGGCGATGGGGGTTGGCGATTGGGCTGTAGTTGAGGCAGAGTGGCAGATGGCCTCGGGCTTGCTTTGCTGTTCGGTGAGTGACGCCGATCTGTGACGAACGAGCTGTCGTGATGCTGTCCGCGCGGCCATGGCCAAGCAAGGTATGAGCTGCAAGGTTCGATGGCAGGTCATCTGCTTGGCCGCACTCTACGCGCGGGCACTCGCGCCGATAGCCAGATGTCGCTGTGACTGTGGTTGATACTCGAGTAGAGTGGCTTGTCGAGGAGTAACTGTGTCGTGGACCGTTTCCAATAGCCTGAACGTTCCGTTTCGAGGCCGGCTGCCTTGTTTTCCCACCCCAACTCTCTCGTATGCTGCTGAAGGGTGGTTGACAGTGATGAGTTGTCCCGGCATCGCCTTGGGCAGATGACCAGAGTGTCCCGACTTGTTCATGCAGGGCAGGGGCCAGGTGTCAGTCATCCGTGGCGGAGGGACGAATAGACGCCGTCCAGGGGATGGCGGGATGGGAGCTAGGCACTGCTGGGGACGGGCTGGTGGTGGGCGAGGAACGGAGCGACGGGAACGGTGGGGCAGCCTTGGAGGACTGGTGTGTGGGTCGGCAGTGGAGCTCCCATCAGCAGCAGCCCCTCTGAAGCCTGGGGGATCCCTGGGGCGGGCCTTCCTCCTGATTGAGGGCACTTGAGCTTTCCACAGTTCTGACCCACGGTCAAGCGTCCTCCGCCACACGACATGTGATGTCCTTTGCACGGGAGCTACCCAGCTAGAGCCTTAACAAGGCCGTTATTATCTCTATTTGCCTTCCTTTTTCAATCGCTCGATGTTTTTGTTGTCCAATGAGAAAAATCACTCGAATTTATCTCTTTGCCTTTTGGGTGTCTCCAAGTAAAAATCCCGCGCGGCGTGGCTGAACTGGTCTGAATGGCTGCATCGGCCCTCACCTTCGCGACATCTCTAGCCTGAACGCCACGCGACCGGCGTCGACTGATGTCGGTGACGTATTTGTCACCGACGTTCCTTTTTTGCTTTTGCTCCGAGCTGAGAATGGCGAATTGAGCACTACTGAGGAGAATTACATTACAACGTCGAATTCATGGTGATTTCTCGATGGTCGGACGTGGTGACTCAGACACCCCGAGAGACAGACAAGCGCGGGCTATCCGGACTTACTGCTGCGGTGCCCCCCACGGTGCCAGCCAATAGTCAATAAGCTCAGGAATCCCACTTCGCCGGGTCTCGTGGAACGTATCACGGTTGGTGTGCTGCATTGCAGATCGAAGGCATCTTGCCCCTGCGCCGACGGGCATGACCAGACTCGTGGGAGCTTCAATGGTCAGGAGTTGGTTGCCATCTACTGAGGGACCATTTACATGGCCCTAGACAAGCTTCTCGCAGATTATTTTTTAATGCCAAAGGGATTTTCATTTTATCGAATTTATCTGAGGGCTTCTTCCCCTCCTCCTTGGCAGTGTGGTGTGGTCATCCTCCCGGGGTGGTGACTACCTCTGGCTGCGCGTCTACGCCTCGAGTCCAACACCAGGCCTCAGGTCCGCACGTGGGATCCCCTCCCCATCGACTCAATTCCTCGAGATCGCTCGTAGCCCCACTCCCGACACGACACATCGTTCCCCGGGTGTCTCACTTGCTGGCAGTTCGAGGGCCTTTAGCTTCCATTGTCACTGCTCACTGTCTCAGACAGCATGACTTCATCCCCACAGGGCCAGGGCAGCACAAGACCTGGTTGCCACTCTTGCGACACGTCGCGAGAGCCTCATTCGATATCTTCAGCAGATGTCTGAGATTAGCTGCCTCATGTACCTTGACTTCGAGCAAGTACTGCCCGACGAAGATGTTAGCCAGCCTGCCAGACGCAGATGGGTGGTGGCGGTGGTGACCCAAGATCAAGATGATGTGTTATCTCGACATCAACTCGCAGTTCCTTGCTGCTAGGTCAAGATCAACATCCGCGATGACCTGAATTCAATCCGGCCCACCGATTCCTGGCTCCTTATCACATCACGCACCGTGGTCGGGCATTCACCGTGTAACACGGGTAAGCCGCCCAATATTGACAAATACGCGTCGGCCAGTGCTTTCTGTCAGGAGGTGACACTCATATTACCCATCACCTTCCTTCCATGTCACTCCGAGGCTACCCTAGCAGCACTGATTGGTATCTGCCGTGACTTCGACTGGACGGTCCATTCATGGGGGAAAGGAATCTTGAACGGTGACATCAACGACGCGTCGTGGGATGAGTGACGTGTCTGCGTTGCCGCCGAGGTTGGCGTCAAGATCTCCTAAACCAACAACACCGGTGTGGGAGCAATCAGTCACGGCGCCTATGTACATGGCCGGTCCTCGCATCACCCCACGTCCCCGGGAGACCGAGAATGGCCCGCCCTCCCTGCGCCACAATGGAAGGGGATGAAGAGTTGGTGTGGTTGGTCTATATCGCCTTCCTTGAATTCTCTTCCAAGCGAGACCCAGTCAATGAAATACGCGCTTGCCTGTTGCCACCATTTCAGGCCGGCGCGGATGGCATCGCCCTGATTTTGTGTTGCGTGCTCATCATCCAACCGACTGGCTCAGCTTCTCTTACTTGTGGCGACCTGTCTATCTTGTGACGCTGTTTGTCACTGGGAACAGTCTTTTAGTATCTTGATGGCCATCCCTCGTGTTTAAGTCGCTTCCAGGCTGGTAACGCCCCCACGTCGTGAAAGATGAACGTCTTTTTATTTCTTATGATTGTCCATGAATATACGATTACTTACGTGAGGCTACTAAAGTCCGAGTCTTATGAGGATGTTTGCCTTTATTATTCGGTATTTTCGTGCGCTATTTCCTAGGATAAACAGATTGTATACTCTCGAGCATGGCAGAGTGAGATCATGTAGACTCCCAGATCATTTCGTTTATAAGTCCGGATGTGATCGACTACCTTGTGATAACCTTTGGTCTTCGGAGCATAGGGGTACCGACCTGCCCAGAATTAGAATTGGTCCATGCAGCTCACGTTACACAGAAGGAGTGGAAGATCAAGCCATCAGAAATAAAGCCGGCTGCGCAGAACATCGGAAGTTGAAGACCGGTCACCTTGGTCTCGGCTACAAAAGCACAGGGAGGAGCACGACATCTGATAAATGTACAATTATGATATCTCGATTTGACGCAGAATATCCCCGAGCTCTAGTTAAAGTGACTCTTCCTTGGCGTGATCGGCAGCCGAGGCCAGGGCCGAGCAGACTGAGAGGACTGGGCATCCATGCTATACCGCGGCCGCTCAACATCATCCAGTGGTACTCTGTGCCAGTGGTTCCTGTACACGTGCTCGTCATCCGGCTTCTCGTGGTATGATGGATTCGATAGCGATAACGGGCGGAAAGCAGCAGCGCTTTTTTCTTTGGCACGACCTTTCGTCTCATCTGAGAGGATATTAGTAACAAACTCGCTGATGGGGCTGAGAGAAGAATTATTCGAAAAGAAAAAAAAAAAGAAGAAAAAAATGAAACACTCACAAAGATAAACAGTAATCAGCTCGAGCGCCACGGGCGCCCAAGTGACAAGCGACAAGACCTGCCCGAACGTCCACTCCGTGTCCTGGTCCGACTCGCCGCCTTCTGCTTGACCGCCTCCCTGTACGCGGTGAACAGGAACAGGAACGTCCACATGAACAGACCGCAGACGGCGCCGTCGAGCAGCCGGAGGTACGGCTGCGACGCCTCCCACCTGCGGCGCCACGGCCCCGCGCCCGAGTAGTCGACCCGCCCGTTCTTGAGCTTCTCGAGGCTGCTGCGGCGGAAGGTCGCGGTGGCGTGGTAGAGCCAGCGGAGGCAGTTGAGGGCGAGGAAGACGTGGCCGGCCGTGGTCATGGACGCGAGGATGCTGCGCATCTTGTGCGAGTCGCACTTTGCCAGCCAGATGTCCTCGCTGACCATGGTGTCCTGGTTCCAGAGGTACTTGAAGTAGGCGCCGTAGACGTAGCGGTAGAGGACCTCGACGGTCAGGGCGAAGATGATGACGAGGAACCACAGGAAGAGGCGGATCCGCTTGCGGCGCAGGCCCGGGGACAGCGACTGTAGCGCCAGGGCCGGGAAGATGGAGAAGGAGGACATGAAGTTGGCGTTGAGGAGGCCGTAGAAGGCGTGCGGCTCGTTCGGGTGGACTATTGGTGCTGCCCAGCGCGTGATGGAGGCGACGTTGACGGATATGGCGAAGAGGAGGACGGCGCTAAACACCATGTTAGAGATAAGATCCTCATAAGCTTACTTATGGCCCTATATCGTAATTATCTTGAGAAACTCACTCTTGGAAAGTGTTCAGGGACTTCCGGAAGCAGTTGATGAGGATACTATGGCCCTCCTTCTGTCCTGCGGGTATAGCTGCTCCTGAATAGTCTCTGAGGCTATCCGAAAAAAGAACGATAAAGTATAAAGTTGCGAAAACGGCCAGCATGTAGTAAGACATCATGGCCTGATGTACCACTGTGGTCAGCATGGGTAGGTAAGAGTTGGTAGGTGGACTGTGCAAGCTAAGCAGTACTCACGCCAACACCAGTGAGATCGGGATCGCCTTCCCACTGAAGCTTTGGGCAAACTTGTGCACTGCACTTTGACAACGGAAAGTTGATCATATCCATGAGAAGTGCGTTGTTGTCTCGGAAGTAATTCTTTTCATGATACCAAACTAGAAGGTTCGCGTCCGTCGGTTTGGTCCAATTCCTGGGTATCATAGACCCCAGATAGCCAATCACGATGTCAAAAGAGACACCATCCCAGAGCGAGCCTTCGTCCTCATAAAGCTGGCCATATGCAGCGAGCCATGCGGCTGCTGCAGAGCAGTTGGTAAAGTTCAGCCATGCTGCTGGTGGAGGGCTCCAGGTGGCGTTGACGACGTCACCAACAGTAATGACCATTTTCCAAAGCGTCGAATAGAATAAAATGTGCCAATAGAAAGAGCGCGGCTCCAGAGAGAAGAAAATCACGGAAGAAGAGATTGAGAGGAGATCACCCGCACCCTTACCACTGATCGCAGGCCTGGATAGATGTTAAGGTTCTGGCATTGTTGATCATGCTCATATATTTGTCGTACATGCCCCATCTAGTCTCTAATGTAGTCTCCTTAGCCGAAATATAGTATCCAACCTTGTTTCGCGCATCAACTTCGTCAGAGGCAGCCTCCGTCCCTATCCCTTTCTCTCTTCACCCCATACTTCATCTCGCTTGACCTGTCTTCGGCATTGACTGCTGCTGTTCAGGTGGGTTTGAAACACAGATCGGCCTGTGGCAGATCTCTCATCAGGGGTGCGAGTCATGCTGCGGGTAGGCCACGTGTGAATAGGCAACGGGCATACCGTGGTGAAGCAGCAGTGCGCACGTCTTGGCCAAATAAAAAGAAACAGGAAAGAGAATCCACGTCTAGGTATATAAATACGCACAGTACAGTCGTCGTAGATCTTCTCACAGCACTGCCCTTACTTTGCCCTGGGGCTTTGGCCGCAATATGCACTGCTGCGTCATGCACGCGACCAAGTTCCGCTGCTCGTCCCAGAGCCGGCCCTCTGAATACGTCCGGCCGAAGCCAGCTGCAATAGTCTTCCTCTCACGGAGGTGCCAGTTGCTCAGGTCGACATCCGGCGTGAAGAGCCGCAGAGCGAAGTCAAGCGTCGAGCAAGCCCCGGCATCGTCGAACCACAGGTGCTCATGCCACAGGGGGAGGAAGGACAGGCCGCCGTCCATCAAGAACGAGAGAGCAGCCGCCTTCTCGCCAGCCGACGTCAGGACCTCCTTCGTCTTGGCCCAATCTCCCGAACTCCTCTCTGTCAACGGAAGATCGTCCTGGTCCGTCGGATGCGTCCTCAGGAGGCCCAAAACATTCTGACCCGTCAGGCCCTCCGCGCAGGTCCTCGTCTCGAAGAACTGCTCCATCATCGAGAACATGACGGTGTTCTTCTCGGCCACGTCGCTACCGGCAAGTCCCTGAGCGACGGCTTTCTGCGCCAGCTCCCTCGCCGTGGGGCTCTCCCGCGGTCCCGCGAATGGAATCGACGGCGGCGCCGAGTATGCCATCAGCGCCGGCTCCTCGACGTGAAAGTCGGCCAACAACTCCATGCACGCGCGCAGCTGGCCGTCCGGCCGCCGCTGGCTGACCACGACGCGCCGGGTAGCAAAGGTCTTTGTGTCGCGCGTGGCGTGGACGGTGCAGAGCAGCTTCTCCGTCGTCGACGCGGGGCCGAGGAAGTGGCCCACGAGGGAGTACAGCGAGAACGACTCGGGGACGGTGGCACAGGCCGCGCGGGTGGCTATTCCTGCGGTGCACCCGCCGTAGGCAATGGGCATTGCGTTGCCCATGCGTTTGGGCAGCTCCTTGGAGATGAACTGGCCTGGTCCGGTCTGCTCGATCGCCAGCTGGTCTGCTAACGTCTCCGCCATATTTGGGAAGTAATGAACGCAACTATATGTAAGTGAATGGATGAGGAATATTAATTAGTCTAGGCTTTATTGCTCCTGTGTTGGCGTTCCCGGAATGTCAAATACGGGATGATGTGCTCTAGTCTTACCAAGCGAAGCCGAGGTGGCTTTTCGCTCGTCACCAGATACCTCGGCACAATTCCCGACATCATTCCTTCGGATCTTTACCTATTTAGCACTCAAAGCCCACTCCGGCCTCTGTCGGGTCCGAATGCCCTGGTAGCTAGTCTACTAAGCAGGCTTTTTGAGGACTAGCGTGAGTCCTGAAGCCGAAGGATAAGGAAACGTGCGCTGTCCCGTTTCAAAAGCACAGTCCCCGTTGTAGTGTCTCAACTACATAGGAGGCAAGAAGAGCTAGCATCTCCTCATGTCGAATTTGGTAGAAGGTATGACGATGGCTATAGTCTTGCTTTATCCCTTGGCTGCCATCGTCATCAGAGCAGCGGCGCGCTGACAAAAGTGGATCCAGCCAAGGCCAACTTGGACTCAGCCCAGTGTAGTGGCGAGACAAGCACGCATAGTCGGAAGAAACAGCACTGGACGCCATGGCTGGTCAAGAGTGGAAGGTGTTGGCATTACGCGAGAAAACTCGACTTTTCGTTGCACAAGGCCACCTTTAAGTAGGGCGGATTACCTTCGCCAGAAAGTAGCCAAATTTCCGGCATCAAAATGCCATTTTCTAAACACCCCGGGCCAGTCACACATCGTCGGTCAGACTCGGCAAAACCAAATACACCATTTTTTAGGCATTAATACAGAGTTACTGCGTTGAGACACGTCATGAGTAAGGTCAAGAAGTATCCGGCCCCAGACACACCAAAAGTGCGAATAATCGTGCTGGAGACGGACGAGGCTCACCCCGACACACACGCGGAGAAGGGCAGTTTTGGAGAGGTTCTGCACAGTCACTTCCAGCATGCAGGCGCCGAACACGTACCCGCACTGGGTGTTGATACGGACATGAGATTCGTGGTAGAAGACAAGGGAGGCAAGGTCCCGCAATTCGAGGAGTTTGACGATTACCAAGGGGTCTTGATCACGGGGAGCATGTACGACGCTCATGCCGATAACCCGTGGATTCTGAAGCTCACTTCTTTGATGAAGGGTGAGACAGTACTAATTTTTTGGTGGCACAAATTAGAGAGAGGCTGACCATTTGGTATAGAACTGTGGGAGCGCCGGCCAGATCTGCATCTCAGCGGCGTGTGCTTCGGCCATCAGCTGCTATGCCGAATGCTGGGAGCCGACGTCACCCCTGCCCCAACCCAGGACTGGGAGCTCGGCCATTCAAGGATTGACCTCTCTTCCGTGGGGCATCAGCTGTTCCGAACAGATGACAGCAGCGTCCACCTGCACCAGATGCATTAGGACCATGTGGTGGCACCACCTAGTCCTGAGACGTCGAATGGTCTACTCCGACCGGGTACGAGGGTGGATGTGTGGGGCCATAGTAGCCATACAAAGGTGCAAGGTGTCTATATCCAGGGGAGACTCTTCACGACGCAGGCTCATCTGGCTTTTGACGAGGACATGGTCAAGAGACAGATCCAGCTGAGGGTTGAAAGTGGCGGCATCGAGGATCTGGACCATGCAGACAGGGCAGCAGAGACGGCTCACTGGAAACATGATGGCGATGTGGTTGCTGCAGCAATCTTGAGATTTTTCCATGGTGATGATGATAGCACCGAATAGATCTGTGGCTGATTGGATACTCTGTTAGTTAATCCAATCTGTTCGAGTCGTGTCGCATGAGCTGGATTCCGACAAATGTCATTTTGTATCGACATTTTATTTGTAAAGGAGTTTGGTAGAGTGTATGGTCCTGAAACCGATTTTGATGAAATGATTTCCGATCAGGACAAGATAGTAGGGAGATGCAGACGCAATAAGTTAAGCTGCTTACGATCTGGGCGACATGTTTGTGTTGTGTTGATTTGCAATGCCATCTGTGACATGCATCCAAGCCATCATACTTTCATTAGGTAGAAAGGACACATAATCTCAATATTCTATTGCTCGTTGTCAAATTTTGGCTACTGCGAAATGAGAAGATGACATGATGTAGAGCGGTCTTAAGACGTTGGCTCCTCCTGCTGCCTAGTTTGGTCAGGACACAGGCCTCAACTTCATCAAGCCACCTGTCACGGATCTTCGATGTTCTTTTCCAGCTTAATATAACTTACAATCTGCGTTGAAGTTGAACTTTTGTGAAGTTTTGACTTCATGATCAACTTCACAGATTTCCAGTCATGGCAACGACCTATAAGACGGTCATTCTCCCTCTTTTCATCGCACTGTTGCTCCTAGGCGGACTTATTACTGCCTATCCGACTCCGACGATTTACGACAATTCATTGGCAATCAGCAATTACGTCAGGGACGCCGAGCACCAGAATTCCAGCTTCGAAACTTTTGATTCCCTTTTTGGTCATGCCGATCCTCTCAAGCTCTGGCGCTTCTATCCCAATTGCTCATTAGTTTCAATACCGGGCTTATACGAATACGATAAACATTTCGCCCCTTGGAACTGCTCCTGATGGGAGCGGTTCAATCCGTATGAACCATGCAGTCTGGGGAGGTGTATAGCAGGAAGGGTACACGAAGAGTGCGAGAAGAGTGCAAAGTACGCAGCCCACTCAGTACCTTCCTCCAGAGGAGAGAAAGGCGCCCCAGCCCCAGCCAGCCAGAATGGGCATGAGGAGATGAGGAAGAGAAGAAGATGAAGAAGAGGTTGTTTAGATTGACGTTAAGTTGGAATTTAAGAAGACTCTCTATATGCAAAAGAACGGGAGGGCAATTCTGAGTGGGCCATTTTAGACGCCGAAGCTTTGCACTCTTCCTGTAATCTGCACCCATCCCGCATGGCTTCCCTTCCGAACCTCTCCCAATAATGAGTCGTTGATTGTTTAGAACTGTTACAAAGCAGCTCCAGTAGGGGGACTGTTTCTAACTAACAGGAGTGATTCTGGTATGGTGAAAAGACGGCAAAAATACGGCTCAAATGTACCGCCGACGAGCTATATTGTTGTTGACGAGCTAGGGGCGGCTCGACAAGTCTCGACCAACAACCTCTGCAGGATGGAAAGCTTACTTCAGCTTTTCAGATCATAGACATAATTAGTGAGAGCACAACACGCACAGCGGGGTGTCTGCTGATCATCACCGACTTCATTGCTGACGCCGTGATTTCAATTACAGGCCAGGGCTTGATAAGTTCCATCAAGGTAAGAAGAAATAATCAAGTAATCAACAACAATGACAGGTAAAAGTTAGTAAATTCGAGTGCAAGTACTCACTTGGTGGATTCTTACAGCTAGAGAATAAATGATAGCACTATCCCCCTCCCCTCTGCATATAAGGCACTCGAGGCCACGAGGTAGTGGCGTAGGAATTTTCATTTGTACCACTGGCTTCTGTAAACATGCCGGCCAACCACACTCCAGACCGAATCTGGGGTCCGGGGTCGGTGCATGGCTAGCATTCGGCATCAGACACGTCAGTATCGAGAAAACCCCCCCGAAGAAAACCCTCCGAATATCTACGTGTTGAATGAAGTCTCAAAAGAATTTCAAATTTGTTTTTACAGACACTCACTCGAAATAAAATCTTTAGTGTCGACTTAATGATTTTTTTTCTTTCCCGCGGGTAAAGCTTGGCTGCAAAGATCAAACCACCAAGCAACCCGAACGCCCTCTCTCCACGCCGTAGCTTCGTGAACACACATTTATCACGCCCTTTCCACAGAAATTTCGGTCACCATTACCAACAGGGAGAATGTCGACATCACATTCCGAGCCCGCACCATGCATCTCGGAGCCTGCTGTGGTCCCGTTCAGGCCGGGCTTGAAATTTTGGGCTATCATTGTTGCCATCGGGTTTGCAGGCATGCTGACTGCACTCGAGGCAACCATCACATCCACTGCACTACCCTCAATTATCGCTGAGCTTGGTGGAGGAAGCGAGTGCATCTGGGTGATTAATGGCTATTTTCTCGCCATGTGGGTAAACATTCTTCCCCCACCCCCTTTTCCCATCGGCAACCCGCGCTGACCACTGCCCACGTCAAGGACTTCACTACAGCCGCTCGTCGGCCAACTCGCTAACGTCTTTGGTCGTCGCTGGCCTACCATAATCTCAACGGCTGCTTTCATATTTGGTAGTGGATTGTGCGGGGGCGCGACCAACATGGCTACGCTGATAGCCGGCCATTCCATCCAGGGAATAGGCGCGGGGGGCATCAACGTCCTTATCGAGGTCACCGTGTGTGACTTGGTGCCCCTCCGTCAGCGAGGCAACTATCTTGCAGCGATCTTTGGTCTCGTCGCCATCGGCACAGCTCTCGGGCCCTTCTTTGGCGGGCTCATTGTCCAGTACAGTGATTGGCGATGGACTTTCTATATCAACCTTCCTGTCGGCGGCGTGGCCCTGTTGCTGCTCTTCTTTTTCCTACATGTCAAATCCAAGAAAGAGCCGACACTTGCTATGAGCCTTGACAAGATCGACTGGGTTGGCAGCGCTCTGTTCGTTACCGCCGTCTCATCTACCCTCGTCGGCCTGGGCTGGGCCGGCGCCGTTTATCCCTGGAGCTCTTTCCGTGTCATCGTTCCGCTGGTGCTTGGACTCCTCGGCCTTGGTGCATTCCTGGTGCTTGAGATGTTCGTGGCAGAGCCGATGGTCCCATTGTGCCTCTTCTCCAATCGCACCTTGATCGGTGTGTACCTCTTGACCTTCCTACACAGCATCATCACCTTGTGGTCCATCTACTTCCTCCCAGTTTATTTTCAGGGCGTCCTGGGCGCGTCGCCGGGTGACTCGGGTCTATACCTTCTCCCTACTATTCTGATCCTCGTGCCGACGGCAGCAGGAGGTGGTGGCATCATGTCCAAGACCGGCAAATATCGTCCCACACACTACGCCGGCTTTGCCCTGATGACTATCGGCTTCGGTATCTTTAGCCTCCTGGACAAGGACTCGAGCACTGGCGAGTGGGTTGGATATCAAATCCTTGCAGGGGCTGGCGCCGGTCTCGTCATCCCCACGCTCCTGCCGGCGATCATGGCGCCGCTTTCCGAGGGCGATACTGCCTTAGCAACGGCCACCTGGGCTTTCTTGCGCAGCTTCGGGCTTACCTGGGGGACCGCGATCCCCGCAGCAATCTTCAACAATCTGGTCGCAGCTCTTTCCGGGCGCATCACAGATCCCCAGGTTGCAGAGACAGTGACCGGAGGACGAGCCTATGAGCACGCCGTCGCTTCTTTTGTGGACTCGCTGGAACCCGAGACAACGGCGCAGTTTGTAAATGTGTTGTCCGACGGGTTGAAGCGAATCTGGGAGGTCGCCATTGCATTCGCTGCTTTCGGACTTTTCCTTGTTGCTCTTGAAAAGGAGTATAAGCTGCGAGATGAACTCGAAACAGAGTACGGGATGGTTGACAAGGAAAAAGCAACGACTGATCCTGAGGCCGTTCCGACCGCGCCAAAGAACAGCTGATGTAATGACAGAAAGTTTGTGGTCTGTGGACAACACATCGCGGGACCGAAGCGGAGCAAACGTTGATGTTGTTGGGGGTGTGTATGTAGCGTTGTATTGTGGCTTGGACTCATAGACACAGAGGATATACGGATGAGGTGACTTCATGTCTAAGTGTGACGGCCGTACACTGTTACCTGTCTATAGTGAAGCGTCAGTTACAAAATGTTCGTGTATCAACCTTCATTCACAATAGACTCGTAAGGGATCACGTGCATTTTGTAATTAGAGTTATGGCAATATTGTTATATTGAACTAGTCTAATGGTGCCTCCGAAGTAGGCGCCTAAGTTACTTAAATCATGCCCGACGCGGAGAGGGACCACTTTATCTCGTGAGCTGATTGTACTGAGCGAGTCCCCGAGCTCTGCAATGCTTAATGCCATCACATCCCGACGACGCGCTGCACTTCCTGGATATTGTCACATAGGGAGGCGATGGTGGCTTTACCAGCACCGTTGGACATATCCTCCATGACCGTCTGAAACAACTTACTCACTTCCATATCGAGACTTGAGAAAAGAGTGGTGGTATGGGATTTCCCAATTCCGGTGCCGCTGCGGCGTACGACAGAGTACTCATCCGGGAGCCCCAAAAGAGCTTCCACGCTTTCCAGCTGGTGATTGATCACCTGAACCATGATCTTGATCGACAGGCCCCCTTGCATCAGGCTCGTTCCTGGTACACGCAACCCAATCGTCCTCATGGGAACTCGGAATGCATCAAGGGGCATTTCTTGCAATATGGCGCGAATGTGACCGAACAGCTTGTCGTAGAGCTCGAGCAGCTGCAACCAGGTCGCCAATATCAGCAATATGGTAGATGTGCTGGGTGAGTCGTCAATGTTGGGACGAAGGCAACGTGGAGTCAGAGATAGCGGAGTCTGGTTGCTTGTGGTCGGTACGGCTGCAGGACATCTGTTGGAGGATCGCAGCCAGCTCCGAGTTGCTTTGCAGAACCTGAGCAAGAGGGTTTTTGATCCATTCCCTGACCTTTTGCCATGCAGCTTGCCTGAACCTGAGACGGATGCCACGAATACGTTTCAACCCTGTTGAGCTGCTGGGCGACGTTCTCGCTCAATTTCGAGAGCCGGATACGGGGGGTCCGCCAGCGTCGTGGTCGTAAAATTCTGCTCCTCAACGCCCATCTCGCTGATAGGTTGCATCTCCCACCCCACTGAGTGAGTGTGATCGAAATTGGCAATAGTTTCGAGGAAGTCGCCACCAGCCACGCTTGCCCTGCGCTCCAGTTCCATCGCGTTAAGGTCCCCATCTCCCGCGTCTCCGAGCAGCTGAAGCTCAACAAGACTCGTAACACCGGGCTGACTCGGCCTTGGTGACGATGCCTGGCTTTTGCTCGATTCGTGTGGAGCAGAGGCGCAGGTCGAGGAGCTGAAAAAGTCAGGGTATGCATCGAAGCTGGCAGTCGGGGACCAGAGAGGTATATTTGCTTGTACCGGAGTTCTGTTGGAAGGTTTTGCCGACGAGAGACCAATCACACCACCGCTAACACCGGACCCGGTAGGGAGTTATTCAGCCACAGGCAAGGGGGAGATGCGTGGCCGGCCGTTGGGTCTAGAGCTGCTCGTGACACAGATGGCATGAGCGCGCAAACAGCGGCCACACGGCTCAGTGGCCGAGTTGACGCGTGGGCACCGCAGCTTCTGATCTCGGCACCGATCACAGGCCGCACGCTTGGTCACAGCGCTGTTCATGGTAGCATGTGTTCGCACAAAGCAAGTGTTAAAGATCAGACTGTGGAGGTTGATGGCGAGTGGGGCATAGGCCTTGTGTCAGTATGCTGGCGGTTATATGTTCTGTTGTTCGTTCCTGTGGCTGAGCGGCCGGCTGAATCCTTCGACTCCAGCCAACGGCACAGGCTGCAACGGTTTTACCAACTCGCAGAGCCCCGATTTCCGGGCACCTATCAGGATCTAGCACCATCAAGTCAGCGCCTCTAGGCAGGCGACCAATAAACATTTCTGATTATTGCTACACTTGATTGTGAGAAGCGAACTGGGCCTTGCTGAGCTAACACTGTTGCAAAAGCTTGAATTGGGATTTCCAAGTTAATGCAGCCACCCCAACCTACTTGATGCCCAGAGTTCGAGTCTCTTTCCTCACTGGACACATGGTTCAGGACACCTTTCGAACTTAAATGCAGGTCAGCGATAATTCGTGCAGCCATCAGTTCTGGTTTGCAAACTCTACAGAGACATTGAGCTGACTAGTTAGTCTACCACACGGTTCATCTGCCGTACTAAGTATAGAACCCACTCTTCCGCGGTGCCTACCAGTAGAGATATTGATAGCTAGTTTATAGAAATCTCTGTATAAAGTTGGTTTTGCTAGTACTATAATAGGGCATATTCTATATATATGACCGTTTTACTTAAAGATCACTTGCTGTTGTAGTGGTATATTCTTGTGAATAATAGTTAATTATAAAGACAATCCGATCCTCTAAGTTCTCAGAGTGCTACAGCAAGAAAGATACATTTTAGCACCATTCTAAGGATTCTGTTTATGGTTATGCTGGCTGGGATGCTGCTTTATCATTCATGGGTCTCTGCTTATCTACACTGGGCTGATAACTTCTCCTGCCCTGCGACTTGTGTGATACAGCCGTCGGTTCGAGAACAGGATGGTGAACCTCTGTCCTGGACTATCTCAAACTTTGTGCTCGTCTTTTACGCCTACACAATCGCATTCATCCAATTCTCCCCCACTATACGAAGTATCTGGCTTACAGGAGTCCGATCACATATAGTTGTGTCAAGGAACCACCGGACAGCCGAACCAGCATCAACCGGGACTATCTGGAGATGTGGCAAGACCGCAACGTGGGCCACTGTTCAAAGCATCAGAATATATGTTCTAACGCCAACTTGGTATATTTTGGCGTCGGAGCTCGAAAGTGTGGCTGAGCAGGTGGTATGGTTTGCTTTGGGAATTTATTGGACCCTTTCGGACGGATATCTGGGTCATTATGAGATGCATCCCGATGAGATCGTCACAGAAGACACCTGGGGATTTGGACAAATTGTTCCTGTTGTATTGATCCTCATTCCACTCCTGCAGTTCATTGGGACACTTGAAAATGACACAGGACAACGACGTCATCAGTGTCTTCCTGAGGCTATCCACTCGGGACCGTGTGCAGCAGGGTCCCGCTGATTGTACAAGACACCAGGAACGGCCGGAGTGACACAGGAGCGGTCGAAAAATATCCGAACTAAGCCAAAAGATGCAGCTAAGACGTCGCTCTACGCCGATACATTATATAGTAGGGAACCAAAAGGTAAAAATCGTTCACAACGCTCTGGACAATGCAGCGCAGCCTACCTGCCTGTGCCGTCCGTCACAGCAGCCACGGGTTGCAAGAAATGATTATTAGAGCGTAATTAAAGCCGATCTTTAAAAGTTCAATCTTAACACAAGCATCTATCACATTCTGAGCATTAAAGAGGAGTTTAAGCCCAACAACTGTTAGAGCGGTTGTTATAGTGGCATCCCCACTTTCCTTAAAGGACTGGTATGTCCCTTTGAAGATATGACCTCCATTCGGGTAGTGCCCTCTTATGCTGCCACCCGCCCGTTGTTTGCTGCAAATCCTCAATAGCACTCGCCCATTTCACAAGCTCACTTTCCGCCCAGGCGGCCTGCATGATAGCAAGCCCGAAAGGCATTCCATCGCTTGAGTGCGTGCCTGCCGGCACTGTGATCATCGGGTATCCTGCCTGCGCCGCAATCTGGTACGTCTGCCCGACGTCCGGGGGTACGAGGAGCCCGTCGAGTTTGGCCTTTCCTTCTGGGATGTCTTGGCCGCCACCTTGAAGCGCCCAGTTGATCCCTTCCCTTGTCTTCCCTTGGCAGAAAGACAGAGCCTGCCAGTAGGTTTCGTTCCTGATTCCGCCGGTGGCCAAGGAGGCTAGAAACCCGTCTTGTCCCGAGGCGAAGGCAGGAATGCCCCCTGCGTCAGGATAAGGGTAGCCGCCTTCGCTGCCGTCGTTTTCATAGTTGTATTTGACAATGTCTTCTAGACTTTTAATGTTCGTGTTTTTCAGCTCAGAAAGGTACGATTGGATGTTGTTGTAGAAATCAACCGCAACCACGGTGTACTCGCTCTCGTTGGGACGGCCTCTGGTGGTTCCCCAATCCCAGTCCCAGCCGTCATTGCTGACCAGTGTCTCGTAGTCAAGAATTTCGGTTTCATTCAAAATGGTGGCCCCGGCTGACTGTATCAGGTCCAAGATGGAGACGAGGATTTCTTGTTGCTCGGCGTCAGCATATTTCCAGAAGCTCTTCCACGGGAGGCCGAACACAGCGCCTTTGAGGCTGGAACTGTTGGTAAGGAATTGTGCATAGCCACCACTTGGGGTATTTCCATCCTGGCCCAATGTGTAGTTGTCCCGTGTGTCGACGCCGTATATCGCATCCAAGGCGTAAGTAGCGTCCCGGACAGTCCGTCCAAATGTCCCCACCGTATCTTGATGTTCGCACTCGGGAACCACACCGCTTCGTGATGTAAGACCAACCGTAGGCTTGATGCCCACGATGGCGTTCCTCTCAGCCGGGTTGATAACACTGCCGTCTGTCTCCGTCCCGAGAGAAAACGCGATCGCGTTGGCAGCGACTCCTGCCGCGCTGCCGGAACTACTTCCACCTGGATTCAGCGTCAGGTTATACGCGCTCCTGGCCTGGCCGCCGCGCGCCGAGTAGCCCTCCGAATACCTGTTACTTCTCATGTCGGCCCACTCGCTCAGCGCGGCCTTCCCGAACAGCACAGCACCCGCGTCGCGTAGCTGTTTCACTACGAACGCATCCCGTGGCACGATACTGCCTAGTAAAGCCCAGCTTCCTGCTGTTGTCTCGAGATTGTCTCTCGTGGCGATGTTATCTTTCACCGTAAACGGTATCCCGTGCAACGGGCCCCGGACCCGGCCTGCTGCGCGCTCGGCGTCCATCTGGGCCGCGATAGCAAATGCATCTGGGTTGGGCTGTAGGAGTGAGTTTATGTATGAATTCGTCTGGTACGTGCGAACGAGATAGCAAGCCACTAGCTGTTGGGAAGTAAGGCTGCCATTGGACATCGCAGCTTGCATTTCATCGATGGTCGCTTCTTCAAGACGGAAAGTACCGCAAGGGGACATCGGAAAGAGGGCTGCAGAGTCTGCATATTGCTCGAGAGGGAATAGAGGAGGGGTCAAGCTGGTGCTCGATGCATTCTGGCCCCCGTTTGAATACGCGGACACAGCCGCTAGCCAAACACACGGTAGGGTGAAGAGGTGGTCGACACGCATCTTTACGGGCGCTGCATCTTATTGAGGTGGCTGGTGGGTGGTGAGGGAGGGCGCAAAGAGGTCACACGTCGATATTCAAGGTCAAAGACGGCACTGTCGTTGCAATGCTCAACAATCATAGTCAAATGAAAAGAACTACGAGATTGATCTTGCATATGGCTAATGCGGTGTCAGCACGCCAATCTCTGAACGGCGGGCAAATGCCAAGCCCACCGGCAAGTCTTGGTGCTTGTTTATCTCGTCAGCAACCCGCTGCGTTATCATGGTCATCAAAATGTGTCTTGCACATTGGAAATAGTATTGAGTTTGGCCTTGCAACGAGAGTAGCATTGCTTGAGCTTGAGGATGCAACTTCGTCGGTTAAATTGCTCGATGCTTCATGGAGTCAAAGACACCATTGGACGGCCGGGAAGGACATGATCAAACAATTGTGCCTGCGCCGGCCCTGCACGTGGACCAAATTCGAAATCCATCGGCTGAAAATATTCGACGCTTTGAATATTGGCCATCCATCAATTTGCAAATATCCTAGGAATCGTTTTTTGGCCTGAAAAATAGATCCTACTGCCCTTACAAGCTGTCCTGACTGGATAACCAAGACTGGGTGACTCCTTGAAGCAAGGGCACGTGCGTCGAAGAAAATGGATACGCATGAAGATGGCATGTGGGCTCTCTCGGTCTCGGCTCCAACACATGGGGCCATATTTTTTGTCAACGAAGAATAGGAGAGGTGCCCGACTAAAGCCCATCCAGACTTTGGTCCGACCCACCACTCAGCTTACTCCATACTGATGATCTTTCCTCCAACAACAATTCGAATGTGTGTCAAAAGGCTGTGGGGAATCACTATGCGTTGCCCTTTCTCCGTGCCAACGCGGCCAAGCCGTGCAGTACAGACATGGTTCGGATCAACACAACCGGTAGGAGCAAAGCATGACAACTTTTCTTGAGCTGCTGCGATGTTGATTGAGACTGCAATGAGGAGTGCAATGCAAAATGCTACGATATTGAAATTGCTCTATCCTCCCGGCAGGCTTAGAGTCTTTAAATGTTTGGGATCTATTTCGCACACAATGTAACTGCACGATTGCCCGTGCTTACTGACCGCCATGACTTGACAAATCACAGATCTGCAGGAGGTCATGATTCTTTTCAGCTGACAGAAGGTTACATGGAAACCTAACCAATACGTGGTATGCCAGCGGCCCGCTGGCTGCTGGAGAGTGGAGGCCATTGAATACGGATTCGTTCCAGCAGGCTCTACAGCGCATACAGCCTGGTGTAATATTTTTCGTGAAGATGAATTCACGTTTCCAATTGGATGAGTACTGCCTCTGTTCCCTCATTGCGGTGTCGTCGCTTGTATATCGGTCTGCTGTACTTGTGGTGGTGGTCTTGCCCAATTAGGTATCGAGCTATAATTGGCGTGGAACAACAGTGTCGAGATTCCCTGGTGGTGCTGAACACTCGGCATCGACTTCTTTCCTTGAGTAGCGTTGCAACTGTCCCAAAACCTTGCGAGAACCGAGAACCAAGGGCACCAGGCTAGGAACGACTCTTTACCCGTTGAGTGGTGTGAAAGACACCGTAACGACATCATCCCGCTCCCGCTCGTATTTTCCTCGCCACAGGAACTATCGTATGGCAGCAACTGCTGGAGCGTCTGAGTAGAAATCGCATGTCTGTTCTTGTGCTTCTCAGATGCTGGGTTGAACTTTGGGTGTCTTCTACGATTGCTACCTTTCTGACCTGGCGGTGCGGCTATGAGATACGGGACAGACAATTCTTTTTACATCAGCGATGATGAAATGTTCAACCCCCTACCAGACTTTCTGCTGTGGCGGAACATTGTTGCATGCGAGGTCAGCCTCACTCGTCCGTCGCGCACCACGTAGACATCCGTAAGCCTCACGGCGCACGTTCTCTGAGTCGTAGGACAGTAATGCGTCACGACGATGCTTCATTTTCCATCTGCGCCGCCTTCAAAATAAAGCTGATCAATGTCACCACCAGGCTTAGGATGTCAAATCCGTCATGATCATGGGTGAGCTTGAGCGGAAAAGCTCACTTGGCAGAGGCCTTCCACTTGACACGAGGCTACCTCTTTCTTTTTCGGCTTCATTTCCATAGCCTTGAGATCTTGCGCATGTTTTTTTCGTCGCATTGATGGTGATAGACAGTTAACCTTCTGTGTTGGGCCCATGTACACTTCACCACATGTAACGTTATGTTGGAGGCCTTCTTCTGATTCAGGTGAACGGGGAAGTCAGACATGCCCCTGTCGTTTCATTGGCCAGGCACAGCGCACCTCGGACACGTACTGCTAAGGTAATGTCGTTGTTCTGTAGATGATGAGTGGCCGGGAACGAGTCAGGCGTGCGGCTCATCAATCTGTGGCGAGGCGGAGGAGGGTCCCGAGGGCTTAATGAGAGCTTGTGGATCACCCAGTCTAAGTCGACGACGATCACAGGTCAGGATCCTCTTTAGGGGGATGATGGAGACCATGACTTTGCGACGATGAATCTATTTTTGTAACTTGTGGTCTTACTGTACACGGGGAAGGACGGCAACACATCCCGAGGCCCTTGACACTCGGGTCTGAATGACGCAGATACTCTCACAGCTGTGGCCGGACTGCGCTAATTTGTACCAACCTCATCGACCGTTGTGTTTTTTGGTCGGAAACGTTACGTAGCGAAGGCGTTCAATCAGCGGAAAAACTCCCCTAGTCCGCTGGTTTCTCCCACCTTGCCATCCGAACTTTGACGTGACTAAGATCAACGACAATAACAGGCCGCCTGATCAGCACCTCTCCCGCATTTTCACGGCCCAATACGAGAACGTTCATTGGTGGCCCAAGCTGTGGGCATCGGAAGTACTCCAGAGGAGCTCTGGACACCCCGACACCTGAGCTGGCTCGCAGTCGGGGCCTGTAAGAACCGATCAGCGAGCGCACTTCGCCTTGTGGGGTGGGTAAACCGGGTTTCCCGATCAGCTCTGCTGTGCGGGCGATCCATCCCATGGAGCTCCGCTGTAAAGACAACACATCCACACCCGACACGGGGCAATGCCGAGATCTCGCACGGCGTCGCGCAGGAGGCCCAACGGCTCTCGCCAACACACCCAACACGGTAAAAGGGCAAGGCAGATGTCAATTTGGGGTTTCCAAGTGTGCCTCCCACCGACTCGCGCGCAAGATATTTTTGTGAAAATTGAAGCAGGACGGCTAGGGCTGAAGCCCACAGCCCAGCGGCGTCACACGTTTCAAGTGATTTTTTCGGGGATTTAACGTACCCCGTTGCCAGGATAAATACGCTCAGGGTTAGACTTGACATCACAGTTAAGCCAGAGTTAAGCTTAGTTGATCTAAAAGGAGAGGTGGGCATGGGTTGCTTGGACGAACTGTTGTTGATCGCCATCCAACATGGTACCTGCGCCTCGGAATACGAACTGGGAACCACACAAGTTGATGGCATTCCCCACACAACCACGATACCCACACCGGTGATGTACAGCCGACCTGACCGACTCCCGAGTTCACCATGATCTCAGGGGCCGAGTACCAAGTTCGCGCAGCACGTCGACGATTATATATATCGCTGAGATTCTTTGTTTCTCTCGGTCTGGATATTTGCTTCATCACTCACCACACTCATCACTCACTCTCAACCACCTCTCAACACTTTCACTACCACTCCATCCACCTAATTCCACCTTCACCCACCACCAACCTTCAAGATGTACTTCTCCAAGGCCACCATCATCGCCGTCTCGGCTTTCATCGCCCAGGGCATTGCGACCCCCATCATTGAGAGCCGCAACACCAACGTCGCCGACTGCGCCGCGGTCCGCTCCGACTGCCAGTCCGGCCCTGACGCCAACCAGGCCATCTGCGCCGCCAAGGCCGCCGACTGCTGCGACACCAAGGACAACGCCTGCCGCGTCGGCCCCGACGCCAACATGGCCACCTGCTCCGCCGAGAAGGCCGCCTGCTACGGGTCGGCCAACCTCCCCGACCCCTACGCCAGCACCAAGCGCGAGGAGCAGAACTGCGCCGTCGTCCGCTCCGACTGCCAGTCCGGCCCTGACGCCAACCAGGCCGTCTGTGCCTCTAAGGCCGCCGACTGCTGCGACACCAAGGACAACGCCTGCCGCGTCGGCCCCGACGCCAACATGGCCACCTGCTCCGCCGAGAAGGCCGCTTGCTATACCGACGCCAACCTCCCCAACCCCTACGCCAAGCGTGCCGACGCCGACGGCGAGGAGTGCGCCGCCGTCCGCTCCGACTGCCAGTCCGGCCCTGACGCCAACCAGGCCATCTGTGCCTCTAAGGCTGCCGACTGCTGCCAGGAGAAGGACAACGCTTGCCGCACTGCCCCTGACGCCAACATGTCCTCCTGCTCTGCTGAGAAGTCTGCTTGCTTCTCTGCTGCCTCTCTGCCTGACCCCTACAGCAACTAAATTGTTGCTTCAGGGTAGCCATGGGAGCAATGCTCAAGAGTAATTAATACTGAAGGGGACGATGGTGACGCTGGTGGAGCTGTGGAGTAGGCCTCTCGGAGGCATGGAGAGAGCGTGGTGTACACAAGTGTGCGACATTTGTATTCAAATTCTTGTACATAAATACAATTCAATCAGAGTGATTGCGACCCATTGAACAGTCTCCTATTGCCATGTGAAGTGCTTTGATCATAAACATTGACTGGTGGCCAGGGTGCCTAGCAGATGGCCAGATCGGCGAATAAACATGGACGCAGTCTTCGAATGGCCCGACTTCAGGCAGGAAGCATGACTCTTGTCTTCGCACTGCGATGTTTGGTGCCTTTTTGCCATGATGAAACGTCAAGGAGCCGGTTGGCCAAGGCGTGTCACACAACACGGACAAAACGTTCGACACCCGCTGGCTACTGCCGTTTGCCGCCGCAAAAGGCAAGGAACTGCGCATGGTGCTTACTTACTGGCGCAGATTATCATCTCTTGGCTCACAGATCCCAGCGCCAAGGTGCATGCCAAGCATTTCTTTTCTTTTCCATGGGAAAGCTGCAGAAGAGCCTCATACTCATCAACCGTAGGCACTATGCATACTGGACTCAATATTCTAGGTTTGTGGTGGAAATGTCCGTCGACGGGAAGCACTGAGCGGAAGCGTACGAAGACAAGCATTCTCGGGCCACTTGGCCCGGAACTTTTCAGTCGTGCATGGCCGTCAAGGATTGACCATCTCCAACCCCACGGCCGGGTGATTCGGATAGTGCTTGACTGAAATGCTTTCTCTTCCTTTTTGCTCCGAAGCCCCGGTCATAGAGACAGAGATGTTGCAGATACACTTGTATGTGACATGATAGAGTCACTTCGTACCGCAGGACGTCGCGATCGCGCCGTCTTGGTCCGTGGATTGTTGGTCTGTCGGGCAGCCTCCTGGGCATGTCCCTGGATAGGAGCAGCAACGGATGGCATCCCTTCCTGTGTGCCCTCGTGCTTTTTCTTGCCCAAAGGCTCGTGCCCTTTTGTACGGACTGTCAGGCTCGCCATTCAGGGTGGGTGCATGAGCCGATGGCGCGTTGCTTCATCCTCTGTCAGGACTCAAGTACCGGGACTAGAGCTTGTATCCCAACTAATTCGATGGTCCTCCTTGTGCTCTTATCCATGCGCAGACAGGTTGGGTGAACTCGAGGTTTTTGGGGTTCGGTTCGCTATGCCGTTTCGACCGATCGTGTTGCAGCGGCGTACATGTTGCCCGTCTCTAATTGCGTGACAGGTTGTGTCGCTACTGTGTCGGAGGAATCGCAAAGGCAGTAATATCGTACGCAGTGGACGGATCCGAGGAGCACGGCTGAAGATGGGAAGGCCGTTCTTGGGAATGCGGTGTCGATGTCAGCGTGAGGTGGCGGAGGCCGTGAGCTGTCGTTGTCGTTGAGTCACGGTTGTCGGTGGCGGCGCTTCGGCAGCGTTTCCAACCTGGGAAAGGTGGCTGGAAGCAGAAAGCTTCAGGCGGGTGTGGCCCGTGTGGAATGACTCTGAGCTGCATTGACACAGCCTTGGGACAGTACCTAGGTACCCGGGTAGCACGGGCTGGGCAGGCTAGTGCAAAACCCCTGTCTCGCCGGAATGAATCATCCTGCATCTTGAATTGACGGCAACTGACGCCATGCACCTGCAAGAGCACCTGCATCAACAGGCATCGTAGTGATAAAGCTGGAGTCGCAAACCCCCCACATCCTCCAGAGTTTCTGCAGCAAGAGATCGAGACTTCGCGACACGCAAGACGCAAACGATTGAGGCCTGTTGCAGGGCAGAACTCGCCCTTCAACCTTTCCCCCAAAGCACCCTACCTTCATAGCTCGACCGGTACATACGCCAGTACGCTCTCTCATCAAGTCGCCAACATGATTTCCACCACAAATCGCCAAGGGCCTGGACGTTCAGACCGGCAAGCCACCAGGGCTGCTGATACGGCTCGTGTTGTGCCCAAACCCGTTCCAAAGGCCCAGTCTGAGGACCCGAGGACATACCAGATCAAACAGCTGCACAAGCGCTACTCGCCCAAGGAGTCGACCGTGGAAAATGGCGCCGCAACCTCTCTGCTCTTTGACCTGCTGCCTTCAGACCCTGACTTCCCCTTTGAGCTGGACCACCTAAAGTGCCAACTCCGAATTCCCAAAAACTACCCCAAGGACTCGTCTCCTCCCACGCTGGCCATCCTGAATAAGGACATTCCGCGTGGGTTCGCCATTAATGTCGAGAAGGGATGGGACGAGCTGGTGCAGGAGAGGGGCGAGTCTACCCTTTTGGCCCTGGTGAATGCACTTGACAGGAATCTTGAGGAGTTCTTGTCCAGGAAGCAGGTCGACACTGTCAAGTTGACCATGTTTAAGGACACGAGGCATTTGGAAGAAGCAGTTTCGGGCGCTCAAGATTCGTTACCGGAGAAGGCGGCCGCCCATGTTCCCAAGCCCGCCGAGAAACCAGTTGTGCGCGCGCCATATGTCCCAGAGGAGACTTTCACCAAGGACCAAAAGGCCGAGGCCAAGGCAAGGAGGGCACAGGAGACCAGACAGATCGAAACTCGAATGGGACGTCTTCCCCACTACAAGCGATCGAGCGACGGCATCGTCTATACGCTGCCTCTCGAACCAAAACGCAGATCTGAGCTGCCTGCTGGCTTGCGAGGCGTCAATTCATTTCAGCTCATCGTCCCAGTCCTTTACCCTCTGCAGCCACTCCGCATTCTGCTTAACGATGTCGAGTCTGAGGATGCCGAGGAGGTTGAGGAGCTTTTTACGGAGAAGGCCAGAGAGAAGGCTGAAATGACACTGATGAGCCACATGAACTACCTGACACAGAACATTCATGTGCTGGTCAAGCAGGCTCTGGCAAGGAAGAAGGACACTGCACCAGCTGCACAGGTCCCTGAAAAGGCCATAAATGCAGGTTTTACTGTCGAGGAGGCTGCCAAGACTTCGACTGTCGTCGAAAACAAGGGCAATTTCCAGGTGATTCCTCGACCGCCGGAGTGGGACTACCAAGACGAAGAAAAGGGTAGCGGCGAGGAATCGTATGAGTCTACTACCTCAGAGGATGAAGACGGCGGCGTAGCTGTGACCACTCAGCCCGGCGCCTCCCCTATTCCAACACAGACGGTCGAGCGAGGCACGTCGATATCCTTCCCATCCGTCGAGCTCCTCGGTATCGAGCTATTCCAGATTTCCATCCTCGCCCTCAGCGTCAAGTGCCAGCGTTGCAAGACTATCGACGAGATTGGCGGGCTGAAACCAAACACACCAAAGACCACCGATTCCTGTCGCAAATGTGGCACCTCGTTCTCACTGACCTTCCGGCCCGAGCTCGTACACGCGTACTCGACAAGGGCCGGGTTCATCGACGCCACAGGCTGCACCGTCGCAGACATGCTTCCGTCGACCTTCGTGCCCACTTGTGCTAAGTGCTCAACGCCCACGGCGCAAGGCCTGGTCGCAGTCCGCGGCGACACCACGACCAACGTGTGCCGAGAATGCCACGCGCGCTTCACCTTCAAGATCCCAGAGGTGAAGTTTCTAGTCTATTCAGCTGCCTCCAGCGTACTCCCGCCGACATCGGGCCCTCGCCGCCGGGACGAGAAACTCGGCCTCCACGCCGGCGAGCCTCTCCCCAACAAGGGCATCTGCAAGCACTACAGGAGAAGTTACCGGTGGTTCAGGTTCAGCTGCTGCCAGAAGGTCCACTCGTGCGACAAGTGCCACGACGAGACCGAAGACCACCCGAACGAGTGGGCGAACCGCATGATATGCGGGTACTGCTCGCGGGAGCAGAACTACACCCCCGGCAGCTGCACCTTCTGCGGGAGGAACCTGGTCTCGAAGGTGCGCACGGGCTTCTGGGAGGGTGGCAAGGGGACGAGGGACAGGGTGTTTATGAGTCGGAAGGACCCGAGGAAGAAGAGACGGCCTCATGTTAAGAAGGACTGAGGGGTTTTTGGCCTGCGTCAACTTCGGGTGGTCGTGTAGATACCAATCAAAAGTCTCATGTGAACCACACTCCATCGTCACTAGTAGTTAATCCCTTGAGAATATGCATCCGTCCCAACCTATCCTCCTCCGCTATGCCTTCCGGGAGTCGAAAACATGCGTACGAAGAAGGGACTGAAGTGCAGTGGAATACGAAATAGAATGTTGTTCCATCAGTATGACTCGGTTAGTATCAATCTAGAGACACAACTTGGTCACATCGCACCAGTTTAGGCCTTGCGAGCAGTGTCGAAAGCGAACGGCCTCACTTCTCATAAGGAAGTCGAAAAGACTGGGCTTATCAAGACTCCAGGAAGCACATTCCACTTCAGTCAGCGGAACAGTCGGTACATTTGTGAGAATGGTGTGTTTTGTAGTAAAGAGCCGAATTATACATAGGAGGCTGCTAAGAAATCCAAGAATATCAGGAGGATATAGACATGCTGAGGAATTCAAGCAGGCACATTTGTACACAATCAAACAACCCGGACCGGACCTCAAGTCGTCCTACTGTGTCCGACACGCAGCAGTGTCGACCGCCACCACCTTTGCCGGCTCACTCCCCGACCCAGTCACGACAAAAGCCGTGTTCCTGCTCACGCTCCCACGGCCAAAGGCCACAGACGCCGCGCCCGCCACCGTGGGCGCGGTCGCCGCACCCAGCGCCACAACCGGGGGCGTTGAACTGCGCCCGGGCCGCGCCGGCCACCGTCCCGTTCGCCGCGGCGGAGGGCTGCAGCGCCAGCAGCGTGTTCCCGGTGTTGGTCGTGACCCACAGGGACCCGTCGTCGCGGACGTCGATGTCGTCCATCCAGCTGGCGGTGGGGACGGCGGCGATGGTCTCGACGGCCGCGCCCGGCATCGGCCCGCTGCCGTCGGGCATGATGGCGATCCGGTAGACGGTGCGCGACGCCGCGGTGGTGAAGTACAGCGCGCCGCCGCGGACCTTCATCCCGTTGAGCCCGAGCGCGTCGTCGGCGCTGCCGGCCCCGGGGACGGGCTTCATCTCGGGCAGGTCGAGCGCGGTCGTCACGGCGCCCGAGGCCGTGTCCACGCGGAAGGCGACCCCGAGCTGGCTGTCGCCCACGAGCACGGCCGAGGTCCCGGGCACGGCGGCCAGGCCGTTGAGGCGGGGCGCCATGGGCATGTCGGCGATCTTGCGGGCGGCGACCTCGAGGGGCAGCGCGGCCGGGCAGCTCGGGTCCGGGGCGACGCCCGTCTTGGGGCCCGGCTGCGCGGGGGACCCGCTCGTGCGCAGGTCCAGCTCCCACAGCGAGTTGCTGCCCAGCACGCCGTTGGCCGGGTTGCCGCTGAGGCTGATGTTGCCGGCCACGACGGCGAAGACGTCCGGCCGGTTCGCGATCTCCGTGATGCCGTGGGTCCCGTTGCTACCGGGCACCTGGAACACCGGCACCATGGTCGGGCACGAGGTCATCGGGTTCTGGATGGCGAAGACGTTGGCCTGCGGGACGGCCATTGTGACGAGGAGGTCCCCGTTGGCGCGGGTGGCGATATTCTCGAGGAACGTCTTGTCGTTTCCCGCCCCGAACTGGAAGATGGTGCGGGATTGGAGGGGCAGGCTCGGGTCGTTCTGGTTGAGGCACGAGGAGATGGGTCCCGCGGCGCCCTGGGCGGAGGCTGAGAGGGGGAGGAGAGCGGCGGCGGCCAGGCCCCAGAGGAGTGGCCGCCGCGGCGCAAGTGTGCTTGGATTAATTGACATTATAAGTGGTTAGTTAATTGGTTGATCTCAGATCATTTCACTCAAAAGAATGGTGTTTACGTTCAGATTGTGCGAGCCCAGCTCGCAGTGCCCTAGGAATGAAAGAAGGATGGTGACAACTTGGGAGAAGTGAAGGAGAGCATTGCTGTCGACGATGCAGCGTGAGCAATGCAAGGGGCAAATGAGTCTATCGCGGGCGTGTCATGTGGGAGTATCCGAGTAGACTGATAGCGTAGATAGTCTTCGTCTCATGTTTCTGGTTGTTTCATGCTAACGCCAATCGGATCGGGGTCCTCCGCAGGGCTTGTATCATCGGCTTGGCCTCGTGCCGGCATTTGGGGTTGGACCCAAGATATTGGAGATAGCTAGACCAAGTTATTAAATGACTACTTTCTCCCAACTGCGATAATAGATCGAGATGTATCGTCCATAATATACTTGGTAGCATACTAGTAGTTGATTGAACTTGCAGGCGACTCTGGTTTATGCGACATCTTACAAATCTAACAACACACGGAGTGATGTGATGGCCGTTGTCGTCTTCCAACACGCGTAGATGGAATCCGGGGTCTTGGGAAACGAAACACATCGCACTGACACACCACACCTTGCACAAAACTTCATGCCTTGTTAGCGTCAACCAGATGTCATGTCAAGGGGATGCTCTGCCTTTGAGACAACTGCGGGGCTGACGAAACAACTTGAATCGAATCCAACGACCAGGTATGCGTCTGCAATTGTTTTCCTCTCCAGCAGAAGAGGCTAATACTAGATGCGTTTAACATGAACTTACAGAATTTGCGTATATAGGAGGCCCTCGACGTATTTTGAGGCCTTACTGCCAACGCATTTGTGTAAATTCAGAATCTTGCTGGTGATTACTTTCTCTTCAAGTCTCTCCTCCCTTGTGTGCTTGAATAACTTCCGAGATGAAAGTGATCGTGATAAAGCGCCAAAAATACGCTTTGGGAGCGAAGAAGTACGCGCAAACTGCTGTGACATTGTATCACATGTACGCCCTTCTATTTTGCCTTGTCGGTCACGCAACGTTGGCTTTGGCGGCCTTGGGGCTTATTGGTCTTGGTTACATACCCAAGATCGTACCTACGTACGGAGATAGGACGTCCAATGTTGTCTGGGTCGGGCCATTCCGTTCGTGTGAGTAGCGTAGAAAAGATCGGTGCCGGAGAAGTCGGAAAGTTCGGTTCCGCGACGAATGCGGGTATTTGATGATGCCGCTCGCTCGCCGGGAATGTCATCCTCGCAGGAAACTTGCTCACAATCTGCGCGGCCAGAGCACTTGGGGGTGGAGGCAGTTCATCTAGCCAAGCCTGCAAGCGTCCAATCGTCAGCAGTGTTAGTGCCCGAAGGATTGCGGAGGACGAGGTTGGCAGTACTTCTTATTTTCCTTCGAGTACCCTTACAATTTGCAGAGTCTGTGTCGCGAGAGGCGTTCTCCACTCAACAGGATGGACTGGATATTTAAACATCATGGCTGCACCGGAAAGGAAGGACAAGGCTTGGGCGAGCACTTGGAGTAAAGCCCTTCCGTGTGTGGTCAAAGAGCAAGACTTTGTTCACTTCACCGTTGAATATCGACTTTCTTTTTAACTCATTGTCATTCCAATTCGAAAATGCGTTTCGGAAACTCATTCATTGGCGGTATCACGAGCCTGCTGGCTTTGGCCAATATGGCCATCTCCACCTCAGCTGTGGAGGGCAGAGATGGTATGTTGGAACAGATACAACCCTTGTAGGGAAGTGGACTCACCACAGTCAAACAGAGGCCACACCGCAGCTCAAGAACTGGGGCGTCGTGCTCTTCCGCGCTTTCGACGGCCAAGATATCTTCGGACCCCTAGACGCGCTGCAGCTACTGGCATTCCAGCGCCAGATGAACCTCTACCTCATCGCCGAGACCTTGGATCCCGTCACATCCGAGCCCGCATCCGCCGCGATGAACTCGAAGAACTCGAGCTTCTGGCCGATGATCCTCCCGACTCATACCTTCGCCAATGCCCCGGAACTGGATGTTCTCCTCGTGCCCGGCGGTGCGGGCGTCCGTGCCCCGGACGTGAAGAACATCACGGACTTCATTGCTGATCGTTACCCGAGTCTCGAGTATCTCATCACTGTCTGCACCGGTGCCGGCCTGGCCGCTAAGTCGGGTGTGCTGGATGGAAAGCGGGCGACCACAAACAAGTCGGCCTGGTCAACTGTCACGGCGTGGGGGCCCAACGTGGACTGGATTCGTCAAGCCCGATGGGTTGTGGATGGTAACGTTTGGACTGCAGCCGGGGTAAGTAAATGCCGGAATTCTAGATCGACTACTGAAACTCACATTGTTGGTACAGGTCACGGCTGGATTGGACTTGACCTTTGCATTCCTAACCGAGATGTTCGGGTACGAGCAGTCTCATCGCATCGCGACGCTCATGGAGTATGTACCAAACACAAACTCAAGTGACGATCCGTTTGGAGCCGCCCTGAACATCAACAGTTCGTGATGGGCATGGGTCAGGTGTGACCTGCGACAGCAACATGGGATCTGAGTATCAGCCACGCAGACTCTGAGAACCGCAAAGCCAGTTTCGAGTCTGAAAATATGGATAATAATTGGGTCTTTTCCGTCACAGGTCTGGACCAGAGCGTGAGGACAAACATTCATATTCGTCGAAGCTGGACGAACCAGAAATTGTACATACTTGCTTTAAAGCGGGCGACGGCACCGGTGGTTTGAAAATCGAGGCCATCATGGGCCACTAACAATCTTGGGAATGTTCAGCATCTCATTGAGGTACTCTCATGGAAACTAATCAACGAAGAAGAGCATGAGACTTGCGTAAATTCAAGATTCAAATGATTTATTGCTATCTAACTTTCAATATTTGACGTGCAGGCCGTCTTCTTATGCAACTTGGGGTACACTGAAGTACCCGGTGCATCCATGGCCTGTATCAGTTCCGCCACAGCAGGGTGCATTCCAGCTGCTGCTGCCTTCTTTATCCATACCTGCATTGGCAGGACGTCAAGGGACTTGCTCACCGGCTCCTCTGCCGTCCCTGTCAGTCTTCCATATTCCGACACGTTCCCATTCACCTTGTCGACGCCATTGGTTGTCAATAAGTACTCAGAGCTCTCCATGCCCACCAGGGGAATCACGATATCCCCCACCTCATGCACATACCGTATACCTCCTTGTATTACAACATCATCGTCAAAAACCTCTCGCAATATGCCCTCGCAGACACTATCGACTCGCACAAGATCCAACGCCCCACCGATATTGTTCCCGATTTGAGGGATTGCCTTCAGATCACGCACATATTGTAGCAAAGAATTGACCCAGTCCAGCCTCGAACCGCGTTATTACCGGCATCCTCGAGGGTAAAGCCCAGGGAGCCGCCAGTGAATGGGCCATCTTTATGAAGCCGGGTCGTCATACTGAGGACCACGCCGTACGTGCCGCCGCCGCCGCCGCCGAGGGCCCAGTAGAGGTCTGTGTTCTGTTCGGGTGTGGCTATGAGATGCTCTCCCCGGGCTGTGACGACCTCCCACTCCAGGACTTGGTCGGTTCCCATTCCGTACTTGCTGTTCAGGATCGAGTGGCCGCCTCCCTGCGAGTATCCCCCCGCGATCCCGACGCTGCCGCACTCGCCGCCGACTGCTCGGTAGCCTTCTGCCGCTGCGGCTTCATGTGTTTCTCCAACCAGTACACCGGCGCCTAGTTTGATCGCTGGTCCTGTGTAGGCCTTGCTCTGGTAGCTTGTGATTGTTTCCGTGGTCTTGAGATTACGCATCCATAGCGACAGAGCACCTTTGCCGGTGGACTTTCCGTTGTAGCTGATTGCAGTCAGTCTATCAGAATGCGATGTAACGCAAATATCCACGGAAAGCACCTACTCATGACCAGTATTCTTGACGACTACTGAACATGCCGCCTCGTCGTAGTTTGCGTAGGGTGTGGCGTGGCAGACGCTTGCCTGTGGGATGGTGGCGACCAGCCTCCCGCCCACGGTGGAGTTCAGGGTTTGCCAGTCTGCCGAGGAGGGCCATGTCTCGTCGCCGGGTATCCGTCTGCAGCTGGAATTACTTGTGGCGGGAACTTGAACACATAACAAAAGAACAAGAATGCATGTTGAAAGACACCTTGTCGTGCCTAGAGCGCTCGCATAAACCATGGCTGAGTGTTGAAGCACAAGTGGTTGTGATTCCGTTAATTCCGTGCTATGGGTAGAAAAAGGAGGCCAGGTACGGCGTAACCAGGAATGGCGGTCTTAAATACCCGAAGCGGCCTGTAAGTAACTTTCCTTACAGTAGATATAAAGCATCCACTCTAGATGGCTCACACTGAGTGATAGAATCAACTATTGCGAGTTCGTTTAGGAGAAAAAGTAATGTGAAGGCATCGCGATCTACACGTTGCTCATATATCTATCCCAACTCCTCACACTCCTTCCAGAGCTTATCCACTCACAAATAGGACTGCATTTTGCAGAGAAATGCCTACATCCTGTTTGGCTCCAGGCATAGCAAGCATGGGGCGAGAGACTTGTCGAAACACTTCAGTTCAATGGTTTCATGAATCATTTGTCTTTAGCGAACCTGGTACCAAGTGAAAGCACCTGCCTATTAGATGGTGGCCGACAGTATGGACGCGACTTGGGCCACGCATGTGGCTAAAAGATTAGCGAGATACAAGCATGTACGCTATGAACCCTGTTAGTGCTTAGATTTACACATGTAGATTGGCGGAGTCTCGATCATTCTACCCTGGTTATGGTTCCGAGATCTGGGTGGTATCGGGGCCGGCTGAGCTTTGGGTCGGTGGTGTGGGATTAGAATTATCGCGCTCCAACGGCTGAACTAGTGATGGTGGCGTCTAGTGGCTAGGGTGCGTCCTCGGTGTGTTGATCCACCCGGCTGATATGTCCGAAGGTTGACATGATAGCATCCAATGGGTCCTTTGCACCTCTTGGATATTTCAAAAGACACCCGCTCTGGCACAGTCTCAAGCTTGGGGCCTCCACCTTGATGTAAATCCTTCCAGGCCAGCCGGTCTAGGTTAGCCAACATGGCTCCAGGTCCCTCCTTCTCGACCTTCTTGACACACTTTTTTCCGCCCAAGCCCGAATTCACCGACAAGGAGGTCCCAGACCTGACCGGCAAGGTCTGCGTGGTGACGGGGTCCAACACGGGCATTGGCAAGCATGTTGCTCGATTCTTGTACATCAAGAATGCCAACGTCTATATGGCATGTCGTTCAGAGGAAAAGGCCCTCAAAGTTATCGAGTCCATCAGGACAGACCAGGCCTGCGTCAGGTCTAGCGGAGAGCTGGTCTTCCTGCCGCTTGACTTGAGCGATCTACCAAACACGAAGACCGCGGCCCAAACCCTCATTGAAAAGGGGCAAAAGATCCATCTCTTGTTCAACAACGCAGGAGCCATGGTCGGCCCCGGTGAGCCAATTCCAAGAACCAACCAGGGGTACGAACTCGGACTGGGCGTCAACTGCCTCGCCACCTTGCTCCTCACGCAGCTGCTCACGCCCACGCTGGCGGCCACCGCCAAGGCCGAGCCGCAGCCCAACACGGTGCGTCATCTGGCTGTCCTCGTTCGGGCTGGGCCTCTTCGCGTCCGAGGGCGTGGGCGTCCCCCTGGACAACCTCGACTTCCACGAGCCAATGGGCCACACCGAGCGGTACGGGCTCAGCAAGACCGGGTCCTGGGCCCTGGGCGTCGAGTACGCGGGGCGCCACTCCCGCCCGACGGCATCGTCAGCGTGCCCATCGATCCTGGCAACCTCCGGTCGGAGCTGCCCCGAGACCAGGGCATCGTGATCAAGATTGCTGCCACGTTGCTTGGGTATCCCGTCGTCAATGGCGCTTACACCGAGCTGTATGCTGCCTTCTCGCCGGATGTGACAGTCGACTCCGACTGGTCTCAGGAGTGGGGTGAGTATTTCGTTCTATTACCTATATCTCACACATACGGTTCCGTGCGCTTCGGCCAGATCTGCCTAATGCAACAAAGACTGAGGCTGAAGGTGGGACGGGTGGGGTCAGCAAGTTCTGGAACTGGTGTGAGGAACAAGTAAAGGAGTATCTGTAGCAAAGACTTATGTACATGCTAGTACAGACCAAATCTGCAAAGCGTCATTTATGGTTACAGAAAAAAAAGGGAGACCTTGCTAGGAGCCCGAGACCCTGTAACGCGGGGCCGGAGAACCGTTGCCTTTCGGCCCTAGATTGCGGGCAAGCGATACTAGTATCACACTACTAAACAGCAGTCTAGTGAACCATGAACCACAGGCATGGCCTATCACTGATAGACGACCACAAGCGAGTTTCCAGCAGGCGCAGGATCCGTAGGATTATCCCGAACTTGCGGAGTTGCATCCCTAGACTGGGTAGCGTGTTGATAAGCTTTCGTCACGGGAACGAACTAAAACACCATCACCTCCGGCGGCTGAGTTCAGTCATTCATTTATCAGCCTTAGGGATGTGTGGACGGCATGAGCCCGGATGCGAGAAGTGACCGCGCATAGTCTGCCTCGGCTCAGTCGAGGGACAGCTTCCCAATCGCCCAGAGGATGACACCAACGCCCCGTGTCCAGACCGCGGTGGTCCAGGTCGCCGCTGGCAGCACAGCAACTTCCAAGCTGCCACTTTTGGTGTCAGACGCTGTGCCTGTACCCTCCTTGACGTCGCCGGATCATGTTCTGGTCCGCGTGTGTGCCGTGTATGTCTTTCTGGAAAATGCTCCCTCCCGTTTGAATCCCAGTGCCCAGTCTGTCTTAGCGACTGGAGCTCAGCTCGCTCTGACATCAAAGAGTCGAACTCATTGGTCTATTTCCCTTGGCCTTGTTTAGACTTCATAAACACGTGACATTCCTTCTGACGTCGCGCAGTGCTCTCAACCCAACGGACCACAAGTTTGTCACGCATTTCACCCAGCCGGGCGCCCTAGTCGGCTGTGACTACTGTGGCATCGTTGTCGACGTCGGCACTGCAGTGGCAGCCGCTGGCCGCGTTTCACCGGGCGACCGCGTCTGTGGAGCCGTCTTTCCTTATGACAATGGAAATGATGCCGAGGGCGAGGTGAGGAGCGGGTCCTTTGCCCAGTGGCTCGTGGCTGATGCCCGCGTGCTCCTGCGTGTGCCAGAGTCGTGGGGCGATCTCGAAGGTGCAGTATTGGGTGGTGTAGGCTGGGGCACCGTCGGTCTTGCATTGTCTGGGCCGGACGCTCTAGGTCTTCCAGGTCTTCCGTCGCAGCCGGCCGATGTTGATGAGAAGGTTGGCGACAGAGAGCCGGTGTTGGTCTATGGTGGCGCGACGGCAACTGGTACCATGGGGTGTCAGCTCCTGAAACTGTAAGTTGAATCAAATTCATGCTGTCCGTTGAACTGTGGCATCCTGCGGATTGATTGACGAATTTCTTAAAGGTCTGGGTACCTCCCATTAGCAGTAACATCACCCCAATCTGCTGGACTGGCCCTCCAGTACGGTGCTGCAGCCACAGCCCTCTACACGTCTCCCACCAGCGCCGATGATATTCGCACAGGACTGACACGACCTGGGCTTCCTGTTCGCCATGTTCTGGACTGCATCACCAGCCCGGACTCAGCTGCCACGTGCTTGGCAGCCATGGCGCGGACTGGAGGGCGTTACGCATGTCTGGAGTCGATGCCTACAGCCTGGCGCACGCGGAAGGCCGTCCGTGTCAAAGAGGTGGCGGGCTACGAAGGTTTGGGGAGGCCTGTCTCGCTGGGTCCGGCTTCCACAAACATAAATGACGGTGAAGTTGATGGGTCAATTGAGGCAACATATAGCCGTGAAGCTAATCCCGTGCTCTTCGACATCACTCAGCGCTGGACGCGAGAGGTGCAGGCGCTGCTAGACAAAGGCTTATTAAAACCACATCCGGTTCGAGATGTCACTGATGGCGATGGCTGGGGAAGTCGCATTGTCAATGGTCTGGTAGAGCTGCAGAATGGCGCGGTTAGAGGGCAGAAGTTGGCTGTTCGGGTGACCCAAGACTAAGATTAGATACAGGCTAATGTCTCGTCGTCTGACACGTCGTTTTGGTCCCTATCATATCTCATAAACTTAGCTTTGTCAGTACTCGAGTCAAATTGTGAATCTGTCTTGATAATAAAATATCCAACGGGGTAAACAATAATAATTCCATTTGAAACGCTGCCTACCTGATATCTGCCCAAGAAAGCCCTCCTTCTTATACTACAGTTGGGATTTACAGTTACATACGATATAGTGAATTCTATTATCTCAGTTTTAGAAAGCTAATAAAACCCAGTGAACCTCAGACATGGGACTGCAGATGACATCTGTGGCCTCCCTGGGCCTCACAATTTGCTGACACCTATTGCAACAGTCCGAGCCACACACATGTGACTGATCACTCTGTGTTCATTATTGAATCTCTGAATGATGTAGTCCTGAAACCTCCACATCATGAAGTGGGAGGCTCAGGGCTGGGCTTGCATTCCAACGGACTCCTATTTCAGCTAATAGCTATATGATGTTAATGATCGGCTTCACAATGACCAGATACATACTCTGTGGCTTGACAAGTTCCCGCTCAAGCAGAGACAAATTTGTAATTTTCTCCCTGCATCGGAGAGGCATGATCTGAAGAGTCATTACCCCGCTCGACTGTCGTGAGGGATGGGCAGATTTCGACCACGTAGCCCAGCGCCATGTCTTCGCACAGCCGACTTCTATACACATACCTAGACGCCACTGTAACTTCATTGGATGAACAAATCGACTTGTTGGAAATGATGACCGCTGATTTCGACCAAGAGACAATTAGAACGAGCCAAGCCAGTTGATGTGTCAAGGATTACGGAGTATTGTTCAGCTGTCCTGGTGGCGGTGGCGACCGGGATGGCTCTTCACAGAGAAGAAGGGATCAGTCCATAGAGTAGACTTCATGGAGCTAGCGGAACTCATATCGGAGAGTCTAATATTCAGGGAAATCCTTAGGTATAAAAAGAGCGGGTCCGCCAGTGTCGCGTCTTTAAACAACAACATCGAAGTCGAACAGACACACCACCATTTGGCCTCTGTCTGCTACTATTACTTCTCCAATAGATCTATTTCACGACATAAGTCTTCATTTAAAATGCTCATCGAGAAGATTCTGATTATCTTGGGAGCTAAGCTCGTCGCTGGCTCTGCAGTTGGGACGTCTCCACAGGTGGTTGACCTCGACGCAGAGCTCCTGCGAGGCAACGGCTGCGCCGCTGCCGGCGTTGTCAACGGACAGTGTGGCCGTTACTATCGGGCGACCGGCTGTAAAGACCAGATTGGAGCAGTTGGCCCTGGGGTATGTCATTGTCATACTCTCAATTGTCCTCATTGTGTGCTGACAGCGTGCATAGAAGTGCAGCAGAACTTGCTACAAATCCTCCGATGGAATCCTCAGCGTCCGCGCGGTTGGCGATGGTACCTATGGCGTAAACTGTCATCTTTTCTATGATTACAACTGCCAGGAAAAGATTGGTGAGACCGGAAACGCGGTACTTGGTGGCGGGAAGTGCTATACGCCGTCGCAGGGCACGTCTGGTCACAGTTTCTTGTGCTGGTACAAGTGCTAAACAGTCGTTCAAACCAAACTATCTGAGTAAAGGTAGTTGTCTGGATTGCTTTTTAGGACGTCCTTAGTTTCCAGCAATATTCAGGTAGCGAATATGATCTCTTCAAAAACGGACCATCAGCCTCATTCCTTGTAATTAAAGCCCGTACTCCGCGTTATACATAGCTGGGAATATCACGGCACCTTGCCATATTCCTAAGGCTCGTAAAAGATGTTTAGAGTTCAAGAGATTCACTGATCAGTTATGTTTCTCGAGGCTACGTCAATATGGACAAAAGGTTGGTCCGCATAGTGTAAACGAAGTCTCAAAATATGTTCAGAGTTGCCCTCGCCTAGGCGTCACATCTTCACGGCAAGTAAAGAAGTAATCGTCCAATGCCCGTCCATATCCCATATGCACTGCGGACCACAGCTAATATGCCACGGCTCTACACGCCTTTCGACCCAGCAACACCGCACGCCGTCGCTTCATAGCATCCGCACGAGCCGGAAATAGCAGCTTTACAGCGGCTCGACGCCGGGGCTGAGGCGCCTTGAACCCGTTCACGAGGCCGGTGCTCTTGCTTCTCCTCACGCCGCCGCTCATGACCCTACCATCCCGTCTTATTTGCAAAGCCTCCAGGCTCCTCAGAACTTTTTCATAGCTTCCAAAGAATCGGTGAGCCCTCACATCAATTCTCCCCCTTGCTTCGACCATCCCGTGGCCCAGAGTCACGCCCCAGAGCGACACTGCCTCCTCCGACCCACCACCAAGCGCAATAGCATGGGCATCGACATCCTCGTCTCTCTCCAGCAACACGCTGTATATCGCACCAGTGTACCTCGTCAGTTTGCCTTGGTGCACCTGGGCAGGAAACACCCAGCCACGCCGGCAATCAGCGGCAGCAGGCAAGGCAATGGGGTGCCACTGAGTGACGAGGACGCCCCCGAGCCGGACCATGACCTGCCTACGCACAGGCGTCACAAGCACGGCGGCGACCTTTCGGGGCCCGACGGGCGTGGTGACACTGTCCCCCCTCCGCAGCGACGAGATTCGAACATGCTTGCCACCGGCGAGGCGCACGGCCGTCCGCCCCGCGAAGCACGGCGCGCTGGACGAGTTGTACGACCTCATCGAAATGGGAGCGCCGCCGATCCTCACCCCGAAGTCGGTAGTAGCGAAGAAACCACCCCCGCGCCCGCCGCCGCCGCCACCGCAGCGGGCCATCGCGTGCCCGCCCGGGTCGGCGGGGACGACGTTGCTCGGCTCCGGGGCCGGGAGGTCGTCGAAGGCGGAGCTCAGGGCGTCGCGGCAGCGGGTGAAGAGCGGGGAGCCGGCGCCGTACCGCAGGGGCCCGGGGTCCTTGAAGCTGTTGCAGGCCTGCCGGGCGTGCGCGCCGTGCAGGCTGGGCAGGTAGTGCTGGCCCCAGCGGGTGAGGTACTTGTCCCTGGAGAGCGCGAGGGAGACCTGGCCCAGGGGCTCGGGCCCGACGAGGTCCTGCATGAGGGAGGCGCAGCTCGCGTCGTCGGGGAAGTGGGCGGCCGGGAGCGAGGCGGTGAGGTCGCGGAGTTGTTGTTGCTTCTCGGCGAGGCCGGTGGCGCTCTGGAGCTTTGGGGAGAGGCGGTGCTCGCCGAGGGGGTCGATGGGGAAGAGGTCGGCGAGGAAGGCGCAGATGTGGGATCGGGAAACGTGGAATGCTATCTCGGCGTCGGAGAGGGTTGTGAAGGAGAGGTCCATGAGGTCCCGGCTTGTATGGCTGACGTGCTGCACTTCTGTCATTTTGCTGTATTGAAGGGCAACGTTGAGATAGGACGGCTCCACGTCATTGTCTGTAGAGCTGCTCTTCCACTTCAAGTAGATATCCCGAGACTGGGCGTACTGGAGACTTCCCAGCGGTATGCTGAGTTCAGAGTTGCCGCCAGGAGCCTGAACAGGCTTCTCTTGACCCACAGAAATTCCCACTGTCTGCTGTATGGTAACGATGTCGGGGTATGTCAGGCGGAGAGTGGCACTGCTGGCGTAGGTAGATTGCAGGTTTGCAACGGCGTGGACAAAGACGGTGCCTATCATGCCTGCGTCGGGAATGAAGGCGTAGTTACCTCCTCCAAATTCTGCGATGGACTTCAGCAGTCCTGACCTGAGGACGTATCCAAACCCAAAGGTATGGATGGACGGCACTATTTCGCCCATGGCCCTAAGCGCTGGTACGTATCCTTGTTGAGGGCACATGTGGTTGGGCACACCGTCCGTCAAAACCATGACAGCAGGCACTCGGCCCGTGTTTGCCTCGTCCTTGAAGAGCTTTATGCCGTCTCGCAAGCCGTGCCACAGATTTGTACAGCTTTCAAGTTGCATGGCCTCAACCTTTTCCTTGGCGACCTCCTTGTTGGCGTCCGTCATCTCTGTCAGGGGTTGCAGGACGTTGGACCCCCCGGAAAATGTAACGATTGCCAGTCGATCCTCCTTTGTCATCGTTGACATGATGGTGCGGCATGCGTGCTTGACCAGGTCCAAGACCGAGAGGCCTGTCTTCTCATCCTCGCCGGGAGCTGGGGCATCAGCACCCATGCTACCTGACACGTCAATCACCAAGGCGATGTCGCATGGCACATGTGAGAGCTTTTCATTTTGTGGCCCCTTCGGCGGCTGGACTGTGAGGATGACCCCATCTTTGTCGGGCAAGGGCTGGATCTTCACCGTGGCACCTTCTTCTGGAGCAGTGGTCGCACCATGCGGCTCAACCTGGGCATAAGGAGGTGGTGCCTCGTGGACGTCCGGGGGGTTTCTCCCGAAAATGGGCACAACAACCTGCCGTCGGATTAGTCTCAGTCCACATCTGTGTCTCCCAGATAGACCGGTCCCTACCATTGTGATCAATGCCACGGAATAGAAATCAGGTTAAATGTGTCGGTCAGATTCTGAAAACTCAGGTTTACTGTGCGGATCCGTTGCCAAAGGAAATGGACATTTGGAAGGGGGGCGGTTGAAGGGTTGTGTAACGTGTTCCATTGTATATAGAAAATGCACCCGGATGGTTGCGACCAGGCCCCCGTATTCCATTCGGTCACAGCCCCTCAAGGGACTGGCATCATCCTTTGTCAAACGGCCAGGCAGTGACCGGCCCGAGAGAGTGAGGGAGATGGTCGGGTCTTCGGCGGGAACGGGCTTGAGACCAAGTAGGCCTTGCCTCCTGACTACTGTGATTAGCGGCACGCTTGGAGAAGGTCCAACACCCGATAAAGAGGCTTTGCAGTGAGCACATGGATAAAGATAAGCCTGCTCAGTGACTCGACGCCGGAGGCGGTGGCATCTCGACAAAGGGAGACAGCAGCAGCGGTCCAGCATCTAAGCTTCCACCGCTTTAATGATCCCACTCGAGGAGTAATTCAACTTCCGAATTTCTCAGTCTATTGGTCGGGATACGGCACGCCTACGATCCTTCGGCCCAGTCTTTGGGTGCAGGTGGGCCCGTCTTCCACACCTTGGCATTCTCATCCCCCTTTCCAAGGTTTCCCCTTGGACCTTGGCTGTCTGCCTTGCCTGGATGCCTACAACTATTTGGCAAGTAAAACATCACCCGTAATATTTACAGACAAGACAGGCAAAATCAGCAAAGCGAATGCGCAGTCGTTGCCGATAGGAACTAAATCTTTGTCATCTTTAGAAATGTAAGAGTTGGAGTCCTCCGTCTGCCCGCAGGATCTAGCGGCGCACGCCCAACCGTCCCTCTAAGGCCGGCTCGTGGGCCTGCAACAGCCACCGAAACATTTGGTCATGTGGCCACGGCCGTCAAACAGTCTTCTCATGTATGTAAGATAAGAAAAGAATGGCGTCTTGTTGAAAACTGGGACAGAAGGTGACAATTCTGAATTGGAAATAGAGTTTTTTGACAGCTGCTGTGCAACACGTGCGGCTCTGCACCTGCGAGCAGACGGGGTCAACTCCTTTTATTTAGCGGGGCACCCGGCGAGAGCGGCTTACTGCGCCTCTTGTTGCTCTCCACCGGAGACCGCGATGGGTGGCTTGGTGATTACCTACCTACCCAGCCTACCTTTAGGCAACATTGATTTTTTTTGTGGTTCCCTCCGTGTGTGAACCCTTCCTCCCATAGCCGTCAAGTCGTCTTATCGACTTCGGTCACGATTCTTCAAGTTGACATAGGTTGTTGCTCCCGTCACTTGGGCCACCTGAAGCCATACCTAGCTATGTAAAAGAAGCACAATTCTGGTCGCCGCTTTGCTTGACGTATCGTACTGGAGAATGAAGCTCAGACCCGAGTCCGCTCGGCGAGCGATGTCGCTGGGGGAGCCTTCAATATCGCGAGGAGCTTCTGAGAATTTCGTCATTCGTCAACGCACAGACAATGGCTGTGCTATTGGAAACAATGATTCGAGAAAAGAACGCCAATGGGATCCTAGAGATACAAGCAGTCTGGGATGCTGCTCAAGACTCTCGCGTACTTGAGTGTGCGAAGGTAGCCATCCGTAAACATGGTTTCACTGCGAGACTTCATTCTTCCCAGGGTTCGCATTGGCTGTCTCGTTGGTCTTAAATCACAGATATCATTTCTCACTCACAGTCAATTGTCTCCATGAGTATCAGGTATGAGAAATCAAGTGCGAACAGCCACAGCTCGAGCTTGAACGCGTGCTAGGTCTATGGACATCCAAGTTCCCACCGGTAAGTTTGAGTTACCAGATCGTTTTGATACATATTCAGGATGTGGAAGAAGACAGTGTAATTATAAGGAAGCTCTCGTACCTGTGTGCTCACGTCTGCAATTGTCCAGATGTCACATTCGACATTCCCACCGTACTCAGAAGGACCGCTGCTTAGATGCATTTAACAAAGCCCCAGGTATCAAAGCTATGTGCCTTCCTAGAGATTGATATTCTAAAAGATTGGAAGGTAGCTTAGCTGGGTAGAGCGGCTTGCAAAGGTGCGCACATGCCGAACGCAAGTGGTCCTGCGTTTGAATCGCAGCCTTCCTATAATTCCTTTTTGCTTTTTGTCTGCATTCATTACTGTAAATTGTGCGTTACGTGTAATGTGTGTCCATGTCTACTTGGTCCTCAACCCTAGCCAACCGCATCTGCCCAGACTTACCTATCGAATGCCAAACGTTACTTTCCTTGAGCCACTGAGGACTCGAACTCGAGTGCCCACGACATTGTGCAACGAATTAGCAGAAAAGGTAGAGACTCAAAGATTCATGAGATCATCTCAACTTCAGACAATTGGGAAGGTAGCTTAGCTGGGTAGAGCGGCTTGCAAAGGCGCGCACATGCCGAACGCAAGTGGTCCTGCGTTCGAATCGCAGCCTTCCTACAATTCTTTTTTTTGTATAACCGCATCCTTTGGTGATCAATCTATGCCGTGAGTACTCTTTTTGTTTGTGATTTTGCAATGTCTCGTGGCGTTGGGGAGAGAACCGTTTAATCCGACGCCGCACCACGACCCCAAGGGCACGTCAATCACTTGTTGGCGCCTTGTCGTCGACGGTAGAACACTCTGTGGAGGAACGAAAAGAAATGACCACGAACCTATACCCTCCCCTTTCTTCCGTTCGAAGTTGTCTAGAACATCCTCTGCAGACCATTGGTCACCTCGGCACCGCCTTATCATTTGCTTCCAACCATCACCTTCGATATTCACTTCCTTATGTACCTTTTCTTGCTGCTGAGAATTGTGCTGGTTACTTGACATACGTCAATTATAACGAGGCTCGAGTCACATGAGAAGCAGACAGGCATTGGTCACACTTGAGCATGGTATGGGTACAAGTGAGTGCGTTCGATGCGATTTGATTTATTCCTACAATTGCTAGCTCAACCTTCCCAACGCAGACGTCAACTGGTAGTCCTGGACGTCGTGACATTTCTTTCTTGCGCCGCTAGCGGGGCATGAAAATCTTCTACACATTACAAATCACAGGCCTGACATTAAAAGTCTGGAGCCAAGGCGACCCGTCTCTCGCAAATTGGACAGAGTAGCTTTCCAATGTCATCTTCAGATGAGTGGGTGAAGGCCTGCCCGCATATGCAGAAGCGGGTGTCAGTAGTCTCGGTAGGTTGGACCATGAATGGAAATTTGTTGTGTATTGATTATGCTGAAACCTTTTTGTTAGATTAATGGTAGAGGTACAACACCGTAAGTTGAAAGTGAGGGATTGAGAGCATAATCAAAATGCCGTTGTCTGCTGGAGGTGGGTAGAAGCAACGTCGTTCGTTTATATCAGCGAACTCTCCGTGGTGCATTGTCGGCGCGGAGCGAATCATGCCTGGAGGTGAGCAAGTCCGCGCGGCCGTGATTGGCCTCGTCGTCGCATACATTCTGCATCACTTGTGTCCCCGCGGTGCTTGGCCCAAAGTCCGCCCAGTCACTCAACGACGGAGGCGTGGAAGACCACTGCGCGTCACTGAATTAATGCCTATCAACCAAAGCTTAAAGGGGCCGGCGGGGCTGCGTCTCATTTCACCAAGCAATACGGAAACGATGCGATGTGTGGAGTCCGGGGCCGGAAAGCAAAGCGAATCGAAGGCCCTGCGGTTGATGGACGGGATGATTGGGGCATTGTGGGGATATGCTTTTCCGGGGGCCGCGAGCTTAAAGAAGCATGACGAGATTCTGATGGTCGGTGACATCCCGAGACGTCGACGCCGACGACAACAGAGACAATAGCTGCAACAAATAACAAACCGGACGTGGAGGTGATGCTGGCCCGTACGCCCTGGCCATACGGGAATAAGCGCTGTGCAGCACATGTGCGTGTGCGTGTGAGCATGTGCCACACGGGGACGCTGATCCGGCGTCTGGAACGCGGCTCTCATTTGCAGCAGCAGGGCCGTGCATGGTGGGGAGCCTCGAAACGGTGTGATGGCGTTCTGGTGTGGCATATCGGATTGGAGAAGGTTTTGGCAGGTACGCGCGTTGTCGTTTTCGCGACGCGCTGAGCCAGCTGTTGGCTAGGGGGTCGTTGGACGACAGGCCACAGGCGTTGTGGAATGGATGTGATGCGATGTGATGTCAATGCTCGAGGGGATGGGTTTTGAGCTTGGATGGTTCTGCTTGTGAGGAATTTAGATAATTAGCATTTACTGAATTTATCGATGGATTGATTGATTGAATTTTGGACCTTGTTCTCCATGCCTTCCTTGCCTGCCCGCGCATCTCGATAAGCTCAAGGTGTGCCCACTGCTCACCCGCACACCGGTCTGCCCTGCTGCTACCTTCAAGCCCCAAGGACAAGGAGGGCTGGCTCCTTTTGCCTTTGACGCCTGGCTACCCCGGAATACCCCAGGTACCTGACGATTCAAGGGGGTCAAGTATCTCTTGCAATGACACCACTCGCTCACCGTCAAGTCATGTCCCAGGGGTCATCATCTCCTTGTCCATGCGATTGGGTCGGTAGCTAGATGAACGGACTGGAGCCTCAGAGACTTCAGCTACACAGTAAAATGGGCCAGGTGAATTCAGCTCGGTCGGCTCGGGTCGGGTCCAGGTCAGGCGCATTACACGTCGGACGTCTACCAACACCGTTACATGGGCTGCCTGCCGCCTCCACAAACGCGGTCTGCCCTGCATGCTGCAGGTGGGCCTGGCCCGGGGAAGGTGGGTCTCTCCTTCCGCCCCCAGAACGTTGTGTGGGGGAGGAGCAAGGCGACAGGGCAGTCCCCAAAACGGAGAGGGGAGAGCAGAGGCAGTAAAAAAGCATCAAGACAATGCACACATGCTTATTACTGTCTTGGTGCGTGATTCCTACTTTGGCGTACGGGGCAGCTGCTAGCGACTTGCTCTCCCTGCCCTTCCCTCAGTCTACTCCGTACCGTGGACCAAGCTCAACCACCCGCGACTTCCTCCGTTTTCGATTGTTTCGCGCCGGTTGCGAGGCTTCCTCATTTGCCTCCTCTGCCAGCATCTCACCGTCTAGGTCTCTCATCCGCCTCCCGTTGGAGCTGGCTTTCTTCCGAGACACTTTGCACGGAAACCCTATCTTGCATGGCTGGCTTTGGGCCTGCGATTGCAGTCGTCGCCAGCCCCTTGCGGACCGACCTTCGCAGCCAACCAGCGACTCGCTCCCGAAGATCCCCCGCCCTGGCCCCAATGTTCCTCCGCGGTTCTACCGTTCAAGACAATGTCTTCGATTCCGAGGCCTGGCCCGCGGATGAACCCGAACACGCTTCTCTCAACATTTCCAGTCCTGCTGTGGCATTGCTGTGGCAGCAGAGCCGCAATTGAGACGCTGTGGTTGCGGGAATGAAGCCGACCCGTCAATCCCGTGTCGCTCCCTGATCTCCCTTCCCCGACCCATGGCTGCAGCTGCAGCCCTGGCACCTGCAGGAATGAGCCGCTTGCCGTCATAGGGTTACACTGGGCCAGCCATTTTGCGCATTTGGGTCATTGTTCAGCCCCCGTTGTGTTTCCTTCATTGGTGGTGGTCGAGCAACTGCCAGCATCGAATGCCGCAGAGCCCTTGCATGGTCAACTAACACGCAGGCATGATCGGCCGTTTTCCTGTCAACACTGCCTGAGCAACGAATCTGCTGACTGAAGACTGACTGACTGCGTCTAACCGACTGTCTGCATGAGAGGCTGACTTGTCAAGCCTGTCTTCTCAACTGTTGATCAAGCGACTCGAGTCACCAACGAGGAGCATGTGATACTAGGCTTGAAGATATGAACAACACTCCACATACCCAACCAACCCAGCCAACTCGCCTTGCGGGTCCTTCTGCGACTCCGCGCATCATCCCGTTTCACCGAGCCGCTCCCCCTGCCGAGCAACGCCGGTCCCGTCGAGAAGGCAAGGCTGCAACGAACATCCCAACTCAGTATCACACATGCAGCCTCGGAGACTTATCATCCCTCGGTCGACTCGCGCACTTGACACCGATCGGCCGGAATGCTCTCAGAAGCAATGGTCTAGACCGCCATCCCGAACCGGGGCGGGAAGGATCAGCACACGATGCCGCACTATTAGACAGAATACCAGTACTATCGAACTTTACAACTGGCAAACATTGCATGGCGTTCTGTCTGCTTCTCCCTCACAATAACAATGAAGTCTAGGCATCGAACCTTGATCTTAGAGCAGTCACCCGTAAACCGATTTGAACAGGTCCGAAATCCCGACGGCATTTCGGCAGTGAGTCTCGGTTGATAGCAACAGATGTGCTCCTCGGCAAAGGCACGCAAGGTGTATCGGCCAGCGGACCGGGAATCTGGTATTATTGTCGGGTAGCATCCAACAATTCATCTCGCGATTGGACTTTGGCAGTTGAACACTTCACGGCCCCGCCGTGACAGAATATTCGGCTGGCGTTGGGCATTAACGTGAAGTTACATCACACGTGGGAGGACCCACCAACGCCTCGATTACCTCAACAGGGTCAATTGAGTGCGATGGTGTCTTGCTGCACAGCGGAGCCCCGCGAAACGGTGCCCGCCCTTTGTCCTCAGCCTCATTTCCCGCTGCACATCAATGGGGAGTTTCGATTCTGTCACTTTTGACACCCCAGCATGCACCGACCTCCTGCCACGATTGACGGGCTCCCGCCAGTGCGCATGGAAATGACCGAACACCAAAAGCTCCTCGCTAATCAAAATAGCACACGGGACACGCAGCTTCTCCGCTCGTCCGTAGGGTCGGCTGATGACGACGCATCTCCGTGATGGAGGCAGACATAGCTCCCGACCGCGGTGAGATGGGCCTGGACGGGACCGGACAGGGCCTCAGCCTTGGACGTAGGCTAGCGTTATTGCGCATTGCTGGGGCGTGCGAGGCTGCCCCAGACCCCATGCCATTGTCCCAGCCACGCATTTCCTTATTATTCAGGTTTACCCGTCGGGAGCCCGCCGCGCTCGCTCTGGGCGTAGGTCGACGGAATGGTGGTGTCTATTTTTACAAGGCCACGACACACTGGTGGCATTGGCGCTCGGTTCTTCCCAGCAATGCCTTTAACCCGCTCAAGCACTACCGCCTTGCGACCGTAGGCGACGTTCTCCCAAACTACGAAGCGCAGCATGGTGGTGCAAAAGTGCAGCTCGTGGTGTTGCGTTCCAAGCGCGCCCTGTTTTTTCAGCAGGTGTGTGTCTGTTCATCAATGCTTCAGCTTCATCGAAACGGTCATGATGCTCAAAAAGTGTCCTATGGCCGCTGGGCTTCCATTTCGGGTGCAACGAACGAGTCAAGAGGCCTCAAGCTCCCTGTCGCCGGAAACCCATCCGGTATCAGGGACAGGGATTCAAACCCCTCCATTGCCGCGGCATCTGGACTTTTCAGGGGCACAAAAACGTGGCACAGTCGAGAGAAAGGGCCGAGATCCCAAACAACGGTTCATCTACTGGCGGTCGATCCCTGCCTGACGCATGGAGCTTCTTGGTGGTCCTTCTGGAAGAATGCCAAACGGTCGACGTTTTCTGGCTCCTCGCCGGTTCCTGGGTGGGAGGTAAATTCGAAAATAATTGTTCGCCATTTTATTGATTTCTGGCTCCCCCATTATTGACCCCGCCTACCAGACCCTGGCTCACAGACGTGTCGCGGCTTCTGGTCTTTCAGAAAGGTTCACCGTACTTGTACTCGTCTCCCGCGCCCGGAGGCCCGCCAGCCCCACAGCCGGAGTGTTGACGGGAACAACATCACTGGAACAAGGCTGCAGCAAAACAGTGTCAGCGAGGCTGGCCGTCCCTTTCATGACCAGGATCATGTCTCACAACGACGACTTTCGAGCTGCGTCTCGCGCGCCATCAGAGACAATCGTCCAAGACATTTGCAGGTGTCTCTACAGGCGACTTCGATGGCGTCTATTACTTTCAATTGAATTGACTGGACGACAATACCACACTCAGCCATCCAGATTCGGAAATTCCGTTACTACCAGCTCGCAATTTCAGCCTGATAACACACGGAGCGGTCTCCTTTCAGTGCCCGTCCGCCTGGGAGAGTGCAAAGCCGGAAAAGCCAACCGGAAAAGAGTCCCTGGGCGCACACTCCGGCTTGTACGGAGTAGACGCCCTACACGCACTTGGACAGACTGCCGTCGTGGCCCGACTGACTCGTTGCCCGCTCAGAGTCAAACGAAACGGTAGCGCCGCAGTCGAGGAGCTGTCAGATGTAGCGGATGCGCACCCGAGTGGGGCGCTATCTTCTCATCCAGGGGGCCGGGAGGGGTCCCCCGGGGTCACAGGTTTGATATCTGGATGCGACCTGAACGGCTAGTGCATCGATCGAATACGACGGGTATGCCTTGGTCGTGACGGGTGCGTCTTACCGCGCTCCCGCAATTTAGAGTCTAAATCTCAGGTTCCCGGGGAGAGCTCAGCTATACTTTCGCAAAGTGCTGGTTGAAGTAGCCACGGGCACACTGGAGCTGGGTCCTCGAAGACTGCTCAGGCCGCCCACCAGCATCGTGGGCTTGGGCTCGATGCGACTCCGGTTCACTGGGTGGTTCCGGTGGCTGGCTATTGAGTCGTAGTGGATGGTGACAACACATATTTGGTGGTCCCAATCCAGAGTCTATCGTTTCAAGTGATGGGCAATCTTAGGTCAAGTCGTGATACCTGACCGAGATACCGGCTCAGGTCTCGGGGACTTCACCGCGGGCAATGACTCGGCCGCCTGAGAGCAGCGCCGGAGTGGCCAAATGGATGGTCACACCTGATTCCAGCCTGACTCTCCACAGATAGCCGCATTGCATTGCATTGCGACTTCACGCGACTAACAAGGCTCCCAAGAAGTAGCCATCTGCTGAAACTGACGGTAGTGTTTGCAACCAATGCGTTGGCAGCAGCACTGACGACTCGCGACTTTCACATGCAAGGCAGAAAGGCCATCTCGCTGCCCTAAACAGAGCAAGCGTCCTGCACCGTTCATGCATCTCCTACCCCGGAAGGCTGACTCGAAAAAGACACAATCGAGGTCGTTCACCGACAAGTTCGTTTCGCAGCAAGATCTTTTACGTGGCCGGGCATGAAAGGCTCTGCAAGGCCACCGTCATGTGAAAGTCGCATCACCGTGACCTCATCTGCGGCCTCGAGCTGTCGTGCGCACGGCCGGTAGAGCGAGCTGGCTATACTATAGGCGGCGTCTGCTCCGCGGCTTTTCCCCCATGGGGAGAGCACGTTGAGCTAACTACCCCATGGGTCGTGGTACGACACGCACTACGACGCATTGTACTCAGGACCGCGGTGCTCGAGCAGCGAGCTCGCCTAGCCTGGCTCCCCCAAGAGCGCCAGAGCTTGCCGCAGAAGGCTCCTGACACCGCGCATTGCTCTGCGCCCTCGCTTGTCCTGTGATCAGCACGGTGGATTATTAGTTTTTTCTTTTCTCGGCCGGGCAGAGACTCGGACGACAGACTGTCACATGTATATCCGCGACCGCAAATGACTGACTCTTAGCTGGCGTCGAGGCCTGCCTGGACTCCGCAAGCCGCCCCGCGCGGTTGATGCTGAGAAGTGGATGCGCACAGTCCCGGCAGTGGAGTGTGGAGAAAGACAGACGGTTCCAGTGGCCGGCGCGGTTATTTTGGTCGAGAACGACCTGAAAAACCTGGGGTGCAGCTGCTACCATTTTAAGATTTCCTGCCGCTTTTCCAAGCTTCTCTTATTCATGCCCTTCGAATTGATCTCCAAAAATTCCAGGCCTCTTTGTCGGGGGGATGATTATCAACCGCAAGCGCGGTCAGCGGCAGCTTGGCGGACTCGCTCGTTTTAGTGCGTGGAGCGCCTGTGGTGGGCACTACTTGCAGATCAAACTGCCAGACTGCGAGACTGACCACGTCGATATTTTGGAGATAAATAGGGCTGATTTTAGCAGCAGGTTGCAGGCATTCTTGGTTCAACAGTAGTTGAAACAGAAATGACCGACTGCGAAACGGGACAGCAGAAACGGAGATACATTGTGCTTCGTTGACATGCAGATGTCCTCTAAGCGGCTTGGTCGCTCACAGGTCGGAAGGCTTCCCTCCCTTAGGGCCGCACGTCCTGCACGTATTTGGACCCTGTCCCTCTTGCTCAATGGCGATAGATGGCAGGTCGCGTGCGAAGCGGTATGCAAGCCTGAATTCAAGGCGAGGCGGTTAACGGCCCGCCTACATGGGTGCTCCCCACCATCCCCATGTGTGGCTGCTATCAGCCGAGAGATGTGTGACGGCCGATTTACATCCAACATGTACCCACAACGCAGTCCTTCCGCAAAGGCCATGGATGTACCCCAAGGGGCTGATACACTACCCTACGAATGCAATTCTCCGTGTATAGCATCTCGCCCTGCCTCACCGGTCCGAATCCTCCTACCATGAGGAGGGCCATATCGACGGGTGAATTTCGGCGCACATGGTTCTAATGGTCCGTTCCGTACTCCCGTCTTGCCCCTGGCGCTCGATGACTCTTCACTCGTGACGTTGTCTCGTGCAATGATCGCCAAAAACTTGACTGTACCACGTCGCGAAAGCACCCAGTACCGTGTACGTGGGATCTCTGTGGCACTAGGGGGCGGCGCCAGCACGCAGAAGGATCTCGCCTCGCCAGATCGCGTAACCGGAACCCCCACCGTAAGCAATGGCGTTCATGCAAGATGACTGCACGTAAAAATGTGGACGTCCTGCGGACGACAGACATGTCAGCGCGGGGTGGTCATGTTCGACATGTTCGTGACTAAGACCAGGGAGGGAGGTCGCCGCTGAATCAGCCAGCGTGCTAATTGCGATGAGACGCGTGAGAGGCCTGAAGGGGAAGGCGAGTGTGTGGTTGTGATGACGTCTCAGCGCGGTGTTCGGCCAGATTACACATCCTGTACGGCCGGCTGAAGTTCAGCAAACCAAACCCCCGGGTCGCCGTTGGCCCCTGCGTGCCTGACGGTCACAAGATCTTCCCCTTCGGGGGCGGTCGACGTGATCGGAATCCGAAAATGGACGTAATAATCTGGGGTAATTGACGATGAGACTCCGGTGTCTCAATCGATGTCAGGGCAGCTACATCGGCGAGGAGACACGTGCGGCGTCCATCATGCTCGACCCTGGATTGTGCGCCCTGTCTGCCCTGTCTATCTGACCCCGCCAAGTAGGGCCGACAGCCTGACAGCCTGACAGCCTGATGGGACGTCAACTGCCCTGGCTAGGCTGCGTGCCTCTGCCACTCTCGGTGGATGCAATAGCTCATCCTTCCACCCACACTGAAGGGCGGGATCGTCCCAAGATTTGGGATTCCGTGGCTAGAGAAGAAGAGATGCTCGCCAATGCTACCCCACAGGCTGCGCCAGAGGTGAGAGAGGGTGGGGGTGCTCGTTACCAACAAAGTCCCCAGGTGCTGACTGAGAGCGAGCAGCGTGCAGCCTCCTTTTTGGTAGGAGGTCTGGTCTCCGGGGAAGCGTTCCAGCCAGCCATTGCGACGGTGGTCAGGGGCTGGTTCCCGAGGTGGTGGTGGCGAGTGACAACCCCCCGGGGTTGAAACGTGAAGGAGGTTGGAAAGGGCCGGGGATCTCGTCCGAGTTCGTCACCGGTCCGCCGAATCAGGGAACGGCAACCCTCCATCAGGTCAACCACGTGCGGCGGATTCAGATGGCAGCCCGGCCGAGCGCTGCCCTACTCACCACCCCCTCCTTCCTCCGTTTCCAAATTCCTTCTCTCACCCAGCCCTGGTGTTTGGCCCTGCTTCGGCCCCGGCGCCCCCCACACCATCACCACACCCTCTTCGGCCGCCGGCTAAACTTGGGAGACGGTGTGAGTGTCGCCTGCGCGCTCCTGCTGCGTGGAATGCTTGTAAGCACCCATGTACATGTGAGCGGCATGTAAGAACCCCCGCTTATCTACAGCCCTCTCCCCCTGTACAGATTCCCCGTGGGGTAGAGACTGACATAAGGACAGCCCCTGGAATATGATAATCTTCAGCGGGTCGAGGGACCCGATGGATGGGGAACGAGGGGATACACAATGCATGAAGGGTACCTCTTTTCTTGCTTTCTTTTTCCCTCCATGTATTTGTTCTCTTCCTTGCCCCTTGTCCAGCATGCATGCGTGCATAATGAACCAAACCCCCTCCCCCCTCCCCTACCACGTAAGTGGCCATACAAAAGGTACCGTCTCGCTGCTGCCCAACCAACAGCCACATTCTGCCCACCACACCCCGGGCCTTGCCCAGGCCTATGCTTTATCCGGCCTGATCTGCCGCGGAGGCGGGATCTTCTTCTATGTGTACCTTCGGCGATCGGCTGGGTGATAGTATACTTTGAGAAGGTCATCTCTCACATTTTAGATGGCCGATCCGGGCGTGTGAGATGCCCGACGAGAGGGGAGGGTGGCGACCTTGCAGGCTTTGTGTATGTCAATGCCTGTGTGTGTGCGTGCATTGCATTGCTGTCCGCATTGTAAAATGGCGGTCTAGAGAAGTGACGGTGTGCTCTCTGAGTGATGGGGACAAGCTGGCGCGAGACATGTCGGCTCTGTAGACTATGGCTTGAGGTGTTGTGATGGCCAACGGAATGGTACTGAATGTCGGTCCTTTCCGAAACATCCCCACCCCCCTTTCGTTTTGTGTGGAATTGATGATCCCCAGAGGCCCCCTCAGGGGGCGGAGACTCAAGCACCTTGTTGGTAAGAGATAAAATAATTGTTAATTTACCAACATCAACAAATAGTGATAGTGAGAGGTGCTCCCGAAGTCAGCACCCCCACCACTCCGGGTACACGTCCCGTCTTTCTGTACATTGCCACTAGTACCTGTATACCACCAACCTGCTGCACGGAAAATGCCGTGCTCACCTGGTCAGATATGCTTACCCAGTGGTTGCAACAACAGTGATACAGGTCCAGTCATAACAGGCCAGGCGACAAGGACGTCTTCCCTGGCATGGCGGTGCCCTATCAATGTGTTTCAAGCTCGAGACTTTGCTCGTGTCGCTGTCAGCACAAAAGGGGTAAAATCAGTAAATTCCTTGGGTATTATTTTGATTGGCTGGACTTGGGCGGATTCTCTGACGGCGCCATCCTCATTCGTCTCGCCGTGCAGTCAGCTGTCCAATCCTCCCCTTGCTATACGACCGTGAATGACCGTTAGGAGTATGGCGTGGCAAGCCAGCAGGCCTCATTCTTGGGGAATTGTGAATATTTTGACGAAAGAGGTGTTGTGTCGCTTATGTTGTTATCCAATTTCGTCAACCTGTGGTCAAAATCCTCAGATGTGTAATGTGGGTGTCATCATTGTAACCAACAGTGTAATCCACACGGGCTGGAGTCCCTTGAACAGGAACATGATGCTAGATCAACGATTCGTATTGGTCCAATATTGAACCAGCGCTGTCACGGCTTCTTGATTGAATTGAAAGAGGACACTGCACTCGTTTTTTGGTTGCCCAGACATCACAAATCCAGTCCTAGCTCTGATCATGCACATGTCTGAAGATGGGTCCTCTATGTTTCATATCGATCGGACCATTTGAAGTAGTGAAAACCTACGACGGGTACTAATTGTTTCCTTCTTTATGTGTATCAACGAGGAAGGCTGAATGTCTGTCACATAGTACGTGACTTCTTCCGGAGTACTTCCACAATCTTCTTCATGTTCATTGGGGAAAGACAGAATCGACAATTCTAAGAACTGAATCATACGAAAGTCCATTTGGCTTGTCGTTGGTAGCAGTCCTATCCGTTCTGTTCACATCTGTAGAGACACCGCGCACGGGAGAAGCCAAGGGAGCCTATACTATGGCGGGTAATCTGTAATATGTATCAGCCTGCTGCATGCTTTCATCCAAGCGATGCTTCTCATAGATTACCTGTAGTGCAGGAATACGGTGTTTATGGCTGTGGAAATTTGGAAACATCCATCCAGTTTAATGGAATGATGTACATTCCGTGAAATCGACCTCATTTCCGAACAACATGCCGATGTCTTGGATACTGCCAGACCCATGTGGCGGAAGAAGTTGACCCGTTTCTATTACCTCCAAAAAGATCCTATCACGCCTTCTTCCCTTTGAGCTCAGTCACCAGGCCCTTGATACCCCTCTTCTCCTTCTCTGTCAGTCGGATGTCAAAGTACTTCTCCAGCGCCCGTACCCGGTCCTCCTCCGTCTCCAGCACCTCTATGATGCGGTCCTGCCCGCTGGCACCCTCCTTGACGACATTCCCATGCAGTATCCTCTCTCCGACCAGCTCGCCCGTGGCCTCGTCCAGGAGCGGCCGGTACGCGATGACCGCCTGCAGGAACCAGCTCTGCGGCCTGGTCATGACGAAGTAGTTGAGGCACTCGAAGTCCTCGGCGAAGAACTCGGCCTCGGAGAACGAGTACATGTCCTCCCACTCGGCCTCGCTCCCCTTCCTCGACGACCATACCCACAGCCGCTGGGACGGGTCGTCCTTGGTGACTTGCTTTCCGATATGCTTCAGCTCCAGCCTGCCCCTTATCGGGGCGATGGTCGTGATCTCGTGCCCGTCTTCGAGAGGGATGGGCTGCGTTGCCTCCTGGGCGCCGAAGCCGACGTCTACTAGGTACTTCTTCCCCTCGATGGTGACCAGATTCACCATGTGGCTCCTACGTAGGTTATCATTCATCAGTGGATTGTGCCCGTAATTACGTTGAGGCCGAGCGAGAATCCATCTGGGTACCGGTAGTAGACCAAGGGGCCGGAATATGCCTTACAGTCTCTCATGTTTTACCCTCCCGGCAGCGCTGTAGAGCTGGAACCCGAGCGTCCTCAGCACGGTCGCGAACAATTCGTTGACCTCCATGCAGTAACCCCCGCGGCTGTTTGTCACGATCTTGTCGAACAGGTCCTGCCGGTCCAGCGACAGGAGCCGGGTGGGCGAGTAGTGCAGCGCGACGCTGTCGAACGGGACCCGCGCCTGGTGGTGCCGCACGAGGCCCGTCAGGAGCTGCAGCCTGTCGGCCGGGTGCTTGGCCCGGGGGTACCTGATGTGCTGGAGGTACAGCTCGAGCTGCTCCTCGCTGTACGTTGCCATCGTCTTTGTGGGTGTCTGTGCCTCTGCGGGACTGACGCACTCGGGGCCCGACTATGATACTTCTAAGTTGGTAATCACAGGGTGAAGTGGCAGGACTTACGGTATTGCAACTAAGGATACGGTACAAGGCTGCTGGCGGATGGTTATACCGTGGGTTTACTCTTCATTGCCGCCGCCGGGGAGCTTTGCAGCTCTGAAGTGAGGAGTTTGAAGGAGTCCCTCTTTTCCCTGCACGCTATATAGACACGTGTTACTAAGCTTCTACTAAGCCTACAATGACGAGGTGAGTCTGAAAATAGTAGTCCACTTTCGGTGTACACTTAGCTTAGACTACATGTGCATGATTCCTATGCGCTTTCAAGCTGCCATGTAAGTTCAGTCACTCCTATAATGCTATCACTTGAATTTGACGCCTGCTCAGACGTAGCCCAGCATTGAGTGCAAAGACAGGGATTAGGGACGAATACTAAAGCAATTGAATTATGCTGACGACTGTATGTAGGACTATACAATTTACAGATTGTCCAGTGTATTGTATTTGCATAGCCTCGTGACGGACGTGCGGTCATCTTTCTTCTGACTCAGCCTCGTACAACAGCCACCAGTCTCAACCTCCCATCATCCTAGCTTCCACACAATACCTAAGCATCATGCAAGAATTGCAGCCAGACTCACAACTGGACCGAGTCGCGCTGACAATTTTATTCTGTTTGCCTTGAGGTTGCGCAAGTTTTTCGAGCAGGTTGTACCTGTTGCTTTGCCCTGCCTGCGGAGTTTGAAGCCCTCCTGATATTGAGCCTGTGACAGCCCAAGTCTTGATGCTCAGGCGAAGCCGACCTGAGAGCGGCATCTTCTCTGCGGAATGTTCTACAAGATCATTCGAGCCCTCATCCGCCGTCAGTAGCAGTCTGAAAATCGCTAGAGTGCGCCTTTCGTGCTTCTATGCCGCGCATGAGAGCAACCAGTGCCAACCTGAGCAGGGCTGGAAGCATGTTTACCCGCGATGCACTTGCAGCCGCGCCAGTCGAGATTCTTGGCAGTGACAGACCCTCTAGTATGGCCAGGCGGAAATCCCTTTGTCCGTCGTGACCGCCAGAGTCATTCGCCCGCCGGGCTTTGTCCACCCACCCCAAGTCATCGATGTGTCTATCAAGGTACATGCCGGGGCTAAAGGATAAACGTGCTTCCCCATGCTCGCCACGTCACGGACGCTCGCTAATTTTTCATTCAATTTTTTCTCTTTTTCTAGCGCGGGGCCCCAGGTCTTCGGCTCACCTTATTCTGAGACGAGTACATCGGTACATCGGCACAACGGTGGGGGTAGAGGAGGGAAGGGTTCAGGCCCCCAGATTCTCACTGCCCTGCCGCGGTTTCGCCAAGGGCGAGTGGGTCAGCCGACGACGATATCGCAAGCAGGATCTTAGTACACAGACCTCGTGCCTTCGCTGGATTTTAGCCGACAGGCGCGGCGCGATGATGTCGGGGCGGAAACGTTGGGAGGGAGAGGGGGCTTGGAATCTGTGGGTCGGAAAGACGTCATCGCAACAGTGGTTACCTCAGCCACCAAAGTCCGAGCCGAAATTTGAGGGTATCGTGAGCCGGGTCCGGAGTGACATAACCAGTATTCCCAGTCTTCAGTTGGAAGATGTTGCGGGTCCAGAACAGGAGGTCCCACCGCCACAGCCCTGGGGACTGGAACCCCCGCAGTCGATGCCGCCCCCATGATCTCAGTTGATGCGCATTGTACGAGATCTCGCTCGAATCTAGGATCTGGGAAATCTGGTAATCCGGGAAATCCAATTGTCGACCACCGCGCCCCTCCCAGTCGGCCACAGGGCGAACGACGTCATCTTTGGATCAGCAGACTCGGGAGGACCCTGAAATCTAAACTCCTGGGCGGAGCCTCTCCGCTCCCTCCCTCCCACCAAACCCCTTTCAAGCGGCACCGGGCGGCCGTAGAAACGGTCGTCGGAAGCCGACCAAAACGGTGGAGCGGGTCAATCGATTGTTCCTAGGTCTTTGTTGTGGGTGTTATTGCTGTGTGGTCTGTGTACGCATCCAAGAAGCCGTTGCGTCGGATTCAGCACCCAAGTGTTTCGAGGAAACCAACTGCCGTGACAGCTTCGGCGACTTGGGAGCACTACTGCTAGGCTGGCAGGCTGGTGGGCGTTTTGGCGCTGCGTTTTGGCCCCCTGCCCATCCCCTTTGTCCTGGCAGGATTAGTCGCAGCTCAGCCCTACCCACCAATTGACCAAAGTTGCGTCATGACCAGAGCCTATGTATCTGTACCAACCGTCTTGTATCGGCGACATGAAGATCAATGTTGAAGACTCGACTCATGGCATTCAGGTTATGAGCCCCGGATGATGAACTGGGAAACTCAATGGCAGCCTGTATAGTTTCACCCAGGAAACTGGCCTCGCAACGTGCCTGCATATGCCTGAAGCCATGTGCCTGGCACTCACAATGCTAGTGGCAAAACTGGTGGTTGCTGCTGACTCGCCAGCAAGCGATCCGACTGGTCCCGTATGAACGGTCTTCCGCCTCTTAACCCATTGGCGACCTTGCGCCGAAAAGGGTGCGGAGTGACGCCGACGCCACAGCTCCGGGTTTCAGTGAAAATCTGGGGATGGTCTGAGCGTTAATCTTTGTACCCAGCAACCTTATGGAAGAACACTAGGGTCTTGCGCGCGTGGTTCATCCCCCCCCCCCACACACACCCGTGTTGTAATTCGAGTTCAATCAAATATCCGGCTCACATCGGGCATTTTGACCTTTGTCGGCTCAATCTGGGGTATTGGGTCCGTTCAAACGCGGTCCGAAGCTTGTGGCAAATACAAACGGCAGATGTACCTAGCAGCTGAGAGGGCCCCATGAGCGCGGCAAACCGTAGCGCGTATCTTGGGTCGGGTTGGACATCGGGTCTTTGGTTCCTATTGAAGGCTCGCTGGCCCGTCCACAATTCGAAGCTTTCTCAACAGTGGAAGGTGTCCTGTTGCGGGCTGATTTGACCGCTCCAGCATCTGTACCCGTGTCATGGTGCAGACTTGTTGGCAATGCGAACTGTGATGCTGCAAACGCCCCGTGACCTCGGGTTAAACGGTCGTCGCGACTGTACCGAGTACCCGATTCTGCAAGAATTTCCGACGGGCAAACTTTCAGATTGTGGACACGGAACTTCCCAAAAGACATCCCAGGACCTCGACCAGGCCTAGACTTGATGACCATCCTTCTTGCCACCCGAAACCATCCGTTTGAGAGAATTACACTGACAGGCGGATGACGTGTGGATCGACACGGAAGGCGTTCTGGCATGTCTTTGTCTGAGACAGGAACGGCTTTCTTGGCAACATCGTCCCTGTGGACGCCTGTGAGCTTGTTAATGTGCATCCGACGCTCAGAACTTTTCGCTTCACGACTCAAGAGGGCTGGAACGTCAATCGTCCTCCATGCTGTCTCAAAATCTCGTCCCACATGGAACTCCGACATGACTTGGGAACGCCACCAAGGGCTGAATATGACGGCATCCCGCAATCAGACGAAGCTTAACAAGAGCCTCCACGAGGTTCAGGAGATTTTATCCTTCGGAATGACTCGTGATGCGTGATCCTCTAGCCCGCACTAGAAGTTTTCTAGAAGAGATTCTAGCATGGTCACCCCGCAAAACGCTGCAGGGCGCCGACTCCGGTGACCTGGATTGGTTGGGGAAACGAGCCGGTGGAAAGGGGTGTGGGAGTGTGACAGCCAAAGTTTAGACTGTCGGCCGAACCTCGCACTCAGACGAGACGGTCAAGCTCGATGCGGAAGTCGCCCTCTGGCCCCCAAGGAACGAAGAGAGTAGGCAGCCACGGACCGAACGCTGTGACAATATCGCCATCGGTTGCAAATCATGTCCGCCGAGAAGGAGCCGGGCGTCGTCGTTTCAAACGCAAGCAGCAACTCTGCGGCCATGTGTTGTTGTGGTTTAGGGCGACAAGCAGCGAAGAGAGAGAAGACGGGCAGACTGCAGCCCAACAGCTGTTCGCACTAGGATGCATCCAGGACGATTGCGTAGCGACGACGTTACGCTAGCCGTGATATTGGTTCGGATGGACTGCCGGTCAGCAACCCGCTGTTTTGTGTGTTCGCGAAGCGCCGCCAATGATAGGCGGCGGTTAATGGGCTGACAGCAGGCGGCGGGCAGTTTAAGCCCCCTATCCCCAACAGAAACGGACGGGCCAGGATGCTGGATCTTGGGAGCTTCACTGCTCGTCCATGCCAGCGATACAAGTGGTCGATTCGAGGTAGTTTGTTGACCACGAGCGACTGTAACAAGGATGCCTTCGTTGACAACCACTATCTCCCGGCCCAAAGGATGATGGAAGGAGAGAGCGAATGTTGAACTGGGTAGTATCCTGTGACATGTCTAGGTACCTCTTAGTGAGAGAGCAGCCCTCCATCCACAGGGAATATACCCTCCTTTATGACGCTGCAAGTTGGCAATGGGTGTGTTTCTGTGATGAAAGTTGCCGCTATATGGTGATCGTGTATATGTGCGCTGCGGGACAATCATAACCATGAGAACACTCCAGGCAGGAGGAGCACTGAAAGTCTGTGATGCTGCTCGAGGAGTCTAAGAGCGGCTGCTGACCAGTCCGATCTAGCGCAAACGACCGCTGCGACGGACTAAAACAGAAGAAGCCTATGAAGAGAAGGTGAATGGTGAGCACACAAAGCTCCGGGCGCCATCCTGTCCGGCCGGTGATCCGGGATCGGCGTGGGGCGAGCGGGAGAGTGGGTCGGCTGATTGCCGTCGAGTTGACTGCAGACCGGCTGACTCCAGATCTCTTTGTGCGGCAGTCGTGGGACCCGGAAGATTCTGCCAGCCATAGATGCGGTTGGGACAAGTAGCGACCATGTTGCAGAAGCGGTGAGAAATTCAGCTATCCGCAGGGTAATGACAGGGCAGGCATGGTAGCTGGAAGCTCGCAGGTGATAGCGGCGGAGGCAGTGAAGCGAGGCGGAGTGAGTTGACCTGGGGTGTCGTGTTGAGAAACGGGTGGAGCAGCCGTTACGGCATGGCACATTACAGTAGAAACAGCCCGTGGATGAAACTGTGAGAAAATACCATTGGGCTGGAACGCATGGGACGGGGGGTGGTTGCAGAGGCTGCAGATGCGTCAAGAGTCATAAAAGTCGGTGAGATTGAGCTATTTGGTGTGAGTGGGAATGGGATGGGGGTTTTGGAGAGAGTTGGCTGTGGTGTGGTTGTGTGGTGTTGGTGGTGGTGTTGAGAAACAAGAGCTGCTGCAGAACGGCCGGCTGCACGATAAGGAAACGCTATGCCCAGGCAGGGCTTATCGCCCACAACCGTGCAGGCCGCCCATGCAAAGACGTCGGTACTTGTTGATGTACCCAGGTACCCAAGCATCCAAGTACCCAAGTACCCAAGTACCCCTCCGTTCTGCACGCCAGCGTAGCCAAGCTAAGAGAAAGAGCGTGGGGCATTGCACACCTGCCATCTCACTACGGTTGAGTCTTTGACAAAGAAAGAGCTTTCTGGTCGAATGACAACCACCCAGGAAGATACTGTCAACTAAGTCTGGCGGGAACGGTCCTTGTCGGCCTTGTCGGAGGGCTGAGGCGAAAGAGACGACAATGGGCCAACCTGGTCAGGCAGGCGCATGCGTGGGCTGCACTTGCACTGCTCGTGCTTGGTAGGAGCTTTTCTTCCTGCAAGCACCAGTTAACTCAGTGGACTCAAAACTCGAACTATAGTACACTACAATGGGCCGCCTCTCCACCGTTCTGGTGCTGTAAATTGAATTGATCAATTGATTGAATTTATCGACCGCCGGCAGCCATCGCAGAAATCATCGCAGATTTTGCCACGGCATGTGCACCGGAGCCGCAGTTATTGAAGGGTGACCTCACCTCCGCGACCCCAACCCCAACGCGATGCCTCCCTCCCCAGACAACGATATCACCTCGCCAATGCAAGCCGCAAAGCATCGTGGACTGGCAGACTGGCAGCATGCAGCAGATGATTGACCCTCAATCCCACGGCGCCACAGACACTGCCGGCACAGGACGACCTGTTGCCTGCCCCTTACATACTGCACTGTCGATACAGTAGTCTAATTAATATATGGCACATGACATGAAGCACAACACATCATGCCTGCGGAATACAGAGGCAGCTCTCGCCCCAAAACGGCTGCGCAGGGCATGTGAAGCAGTGCGAGTCGGCTCTAATGGGAGCGGTGATAGACCGCTTTCGAAGTCGACCGGTTCGGCTGGGGATACCTGCCTACAGCCACCGCATCACCGCACATGCAATGCATGCTTTCTCCCGGTCCTGCCGCCGGCGCCCTCCCCCTCCCATCCCCTCACCCTCCTTGGGAAATCCAACTCAAAATCGCCGTCACTCCGCAGTCCACCGGGCGCGCAGAGGCGTGTGGCCCACCCCCACGGAAAGACTGGATGCGAGAACAACACCATGGAAAGGCTATGCATCCGTTGTCGCGGTGTGCTGGAGTCTCGTGTGTTGTTCCTGTGAAGGGGGCTCCCGGCAAAGACAACGCATCGAGCTGGGCAGATGTTCAACAACAACAACAATGCGGGGACGCCGGTGACAGGAGCCGGGCCTGCCACACTGCAACACCTCCCGCATTTACTCCCCGCTCAGCTGCCAATCAGCCCTGGGCCTGGAACAGATCTGCTGCTCACATGCACATTGCCAAAATTCAGGGTCCTTCTCTTTCCTCAACACCACAGGGGTGGGCCCGCATGCCTTACCTCATTTCTCGTGATGCCGACCAAACGGACGATGAGAGAAGATGCATGATCATCCGCCGAGACAGAAACCCCCCCCTCCCTTCCTGCTCTGTGGCGGATAGACAGCGCCCGACGCTTGAACCTGGCGGAGAAACTGGCAGCCTGGTTTACTGGTACCCTCCTTGTGCGCGCCAAGGCAGGGCGGGCGTGATGCGATGCTGCTGCTTCTGACACCGCGATGTCACAACTCCTGGTGCTGAATGAGCCGCCCTGGGGGAGACGACATGTCGGGTTGGGAACCACAGCAGGTGGGATCTCTTCACCGAGCTGTTGGCCGACCCATGCTCACCAATGTTGGAGAGCACAGTAGATAGCCAAGCACGGCCATGTGACGGGCCTGACCTCGACGCAGTGCTACCACCCCGGCCCAAGCCGCCTCCGCCCATGCCAGACTCCGGTATTTCGTGTGCAGCGATGCAATGCAGCGAGCCTCGCGTCGAGCTTCCAGCGCCCATCACCGCACAGCCTGCTCTGGTTCGGCTCGCATTGCACTGGCTACCGCCTGCACGGCCCTGCTCTACGGCCGAGATGATCTCAGGGTGGACCAGTACTCTCTCCACGACAAGTGTTCACACCGGTTCTGCACGGTCCGGTGCTGGCTGCCCGCCAACGTTTGGTGCACATATAGTACCATAATTGCTGTGCCCGAGATGATCTACGTCTACAGACAATTGGCTCAACGCCAACGGCTGATCTTCGTTACTGGCGCTGTTTTTACCCCAGATTGATCGCCAACCTTGGCCGTGAGACGGGTGGCAGATTCGCTTTGGATCGTCACCCGGGGTCTGGCGCAAGGCTGTACGACACGCATGCTGTGATGGGCGACCGTCCTTTGGGAAACCCCGGCGCCGACATGGCCGTGCAGCGCCGTGACAGCTCACGCACCCACGCTGCTGGATCTCGTCGCTGGCCCCTGCTGCACCTGGGAACCCGAAACCGTGGCTCGGGCTGAAAGGAGAAATAGAGACCGTTTGACAGCAGGCAGCACGTCATGCACGACGGGAGACGTGGGCCAAATTGAGAGTTTGAGTCCCACCGTGACCAGCGCATGGCCCTCTCAGTCTCTCTCCTCTCATCCGCCATGCCAGCTTGCCCATCCCGCCCAGATCTCACCGGTCTCCACGGGCGCGTGCTGGTCGCGCGGAGGCCCGACAGACAGCAGCAAAAAGAGACGAGACACGACGTGGCCGGCCGGCCGAGCCCACCCCGTAGCATCCTCATCATCCTCCTGCCCTCAGCCTCTCCCCCCCCTCCCTTCGAACGGCGGTGAGAGGGAGACATGCGACATGCGTGCACACGCGACATGCTCATTTCCGGCGAGCCTGGGCCCCTAAGTCCCCCATCGCATCGTGATTTGAGTGAGGTGGGCTCCTCAATCTTGGGAGGCGTGCATGAGCCAGCCCATGGCCATCGTCACCGACAAAGACAGACAAGGCCCATCATCGGGGTTCGGCGGCCAGAGGGGCGGGGCCCGCAAAGCTTGGGAAGATTGCGAAACCCAGCTCCCCCCTCTCCCCCAAAAACCACATGGCATGGCATGCTCGTGTGGGACCCTCTTTAACCTTGCCCCACCAGATTGTTGGCTTGGATCCGAGCTTGTAAGGGGAGGAGGCAGGGCAGATTTGCGATCGGGCGGAGCAGGAGCAGTCGGGCGCCCGAGACATGCAGCCTCCGAGACCAGGGGAGAAAGCTTCGCGTGCCCTTTGACGAGGAGACGCGCTTTGCCGACCCGATGTCAAGCCGCGACAAAAAGACTTGTTTCTAGAAGGTTGACGGGCGGCTGGACGCTTGAGATGCTGAGCTTCTCTCTCCCGGCCCTCCGCCATTCAATTACCTGCGGCATGGTCCGTGTCACGAAAACAGAGACCCCCACCCGGGGCGGACGTGCGGTGGGCAAGGTGCGTGCGTTTGTGTGTTCGCAGGTGTGTGTGACAAATCACTCAAACCTGGAACTCGGAAAAGAGGATTCTCATGAAAGTCCACTTTTCTGCTGATTTCTGTTGTGTAAAAGTCCTCCCATGGGGAACAAAAGTTGGCATACCCGACAGTATACGTATCAGCCACCGCCAACAATGACGACCCAGGACTGGAAGTTCCGACTTGGGTGTGCTGGTCCGCCAAACCGCTATACGGCGGTCGCTATATCCCAATTATATGGAAGGGGGGGAGGTACACCCGGGGGGGGGGGGTTGCCCGTTTGGTTGATTTAATCGTGGTATGCATACCTCTGATCCGATGTCCGATGTGTATACGGTCCGGCACAGCACGTGTGAGGATCGGGTGAATCAAGATCTAACACGCCGGCCCTGACAGCTCACGGACAGACTCCGTGTTTGCGACCGGCTGCCAGGAGCTCCCCTTATGTTCTGTGGCTGGAGCGTTCGATTAGCAGTAGTCTAAAGTGCACCATCATTCCCGCAGCGCAAAAGCCGCTGGGTTAGGTAATTCACATGATTGAGAGGGGGGGTCACCACTGGGAAAGCCATCACCGACCTCCAATTTACAACTGGGTTCCTACCCGGAGAAGGTGTAATAACACCACTGTAAGAGGTAGGAATGACCCAGCGGGTGGGTACGGGGGGCGACGTCGCCGCGCGGACGGAGGACACGGGCAGCGACGGGGGCACCTCGGGCTGTTCGGTCGATGGCCGTTCCTTGCGGTTCCGTTTCCCATCGCCCAGCGCCCAGCCCCAGGGCGCGGCCATGGCGTGAGAAGAACTGCTGAGCCGCCCTGGCAGCCGGCGACAATCTGTACAATCTGGACCGCATCCGCCCAGCCCTACTGCGGGCGACATGATCCACAAAGTGTCATACAAAAGTGTCAAGAGGATGAGGCCCCATTCCCCATCCCCATTCCAGGGCCTTCCACCGCTTGGCCGAGTTGTCCCGCGCAAAAGTGCGAGAAGGCGGGCTGGCGGTAGTTATGAGCAGTGAGTTAGCTGAGTGAAATGCACACGCAATGGGCCGGTCCCCAGGACCGACCAAAACTTTGGTTCAGGGAGCGACCCATAGCTAGCGAGACTGGTCCATTTGTTTCGTTTTGCCCGCCAGCCCGGCCAACGAACATCAAACACCGCCGATGGAGCGCCGCGTTTGGAGACGAGGAACGAACCAGACGGAGGAGGGATACCAAGGGTTCTCGACTTTCGACGTATCATGCCCGATGAGGCAAGCCGACGCGGCCGAGCCGACTGGGTTCTGTCGCTTCCTTCTCGTACTGGCGTTTCTCGACCAGATCAGATCAAATCGAATCAAATCAAATCAATTAGATCTAATTGATTGCCCGTAGTCTCTGTCTGTCATCAGCAGCCTCTCTCTCTCTCTTCACATGGCAACAACATCCATTCCATCATCCTCCTCCTCCCACCACCACCCCACCTCCGTTCAATTGCAGCGCGTATTTCTCCCAAGTAGCAGTGGCAGTAGTAATACAACACAACACAAACACTCGTGTATTAGACTACGCATCACCCCATCCTCCCCTCCCCCCTCCAAGCCCAACACACTAGCCTCGAGCATGTGCCCCGAGCAAGGTTCGGGCCAGCAAGCAAGCCTGGCAAGCTACCCAGGCAGAGACAGCCATAGCTTGCCGTGGCGCTGCATAGTCAGCAATCACATGTCTGTCTGACTTGAACTTGAGATCCCAAGCTCCTCCCAAGCAAGGGCCGGCCGGGTCCTCGAAACCTCCTCTCACACCGGTCCGCGTCTTGTGCTGTGTCACGCCATTGGGGACTACACGTGCATCGCAAAAACAACAGAGGGAGAGCGCGTGCCACTCTCACGCTCAGAGTCTGTGCATCAAGCGCTGCTGCGCCTAAGCTGCCACTTGCTGAGCATGGTACATAGTCAGCAGGCATGTGGACAGACAGGCATTGCTCATGTCCAAGAAACCGACCGACCTGCCCAGACACAGACAGCGCCGGAGTAGCAACAAACAACAACGCGAAAAGAAAAAAAAAAAAGAGGGCCCGGATCCCGCCCTTCCGCTGGTAGCCTTTGCCTTTGCCTTGCCTTGCCTTGCTCACCTTTGCCCGCCTGAAATGTCTCGCGCTCAGCGATTGCAGGTACAAATTAGAACTAGAACTCGCTTTTTCCAGCGGCCCTTCACACGGCTCTTTTATGGGGCCCAGCAGGACAAAAAGAAAATGGCGGGAACGTGAAAAATTCAGTGTTTGATTCCCGATTTTTTTTTTGGGCTCCACGTGGAGAGTGGCAGCCGACCAACCTGGAACATGCGGCTCCGCGTTCATCCCTATTGTCAATGTAGAAGTATCAGGTTTTCCCCCCTCTGGGTGCTTTGGTAAGCACGAGAGAGAAAGCGGGGCCGGCGGTGTTGGGGGTGGAGAGAGGGAGGGAGAGGAAGAGAGGTGCGGCAGCCGACGGAAACGTTGGTTGGTTGTTGGACCGGCCACCCCATCCCTTCCCTTCTTCCCACTGCCCCACGGAACTGGGCCGTTCATGCCGCGGTCAGCACGATATGCGATCGGGAACACCATTCAACATAGCCGACGACTAGCTCCATGTCAGACACACCACAAGATCACGTAGCAGAGCGCGTCGCAGGCGAGCATCAGGCACGAGGCACCGTTTGGATCATGATTGTGAAGTGTTCATCAGGTTTAATATTTTTTTTAATCAAGCCTCGTTTGCTATCCGAGGTCGTCCTTTTGAAGGCGTGCTTCCACTTGTACTTTTGGTTTTGTCTCCAACCCCCGGTCATCCTGTTTTCGGTTTTGCTGCGTAGCAAGGAACGCACTGTAGCTTGACGGAAAGACCGTCTTTTTTTGTCTTCCGCCTCCTCCCCGGTCCTTTGGTGTGAAGGAACATCTGCTGGTTGCCCAACATGCTGGTTTTGTACCCTGCGGGCCGTATTAGAATACACCCTCTTTCCCTCTTCCTTGCCAGTGACCTGATGACGAAAAAATTCCAATTCCCCGACCAAACCCCATCATGAGGGTATCGCGAAGAAGAAAACGAAGTAGCCCGTACTCATGTACGAGAAGACACTGATGCGATTCGGAGACCGTGGTATCATGATCGAAACGAAACAAGGAAATAAAGCAAGGCACACTTCAGGTCAGTCGACCGGCCTGCCCAGATTGGAGGCCGGTTCGTCCGTGTGTGGAAAAAAGCAAAACGCCGCCAGTCATTCGATGTCGTTAAAAAAGCATGTCGCTTCGCAATGCTTGATCGATTGAAATTGTACAAGGGCACATTCTTGTGTGCCGAAGATATGGAAGTCCAGTTTTCCTGTCCTTTTTGGGTATCACTTTTTGAATGGGTATATGCAGATGTAGAATATCGTGTTTTGCGTGAGGGCAGTGACGTTTGTGGTATGATTTACCAGCCCTTGGTGTGGTATCCGGCGAAGGCCTCCCGAGTAAAGTCCTGGTCCCAGCTGCTGGCATTGATGTCGTTGTTGTCCCGGTTCATGTGGGGTTGTTGTGGATATTGCCTCAGGTTAGCGACGTCCTGAGATGTGTGGCGACGCTTGAGCACAGCATTGGCAGTCGAGGTCTTCTGGGACCTCTCCCATAGGAGGTGACGTCGCAGCGACTCAGTGAGCTCCGTCGACATCATGTTGCGGCGGGTCGTCCTTGGGGAGAAGGCAATGGGCTGGCTGACACCGTTGCTGGTAGGGGCAATGGGTTGAGCCGACGAGCGGGGAATCTCGTTGATAGAGCGCAGGGGGCCACCACGGGGCTTTCGCTTCATCATTAGAGGCGCATCGTCAGAGTCGTTGGGGGACGCTACCATGGCAGGGCCGTTGTAGTTGTTTCGTGCACGCTGTGGGATAGCCGAAGTCGACTGCGAGGCGATGTTACCGAGGTGAGGTGCGGGACCACGACGCTGGTTTGACTCGAGGCCCAAGGTGATGAGAGATCGACGCGAGGTCAGGTTGGCATTCGAGTCGACTCGCTGGAAGAACGTCTTCTCATCCACACTGTTCTTGCTGCTCTCCTCCTCGTTCGAGTCCTCCCAGTCCTCGTCGTCATCATCAATGGCGCTCTCATCATAGCAGCTCTCCTCGTCCTCATCGATGACGGCGGATGAAGAGGATGGGATCGTAGTCGTCAGGTTGTTGGCGAACGAGGTTTGCTTCTTGTGCACACTCAACATGCCATGGCGTGGGGACGCGAGCGCGCTCTTGAGCGAGCTGTCCTCCTCTGAAGAGCCTCCGATCTGGAACATCTTCTTCTTGGGTACTGGGGGTGCAAGAGTGGGTCGAGTCTCAACGCTGTGGCCATGGTCGCTGTAGGACTCCTCTGATGATCCGCCGAGGACAAATTTGGCCCGAGACTTCTTAGACTCGACGTTCTTTGCCGCTGGGGAGGACTTGGGAGCAGGAATTTCGGATGTCGTCCTGGGTGGTGTGAAGACCGCGGGGATGGGACGCTGCGAAGGCGAAAACCCGCGGACAACAGTGGTCTTGTTGGTCTGCATATCGGGTGATGCAGGCGACGAGCACTCGGATGGGCCGTCGGAATCTTTGCTTGGAGACTCGGTAGTGGTTGATCCTGATCGGATAAGTTCCGGGGGAGGGAGCATCAAGGGCTCCTCCTTGGGTGGCGACTGGAGGGGGGGCAACGCGGGAAGCGGCGAAGACAGAGACTCCTTCTGCTCCACAATAGACGAAACCATCTTCTCGAGGTTCTCGGAAGAGATGTGTCTGCTGCGGGTGCTCGTGCAGGAGTCTTGCCGTCGAATCCGTGGTCGGGAGATGTCAAGCGGGGAGGAGTCAGAAGAGAACTCGACAGCTTCGTCGTTCTCAAGGGAGTCGACGCTTGCAGATAATCTAGGGACGTCCTCGGCAGAGGACTTGCGTGCTGGGCGCTGAATTTCGCGCGGGAGCGAAGTGGCGGAGTTGGGTGCAGTCTCGTTGGGGACCTCCTCCATTAATAACCTCCAGACGAGGTTCTCTAGTCTTCTTCCTTGTGGCAGAGCGTCTGCGCACCTGGACAGCACTGGATATCTGGTTAAGCCCGGAGCTGGGTGGAGTGTAGGGGATGGGGACAACTTACTGCACCAGAGGTTGAAGAGGTTCTGGGGGTTAGAGGTGTCGACTTGATGGATTAAATTGGCATCCACCTGTAGCACAGGCGCATTGAGGGTCGAGGGCATTGCGCGGAGGCTCTGTTGCTCGAATGGGTCGAGCAAGCGCGGAAGGCCGACCAGGGCAGGGTGGATCGGAAGAGACGAGTCGCGATTGTGTCGCGATGGGCGTGAGAGCAATTCGTTCGGGGGTGAACTCTGAAGGGTAGTAGAGTTCGAATCGTCACCGAGGATGGAGTGGGTTGCGGCGGAGAAGTGGCCGTCGGACGAGGTGGATATCAGCCGGTGATATTTGTAGGGTCTGCGATGGTGGTCAAGGTCGATGCGCGATGACGCTGTGGAGAGACCTTGGATGGGCGGGCACTGAGGGCGACAAAGTGCGTGGAGACTAAGGTGGATGCTTCCAAGTGAAGTGGACGACTTGTGTGAAGATTGCTCCTTGGATAGACCGGTCGTAGGGTATTGCGCCGGCAAGGTGAGGTCGTCGTTATGAAGTTGATGTTGTAGGTAGTGAGAGGAAGAGGAGGGCGGGCAGTAGTAGACGGTGGGGAGAGGGAGACGGGATGTAAATGTAATGGACGCCCGTCCCTGGTTTGGGTTGGGTTGGGGCAGCAGAGGTACCTCGAGACGGGGAATGATGGGAGAGGGTACTTGGGGGATGTATTTTGCCGGAGAAGCAGCGCAGTACGGGTACCCCTTCCCAGGGAATTTGGGCCTGGGTCATCAGCAGAACGATGGACAGGGGAGGACTGTGGAGCTGGGAAGTGGAGGGGGGGATCTGCTTTGGCTGACCAGGGCCCCGGGCGTGGGATGGGACTTTGTGCGGTGAGGACCACCTCTGGGCAGGGGCCAGGGAGGAGGGGAGGAGCCCAAGTCAGGGCCTGGCCATAGGGACGTTTTCAGATTCAGTGACAGCGACACCAGCGGCTGGTACGTACCGTATCCGGTACAAAGTACCACGAATCGATACGTACCGATGGGCTTGTACTTGGATACTCCGTTTCGGTACGTACCCGTCCACGTCCGCCATGTACGCCATGTACTATGTATCTTTCTGTCCGAATCGAGCGCAACAACAAAGAGCAGCAGCACCACACCATCAATCCATCCCATCTCATCCCACCCGTCCACGCCCTGCCTGGGACAATGTGATCTCCCCAGACAGCACTGGATGTTGGCCATCAAACACGCAAAGCACTTGATGACGCGGGACGAGAAGCACCGTAGTTTCTCCCTGCTGTGGTCTGTCTGTCTGTCCGTTCACCGGCTGAGCGCGCGCACGCGCACACGCGCGATATCGAGGCCTGTCTGCCCAAGCATCCACAGCATCCGGCTTCGTTTGACGTTTTGCCGGCTGATGCGTTGCGGAAGCGGCCATGGCTCAGGTACCAACACACGATGCAGGAGCTGTCTTGCTGCCTTTCTCTACCTCCACTTTTGATACCCCTCTGAAGCCCAGAACATTGGGAGAGTGGGAGCTCGGATTGTCTGAGATGCGCCCAAACGGGCGGCTCAGTTCGAAGGACGGGTGCCTTTCTTCAGAGACGGGCCGATCGTGAGAGAAGGGCACTGTTCCTGATGGAGCAGTATCGCAAACGGCGAGGGTGTCCAAAGAGGGCAGTAGTTGGGCTTCCGTTTCGGGTAAGCTGTCGGTTTTGGCGCCAACCCTTTTGGGTAGCACATGGCCGCCCAGGGATTTTGCGCCCGTCGCTCGTCACATGATGGACTTTGACGGGTCAAACGCGGCTGGGGGTTACTGCCCCAAATGGAGAAGCCGCCCTTGTGGCGGTTCTGGCCCTTCTGGCCGACGGTTCGTGGAAATGCCCCCAGATCGGCCAAGTTCCGCAACCAGCGAGGCGGAGGGTCAAAACGGTGGCTCGCCTCTCCGTCCCGCCCTTTGCGGGCGCCTCCAAGCTCCTTGTTCCCCAGACGGATCAACTCCTCAGAGCCACCGTCCCGTGACCATCAACCCAATCCAGTCCCGGTCCAGGTCCCATCCAGCCTGAGGTTGCCCATCCCGCGCCTCATCACAGTCCCTCCCTGCCCTTGCCCTGCCCTGCGGTCTGGCCCTGAACTGACTCCTCGCTCGGTCACCCACGCACCCGCAGCACCTCACCTTGGGGGAGTGGGAGTCGTTTCCCGATTCCCCGGCGAATTGACTGGGCCTGGTCCGCCCGTGTCACGGTCACGATGGTCACGTCCCTGGATGCGTCCAGATCTGCGTGCGGATGGCTGATCATGGACCACTTCGTTTGTTGCTCGCCCTGCCAGCCTTGCCTGGCCTGCTCGACCGCGCATTCGTGCGTGTCAAAAGTGCATCACAAGACTCCTGGAGGACAACGCATTGCTTTGCCCCAGCGCCGCACCGACCGGTTCGCTTCCCCAGATTTAGGGTTTTGGTTTGATGAGGGCATCCCATATGACCCCCCAATATGACCGTCTGCAAACAGCTGCTATTTTTGATATGCGCGGCAATCAATCTGTTGTCAGGTCGGATAATCTTGCATCGGCTCGGGGCCCCAGCCCAGCGCCCCAGCCCTGGAAAACTGACAGGCCACACATGGCAATCCTCAACTGTCCATCGAGCTTGAATGCCTCGCCAGACCGCAGCATCTACCGCGCCGCGCACGCAGCCCGTGTGGCAGCCGCTGATTGACCAAGGTTAAGGAGCTGAAGCCAGACCGTCGCAAACAAAACCAGTTTCTGGACTCGTCGCCGTCGCCCAATCGACAAGACAGAGGGCAAGGCAGTGCTGGCCAGCTCATACGTGACGTGACAGTCTCGACCGGCTCTAAGGGGTGGAAAACAGGCCCAAAACGGCTTGGAACTCCCGCCCCTTGTTGGGGGCAGATGACCTCGGGACACGCTCATGGCATTCCGCGAGCGTCATCAGAAGCGTCAGTCCTGTCTGCCTCGGACAGGCGGACAGACTGTCTAATTGATTATCCGAGGCCTGATATTGCGCTCGCACTTGCCCAGCTCGCGATCGTCGGGTGCACTCTACTACACACTGCAGTGCTCGCTAGGAGGTCAATCACCGGTTGCGACCCCTCTGGAGGCGCTGCGTTGTTTGTTAGGCAGCCATGTGCGCATGCTTGATGATAATGGCAGATGCTATCCGGCATACCTAGGCCGTGTTTTTGGGCCAATGTTGTCGGACGTTGCAGTGGGGGAGACGGGGTCGAAGAGGTCATATGCCAGAATGAATCCTACCACCGCCTGTGGCTGAAAAGCGCGGGGAGAGGCGAGCTGTGTTAGCAGCGCACGCTCACCACTGGCCTGCCGAAACACGCAATTGCTCCTGGATCGCCTGCGCTGCTGTGTATCAGTGGGGGTCCTACTTGCTTTTTTTTGCCAATGATTGTTCTCACGGACCTTCGAAACACCACGCACTTTCCTCGTGTTCCGCACGCTGGCCCTCCGAACCACATGATAGGAGCATAAGTCGTCGCGAAAAGGGCCTCCCGTGCTCCTGCTAAGCCTGCCTCACGAGAATCTTATGCGACGACGGCCGAGCGAGAGCGCCCTCCTCACGGCCCTTATTCATCGGATTCTACGCGCTAACAAACACAATCGACACTAACACTGACAAAGGCGGTTCAACCATTCTCCCCACTGGGCACGCAGAACTGCCAGACAACGGCTCTTACAGTTTCAGCTCTAGGATCGCCCTGCCCCCCTCCTCCCGTCTTACCACCTCCCGTGTCTGGCTTGACGTTAAGAAAAGCGCCCAGGCGCACCAATCGAGAGCATCCCGCGCTGTCCCTTGCTGATCTGATCAACACCCACGGCACCAGCCCAGAGAGTGGAGCCTTGCACCCTCCCCCCCCCCGGGCAGTTAGAATGGAAAGCTGACAGAACCCCCGCGCGACGGGAAGGGCAGCGGCGCGGGCCATTTCTTACACGTACCATAGAGCGCAACCTGACAACTCACCTGTTGATCCATCAGGATGCAGTTCCCTGGGCCTGTCCCCCGTGCCTCTCGACGAAGGGCTTTCTCAATTCGGATCTTCGAAACGTCTCCCAACGTCCTGTCCCTCCGAAGAGAGTAGCAACCAACAGGCCACGGAGTTAGGGGGGTTCCCCATCTCGTCTCACCTCGGATCATTTGGGGAGAAACGTCGGCAGAGGTGAAGCGAGCGAGCACAGCTGGGGCCTCCCCCGCGTTCACCGAGGGCCCCCAGACATGGTCCAGGGTTTGTGCGCTCACCGGTCACCCGACGCCCACCTGGCGTTATCATTATCATTATCATTATCACGTTCATGTCGCTCGGCTGAATCCTTCTCGAAGCAGGTTCGAAGGATGCCGAAGGCTGGCCATGTTTCTTGTCAAGCATCCATCTCGCGCTCGCCCGTGGGGTTGCAAATTACGCAAATGCAGCCATCACGGCATTGAATTCTTCCTCGAGATTCACTACCAAGATAGATTCCAGGCATTACGTGGTAGCGCGGGAGACCTCTTAACCCCCCTCCCCACCACCCCTTTCACACAACCTTCCAATTTGGAATGCCATGTCCTCCTCCCTGGGAGCGGTGGCGCCTCGAGATCTAAACGTGGCCCGGCCTCTTGAGATCAGCACCCACTCGGGGATGCGAAACGTGGGCGAGAGGGTGTGCGTTTGGGGGACACTTTTATGATCCGTCATTCTCTGTCAGCCCCGGGGCTGACGATGGCGACATGATCTCTCTGATTTTTGTGTGTCCCCGTGAGCGTTTGCCCTGGGCCTCCCTTTGCTTCTGTCTGGTCTCCTTCGCCAATGGGCTCCTTGCCCGGAATTCTAGATGATCCATCGGCTCATGCGCCGCCATGGTTTGCACGTCGCAGCGCAGCTGCCTGACAAGCATCGCCAGCAAAAGAAATGCAGCATGCTTGCTATTTTCCTTTCTCTGCGCCGGCGCCTGTCCCCCGGTTTGCCAGCTTTTTGGTATCTGAGATGCGGCGCCACAAATCTGGCAGCCTGTGACGTCGGCGGCCGAAGTCTGCAGCGGGACACGCCGTCGGGTCCTACTGCACACTCTCCTGGCGAGTTGATACAAGCTGCACACCGCTCGCGTGGATGGATGGACGAAGGGTTGCATGACACCATAGTCGCCAATACCATGCAGTATAATACCATCTTCTCATTTCAGACGAGATCCGTCACGTTGGTGGCGATGCTGGCTAACAGCGCCGTTACCTTGACGTTGGTTCCCCGATTTCATAAATTAGACCAGACCGTATCCAAAACCGGCGGTTCTTGCTCAGTTCGTCCGGTGCGACCGGGCTGCTGGGGGGTGGGAGGCTAGGGATGGGGTTTGCTGCCGGAAACAGCAAGGCGACCACTTCCTGGGAAACCTTAAATGAGAGCGTGCATCACATGGCGAGCATGGATCTCAAAACGGGCAACAAAGTCGAAGGGCAAGGCCAGGCCCCGTCGTTCTCAATGCCGATGGGGGAAGCAGGTTCGGGTTTGTGCGACGGGGTCCTTGGACTGCAATTTCGCTCGCAAGTCTCGTTTGCGTGTCAAAACGGGGCCGGAGGAGGAGGGGGGGCCACCTCGACATTATTTTCGAACGGTTGATGGCTCACATGCTCGCCCACCCGGACATGAGCGCAGGGCCCCGAACAGCAGCCCGAAGCCGTCAACGATCAGTACGAAAATAAATAGCAAGCACGCAAAACCACGGGTCATGAGGCTGGTTTACGGTGGGTGCAAATCTACCAAGACTTTACAAGACGAGGTATCCTAAGTTCCACCGGGATCCTACTCCGAAACGTGGGCTGCGTTGCTCGCTCGTTGCTGGGAGGACTACCGGGTGAAGGCCCCCCCCCCCAGAGAACGTTGCATCGCCAACCTTTCTGTTTTGCCCATTTGCTTGCTTGCCCGGAGTTTCGCAGGCATCAGCAACACCCTCCCTCCATGCCCTTCATGTCACACCATGTGCTGTGTTACTACCGCGGTGAGGGGGCACCCAGGCCAGCGGTGACCGCCGTGCATGCGGTGGCCCTGCGGTGGCCGGAAAAGAACCACGGCAGTAATATCCCACGATTCGGAATCAGGACCCGCACCGGTGAGAGAGAATAGGATCCAATTCCCAACTCACCGGCCGGACGTGCAGGATGCGCAATGCTGTGCCCAGGTCGGTCGGTTCTCGACTTTTTCCCCACACCCGGATTCCCGGGTCACCAGACTGGGTATTTTTGTTGTTATTATTATTGCAGTACATACCCCGTGTAATAGGGACATTGGAGAGGGTCGGAGAGGGTCGCGGAAGGGGAGTCATCTCTGGGGCCGAGAATGTGGGTAAACAGGTGATTCTTCCCTTTTAGATTTCGGCAGGGGACGAGGGAAAGCAGGCTTAGATTTGGCCGAGTCGGCTCTCCCAAGGCAAGGTGTGCTTGGGCCCTGCTGTGGCCGGATACCATCAGCTTGGGTCAGGGACCAAGTCAGGCAGGACCAGGCTGACTACATGCTGGCTCTCGCAGCGCAGGGCATGGCGCATGCTCAGTCCGGGTCGGCCTGAAAATCCCAAGGACAAAAATCCGGTGGTACCGGTCTGTGAGGAGCCGGTGTTCGGATAAGCCAGGCCTGCACCAGGGGGAGAGAGAGACAGGACCCCCTCCGACCTCTCACAGCCCACCCGTTTCCCTTATCCTGCTCCTGCTTGTTCAAGAAGTTCGTCCGGGGCCCAGATTGTCGGGAATGGGCAAGGGCAGGGCATGCCATTTGGGAGGAACCCCACACCCGCCCACGCCCATTTTGCCGAGCTCGGCCTGGCGCCTCGGCCGGAAGGGAAGGAGCCCTCTCGCCTAAAAGCTTCGAGCAATTGGGCGTGGGCGCGGGTTGCGATACGGCCGATACTGTGGTTGAGCGTTGGTTGCCTGTCTATCACCTGGACTTTTATCTCGTGTTTTTTTTTTTTTTCTTGTAAGTTGTTTTGTATTTCTCCGCTCCCTTTGACCCAACCCTCGCAGATTTTACCGCCCGCATGAAATTAACGAGAAGTCGGTGTGCGCATGGTGTGCTCCGACGAAAAAGAAAAGAAGCGACCGTAACACCTGCGGTCCCACGGCAGCTGCACGCAAACATAGCAGCAACGGAAGGGGTCAGGTGGTTCTCCCAGGAATTTGGGGGGGAAGCACGAGGGGTGGGAGCACGAGCCCGGAATGTGCATCAATTCCAATGTGCATCGAAAGGTGCATCAAAATGGCCCCTGGGAGGCGGGTGCGATTGGCCAATGGCACCCCAATCTATACCACGAGGTTGAAATGGTTGCAGGTCGCCAATCTGGGGCAGACGTCTGGAGTCCGCCAACCCCACATGAGACCACCCTTGTCGCCTGGGACGAGCCGTGGCCACACCTCACCCTCAGGACAGGGCCTCTATTTTTTCCTCTTTCACACCGTCGGCAAGTAGCGACTGAGGTGAGTGAGTGGTCACGCCCTCGAGAGATGGAATGGTGGCTCGCCCAAGACTCGAGTGTGTATCAGATCGCTGACTGCATGCTGCGATGTGGTGTGCTGTGCCGTCCTGTGCTGGACGGAGGGAGGGACGCCATATTCCATATTTTGCAGTCGTGTATCGGACGCCCAGAGATCACAGCGGTTGATCTGTTGAGGAATAGATCGTCACTGACATTACATTACACCTGATGAGCCTTACCACGGGGGAAATAATACCTAGCCGTAATAGGTGCTTCCTCGACCGTGGAGGATCAACCACCGGTTCCCGACCAAGCACCTTCAGCTCCTCATCGAGCAAGCACATAGACCCCCGTCCCAATTTAACCCTCGTGCTCCCATTCCACCGCGTCGCCAACCCCGTCAAACACGCGCGAGACGTCATGTATGTCCGGCGTCCGCATAACAGGCTTGGCCGCCTCGCCTGGGGCCCGTGGCGTCCCCCCAGATGCGCTCCCTGCCCTGCGTCACGCAGACGTGCAGGTGAAATGCAGGGCGTGCAGGCACACTGTCACTCTGGCACTTGACTGTAGGAGGGGGAGCAGCGCCCACGGCACAGATGCACGCGCACCCTTGTCCCGCGGCGAGCAGCGTCCAGGCCCCGGGGCGCGTTGTGGTGTGGGGGACCCATGAGTGGTTCGCCGGGGAGGCTGGGGACGGCGTCCCCAAGCTCCCGCTGCTGACATGGCTGACACCCATCAACGCATCAACGCTCTTTTCTCGCTTTGCTTTGTTCGTTGTTATGTGTGTGGGTTGACTCTCCCCCTTTCCCTCAACCGCTGGCGATGTGATGGGCAGGGTGGCGGCGGCGTGCACGACATTGCCCTCAACAAACGGTGCCGCCCCCGAGGTAGCAAAGTAGGCACGCGGACGAGGTGGTGAGCTGTGCCCGTGGGTACAGGCCTCCGGTATTGATACATGCTTTCATCACGTATGCACCGTCTTCAACTGCGAGAGCTGGTTCAAAACGGAGGTTGAAAAGGGAAAGCCTTTGACGTACGAGGCTGCGACGTCAATAGCTGGGCGAGACTGGCGAGATGGCAACAGCTGGGAGAGATGGGATGAGATCGGTCACCAACGAACAGGTTTGGCGGCACATTTCCGCCGTGCCGCCGCCCGTCTTCGTCATCTTTTCTCACTACCATCTTATTTGAGTGCTGACAGCGTTGTGTGCGGGAGCGGGAGCGAGGGGCGCCTGGCGCGAAATCGCCTGAGCGGATGAGACATCCGTAAAATTGCCCTGCTTTGCCTTTGTCAGTCAGGCCCAAGCGGCGGGAGTTGCCTGATGGTTCATGCAGGTAACAGGCACGTCTGCGACGCACGGAATACTGGGGTCGAAATGCCAAAGTGCAGGCCTGGTATCACATCTCAAAGAGCGACAGAGACCGGACTCACAGTTTCAATATCCTTTTTGCTCTTGAGAATCTACCTGAGCCTCCAATCGGGGCTGTGGCCAATGCCTGCTGCGATCGGGCCTTGCTTGTTTGACATGGGCGCCATAGATCAGATGTCGGATTTCGCCCTAGGTACCGCCCACCAGGTCGCAATACAGCTTCACTGAACACGTCAAGTACCGCTGCAAGGAAGAAATAAAATTGGAAAGAAGAAGAAAAATTGACGGCCGTCACCATGCAACCGTCAAATGGTCTGTCTGATCGAGATTGACGAGCCCCGTCCCGCCTTCGTGTCAATGCAAAAGCATAGCGGACCACGTCACAGCCGTCAGAGCAGTCAAATCACGTTGACATATGCTCGACACAGGGCTGCAGGGCTGTCATGGCTGTCAGGGCTGGGCAGGTGTAGCCAGACCAGACGACAGCGATACGAAAGGAAGAGGATTATGATGAAACTGTCGGCTGTTGTGGTCGGCGACACTAATTTACCGGCAGGATGGGCATCGTCCTAAGTCGCCATCACGATTTCATCTGTCACTTGTTGGTGGCACGACGGCGAGCAGGCAGCCAGCAGGGCCTTCTCCTCCGCGCTGTCGCAGACACCCAAGATGATTTTTTCATCCGGGCCCCTTGCCTCTCAGTGCGCTCCTTCTAATTTTGGCGAGAGAGATGAGATCCAAGATCCTGCACCTCACTACCGGTGCGCCGCACCACTTTTGTAAACCCGGCTGCAAATGAGACATGACAAACGTTGTGCGCTCGAGGAAACCACCTCGCAAGCCCGCTAATGTCCGCAGGGAGACGAAGGTATCGCAGCCACCCAAGGTATGTAGTCTACATCACAGATGGTCCGCGCACAATGTCGCTCGCTGGCACGGACGACGACTGCCCGTTTTGCGAAAGCATCGGGCATGACAGTTGCCTTGTTCAGCTACAACCGTGTCTCTCGGTCCGGGCGCCCGAGTCTCGGCCGGCTCATGATCTAGGGAGGAGACATTCCGCTCCAGCAAAGCCATCAAGTCGTTCGGTCACCTGGGAATAAGCTAAGTGCGCAAATCCGGGGAGGATAAAAAACGGTAGCCTCGCCTGCGCCCAATCAGCCTAGGTCGATCACGAAGCCGTTGGTGCATACACGAACACAAATATTCAAGGTCTCCCTTTCTCTCCATCTTCCTCGTACCCAAGATAGCCCCGATCCCGTCCGATGTCAGATTATCTCCGGGCCTAGAACTCGAGCCCGGCGCATTCACCAGGGAGGGACCAAGCAGCTTGGTGTCGGATGGAATTCTTCCGTCGGCTATCAGGTGCAACGGTCCCCCTTCGCCAGCAGATGCCCCACTGTTTCCCGCCGACAGGATCTGGGAGTAGCTCTGGGCATCTAGCGGAATTTCCAAACTCGGTCGGCCAAAAAGGCTGGATTCACGAGACCATCCTACAATAGTACATACGAGAATCCCATTCTTTGGTACGCTTGCATTGTTGGGCTGGCATCTAGGGATTTCTTCTCGCTTTGCAGGCGCTCTGGCGGTGGGACATGTGAACCCTGATCGTCAATGCAACGGCAGCTGCAAATAGACCCCTCGGCGATTTCAACCGTTAGCCCGGGCCCGGCTCTCTGGGCACCAAGCGGCCATTGTCTGTCAGGTGATAGGTGAGGCTCAAAAATCCAGGCCCACGGTATCAAGCTGTAGATCCAGTGATCCACCAACGATGTATGCATCGGCGTGAGAGAACCCCATGAGCTTGGGCAGGAGCTCCTCAACTCTCGGAGTCTTGCCGATGCATTCTCTTGCAGCACCTGCATTTCTCGATCTATCACTTGGGCTCGCAAGCTTCGGCTCAAGATAGCTAAGCGACGGGCGCGCGTGGCGCGTGGCGCGTGGTGGAACAAAGTCTCCATTCTGTGCAGGCAGTCATCTCTCATTTTCTCGCGTTTCAGGGCCAATAGAGGCCTAACGCGCTGCCACGGATATGCAGCTGCTGTGGACTCGACCGCCGTCGCTTACAAGTACAGACAGATCTGGACTTCGTGACCCCCAAGCCCAGACCCTTCAGGGTCCCACATATTATCGTGGGCCCTCTCGCAAGTACCATCTCGCTGGCCGTTTGGACTAGGCAGGAGCGGGAAGGTACACACGGCAGAAAACGGTCTGTTCTTGAGCCTCAATTATGGGGCTGCCGACCAATGCTAATTACGCAACATCAAGTCCACGGAGCACTGCAAGGCCAGTGACTGACTGGAAGGCATGAATTACCTCCCTGCGCCTTGGGCCCTCTTTCATTCCGGAAACGGGGCCGGACTGGGGGAGTGACATCAACAAACTGGACCTTGAACGGCCCTCTCAACGAACCAAGGACCGGCGAGATGGCGAATTGTGGTTGGGAAGGTACGGGGTACGGGATACAAGCGGTCTTGTCACTCGACCTTTTCATCGGGCCGTCAGTTGGTGCAAGGTCACTTGGATCTGGATCTCTGCAGATTCGTTCTTACCCCTCGAAAAGCGGGCATCGTAATTTTTTCTTCTCCCTGCCTCGCCCACCCTCGCCCGTTCGTCCCAGCTTGTCCAAGCTTTGTGAAGCAGCCCCTGGGCGGAGTATCTCAGAAAAACCCCTCCCCCCACCCAGAGAGAAGCGCCGAGGTAGTAGCGCAAACTTTCATGCGAAAGATCCCAGGCCGCAAAGAAATGAGGGGACCGGTTTGTCGCAGCGGCCTGCAGGATCACTGCAAACCACTGGCCCGGAATAGCCAGAAATGCCTTTTTAAAGGCTTGCGTCCTTCCGAATTGGTGCTCCGCATGATCGGCCCACGAGGGCGCCTGCAGCTGTCAACGTCCAGCCCTGGGAGGACCCTGAATTTTGTTCGAGCTCTAGGCTGAATTGGCCAAGCACACAACCGGGGCTGACACCTGCTAGAACGGTGCAAGCTGCACGCGCACCGGCGTAAAGCCCGGGCCGCCTGCACCACAACCCTGCAGGACGGCGGAGGGTATTCCGTCGGTCAGTCAGTCAGTCAGTCAGGCTCTGGCGTGCTGCCTTTCACGTGCGACGTGGCGGCTATTCTGCGAGGCGGGGCGAGCCAGGCGACAAAGACAGCCGAGCCAGGCAGCTGTTCGCCTGTGGAAGGCAGCGCCACTAGACGAGCTCACGAGATCTGTGGGGCTCTCTGATGGGCCGCGACGGTTCTTTGCCCTGACCTCCAGCTGGCGCCTCCTCCAGCGTGTGGGAGATGCACGCATGCATGCAGGCTGGCAGGTGGTAGGCCGAGGCCAGTGCGACACGGGGATGAGGATACATGAACAAGGCTGTGTTTCTGTTCTGTCCAGCTGACCATCTGTTCCCCTCTCAGATGGGCGGCCTCGACCTCGAGGATTATTCTTATTATTATTACTCCGTTTCGAGGGCTCGATCCGCAGGCCCAAACCGCAGGCCCGCCTCGAGGGTTCCAGGGTCTCAAAGTGCTGTGGACTTTGACATTATGGTCGTGTTGTCGCCACCATGAGCAGTCCGGCATTGGGGCCAGCTAGAGAAGCGCCGCCCCGCATTTCTGGAGTCATCAACAAATGTTCACGAGACAACAATCAGCGATCAGGGCCCCTCGCCCGCCAACACGGCGGAGGCTGAACCTTTACCCCACAATTACTCCCCCTTCCAGTGCCGCGTCTATCTCCCCGGTGGGGCGGGGGCTGTCAAGTGATGATCGGTTGACCACGAAGGTGATCAGGAAACGCCCCCAAGCCTGAAACTCAGGGCGCGAACTCTATCTCATGCTAGAGGCTGCTATTAGATGCCGAGATCATGTTGCCAGATGCCGCGGCCGCGATTAGTCCCTCAAAGGACGGGTTGAACACGCGCTGGACCATGGGATTAAAGGGATGCGCCGTCTTGGGAGGTGAGGGGAGGCCTAGATCGCGGGGTTCTGGGATAGATCCTCGCGACATTTCCCGACGTCCAGGTCCTGTTGTTTTACGTCTAAGTTACCGACAACCCCAAACTTTCCTCAAGCTGCCGTCTCGGTCCTCGGCACAAAGCTGGGCAGAAGGCTGCACCCTTCTTTGGATCATCCATTTATACGCGCGCGTGTCTGCGTGTCTGCGCATGTGTCGTGTGCCGAGGACGTGCACGAGCCGAGTTGCCGGGCTTCGGCCGCCCGCAAGAAGGGCAAAATGGGAGGTTCAGATGACCGGAAAAGGGGCTGAACCTGATCTCCGCCGTCGAAGAGACTCAATCGCGATCAGTGGCCTCGTCAACAGCCGGCAAGCTTTCCCAACGCCTGGGCGCCTTCCCACGTAGTTACTGGAGGTAGCTCGCTCAGGCAGCCAGCTAAGCAAGACAGCTACTAGCCTAGGCATTCCGCTGAATCCTCGGAGTGGTTTCGGCAGGGCACACGGGGAGACAGGAGACAGCACAGGCGCTCGGGAAATTGCCGAGCTCGCAAGAGGTAGGCTACAGTTAGGCACGAGCCTTGGGTTGACGATGCCGACGAACCTTCGTGATGACCGCGTCCGCTTGCGAACCAGGCACCTCGTGATCAATGGGACGGGCTGGGTCTTCAGCAGGCCCGAAACGGTGGTGAGATGGCAGCTGACGATGGGGCCTCGAGCGGTCTCCGTTACGAGATGCAGCTGTTTGTCCAGAATTCGAATTTACCTCTAAAATTATCATGATTATTCTCCTGCATCCATCTCCTGCACATGCTTTGGGGGCCGGGGGGAATAATGCAACTGAAAGCAGGTGAAACCGGGGGGCGCGCCCCATCCCTCGGTACCTATGCCGCACGCGAGCAGGAACCCTCGGTTTGGCACATGCAGCCCAGCTTCCTCTGTGGTTCCCAAAACAGCTTCACTTGTGAGACCCCCACCCCGGCCGCGGTGCCGCGTCAAAACAAATCCCCCATCACGACCCCCGGGTTGACCACCCTCAACTCGGGGTTGTTTCTGTGGTGTATTGCATCTGCCATTGTCTTACCTGTCTGGCCTGCCGTCGCATTTTGGGAAAGTTGCAAATGGGTGTGAGGAACTGGTTACTTGTCCTTGATACATCTGAGCACGCAGGCAGGGAGAGGGAGGATACAAGCGAGCAATCGGAGGCTGAGCAACACACCACGATGTAAGCCGATTTTCAGCTCATTTACATTGAGGTAGGCTTGATGTTGTCACGATCGACCCGGCCCTACGTCTCGTAGCACATCGTCATCTCTGAGCTGCGGTCTCGTTGGACAATACCCAGGCACGCATCACTGCCGACCGAATAGCCGCGGGCGCAATTCTGATCATGGGATCCGGGATGGGGAGGCAAAAGGGAAACAACAACAAGGATGTCTATTCTCAGCCCTGTGGCTAACGTTGTGTTGCAATGTGTCTGGCTCCTGTTTGCCTTCCCTCCCCTCCCCCCAAAAAACCCAAAACCAGGGGCACACTCCATCCAGCCCAGCACTCGGCACCCAGCGAACAGGATAACGCCATTCCCAGATGAGTCCGCCCCCAAAATAGGCCGCTCGTCATCCTGATCCCACCTACGCACACCACCCCCGCGATCCTTCCACTCGGGGACGGCTCGCTGTGCCACCCCCCGTGGCACGGGCGGTGGGATTTTTGTACGGCAGTTATTTGGGGGTGGGGTGGGATGGCGCTTATCTTACCTGCCTACCTACCAACCTGCAGTCCTGCTGCACAGCAAGCAGCAAGCAGCAAGCAGCAAGGAGCAGCAGCAGCAGCAGCACCACCACCACCGGCACAGCAGGAAATCCTGTTGCTGTCTGCCCCAGCCCGGCCGCCCGGCCGCCCGGCCGCCCGTTTCTATGTCTCCTGACAGGCCGCCGATGATGTCGTAGCTGTATACTGCGCATGCAACGGTAAGCCCGGAGATGCACTGCTGCAGCCCAGCAGCCTGGGAACGAATGCCCGTTCGTTGGCCGGCACCCCCGCGTGCCCGGTCTGACTCTTACATACATACATAACATCCACCCACCTGGCTCGTGGTTGGAATTAGGTTTTTTGGCGGGCGTCAAATAGGCGCGTCCAAGGGGGGGAAGCAAGGTTCCGCGCTGGGAGGAGTCATCTCCCGCGACCCGCGACCCAGAGTCTGTGGTCAACTGGCACTGTTGCAGCAGTTGCCTTGCCTTGCCTCTCACACGCGGTCATACGAGGCCCTGTCCGGATGGGAGTCTGGTCTGACTGGGTGAGTGAGTGACTGGCTGGCTGGCTGGGCGGTCGATGCCGACGTTGGATGATGGGCCAGCGATCACGCACGCTGCAGCGCATGCAGCAGCGAGTGGGTCACGATAATGGGAGAGACAGACACACACTGAAGCTTTACCGCCTGTTGTTGGATTCCTGGGCTATCAATCGACCCCGTCGTAGGGCGTAGTTTGGCCAGGTCCCCGCCTTTTCGTGAGGGTGTCGAGGACCAAGACAATCTTGTTGCCAACTCATCTTATCTGCCTGCGTTGGCCTGGGACGTGTTCGATGGGCTGATCTCACCCCAGTTCAGGAGGCAGATGATGGGTAGTGCTCACTGTCATGTTCATTCTTCAGCCCCAGCTGGTTCAAAGGTCCGAGCCGAGCCTAAGGTCTTAGACTCGAGGTTGGGTAAGCATGCTTTTTTGCCTTGAGACTCAGTCAGCGTGGGTCAGTCGGCCAGGTATCAGACTGCACGATGGGGCAGGAGACCACGACCTCAGGAGACCCGAGACACGACAGACAGACAGACACACAAACTGGGTGGTTGCTGGTTCTGGCCGCTTATCGCACAGAGAGAGAGAGAGGTCACGAGTCCAACCCGCTGAGAGGCCCCTCGAGTCCCGGCCCCGAGAGATCCAGATGCCCTCGGATTGGCCTGCCATGGCCGGCTGAGGAGGGTCATCTGTCGCCTCCTCTGCTGAGCTGGCAAGCTGTGTCTCTTCCCACAGGGCTGGGCCTAACCCCGCGGGCGGGCGCGCATGCTGCCTGGGGACCCGGTACGGTATGTGTGCCTTACAGGATGGGGGGGAGGTCGTGCCGCCCTGCGGGGGTTGACCTGATGATACCTCAGCGCCGGGAACAGCGCAGCTATCGGCAAAAGGACCAGATGACTAAAAGTTCCTGCCCACCCATCAAATCATCTGTCTTGTCCTGTCCTGCGCTGTACTGGCTGGGCTGCGCAAGGCACCTGGGTCAGATTACTGGGCGGTGGCACGTCCAAGACGGAATTAAGGGTCTCATCGAAATCTGACCCACTGCTCTCTGCATCGGCCGCCTACTCACTGCGACGCTCGTCTTACTGTTGCGCGTCACCCCCACGGGGGATGAAGGACAGTAGGAACCATGATCCTACTCTGCGCTGACGGTCAGAAAAACCTCGCCACCACCACCAGCACCAACCACGGCCGACCACCACTCCTTATGCCCCCTCTGCGCTCGTGGGGATGATAATTCCTCATCTCCGGCGCGCAGTGTGGGCCTTGCCAGATATGTGGCTTACTGGTCGACGCTTGTTCACCGGTCTGCAACGGCTGCCACATCAGATGACCTGTAGAGCTGGAGGATCATAGACGACATGCGTAGGAAAGGGCGGCAATGTCACTGATATGCCAATTCTCCATTACCAAATCGCCCTCCCCAGGAGGGTCAGAGAAGGGGGCATAATCTTTCTCCCGCGCGTAAGAGGAGCTGCCTTACACTTTTTTCTTCCCCCTGCGCGTTTGCCCCCGGAGGATGCCTGATGTCGACATGACTGCATCAATGGGAGGGGGCATTGCCCACTACGAGACGGGCGAAACGATGATCACTGTCCTCAGGCAGCAGACGGTAAGACTTTCCCTCCTTCCTGTCTTGGGAAGGGCTGTCCGATTCCTTTTTTTGAACGGCAATACGGGCGCTGGGACTATGGGGAAGAGAGACATCTTGACTCAGAAGGGAGGCTGACCCAAAAACACAGAGGATATGTCCCAGGTACCGCGTCCAAGTCACGGTACTTTGCTCTGGGTCGAGGTTCCTGGAACTTGCCGTGGGTGGAGATCGTCGAGAGGCCAGCGCCTTTGAGAACACCCACTGCGCTACCTAGCTCACTCAAGGCTCTGGAGTTGCACGAAGGTTTGGCCTGCCATTACACATGGCACCTTTGCGGGAAGGACGGAGCGGCGGTGTGAATAATGAGGCACTCAGGTGCTCCCTCCTGCTGTGACCATGAAGCTTCCCAGAGCCCCCGGGCGATATTGCCAATGGGGGGCGGGTTCGGCCGCATTCCGCCCCGCGGATAGGCGCAGCTCATGTCAACCTTATGGGCGTGCACGGATGGGGCCCCGGGACCTGGCAAGCATAAGCCACAAGGGGCGTATAATCGCCATCTCCGGCTTACATTGGAGGAGAGCCCGGCGACGACAAGCCCCGTGCTTCAGGATAGAGACCAAGATGGAGTTCATCCGTCAATCACTTGCGCCAGCACCGACGGGCGGGTCTCTCTCTCTCTCTCTCTTTCCTCGTCTACGCACCAGGCCGAACCGAACTGGAACTGACGACGATGAGATTTTCTCCGCGGTCGACCACAGCGGGACTGGGCGTCTCGCGTCGAACGGCCCAGCTTCGTGCCGTCCGTCCCGTCCTCAGCACGTATCCATCCATACGCGCGACTGCTGGGCGAAGTTAGACTCGAGCCGGGAGCAGCAGCAGCAGCAGCAGCAGCAGCAGCAGATGGGAGGAGGAACGCCAACGGCCGTTTCCAGCCATGCAGTCCGCCAGATGACCTGCACACAAGCGCTGTTCATCCGAAAGCTGACAGGCAGCTTCCTCCCCCAGTCCAGCTGCCATGCCGGTCCCAGGATGTTTGGTGTTGCGCCCTTCTAGAAGGATTTCACGACCTGTCCAGCTGATCTCGACGAGGGCCGGAGATCCCAGCTTGTGCGACCACTGTCCATTCGAACTGTTTCAGGGAAAAAAGTGGTTGATGGGAGCGGAGCTATTTTATCATTTGCTTTTTTTTTTTTTTTTTTTTTTTTTATTTTTTTGCTGCGCTCGATTTTATCGGTGCTTGCTCACTTGGTCCCGACCCTGCGCCCGTATCCTTTTTCCCCCCCTTCTTGTGCGACGACCCTATGCCCGGCATCGTCAATGATCGACCGCCCCGACCGTCTCGTCCCCCTCCACCTGCAACGTTGAACATGGCGGCGCCGTGACAAAAGGCGCCTGGGAAGAAGAAAAAACATGAATCCCACGTCGCAAGATCAGCCTCGGATGGATATCCGTTTTCCTTTTGAGCCCAGCCTCGAAAGCATGCAGGCTCTAACCTTGATTGGTATTCCCCTGCGGCAGCAAGCGGCCACCGGGCGGCGTGCGGCGTTCGGCGTTGCTGGAGTGTGTACTGCAACTGATCTGGGCAGACCACACCGCTCCTGGACCCTGCTGGTGAGGGAGGTCTGTCTCTCCCCCGCCCCTCGTCTTGTGTATCTCCGCAATCTTGCGAGTGGCGGCCGTGGGCTGGGCGGGAGGTACGCTGACACATCATCCAAAGTCCATTACTTTGTGCGACGGCGCACGACAGATGGGGAAGATTGAGGCCGGTGGGCGGCGGCAGCGGCGATGACGATGGAGATTTTGGAGGGGGGCAAATGGGAGGGGGGAGGGGGGATTGGGGGTGAGGTCAAAACGAGCGTCCTTTGGGGGAGGGAAGGAGGGGTGCATATGGAATATCGGATGCCCGATTTCCCGGATTTTGGGCCGCAGTCCCCTTAGCAAGGCAGCACAGCAGCAAGTTAGCAGCAGCAGCAGCAGCAGCCAGGCAGGCAGGGTTGCGCTGGTGGGACTCGATCAATGATGTTCGTCCGCCCGGTGCTTTGTCTATGATGCGGTGAAGCTGTGTGGGAATGACAGGCTGACAGATCAAGGGTCCTGCGCAGGACCGGACAGGTCGTGATATCCTGCAACTGCATTCAGCCGTCTTGGTCCGGGGGTTTGTACCTGTGTCCACGATGTGTGTGGTCTTGGGATGCCGCGTCCTGCTGGTCATCACCCTACTGCTGCTGCTACTGCTCCTCGTCGGCCACAGGGCTGCCTCGTATCTTGCCGTTTCGAGATGGCCTAGGGCTGCACGATATCTGTGTCCGCCGGGCTTCGTCCCCAGGCCAGAACAGGGCTTTCGCAGTGTCGTATTGTTCCCGTCGCTCTGGCTCTCCCGACTATCTGGTTATCACATGGGACAGGGAAGCGGATGCAACAGGGGGGACGCGTATGCTGTGTATAGGGATCATCGATCAGCAGCCTGTCGCTCTTGATCTTTGGTCCCGCCGTATCTTACTCAATCGGAGGGACAATACATGTCACGGCCGAAATTAGCATCCTCGTCAGCAACAGGCGCTGACGAGCTTGTCATTCGCGGGCCCGGTCATGAGGTCGTCTCCCCCATCGTGTTCGAGACTCCACACACGCCGGTCTGAGCCCAAGAAGAGGCGGGAGAGGCAACCCGTAGAGGGAAACGGCGCCGAGACAAGGACGAGGTGGTTGAGAACGCCCCTCCTCAAGGAACCAGCGGCTGCGGCTCAACTTGCCCATTCTTCCCACGGCGGGCGGCTGGCTGGCTGGCCTTGACCTGCTCTCACCGTGAAGGTGGCTTTTTTTCCACCCTGACTTTGCCTCTTCGGTCCCCGGGGTTACAGAGCGGCCGTTCGTGGCCCTGGGCCGGGGCTCGTCCACTTGACCTGCGCCATCGTGACACGAGCAGGGTTACCAAGGAAAAAGCAAACCAATGCCACGAGCCTGCAAGCGACCCTGGGGAGACACGGCATCGAGCGAAGAAACCCCCTGTGGCCCTGGCACCCCTCCCCTCTGCGAAACCACACCCGGCCACTTGTTCAATTGATTAACAATACCCAAAAGAGACACGGAATCTGTGGTATCACAACCCTATTTTTTGAGCACCAGCCTTATGTCGGGGCTATTGGAAATGGGATGACCGCATGAAGGAAGGGTGGGCCGGAAGGCCTGATGTGACTGTGAAGTGCACGGCCATCAATAATCCACCAGAGTGCAAGTCATCGTCTGGTCCGAAGGAAAAATCCGCGCCTGTGTCGGGCGTAGATTGGTAATGTGTCCTTGGTCCCCAGCAGCGCCGCGATGGCTTTCTGCCGGTACCTGTGGCGACAACTAAACAAGCAACTGCTACAAAGCAAAAGCAACACAGAGGAGTTCCAAATACAGAACTGATACGTGCCTATTTACCGGGGAGGAAAAGGTTGGGGGAAGGGGGGGGGGGGGATTCGCTGGTCGATTGCAAAACGGAATCAGCGAGCGGAATGGAGGAATCGTGCACAAACTCTTTTCACGTGCGCCATCAAAGACACCTCCGATGTTCCCCGCAGCTGTGTAATTATCCATCCCTGAGACTAAGATTCCTGTTCACGCCGGCCTGGCCAGTGAGACCCGGTGCGACACGGCATTTATTAAGCTTGTTGGGTACCTCGCGTTTTCTGTGTCTCGGCGGAATTTCTGCTTTCCCCCCCATTCGGGATCGCCCAGTGCCGACGGTTTCGAAAACGGATGTGGCGGCAAGTCAGCATGGATAGATATTCAGGGGAAAAGGAGATCAATTACAGACTGACTATTCGTGGCTTTGCCTGAAGTTGGGAAACACCATGAGGCCTGAACCCAATAGAACTTGAAGAGCCCGCGCCTGGTGGCGATGGCTTGAAGTCGAAACCCACATGGTGTGATGAGACCACTGGTCTCGGACATCCGCCTTCCTTGATGGCTCTGGCGCCGTCTCTCGTGTCTCTGTCTCTGTCCATGTTGAAGCTGAAGATAGCCGTGGGAGGGGCAATAAAACACGCGGGACTGAGACCAGGTCGGACCAGCTGATCTGCTGACTCGAATCCTCGTGCATGAGGCTCTGGGACATCTGCTGCGCTCACTCAGGGTGGCTCGAGGCGCATCCCATGTCTTGGTCATGGTGCGCCAGAGACTAGTATCGCAGCTGGGCGCGAGCTAGAGCGGTATCGACAAAGTTCAGCTATGTTTTCATATCCACTGAAACAGCAAGATGAAATATTTGTTTCGAGGCAGGCTGGTAATATTCGACAAGCTAGAGGGTGGCCGAGAACTGTGGGACACGCAGCTTCATGCTCATCAATACCAAGCCTCCAATCACGGAGAAACACTTTCTGAAAGGCATCATCTTTAGGAGTGAGACCTATTGATGATGCGCTTCTTGACCTTCCTGGAAAAGCTGGTTCAAAAGTATCCAGTGCATGTTGAATGCTAAGGTAGACCAATAGCAGACAACATATAGCAGCTGAAGTCCGAAATCGTTACACAGTTGATCAACATATCGCTTACATCATCTTAGCTGTAGTTTGGCATACAATCAATAGCAATCTAACTGACCTCTAAAAAACTGAAGTGAATTGGAGAACGGCATTTATCCAGGCAAGCGGTTGGAAAGCACGTTCAAGCACAGCAGACTATGTCAACAACGTCTATTCAATACACTCAAGACCTGTTACTTATTCAGTCTCCATGAACAATTGATCCACGGGACAAAGACCTCAACACCACGTCGCGAGAAGAGGGATGATATAATTCTCAGCTTTGATTCAAAGTAGTCTCTTTGTCGGGTCTGAAATTCAAGTCATGTTGAGGAACGACAGGAAGTAGAATTTAAATTCAGAGTCAACCTGGTTTTCGAGTCACAATTATCCAGACACTTTCAAACCTGTAATTTCGCCCTCTACAGCACTACAGCGAAGAGATATTGTTCCAGTGAACTAGCTCATGCTCCAGTCATGCTTGATGGTGTCCGCTGCCTTCTCAGCAAATGCGTAGACAGTAGCCTGCAGATTTGCCGTACTGATGAGCGGGATCGCACTCGCATCTACTACACGCAGATTCTCGACACCATGCACTCTCAGCCGCGTGTCCACGACCCCGGCCTTCTCCTTCGGCAGCATGGCACATGTGCCTCCGAGGTGCCACATCGATATGGCGTTGCTCCGGGCGTATGCCTTCGCGGCCTCCAAGTCCGTGAAGTCCGCGGCCGGGTCGCGGTGTGCCAGAGGCTTTTCCAGCAAGTTGTTGAAGGGCGAGAGGCCCGCAATCTTCTTGGTTTGTAATACATGATGGGCCATGATCTCGACGTCAATGGGGTGAGAAAGGTAGTTGGGGTCGATGGTAGGTTGGGCAGAAGGATCCTTGGAACAGATATGAACACTGCCGCGGGACAGAGGTTGGGAGAGAAATGATCCGATAGTGATGAATTTGCCCGGAAGCGCAGCAGGTGGCTTCTCAGCGTTGGCGTCGAGTGGGATCGTTATCTGCGCCAGTGCCGAGACGTAGGCTCCGGATGGCTCCTTTTGGTCGAGTAAAGTGCTTTCTGCGATATCATAGAATGCTCTGGTCCGGGAATCCTCCGCACTGCTGCCAGAAGCGGGACGGTTCTGGTCGAGCAGCACCTTCAGTGCCTTCTGGCCCTCAGCTGACGCGTGCTCCAGGACGGGCAGATACCCGTAGCTGTAGACTCCGCACGACGACAGCGGGCCGCTTTGCGTTGCCCCATACTCCTGCATTGCCTGCTGCAGGGCTTCTGGCTCTTGTCTGATCAGAGAGTCGAGCGTGGCAACGCCGTCCACGGCCTTGAAGCCCGTGTAAACAATAGCGTGGTCATGAAGGTTCTCGCCAACTCCCGGAAGGTGCTCGACGACATCGATCCCGTGCTTGTTGAGCAGCTCTTTATTGCCAATACCGGAGAGCTCCAGTATCTTGGGCGACTGGAAGACACCAGCTGCGATGATGACCTCCTTGTTGGCTAGAACCGTTTTGGACTCGCCGTCCTGAGTGAATAGGACTCCTGTAGCCTTTGTAGCGCAGGCCACCGTCTTTCTGGGTGAGGATCTTCTCCACGTGAGCATTGGTCAGAACTTCAAGGTTGTCTCGCCCCTTGACAGGATTGTAGTAGGCGTTTGCGGAATAGCTTCTTTCCTTCTTCACGGGGTCAATGGTGGCGAGGCAGCTGAAAGACCCAACTGACCCATTGAGGAATGGGTCTTGCTGCATGAAGTGACCGTTCTTTTTGAAGCTGTCCGCCCAGGCCTCACGGACAGGATGGGAGATATAGCCAGAGAAGCTGGTCTGGATTGGTCCCTTAGCTGCATCGTTCCTACGAGCCCAGCCCTCGATTCCCAGGGCCTTTTCAGTCGCTTTGTCGACCGTGGGGCTGGTGTAGGCCTTGGAAAGATGCGTCCTGAGATCGTTCCAGTTCCAGCCTTCGTTGCCCAGCGTCTCCCAGGGGTCAATAACTCCTTTCGAGGGAGGGACAAACACGTGCGCATTCAAAGCGCTCGAACCGCCAAGAGCTTTACCCTGGTGCAGATGGATCACTCGCCCGTTGAGGTTTCCCTGGTGTTCTGGTCAATCTGAAGCTCATCCAACTTGACACAAGGAGACATACCTGTGGCTCACTGCGGAAGCCCCAATCAGCCTCCGATCCAAGCAACGCCGAGTAGAAAATCGGCGTCTTCACCCGTGGATCTTCAGTATGATCCGATCCTGCCTCCAGGACGAGAACTCGGTTGTCAGGGGACTCGGAAAGGCGCGTGGCGACGATTAGGCCAGCAGTGCCACCTCCAACGACCACAAAGTCATATTCTGACGCCATTGTTGCAAGTGTTACAGATTTGAAAGAGTTATCCAACTTTGAAGCCGATGGTATTGATGGTTGAAAGAGGGGCAGATTTCCGTACTGCTGTTGTAGCCTGGGCCTTCAGATCACGCACCAAATATAGTAGGTTTGTCGTGTGGCTTCATTGTTGATTGGATCCCTGAGTGGGTATGATAGGAAGCACTCCTCACGCGTGCATTGACTACTGTATAGTAATGTAACAGTTCCAGTGCATACTTTACCAGCGGACTGGGTGGGCGGCATCGCGAAGCCTCGCCATCTGACTATTTCGGCTGTTGGTTGATTGCGCCGCAGACCAGCGAGAAATGCTACGTCATGCCGAGATGCAGCCAGCGCTTGTGTCCGGCTTATCAGTAGTTGAAGATTTGCTTGTTGGTGATTGAATATCTTCGCACTGCAGCCAACACATAATTATGTGGACTCGAATGCGGCACAGCCCCCCTTGTTGTTGTACCCGAACGTCTGCATGTTGCGGGATGGCGCACCAAAGTGATAGAGTTTAACTACCCAATGCAACACCAAAGAGAAGGATATTGAATTGCAAGATTACAACGGTTTCATTCACAATAGCTCAGCACCCCGGGAACTCGGAGAAAAGCTAGCGGTGGCGTTGATACTTCGAGCAGCTCTTCAGGAGTCAGGGATCTCTCGCACCAAAAAGACACCTCTTGCCTTCACCAGCATGCTGACATCTTTGCCGGCAATGATCCTCTGGTCCTGGAAGAAACCTCTTCCTTTTCAACCTTCACAATCAGCGGCACGCCTCTGCCGTCGCCGAAGATGCTGTCAACAAACCGTGGCAACCTAATTCCGCGGGTCGGCTGAGCTCACAGCAGGCCACACGAGCGATGTATTGCATATCCACGTTACGTTTGAAATTTGCTTGCAAATCGGCGGTCTTCTGCCTTGTGTCGTCGAAGCCTTCTCTGTGTCTGGTATAACGAGCGGGGTGGGGCCACGGATCTTTATCTCAAGGACATCCTGAATGGGCTAGATTTCGCATGTTTCTTTGCCAGGCCACTTGAGGTTGCCACGGGGAATTGCATGCCCTGGAGCAACCAGAAAACAGTCCAATGGCCCTCCTTACTCACGGGAGCAATTACTACCACGGCCCACCCTCAAGACTTCCGGGACATGGATGGTGATAGAGCTTCGGGTCGAATGACGATACCAATTGTCCGGAGTTGCAGGATGGACTTGTCTCACCTGTTGATTCTGAGGAGTGGGCTTAGCTGGGTGGAACATCGGTTCCTTGTCCTGGCTTGCGGGAGCGGTGATGGTAGGCAACTATTTTCGTGACAGAACTAGGGCGGGTGATGGTCTGTCATGAAAGTTGTTCCATGCTTGGTTGCTCGGTCTTTTCGTGCTGCCAATGCACACCAATAATATCTTAAGCGTATATCAAAGCCAGTGGACCAACTGCATATAAAATAGGCACTACTGGAACTAGTGTGCAGCTTCTCCGGGTTTTATTTTGGGGGCGCCTTCTTCAAATGCAACCTCCAGATTTGCAGATCTCCAAGATCCAGAGCCCTGGACCTAGGATCTGGTGAGGGAAAGTTGGGGCTAGCATACTAGTAAGAACGAGTATGGCACTGCTGCGCCTCAGAAGACATTGATGTTGCAATGAGAATTGGACACCTTTTCCATTGGACGAGCCAAAAAGGTAGGAAAGCCCACGCCTGATCTCTGGAGGCACGTTGGCAAGGTGTGGAAGACCGGGAGTATTCACCTGAACTAGACTTAGGATACCTAGCAGAGTATGCACAGGTCTCCGCTCTTCAACTTTCAAATCTGGCCTCATCTCTTTGAGCAGGATCTAGTCATTGGTCTTCCAATCCTCTTCAGAAGTTGATTTCACTCATCCGAGCGAAGATGACGCTGCCGTTGGGGGCGACCCAGGTGGCTGTGGTCTCTTTCATCACTATGGCCTTCGCGATTGTTGCCACTCTCCTCCGAATTTGGTCGAGGCGACTACAAAATCTGCCCCTCGGCTTCCACGATTACATGGCGATCGTGGCCATGTTTTTAGCAGCTGCGACTGTTTCGGTCTTTCTCACCGGTAAGCTCGAATTTATTAAGTATCTATTGATCAAGAAGAAAGGGACTGACTTGAGCAACAAGCCGGATTTGCCGCGGGACTTGGCATGCATCTCACGGATATCATGGAGACCGATCCTTCCAAGTTCGCACTACACATGAAGGCAAGATATATCACTCTTGATATGCCTGAAGCTCCAGCTAAATGCTCTGTTGCAGCTTTTTGTCCCAGCCCAACTCCTCTGGGCAGCGGCAAATTCCTGTGTCAAGTTGTCGATTTTGTCAATCTGTACTGCACTCTTCCCCGGCAGACAATTCTGTCGAATCTGCCAAGGCACCATGGTAGTGACCACTGCTTACTTCATAATGGTATTTCTGGAAGCATTCCTGCTTTGCAAACCAGTGCAACTCAACTGGGATAAGTCAATAAAGGGAAGTTGTGAGGGAGAGAACCCCGCCTACCTGGTGTCTGGAATTACCAACCTTATCATTGACATGTTCATCGTGGCATTGCCAATGCCTCAGGTGTTCACACTGCATATGTCATTGTCCAAGCGTATTCAGTATTTCGGCCATGTTCAGCCTCGGTGTAATGTAAGCTGCCGTTGTAAACCGTGGACATTCAGACATAACAACGTATTGACCTTCTCCACAGAATCTGCGTCCTGTCGCTCTTGAGAGTTCACTGGCTGGCCGCCTGGGACTTGACAGACTTGACCTATACCGAAACACCAGGAGCCATTTATTCAGTCCTGGAACCGACACTGGGGGTTGTGAACGCCTGCCTACCAACCATCAAGCCAGCCATCAATAAAATTCTGGGGTTAGACGCGCTGAATTGCAGTCAACGCGACCCTGAAAGCAATAAATCCTCCAACAAGACCCCTGTGCAGAATAGAAGATGGACATATGGCGCATCGGTCAAGGGCAACGGCAAGCGTGACTTTGAAAGACTCGAGGACGAGTTTCCTCTGACCAGCTTAAGGACCGAGGGACATCCGGGCACCAAATTTTGCAACGGAAACAACCTTACTGTCAACGAAGAATTCAGACTTCACACCTCCACCCAGGGAATGGTCTGGGTTGAAACAAGAGTCCCCATCTCTCAAACACGGCATGAGTTAGGAGGTTGAGAGAAACATCGAACGATGATGTCCCTGAAGGTCGTATTATTCTTGTGTTTATTGGTATCTATATACGAAAACTTCAATCCGAAGCCACAGCTCTAAAGCCTCTATCATCTTGTCTACATATGCAAGTGTCTACTGTCTAGTACCGTACCCATCGCATGCCCTTTCACTTGTTTCTCAACATTCCATCAAAAGTGACACTGTTATCACCAGCCTCGAACGCTGCCACGACCCATCAGCCCATTAGGCTGTACATCTTCACTCAAACATCAGCAATCGTTCCTCTCAAGCTGCCACGAAGCTTTAGACCGCAACATCTGGCTTGCCGAACTCCTTGATGTACTCATCGGAGTAGGGATAGTCATTGTATCCAGGCTCGCGCTTGTCACCCCTCTTCTGGTGGATGTAGAAAGTGTTGCGGTCGTAGTCGGCCAGAGGCAGACCCTTCTTCACCCTGTAAACCAAGTCCGGCGTGGAGATGAAGCGGCGGCCAAAGACGATAACCAGCTGGTCGGCGTAGTCCTTGTACTTCTTCTCAACGGCATCGATAGCGAGCTCCGTGGTGTACGCACCAGCGACGAGGATGGGCCTCTCGCGGCCCCAGGCCTGCAGGGCAAAGTCGAGGCTCTCGTTCGCGGGGTCCTTGTCGATGACCCCGTGGACCCTCGGCTCGACCAGGTGCAGGAAGGCCAGCTGCAGCTCCGTCAGGCGGTCGATGAGGTAGCTGAACTGGGGGATGGGGTCCTTCATGCGCATGCCCTGGAAGGTGGACCAGGGGGACAGGCGGATGCCGACCTTGTCCTTGCCGACGGCCGCGACCACGGCCTTGGCGACCTCGACGGCGAAGCGCGCGCGCTTCTCGATGCTCCCGCCCCAGGCGTCCTCGCGCTTGTTCGATGTGTCCTGGGTGAACTGGTCGATGAGGTACCCGTGGGCTGCGTGGATCTCGACACCGTCGAATCCGCCTTTCTCAACGGAGTCCTTGGCCGCCCTCGCGTAGTCGGCGATGGTGGCCTGGATCTCCTCCTCGGCCAGGGCGCGAGGCACGGGCTCGCCCTCTGAGATGGGCACCGCACTGGCGCTCACGAGGTCCTTGGTGAAGTCAAAGGTGTCGTCCTTAGGGGGGTTTCCGGAGGCCTCGCCCGCTGCAGCGGCACGGCCAAGGTGCCAGAGCTGCGCGAACATCTTGGACCCCTTGGCGTGGACGGCGTCGGTCACCTTCTTCCATCCTGCCAGCTGGGCGTCGGTGTAGAGACCAGGGACGTTGGCATAACCCCGGGCTTGGGGGGAGATGTATGTCGCTTCAGAGATGAGCAGAGTGCCAGGGACGACACTCCTCTGTGCGTAATATTGGGCCGCGACGTCGAGCGGCACCAGTTCATCGTTGGCCCTGAATCGGGTCAAAGGAGCCATGGCAATTCTGTGCTCCAAGGTCGTAGAGCCGACCTTGATTGGCGTAAACAGCTTGGTGTTCTCGGCCATTTTGAAAGACGGTGTGCTGGTGGTCGGAATGTGAAAGACTAAACGCTGTTGGATATCGAATACGGAGGTTGAATCAGACAAGGGTTAAAAAGATCTATTGTTGGTCTAAAGATATATATGCAGGATAAAACCGAGATCCAAGTGCATCACCCGTCGGCCTTTATATATCAGGCCTCCGTGATTTCTAACTTCATCTCCACCGCCGTCCTACAGTTCTCTGCGGGATATCCTGCTTCTCCTTGCTTAAAAATACAAACGAGCCTCAAACAGGCCATAGTACGACCGTCCAGGGGATTCTGGGTCACCAATGTGGATACTTACTCGTCGGGCTGCCCCTGTCTTTGTGGCACCTCGACATTCCGAGGCCCGCCCGAGTCAGAGCCTCAACAACGTGACATGACGTTTGTGCATGTTGTGTTGCTCTACCGGCCAAGATAAGTCGGGCTTCGAATTAAAAATTGGCCTTGCTGACGATACGCTCATCGTACAGAGCCTACATTGAATTTTTTAATGGTATTTACGGTTTATAGATGGCTATACGTGTCTTGCAGAAGGATCATTAGACTCGTGCGCATACCTGCATTGCGTACCTAAGCATTTAAACAAGGCTGTATAATACGTAGTCAAAAAGCCTGGAACGTCTGTTCCGTACCAAGAAAATTTCAAAGACCGGGTCGGGTGGGTCCACTGCAGGTGTTGCTCGATCTTGGCCACGGCTGAATAATCCTGGCCGGACGCAGGGGAAATAATACGCCCGCACCAAACGATGGGATGACCATCTAGAATGTTCGTAAGCTCGACATTGTTCTGCGCTAGAACTTTGACCCACCGTTGTTGTGCTACAACGCGCAACTGCAACACCAGAAGGCTCTCGAAATACAAGGACTCCCGTTACAAATGGCCCATTCCTGCTTGCGTACAATTGTTTCTCAGCATCTTGGAAAGACTCGAGAGCACACATCCATCCCCTTGCTTGTGAAGTCAACATTTGGGAATCCTCCTTTGGGAAACCCTCCCAGGAGACAGCCATCTGAATGTCATGTCACATATCATTTTTTTGAGGATTGATGCTATGCTGCATTGTCGATACTGGGACGAAAGTAGCACTGCTCGGACGATTCCTGTACACGAAGCTCTGAAGCCTCTACCAGGTACATTACAGCTCACAGTACCAAATGTACATCCTACAGGCGATATTTCATGTTCCAGCTCATTTGTCGTGTCGGCGCGCCTGTGCATATCGGTTTCAGGAATATTACACCAACAGCATTTTGCAACAAAATTCTAATATGGTATGGAAGGAAGAGCAAGGAGTGGAGTGGTCGGCAGTACGTTCCAAAATCGGCCATGACACGTCGATTTCCCGCAACTTAATCTGCCCATCTCCCGAGGGTCCTTGCAGCTCATCACAGACTAGAGACCGGAAGTCTCCGTGGCCAGCCCTGTCATCATCCCTGCTCCACGGCTGCCGTGACATCAATCCCGAGAAGGTGGTAAGCACATGCTCTGTGCCCTCGACCCATGTTCATTCGAAGTCCTCGTGCCTACACTATATTATCGTGCTGTCATTTGATGGTCAAGTGCTTCCCGTCCTCAGAGCCTTTGAAGGCATTCAAATCCTATCTGGATGGTTTGCGCCCTCTGTAATGATGGACAAGTGGAGGTCGCCTCTGACTCGAACATATGCTTGCCAACGGGTCTTTGACGTCAATGTTGTTCCCGACGCCTGCGTCATTACCAAGTTCCTGGTCAGGTCTTGCTGTAACGCACGCCTTGGTCTGATAATATGAGCGGCCCTCTGCGTGATGGCAGAACGAGCGGATTTGTGGAACGCGATCAAAGGTGCCAGAAGCGTCTAAGGGTTTGATAAAGACATAGAATCACCCGGCTTATGAACTGGGCGAGAGCACCGATCCATTGGTTGCTGGCACACACAATCTGAGCTAATTCAGAAACATCGTGCCTCATGTTTGGTGTCAGAGGCGAGGGGTACCTTTCCATGGCCGTGCTGTTAAACGTGCAAGACATGATACAGCTCCTTATTTTGCTGGCAGAATGTAATGCATCAGTTGACAGCGAAGTTGATGTCCATTTTCCACATGCACTTGGCTGAGGGGGCATTTAGTGGGCTGCCTAGGGCTGCCATTCCACTGTAAGGGAGTCGTTTTCGCCTATGGTGAGCATCGCTTCGAGAAATGCGCATCTCTTCCACAACTGGTTCGAGATCTTTTACGCCAGAAGCTTAGGTCGACAGGTAGCAGAACCATAGTGGAACATGCCTTCGTGTTTCAAATGGGTAATTGAGATGGCCAAGTGCTTGATGGAATTGGGCATGAGTCCGGGATTTGGAAGAGGGCAGGGACCTTGGCTTTGGGTCTGTAGACGCATGCCGAAGTTCACAATTGACACTTTCTAATATGACACCTTCCCTCCCGTGACCCAAAAGTGCTTTTCTCCATTGCATCCGTCGATGCTTCGACATCACGGGATCTTTACCAGCTTCACCGTGCAGATTTTATGCGCCATATTTCCAAGTCACTTTGAGCGCCCGAGTCTGAAGTCATCACCTTCGTCTCTTGCAGCTTTCTCGCAGCTTTCTCCCACATCAGAGGCTCGGTCGTCGAGGTAGCACTTTCCATGACTTTCTCCCACTGCCCTTCCTTGACCTAAAGTGCCGACTCCTCGTCGATCAAACATGTACCCTTTCGATTTCGCCTCAACCCCCAGATAGTGTCCTGACGTCTTTCCCCAACCAATTCGTGGAACGTTCCTTGCCGCTCGGCGGTCATTCTGCGCTTTCTTCATACCCGACGGGACCCAGCTGTTATCTCAGACGGCAATGCGCCCATAGTTTCCCTTCCGTTACCCGCGGAATGCACCCATGTGGAATATTATCTGATACTTCCAACTTCAGGATCTTCCAACTTTCAACACACCGAAACATCTCATTGCACACACAGGCCTGTGACTGATTACAAGCCACTCGCGGAAAGCAACACCTACTTTTTGCTACTTCACGTAGCTGACTTTTCTGCGGCATCGCTTTCCTGTGCTTCACTACAGAATCATCATTCTAAAGCAGGCAAAAGCTTACACGAGGAGCAACCACCTACAGGATACCCTATAAGAAGCTTATCATAGGACTCAAGCGACTATTCACGATCCATCTTTTCAAACTACCAGAGTTGTGACTCCGCCTCTCTGTTAACGAACATCGCACCACGCAACTTGAAGAAATTTGGGGATCCTCTACACCCACACATTTATCGAACCACATCTCTCGGCTCAGATTCATTGGCTGCTTTTCATCTTTTTGGCACTGACTTTCAAGCACCTTTCATCACGGCGAGCAGCGTTTGCTGAGCAGCGGTGCTCGAGTAAATTATCTTTGCAAACGAGCGCAGCCACTTCGGGTTTCAATCATACCTTCCCAAACCACACTGGCAAGGTTGGTTCTTTTCAGGCTGGGTCTTCCCAATTTCAAAGCTGACCTCATTCTAATCACAGCATCTGATACCCCTCAGATATTGAATTATTCTTTCGACCTACCATTCTCACAAAATTTGGACTCGTCTTGCCTCTGCATCACCGAGTCTAGCATTTCTACATCTCAAGCACTGCTCATCGTTATAACATGTCCTTCTGACACGTAAAGCAAATCATGAAGCCCAACAGGATCGCAAAAGCGCCGGTCGCGAAGTCTTCGACTACGAACGACGTGGGACTCGACTCGATACGAGAATCGATTGAAATCCCACAAGAGTCTCCTTTTCTTTGGAAAAACTGCGCAAACGAGAGTCAACGCGACCGCATCGATATCAAGCAGCAGGCCGTCTTCGACGGTCTTAGGCTGGGAGAAAAGATTTCTAGCATACTGAGAAGCCGATACGATGAAAGACAAGACGGAACAGGAGCCTTGGAGCTGTCTGACTGGGATAAGCAGTTTGGTGAGTCACCAGAAATTGCTGGATCGTTTACAGACACTAACAGCGTCCCAGACGCTGCAAAAGAGTCATATGAATCCTTCCATTTCTGCGTTGGGCTTTTGGGTATGCTGGGTAGCGGGAAGACATCTCTAATCAACGCTCTGCTTGACGAGCAGGAGCTGCTCCCATCCAGCAGTGACAAAGCTGCCACAGCAGTCTTGTGCGAAGTCGTTTACAACCATAGGTCTACGGGCTATCGCGCCGAAGTCGTTTTCCGAACACGACAGAGCCTTGCGGACGAGCTCAACAAGTTGTTCGTAAATATCAAGTTAAAAGAGGATCTTGAAAAGCGAATTGAAGAGAACAACGGCAGTGGTGATTTCAACAACTCTGAAACGGATCAAGACATCGAAGACCAGCTCGCCGACATAGATACGAGCATTGCTGGTACACTTGAGGTTGTCGCCGCAGTTTGGGGATTTGACGAGCAAGAACTCAAGGACATGTCAACTGAGACACTCCTTCAGTCCCAATCACTTGGTTCAGAGGTCTTGGGAACGATACACGAAATCACAGAGACGAACAGCGAGATCTTTGCGAACATGATCAAACCTTTCGTGGACTCCACTCCGGGTATTGATGGCGGCATTCACGCGCCGCTGACGTTGTGGCCTTTGATTGAAAAAGTGACCATCTACACCAAGTCGGATATCCTCAAATACGGGCTTCGCCTTAGAGACCTTCCCGGCTTAGGTGATGCAGTGGAGAGGCGCTCGAAGGTGGCAGAGGAGAATTCCACGGATCTTGACATCACCGCCGTAATCACACCGGCGATTCGTGCGACTGAGGAGAGAACAGCCGTTGGTCTTATCAAAGGACACCAGGCACTTCGTATGCAGATGGATGGAAAATTCAACCGGAGCTCATTCTGCGTGGTTCTCTCCAAGACGGACGACATCGAATCGGAAGTGTACTTGAGACGCACGAAGGCAGCCAAGAACGATATTAAAATCCAGAGACAACTCGCTCGGGTCAGGGAGCTGGACAGATTTTTCCACGCGGCCGGGTTGGGGCAACGCAACCAAGAGCAACAAAATCTGGGATCCAACTCGAGTGGCTCAAGCTACAACATGTCAATAGAAGGGAACCGGAGCGAGGCTTCGGCCATCAAGGAATGCTTGGAACAGACTGCGGTGTCAATGCGAAATCGGGACATCGCTGAACGCATCCAAAATTCTTTCTTGAAACGCCAGCAAGACGCTCACTTGTTGAAAAGCGATGAGCTTCACGATGGGACCGTGGAGGTGTTCGGTACCAGTGCGCGTGCCTACTGGAAGAGTAAACATCCCGACGGGGAAAAGACGAGAGGCTTTCCAGATGAGATACATTCCGGAATACCTCGTCTTAAACAATGGATTCTCGAGGCGATGTTCATTCAGCGGGAGAAACAGCTTGACACGACACTCAATGACCTGTTGACATTGTTTGTCAGAATTCAAGACCGCATCAGTGCAGGACGCGCCGACTTTCAAGGCGCCACAAAGACGGGAGAGAACAAGCTTGCCCTCATACATCAGAGGCACCTCTGGGTTCGTAAATGAAATCCTCAACTCATCATTGAACTTCGGCTAATACTGGATAGGAACTCACTGAAACCCTGAAGCACTCCTGCAACAAGTTGAGCTGGATCAAGCCATTGAAGAACACGGGAGCAGCATTGGACGCGTGCCAAGAACGGTGTCCACATACCGTCAACCGTTGGCGCTACAGATATCCCGAACAGAATGGTCATCAGAAGCTTCATGCCAATATACAGACATCCATCCTTTCCAAGCAGGGAGAGTCGCACCAGAGCAAAGGCAAGTACCCACATGAGTACCACTGGATTGACGATCTGTAAGTTCCACAACGTACAAGTCCGCCCACTCCTCAGTGTATTGACATTGTGAAGCACTAAACCCTTTTTCGACGCCGTTCTTCGTGATTGGACTCGTGCTTTCCAGTACAAGTTGCCCATGCACCATTCGAAAATTTCAATTTCAGTGGAGCCTGAGTGGCAGAGCTACGAAGAGGAGCTCGTTCGACTTCTGGGCAAGCAGCAAGGCCCACAGTTACAACATGCTCTTATTAAAATTCAGGGTGCTATCTATGTTGCAAAAACCGATCTTCAACACCGTGTTCGGCGGGTCCTTGACGATTTACGAAAAGGTGCACAGAATGTTCATCCCGTCTTTCGACAAGATGTCAAGAGAACCATGATTCCAGTATTCCAAGAAGCGTTTGACATCAAGGGTAAGCGCATCGTGCCACCAGAACCCCAGGACGGACACTGATGTTTTTACAGGCGTCGGGTGCCAGAAGGAGCGAGACCAACTCCTGAAGCACTTCGCCGAGAGCCACGCCAGCGGAATGTTTCGGCATGCTGCCAAGGAGACGGAACGCGCGTTGCGGGAGCTCCTGGACCAGCGAGTCAAAGAGATTATAGGATTTGCGGTCGGTTCCGTCTCGTTGGTAGAAGAGCAATTGAAGCCTCTCTTCAGCACTGTCAGCGCGCCAGCAAGCCCTGCCGCTCGGGACGACAGACGGCGATTCGAGGCGGGAATCAAGCCACACTTGATATCGTGGGAGCTGTGTTGGCAGAAGCCATCGGCCCAAAGGGAGGATCATGTCATGAGGGGAGACTGGAGCATCCCACCCCCTCAAATGGTCAAGGTCGAAGACGACTTCTAGGCAGCAGCCTACGGTGTGGGGACTGGCAATGATGCCTGGCAAGGAGATGGCAGGATGACAGGCAGAACCTGGAGATTGACGGAGATAATGCCGTGGTGACTTTTCTTTTTTGGACGTTGGGATTGTCCCGCTGCGGTCGAGGATAGCCCCAGTTCATTCGAAGACGGGATGGGTTGCTCGGTCGACGTCGCTGATCACCTAGCTAGGTTAGCCGACAGGACAAATTGAACTGCGATGCTTTTTCAGCCTCTTCATGCGCGATGGGCAAATGCTGCCTAGCCATGAACATGGGTGTCCCACGCGGCTCATTTTTCATGATGCTTAATTTCTGAGACCAGGGGCTAGGCCAGAAGAGGCCACGGCTGACAGCCAAGGCCTTGAGACTGATCGACGGTAACTGAACGATTGGCTGAGTGGCAGAAAACAGCTAGCTCAGGATCTCAGGGGGCGAGTTTCCAGACTTCAAGCAAAGAGACGAACTTCCAGCCGTCCGTTTTTGTCCATTTCTTCTTTCACAGCGTCCGTCACTCGTTCATAACTTCGTCGCCCTGAGCCGCCCCAACTGCAATCCACTCTCTGGAAACTCTCTCGCGCGCGTACAGACCGAAAGACACGACTCCAGCATGCATTCTCACTCATTTGCAGTGGCCTCCGCCCTTGTTGCCGGCGCGATGGCGCAGTCAAGCTCCGTCACCAGCATGTTTCTGTACGGCTATGAGGGCGAGAACATCGTCGCCTCCGTCATATCTGCCGCACCTGACGCCACGTCGTATTACGTCAACTGCGCACCTGGTACCGATGGCAGCGATGTAAGCAGGCTACCATGACCGTTGTGTTCCCTCGCCATAATGCTGAATGAAGCGTGCAGTGCGGATTCGGACCTGGCGTCACTTTCGTCGATGGCGGGTCATCCGTTGGTCTCCACGTCACCGACGCCGATGCTTTGTGAGTGTGCCCGAGATACAGTTTTCATTCCTCCCCAGGTACTCGACCAACGTGCCAGCATGACGGCTAATCATCCGCAGCACGATGGACGCCGAATGTCACATCACGTCCGACTCGGCAGACTGTACTCAGACGGTTGCTGGTCCCGAGGCCAACAGCCCCGGTATTATGATCGGCGCGTTCAGCGGCATTTCGGACACCTTCCTGCCGGTGACAATTACGGCCGGTCTGGAGAAGATCACGGCGGCTGAAACCGCCACGGCCACTGGCTCTTCCGCCACCTCTGGCACGGCCGAGCCGACTGGGTCTGCGGCATCCGGGCCCTCAGAGACAGGCGCCTCTGCCTCGTCGTCCGCGACTGGCACTGGGGCTTCCGGCTCCGCTGCTACGTCCACCTCGGCCTCAAACTCCACGGAGAGCAACGGTGCTGTGGCTGGGGCAGGCCAGAACCTCGTGCTTGCTGGGCTCTCTGGCATCGTTGGACTCGTGATGGCATTGTAGTTAAACATCGACAGTCACAGTGCTTAACATACAAAGAGTGCTGGCAGTTATCGGGTTTTCGCTTTTGATCACGTGGTGGTGACGTGAAGAGGCGTTGGTTGCCCGGGCCTCTTCGTCTCGACTCGTCTACCTGAACTTTCTCTTGCGGACTACCTGGCCCATGTGTTCAAGGCATGTTATGGGTATTGCTTGACATTGGCCTTGAAGCTGGCAGTGGATACCTTCTTCTGGTAGTGGCTGTGTAAACCTGTTGCTGTTGGCACAGGTGCTGGTCGAAGGTTATGCTGGAAAGGCCGCTCCAGTGGAGCAAATGAGCGTCGCCAGGCACGATGTAATCTCTACAATCCTATACTTGAGCCGCTTCTGAAACCGTCAGGCATTCATCGACTCGTCGAGTATTGCTAAGGAGAGAGACATATGGCGGGGTGAGCCGACGGGTAGGAGGTCCGTGGGCAAGCTGAATGCGGTGAGTGTGAGCTCGGCCATAGGGTGCTGCTGTTAAGCTTGGGTACATGGGTACACGGGCCCGTGACGGGTACACGAGCACAAGGATGCCGGGGTGCGTGGCCGCGGGCACGGACACGAACGCAGTTAGTGCCAAGTTGACAGCCAATCCCGGACCAGCCCCTCTGATTTGCTGCGCAAGGCAGGACCAACCATCCTTCAAACACTGGCTGCCGTGCCCTGGTCTGCGCTGGTTCTGCGCTGGCGCGGGCGCTGCACGGCATTCAGGCTCTTGTGCACTCATTCGCGTTCACCGTCTTCCCACCCCCTCTTCCTCACTACCACCACCGCACCACCAGCTGCACCACCACACCACACCACCATCGCCGCTCCGCCGTCGAAAATCAGCTCTGTCACACGGCGACCAACCTTTCCACCATGCGACCGTAGTGTGAAGATACAGCTCACCCATTTCTCCCTCCCCTCTCCGCTCAGGACGCTCGAATCAACATCACTGGGGCGTGAAGCTCGATTGCTCCTCTCTGCTGTCGCGCGGTCGCACTCGTTTCCTGCCGGCATAGCATGCTTGTGAACCTCTTGCTTCGCTTTGACTAAGCCTAGCGACCATTTCTAGTGGAGCGCTGTCCAATACACCCACGATGTCTGCCTCAGACGCGGCTGTCGCAAGGCCCGTCGTCACGGTCGAGGACGATGCCCCGCTAGACGGGCCCGTCGTGAATGCATCACAACAAAGTCTTGCGAGCCTCCCATCGACCGAGGGACCTGCATCGCCTGTCGAACCTGGCCACTCCTTCAAGTCCGAATTGAACGAAGATCGAGCTTCCGCCTCCGTCATACCCTCGTCCTTGACCCCTCCGCCATCCTCCCAGGTGCCCACCAACGGCGCCGGCAGCAGGGCCCCGCCGAGCTCTCAGAGACAGCGTATGCTGTCTCCTCCAGTCACCGGACTGAACACAGTTCGCCATGAGGCCACGCCTTCCGGCCTCTACACTGCACCGAGACCAGATGCAGTCGTCGCTGCGTCGCCCGATGCGCTTCGAGCCATGCTCCAAGCCTGCCTCGCAGAACACACTCGTTTGAAGACGGAGACGGCCCACCATAAGCTCCAGTACCAGCTCCTCAGCGTCCGAGCTGACGAAGATGCGCATCGCGCTGCTGTCGAGCAGGAGCTGACGCTTCGTCAGCTCGAGGCCTTCAGCAGGCAGAAAGCCGAGGCCCCAGCCCAACCAGCAAGGAAGATTCCCAGCCCCAGTCCGGAGATCTCGCAGGCCATGTACGACGAGCTGAGGGATCTGGGTGAGAAAGCTATCAAAGATAACGAGAAGATCCGCAAGGACTACGAAGAGGCGTGCAAGCGGCTCAAGGCGGCCAAGAAGCTCATTGTGCGCCAGGAGGAGGACATGGACAGTTTACGGGAGGAGAACGACCTTCTCCGGACTCGCCTGCAAGACAAACGAGAACTCTGGAACCAACTGGCAAGCCCAGGGGGCATGTTCCACACCCCAAAGACTGCGCAAGCGTCCCCGGCACAATATAGGACGACGCCACGACAGACGCCTAAACATCGAGACAGCCGCGACGCGCCTTTCGCCGTCCTTCTCCAAGCAGCTACGCAGGAAAACAGCAGCGCCCCCTCAACACCAGCTACTCCGAACAGATCGGGCGGGCGGCAGCCATTGAAGCATTCCCGGGCCGTCCACTCCATGTCATCCCTTCCAACAACGCCAAACCCGCCTAGGCCTCGCGGCTCCGATTTGCTGCCAGCAGCCGACCTAGTACCTCAGACCGAGCCGCCGCGCCGCTTCGTCAACCGGAGTTTTATTCCAGAAACACCCGAACGAGGCCTCAGCTTCGCCCGTAATGAACGCCCCGAGCGGGCTCATCAAAGCCGAGAAAGCACGATATCCGCCGACGACAACCAAGAGCTTGCTCGGGCCGCTCTCCAGTCGGTGGCACAACAGGTGGCGTCATTCACTTCACGCGGCTCGCCCCCACCCCGACGGCCACTCCCGTCGCAGCGCAGTCAGCACACTGAAACAGACAGCCAAGTGTATGAGAGCCAGGCCAGTCAGGAGGCGTCAGCAATGCTGAGGAGAGATCCTCGAGAGAGTTTCGAGGTTGCGAGCTCCCACAACTCGAGGGATGTGACGCCGACGCCTATCGCGACTGAGAAAAGTCAGAGAATGCAGTCCACATTGAGAGGCCCGATTAACAAGTCTGGATTGTCAGGTAGTGCAAAGCGCAAGTATGAAGCCAGCGTCGCGGACGAGGCGAGACGCGCTGAACCGACGAGTCCCACTAAGAGACTGAGACTGGCTGGTGGCCTGCGCGAGGGATCGTCCCTCATTGGACTTGGGATCCGAGATTGATTGCTATGATACCCCGACTGTTCGCAACTTTGTTGTTTTCTTCGGCGCTGTCAAGCAGGCTCCAGCATATGGATTTGTCGCTTCACAAGAGTCCGGCCTCACGGCTGAGACCAGAATGATATGATTATGGTGAGACAAGATCACCAAATGCGTACCTTGCTATGTATCATATTACTTCGACGGGCTGCCTTGGCTGTCAACGGACAGATTTTGATTCGCTGCTTCACCTTTCTTGTTCTTACCGGCTTGGAGATGCTCAAACTGATGTTGCAGCCGGATCACTTTTCGGCAGCACTCTTCGCTTTGGCAGCGTGTGCGTTCTGGTGGCGGGGAGTTTTTGATGCTGTGCACTTCCACAGCTTCATGGAACTGGCGTTACATTTGGTCCATTGGTAGTTGAACAGAAGGAATCAAAGAAGAGTTGAAACTGACGAAAGCCTTCGCTGGCTGTCCATAAGTTGTGAGACCGTAAATACACAGCTCACGGGGATCTCAAATATCTGTGTGACTTGAATATGCGATCTGTCTTTCAGCGAGGTCTGTACCAGGCTATCGACAGTCGTCGGCACGCGTATACAACTTTCAGGAACAAGATTCAGGCAAGGGAGCAGATGAGTGCCACGTACGAAGACCTTTCCAATTTGCCAAATAGTGGGCAGCCTTGAGGGTACATATACACACGGACACCACAACAAGAGAATACGACACAAGAGCCGTTCAGATACTTTGAGTATCAACTTGTCTCTTCTAGTGACGAGACGAGCCAACAGGCCAGGAGGCTATGTGAAACATGCCCAATGGTCACCTCCAGTCGCCTTCGATTATCTTTATCATGTCATCAGCTGCACTGGCTTCTTCCACGTCTTCATCCGTGTCCCAATCATATTCTCCATCAGGATAGCGGCATTTAAGCCCTTCTACAAAGTCTGCATCTTCTTCAATGTCAGAGTAATAGTTTTGATTTCCATCCGCAGAGCCTGTGTCTGAAGACTGAGAATCATCATGTCCAACTACAAAAGAATTGATTAGCCTTCCGTGGACTTCAACTGAACGTGAAAAATCTGCCAGACAGGTTGTGGAAACCACGAAGCAAGTCATCAATGGAGCCTTGAGCGGGCCTGACTCTGTGCTGTTCTGTGAACTCCCTAAACGCGGGCAGGATTATGTCTTGGTACCAGTTATCTTTCTGTTCGAGGTAGTCCCATGGGAAGTGTCCCACAATTTCGGCTTCGATGACTTGCCACAGGCAGACGTGTTCGCCGAAACAATATTGATTGCCTCGTCCGTAGGGGTCCGGAATCCTGTAACTCTGCATCTCAGCCAGGACGTCCAGTATGGGCAGCCCCATACTTATCCGCTTGCTTGGGTCGATAACAGTCAGCGTATGGGGCCCGCGACTCCTTCCGCTCCTCTTCATAACATAGCCCTGGATCACAGCTGGACTGCTGGTAAATGATATGTAAGGACCCGGTGTCCAGTGCTCATAGTCCAGATGCTTAGCCAAAGAGCTCTTCCGCTTTTCGTACGTGTCGAGGCGCATTTCTGGTTCCCTTGACTTCATGATATGATCCCTGGTGGGCTGGCTTCCGGAGTAGTGATCCCAAATCCTAAGCAAAGGTACTGCACAGGTCTGGTGATACTGTGCTCGCCACAGATGTCGGCCTTCTTCGCTTTGAGATATGCTTCGCGTTTCAGGGTATAGACGCTTAGAAAAGGCGTTTCTGTTAAGGATGCGATCGTGTTCCATGATGACAAGCAATTGGAATGTTTGCAGTTTTGCAAACAAGGCGAAATGCGGTTTGGGGCGAGTATCTTGGATAGATGATACAGGCTCGTGGATGTGTACAAGTCTTTGCAAAGAGGTCGTCACAGCAAAGAGTTGCTCAACCCAGATCGTAGCAGAGCACGGAGTTCATGCTCTATTTACGTGTGAACTTCCTACCTTCATATGAAATCACACGCGAATATTCACACTTGCCCTTGTTATCGATCATATAGTTCTTCAACTAGACTTACCCTCTTGGAGGCATAGGTCTAAGCAAAAGGCCCAACCGTGCCAACTCCAACAAGGCGACAGACGCAACCCCAGTGCAGTCCGTGCCTGTAGGCAACTGGCCAGCGTGAACCGCTCGTTATATTTGCCGATTGCTTGACCTGGTTGGCTCATTCGTTCTGAGCCATGAAGAGAGCTTCTCCAAAAACCCATGTCAATAGGTCAGACTTCACTGTTGCTGTTGGATTGGAATCTTCATGACAGCTTCGCATGCTCGAGGTCAATCGAAGACGTCGAGGGTCCGGATGGAAAATAGCCGGGCTGGACTGCCTTCCGAATCCCCCGGGCCTGTGTTTTTCCCGACAGGCCTTCCCCACAGCAATGCAGTGCTGCCAATGGCCACTCAGGAGCTTGAGAGCTTCCCCGGAAGAGAGCTTGTCCCCCACCTCGCCTTCCCGACGCCGGGTGTTGCTCCCGACGTCGACACTGCCGAGCTTTATTCCGGACATTATCGTCTGTTCCATGGCACCGTCTCCTTCTCTCCGCCGTCTTTTCTTTTGTTTACATTCCTGTATACCGCTTCAATTATACCCATAGCAAATCTAGGCTCTCAATTGGTGTCTTGAGTAGCTGTACTGCAATCCTAAGGGACTCATCCGTCACCCAATTCGACCCGCGCCTCGTGCCCCCCCCCCCCACCGTTCCGGTCTCGTACGTCACTGAACCCGCTCAGAGACAAGATGGCCTCACTCCCCAAGGGCATCTCGGCCGTCCTGTCCAAGGCGCCCACCGACGTCGTGATCCTCTCCTCGCTCCGCACACCCATCTGCCGATCCTACAAGGGCCAACTGAAAGATGCATACCCGGAGGAGCTGCTCTCGGTGGTGCTGAGGGCGACCCTCGACGCCAACCCGAAGCTGGACCCCTCCAAGATCGACGACGTCGCCGTGGGCGTGGTGCTGTCCGAGCTGGGCGGGTCCAAGGCGGCGAGGATGGCCATGAACCACGTGGGCTACCCGTCCACGACCTCGCTGTACACGGTCAACCGCGCCTGCAGCTCCAGCCTGCAGAGCATAGCCGCCGTGGCCGGCCAGATCCGCACGGGCGCCATCGACGTCGGCGTGGGCGCGGGCATGGAGAGCATGACGCGCAACTACGGCAGCCGCGCCATCCCCGTCGACGTCTGGCCCGCCCTCAAGGACTCGCCCGTCAAGGACGCCCGCGACTGCATCATGCCCATGGGCCTGACCTCGGAGAACGTCGCCGACCGCTACGGCGTCGCCCGCGCCGACCAGGACGCCTTCGCCGCGGAGAGCCACCTGCGCGCCGCGCGGGCACGCTCCGAGGGGTACTTCGCGGACGAGATCGCGCCCGTCACCACGCGCTTCCAGGAGGTCGACAAGCAGGGCAACAAGGTGGGCGAGGAGAAGACCATCACGGTCACCGAGGACGACGGAATCCGCACCAACGCGTCGGTCGAGGGCATGGCCAAGCTCAAGCCGGCGTTCAAGCCCGACGGCGCCAGCACGGCCGGCAACTCGAGCCAGGTCAGCGACGGCGCGGCGGCGACGCTGCTGATGCGCCGCAGCACGGCGACGGAGCTGGGGCTCTCGGGCCAGATCCTCGGCAAGTTCGTGTCGGCCGTGTCGGTGGGCTGCGCGCCGGACGAGATGGGCATCGGCCCGGCGCTGGCCATTCCCAAGCTGCTGGGCCAGGTCGGCCTGGAGAACAGGGACGTGCACCGCTGGGAGATCAACGAGGCGTTCGCGAGCCAGGCGCTGTACTGCATCCGGAAGCTGGGCCTCGAGGGCGACCTGGCCAAGATCAACCCGGACGGCGGCGCCATCGCGCTGGGTCACCCCCTCGGTGCCACCGGTGCCAGGATGACGAGCACCCTGATGCACGGCCTGAAGAGGAGCGATGGCGAGGTTGGCGTGGTCAGCATGTGTGTGGGCACGGGCATGGGCATGGCTGGGCTGTTTGTGAGGGAGTGAGATAGGACTGCTTGATTTGCAGAACCAAAATTCAAGAATCTTCAAGTGCACATTGCAGGCGACTTGTACACTCTGCTAGTCCTCCGAATGGTTTCCTGGACTCAATTCAGTCATCATCTGTGCCTCTTCTTCGACCACTGGTGGACTTCGCAGCTTATAATCCGACTTATTCCTCTAACCGCCAAAGACGAGTTCTCAATGGAATAATCAACATGAAATTGCTGGTACTTTGCACCAACTTGAACTTTGCCGTCGCCCTAAGGCCGTCACAGCACACATCCGAGCAAGCCGTCCCATCTTCGATTCGGGGCCCAGACCTGGATACGAAGGGGGCGCTTTGCTTGTGGGGTGCTAGCAGCTAGTCATGCTGAGTGGTGACATGGTGGTTGACGGGAGGTCGAGGGGAGCTCTCCAATTGCTCGAACGGGCTGCGTGGTGACGTCAAATCAGAACTACCCATCTTACTGCTGCAGACCATCGCAGGGACGCATTGTCACACTCTCGAAATGGTCTGTGTGCGTTCACCGCTCCAGATGTGGTGGTGGCTATGAACGGTCTCAGCGAGGGAGGCTCACGATGCCCCAGACACCTCCAATTGAAACCACATCATGACGCGGAGATCCAGCTCCAGCAGCCACAGCTCCAGCAGCTACAACTCCAGCAGCTACAGCTCCAGCTGGCGAAGATCGTCAAACGAGCAATTGTGGAACCCCTGGGAGACAATCGACATCGACGCCCTCGTCTCCGTTGATCCCCACCACAAGCTTTACGTGTCCACCTCGGGGCCCGAGCGAGCGCCAGGCTCGCCGGTCGTGCTCTTCTTCGCCGGGGGAGGCACCCCCTGCGCCGCATACATACGATTCCGAAGGCTCCTGTCGTCCCACGCCCGCGTCTACTTCCACGACCGCGCGGGGTATGGCTACTCAGAGTTGGGCCGCGGAGATCTGGACTGCAGCAGAGGCAGCGAGATAGTCCTGACCGCCCAGCAGGCCGCCCGGGAGCTGTACGAGCTCCTGCAGGTCCTGCGGGTCGCCCCGCCGTACGTCCTGGTCGGGCACTCGTACGGCTGCATCTGCGCGCGGGCGTTCCTGGCCCTCGTGGAACGGGAGCAGCAGCGGGGCTCCGGGGAGCCGCTCGAGGCGGCGGTCGCGGGCATGGTGCTGGTGGAGGCGGCGACGGAGCTCATGTACGACCTGTTCGAGCCGTCCATCCCGCCGCCGGTGTTCTTCGAGGTGACGCGGGGCGTCGACTTCGGGGCCGTCACGCGCACGCGCGAGCGCTCTGGGCTGACGGAGCACGAGTGGGAGCACGTCGCCGCCATGATCAGGCGGACGGCGGCCGCGACCGACTACGAGGACTGCAGGGTCTCGGCGCGGCGGCTCCTGAGGGAGCAGCAGCTTGCCAATCAGGCCCTGGGGGATATCCCGCTTGCGGTTGTGCGTGCGGACTTCTCGCAGGAGTTTAGGTTGATGTTTGAGGCGGGGGAGGAGATGGGGAATGGGACGGAGGAGGAGAGTCTGGAGTGCAGGGCGTTTCTGGGTAAATTAAGGCTGCACGATGACGAGCTGAGAGCGAGCCAGCTCCGTCTGTCGAGTGTGAACAGGTACATCACGAGGTTGGATCACGGGCATAGTATCCTCATCACGGGGCCTGAGGTTGGCGTGGACGCAGTGCTCTGGGTACTGAAGCGTTGGTCCGAGGCGCAAAGTTGATCTAATGAACAATTTCGAGGCGAAACAGTACTCTATGCGGACAATGCTACCCAAAGGTAATTAATGCATCCTTGCGAGCATCTTCCACTTTCTAACAAATTGTACAGTTTGCATCATGTGCTGAGATTGTGTAAGAGCAGAAGGAGGAGTAGTTCATGCTGGTAACTCTACACCTATAAGCCGTGTTCCTCGAGCCCCTTGTCAAGGATGTGCTGGCCCTCCTCAGACTTCGAAGTGCTGAAGGGGGACAGCTGACGGATTTGACGGCCCCAAACCATCAGGACAATCAGGAAGCAAAACGCAAACAGGGTGAAAAACGCCTGTTGGCCATAGACCCAACCAATCCCCACAGCCGCGATCCAAGGCTGGATGTAGAAGTTGATAGACAAGCCCATGAACAAGCGCATTGAATTGAGCAACAAAGTCGCCTCAACCGTGTTCGTACGGAAGCACTCACAGATGTAGTTGACCGTGGTGGGGATGCTGACGAGCGAGCCAATGGTCACGAAGAGTTGTGCAACGGCCATGACTCCCCAGTGAAGCCGGAACTGCATAGCCGCGCCGACCAGGCCCAGGCCAAGAGGCATCAGGACGAAGTTGGTAGGCCACAAGGCGTGGAGACGATACTCGGGCTTCCAGATCCCGTTGTTGCGTGCCGCGAGCCACAGAGGGATACGGTCGCTGAAGAAGTGACCGTAGACGAGGCCTATCATGAAGCCGGCCCAGTGGACAAATGTGAACGCAGCATTCTCTGTGACGGTGAAGCCGTAGAGGCCTCCGGCCTTGAGCGGCATCTGAAGCCAGACTGGTGTAAGGGCGTTGAGGGCGACGTAGAAGCCGAAGGCTATGGTGTCGAAACCAGCGATGATCAGAATGACTGGGGCGAACATTATCTTGAATGGCTGGAGAAACACTCTGCCCTGCGAGGAAGTTAGTCAACGCGTACCTGGTGTAATGCTTTTTCCAAGGCAGAGAATCTTACCATGTCACCCCAGGAAACACCAGCACCCACTTTAGACCCGAAGAAGAACGTCTCATAGCGATCTTTGAGCCAGGAATTGGGCTTGATGCGGTTGACAGCACCCGGCGTGCGGTCGTACGTCGTCTCCTCGAGGAACAGGAACACCGCGATTATCGTGAAGGCGCACAGCGCCACGGACCACCAGTACTCGACGGGCCAGTAGCTCCTGCCAGCCACAAATCCCGAGACAGTCGGGCCGAAGGAAGCGCCAAAGTTCAACGCCAGGTGGAGGAACGTGAAGGCCCTGCCTCTCTGGTGGAGGAAGTACATGTCGACCAGGTACCGCGGGCCGAGGACGCTGACGACGATGCCGAAAAAGCCGGAGAAGTAGCGGGAGACGAGGTAGGGCACGTAGTCGTCGGGCCCCGTCATCAGCGGCGCCCATATCTGGCAGCCCAGCTGCCCGAACAGGGACCAGAAGATGACCGAGGTGCGCCCGAACTTGTGGCTGAGGGGCCACCAGATGAATCCGCCGGTGGCCAGGCCTGCTGACGCCGCCGAGTTGAAGTATGTGATTTGGACGGTGGCCTTGTGGTAGAGGGCCGCCTGCTGTGTGAGGTTGAGCTGCCCGCAGAACGGGGCCGCGAAGCCGACGAAGAGGCCCAGGAAGAGAATTGCCAGATTCAGAGATTTCCTGGAGAAGGACCAGTTCTGTCGCCGCCGAGTTAGTCTCCTGATTGTGAGTGCCTCCATGAATTTCTATTGCTCTTACCAAGGGGTCCTCTGCATCGTCACTTGGACGGGGGATTAGAACAACGCCTTCATCCGTGACTTTGACAGCCTCCGCCTTGGTGAGGATCTCGAACGACTTGCTCGGCCCCGAAATGTGGTCATCCTGATGGAATGCCATTTTGCGTACCAATGATTGAATTAGGCTGTATGGGTGCGAGTGTGCAACACGAAGGAAAGAACGCTGTAGAAAATAAGCACCGGTGTAGAAGGAAAAGCAGGTGAACCAAGTTGCATCAAACCAACCACACACAAGTCACGTCCGAGCATGCTGCAAGATCTATGTCCTTCTCCGCATACTTCAATGTCAATGGAATGTCGAAGCAGCCGGCAGTTTGGAGATATAGCATGTAGAATAAGCCGACGTCGTAACCGAACGAAGGTGTCAGCATTCAGCCGGAGGGCTAGATCACTTCAGTTCATCGCGCTGACACAAGGCTGAGATTGGCGGACAGCATTACAGTAGTCCTGCAGCACCGTGGGCGAATTGCAGGATGATGACTCATGGCGATCATTTCGATCCTGTGAAGCAGTTGCGACACCAATATCAACTAGACTCGGAGTTGTTTGGAGGAGTCGCTTCGGGCCCATGGAATCGCAACTATCTGAAACCCCATGTTGAATTTTTGTCAAGGCAGCCCTGTGCGAAAGCAGACCTCGCAGATCGCCCAGCCCTATCACGGCAGAGTGATTGGCTTTACATATCTATTGCAAAGACAGCGAAGGTTTGACGAAACCGAGAAATCGGGTTGCGAACCTTGTTGAGTCGAGCTAACCCAGTAGCCCTCCCGGGGTAAACTCGCCATCGATGCCAATTCTCTGGTGCGGGATTCGGGACAAGGAACAGGCGTCCACGGCTTCCCGGGCGGCTTCCCGTCTTATGGGCGATTGTAAGTTACAGAACCCCTGACAGATCAATGGGAAGCAGATCTCTCGAACAGTACTGATTGATGGGCTTTATATCCACCAATCGCATCTAAAGCAGCGCGTAAAATTTGGGGAAGGACTGGTCTTCCACCAGCAGTCGCGCTTAAGAATGATACTCTGAACCTTTATCTAGAACGCATGAGACTGCCGTTCGTCCAATGGCAGGAGGAACCCGTCACATTCATTAACGACGCAGCTCACCTCCAAAGCATGAACAGAACCACGTGCTCCCGAGACTGTGGGCCACCAGTTTGTGGCTAGGTGGATGAGGCTCCTACAGACAGATTTACTTGGACGATGAGGGTGGATGCACGCTTGATGCTCTTCTTGTGCAGGCTTGACATGTCTTCAACTTCTACCCAGACCAGACATGGCATAATGCTAAGCTCCTTCTCGGCAGAGCTCATATTTCCAATGCCGATGCTTGACTAGTTTGACATCGGGAGTCGATTAGTGACGCGGCACGTCAAAACTTCACCTATTGGACGGAAAAACAAAACCCCTAATGCCTGGATCGTGGAAGCTAGCAGCTACCGTGGTCCAGAAACCATTGGTCCACCAACCTAATGCAGAGTTGAAACCACTTGCCTTGTGATACCAAAATTGCTCAAATTGCCCTTGTGCGAGTCGAGACTCCAACTTCGATTTGTTCCACGGGAGACGAGGAGAACAAGATGCCAAGCCAAGCTTGAGTCTAGCCTTGTGGGCTGTTTCGACCATCCGATGATTCGGCTGACATCGCAGCCTTGAGATGACCAGGGGCTTTGTACGACGGGCTGCATAGACGCAGGTCTATGGATCATGCCGCCAGATCTGAGCCAACGCGACGGGAGGTAACGTCAAGAAAACCGACAAGCTTCTGGAACAAGTTGGATGAATGCCAGCTGTCGCCTGATCATAGACACGCGAGCCTTGCACAACTCCTTTTGAGCTCCCACTTCCCGACGTGCAAACCAGGCTAAATGTTGATACAACTGATCGGGATGAGACCTGGAGAAATTTACTTACCAAATGTGGAAACCTTTTCGAATCATCCGCTGGATTCACCAGTAGCCGTTCCCTCAGATCAATTTGCTCGGTAAAGTAAAACTGCCGCAGCAAGGGAACGCATCAATGATGTGCCTTAGACGCAAACCATCGCCAGTATCAATGACCCTGAAAACTTTACATAGCATCCTGGATCTCCAGATGGCTATTCTACTACTGTGAGTACGGAGCACACATGTGAAGGCTTATTGGTATATACTGCGCCCCACCTCGACCAGAGAACTGCGACTGGCACTGCCAGCGTGCCATGCCTTTGCTGCTTCTCGGTCCTCTAGCGCTCGGTCGTTAGATGCTCTTCGTGCCTTTGATATCAGCTGGGCTGATCACTGCGCCTCAAGATGTCTTCCTCAGCCGCGGGAGGCGCCTGTCCCCCTGACATCCCGGAAGATGTCTACAACAGACAGCTTTTCGGCGTGATCCCCACGACAATCATCCTAATTCTTTCTCTGTTGACATATGGCCTGCGGATTGTTGCTCGGGTTAAGACTAGCCAAAATGTCGCTTGGGACGACTATTTGATGGGTGTTGGGTTGCTCTTGTCACTGGAACCAGCGATCTGCCAGTATCTCCGTGAGTGATCAATCTTATATTCACATGTCTTCACCAACCACACCTCAAACTAACTCACAATCGCTGCAGTTGTCGCCAATGGCCTCGGACACCATCTTTGCAATCTCCCGAAGGTCCAAGCGGCGCGTTTTGCCAGAGTATGTCTACAGATTATATGACAGGGCGCGAAGACCAACAGCATTCCTGACCATTGTCGCTGACCCACCACCAGATCAGCTTCGCTCTCCAGAGAGCCAACCAGCCTGTGCTTTGCTGTGTTAAAATATCCATCCTGATGTTCTACTTGAGAGGTAAGACACCACAGCGCAGGAGGTCCATCTCACATGTATACCTGTGCCTTGACTAACCGTTGTGGGCCTTAGTCTTCTCGACCAAAGCATACGGGCGTTTCCGGATCTGGGTGTACGTGGGCATAGCGTACACACTAATTTGGGGAATCACAACCTGGGCTGTCAACCTCACGACTTGTTACCCCATTGCGTTCTTCTATGACCGAACGATCAAAGGCGGCTCCTGCCGTGACCAGGTCGTCTCGGGCACCACGGCTGCTGTTCTGTCGCTTGTGGGAGACATTTATGTCTTGGTGTTGCCGCTTCCCGCATTGTGGCAGCTGAAGATCAACACGAGGAAGAAGGTGGCAGTCGTCGGGATCTTCCTGCTCGGAAGTTTGTGAGTGACCTTTGGACACTAATACTCCAGTCGTCATACTTCAGCTAAAGTTATACTATAGTGGCTGTGTGTGGCCTCCGTCATCCGAATCACGGAGATCCTCAAGTTCGTCCCCTCGGACGGGAGCTACACCCAAGTCTACGCGACGACCTGGACCACCCTCGAGCAAGGCGTCGCCATCATCAGCGGAAACCTACCCCTGCTGGGCCCCCTTTTCCGCAGCTTCTTTGCCAGCAAAGGCAACACGATGGCCAACTCATACGGGATGTCAAGAGGCATGACGTCTCGGACGGCTGGTACGAGGGCCAGTCGCCTGGGCTTCCGGAATGATGGCCCGGTGAACATCACCAAGATCAGCGCTTCATCACCTAGACTGTTCACCTTTGAGAGGCTTGACGATGATGAGGCCAGCATCTACGGGGGTGGGATGGATGACAAGTCAATTATTGTGAAGAAGCAGGTTGAAGTCAGCGTTACATGAGGACTTGTTCTATGCACACACATCATGTCCCCTACAAGCAAATCCATTCTATTCTCAGCGTTGGCACACTAGGCATCGAGGCTATTCAACAAAGCCATAACTTCAAGTCCAGTCGACGTGCGCACCATTTGATAGTATTGAGGTGTCAATATCGTAACCACAAATTATTGCAAAGAATTCGGAGATTCGCACCTGCAAAAACAGAGGGTACATCGTCAGGACGAAACCGACACCCGTGCCCAATTCGCACACCCAAATACCCACACGCCTCAACATTTATTAGCAGATGACCTGCGACACGGATAATTCAACCACGGATTCAATTTCACTTCGCCTTAATAATATTAATACAAGGATGTAAAACATGAAGTTGATCAAACAAAAAGTAAATACCATGTAAATGTGTCGTTCGGAATCTATCGTCTCAGTCCGCAATCATCTATACCAATGTAGATAAAACCCAAATTCATAGCAGCGCTTGACCTTAATCCGTGGGTGCCAGGTATCTCAATGTTGTTCGGCTCCAGAGTTCGTTCCCACTCATCTGAAACTCGAGGCCACGCACGTAAGTTCTCAAAACTGGCGAATTCTTCCCTGACAACAGCCCAGCCACCAGACTCTGGTGCTTCAGGTTCCCACTCCCTGCACAGCTGATACAGTACTCGCTTCGCTGCCCCGATGTCAATCTTAGCCTCTTCAAGTTTGGCGTCGAGACTTACGGCAAGGAGAGGGATGCGGATAAGTGGCCGAGTGGTGGGGGTCCACGATGAAAAGGAGCGTTGGAATGGGCGTGTGATACTCACACTGGGGGGAGACTTACGCCGAGCTTGAGGATCTTATTGCGGACTTGCGGCCGTTCTGACTCGGCCGGGAGAATTTTCGTTTGAGAAGGGCCCAGCAGGCAGCGACGGACTTCCGGAGGTCATCCTGACCGCGGGCTGAGTATGCACATGTAGGATAGCATTATATCGGGTACTTCCTGCTTGGGTTGGCCGATCCTGGATCTTGCCGACTACCAATAGGCATGCTCCCATCCGCACCAACAGATTGCGTTTCCCTGCCTCGCTTCCAGACGTCTCGCATGGGTTAACTCACTTCAATGAATAATCAACGTCCAGCCTCATCGAACTGAGAAGCTGCTTCTTGACGCGAATCCCCATGATACATGAACCGTACGCGTTGCCGCTCGTCCAGTTCAACTCTGCTCCTCAGTATCTAGAATTCGAACAGCCTCTGCATCCAAAACGGTCAAACTCGACTTCAACCTCGAGCGGGATGTGCCCGAGCTGAACGGCAAGGTGCTGCTGACCACCGGTGGTAAGCATGCCCAGGACCATGTAGACTAGATGCCTCCCTTGTTTCAAGCGTCGGTCTAACGCTCCGTGTGCTGCAGGTACCAATGGCCTCGGGGCCGCCGCAGCTAAGATGCTCGCGAGCCGCCACCCGGCCAAGATCTACATCACCGGCCGCAACCAAGCCGCGGCTCAGCAGACCATCGACAGCATCAAGTCCAGCACTGGTAGTGCCACCCAGCTGGAATGGATTCGCTGCGACCACGCAAATCTCGCCACCGTCAAGGAAGCCGCAGAGAAGATTTTGGCGAAGGAGTCCCGCCTCGATGTGCTCATGGCCAACGCGGGAATCATGGCCCTCCCCCGGGGGCTTGTAAGTTACCCATTCCCCTGTTTCCCTGCACCCGCTCCGTCCTGTCTTTGTGGTCCTAGTTGCTCAGATGGCCCGCCCTGGATGTGCCGTCGACGGATTGAGGTGGAGCTACGCTCCTAAATAAAAGACCATGTTCACCAAGGCGTGGACCGCTGCTCCTGGCAACGCGTGGACCCAGGACCACCGTGGTCGGAGAAGTTCAGGAACACTTGTCTCCCTAGATATTTGTCTCCCCAGATATTCCCTTTTTCACGTATATCTCTTCGTGCTGATTTGAGACCTGCCACAAAGACATCCGACGGGTACGAGCTCCATTTTGGAATCAACCATCTCGCCCACGCCCTCTTGATTCGGAAACTACTCCCGTTACTCCAGAAGACGGCCAAGACACATCTCGAGGCTCGCATCATTCCACTGTGTTGCTTGATCGCAGAGATCCTTGAGGGAAAGGCACCGAGGATCTATGGCTTGGTTTGGAAGATTGGAGTCTTCTATGGCAAGGTGAAATATCTCACATACGAGATGGTCCGGCTGGGCTATGTGCTTACAGGTCTCGAAGCAGAAGAGTACCTCCAGACAGTCACAGAGGAAGCTAAAGAGATGACCATGACTGCCTAGGTAGAGTAGACTAGATACGGATACCTCTCCTGGATCTTAAAAAAGGAACTAAATCAGTGTTCCTAGGTATATATTTATGGGACTTCAAATATAAAAGTTCCTTCTACTAGCGCTACCTTCCTTTGTATCTTACCTTTTGAGACGAGTTGTACAGCTAGATTATAAATGAGAACCATAGCTACTTTCTTGATGAATGTTGGTGTTAGAACTTCTCTACTCGGATATAGATGAGTCCTGAGTAAAGCAATTTAAGGTAGTTAAGGAGATTATAGCAGTAGGGAACGAATTCTTCCGATGACCTACCAGGAGTCAATACCTATCTTGTTACTATACCCACTGACCCAGAAAAATAGTGGTCGGCGAAGTACAAAACACTACGCAACTCTAACGAAGCAACCCTGAAAACTGACAGAATGATTTCCGAATGGCGTGGCCTCTTATGAGGCGATAGCATAGGTCATGAGGGCTCGGTAGACCTCTCCCGGCCCGCCCTCTTCAGAATCGTCCAGTACAAGCTCCTTCTCGGTGCGAAACCCAAGCCGTCGGTACAACCCGACGCCGGGACGAAATGCCGTAACGTAGACGTCGAGGCCAATCTTCTTGGCCTCTTTCAGACCGCTCGCAACCAGGTGCGTGGCGATGCCTCTGCCCTGGTTGTCTGGATGCACTGCCAAGTAGTCCAGCTCTGTACGATAAAGCCAGCGTGTTAGTGCATCGTGCATGGTCTAGGTGACTCGCCGGATAACGGGGAGATCACTTACGGATGTATCTCTTCTTGGACAGAATCTCATTCTCGGCCTTCTGGACCGGACTTATCGGCCCATCAGTCGTGTCGCCAGTGCTCCAATCGGCCATCGAGGCAAGGCGGCGGAAGAAAGCTTCATCGTCTTCGCTGACCGCCGGAGTTACGGCTTCAGGCCAGACAGACGCGTCAAAATCGGCCGGGAGGATCCATCGCACGTACCCAACGATGCGACCAGTATCGGGGTGGACGGCTTTCAAATGGCGTTTAGTCTCGCGCCTAGTCAACAAGTTATTCGGGAAGCGCTTGGCAATCTGAATCACATGGTATTCGAGAGTGCGGTTCGGCCAATTCAGACGGAAATGCGGATCAGCCCAGAAGGCAGGGAGGTTGTTGGCGGCGAGCGCATCGCCGTCGGCCACTGTGCAGCCCGAGATGATGTACTCTTTGGTGCTGGTCAATTGCGTCTTGTTCGACATTTCAGAACACGGAATATCTACACAGAAAGCGCCAAGTCGTTCATGAGGGTGCAGGTGCGTGAAGGGAAAGCTCAAAACGAAGGATTCGACAGGCAAAGTCCTGGATATCAAACGGTACTCTAGATCATCTGCAGCTCGGAATTCGGCTAGACTACATATGTCCCGTTGCACCAACTCACCGAGATTTGATTACGAGAAAACCGACGGGAGCGAGAACATGAAGCCGTCTCGCTTAAACGGGCCTGTGTTATGCAATGTCATCCCCGCTACAAGGGAAAGCTCGCTTTATCGAAATACACATCTCGCCCCGCTTCAATCCAGAATCCGACAGCTGCCCGCAAGTCATCGACCATTGTAGCCGGCCCGCAAACTACCACGGCTACTCCCTCGTCGGAATCTTCCTCAAACATTTCGTCGACCTCTGATTGAAGATCAGGTCGCGCGGGACTCATTGCCGCGTCTCTAAAGATGTCTTCCGTCCCAACACCTATCGGTCATTTCTCGACCTCGTTCTCCGCAAGAATTGACGAAATATCGCCCAGTTGCTTGGAGGACTCCAATCCCGGTGCTTCGTTGCCACCGTCGCTCACGTGTAAGCCTCGTTCGCCCCTCGTTACAAACAAGCGAACCTTACAGTTATCGGCAACATCACTCGCAGAATCGCGCAAAATGTTTTCTGCCCACATCAGCTCGCTTGCCTCGCGAACCGCCCAAAGAAGTCTCACCGGGGTCGATGAACTAGCAGTTCGGATATGGCGGTAAAGAGGCAGGATGGCGGTAGCTCCCACACCGCCGGCCAGCAGAAGCACCCAATCAAAATATTGCAGCTGCTTGACAACGCTCGCATCATTACCATACGGACCGTCAACACCGATAGATACGGCTGTCAATGCTGCCGACGCCTGCAGACTCGCCAAACTGCCAAGCGAGGTGGTCGCCGGACCATGCATTTGACGGGCGACAAAGGTGAGCTCTCCAAGGTCTGGGTTTACCGACGCCACGGTGAAAGGATTGGATACAAATGATGCAGGCTGGAGCTGCGGAAGGAATGCCGACCGGGCGTACCACCCTCTCGGTCGTGCCTTTGTGGAGTCGACCCGGCTTGCGGAATGCTCAAGTAGTTACGCGTGCGATCCGACAGCCTCCTTGCCCAATTGACACACCGCACGTGTAAGGAGGCGGGGTCATCAAATGGAACGGTAGACTACCTACCAGGGGGAGGGGGGGTTTTTGTTAACATCACACCACGATGTCAATGGAATAGCGATATAATAGTGACATGCAATCAAGGTTCTGATATGCTTTTTTTGTGTGTATATTGCATTATTTACACGTTACTAATATATAAACATTCCTAATATATTGTAATATTATGTTAATCTTAATATTATGTTAACTCTTAATATAGGGGTAAAAAAAAAACTCTTTTTTTTCTTTATTCCTAACTTAATTAATTATTTATTCTTTACTAGCTTAACTATTTATTATAAAAGGATTTATAAAACTATGGAAATATTTAAAAATAGAATTAAGTTTAAAGTTAATAAAGTTTAAATTAAAGCTTTTAATATAAAATTATAATGATATTAGCTAATATATAATTAAGCTAATATAAAGTTAATATTAATATAATTTAAAGCTTTGATATAATTTGGTTTTAATAATATTTTAATAGCATTTCGCTAGTATTATATTATATTTTTAAAATTTTGTTTAGATGTCAAAACATAATTACATTGCGTAACCCATACAAAGACCCCCCCTCCCCCTGGTAGGTAAACTGTGGCATAATGCTGTTGGCAAGTCTGATGGCCAAATGCATGGTAATGTATCTCTGTATGCATATCCCATGTCTTTAGGATCCGCCACCGGCGAACCACCTCAGAATTCGCTGTCCCTTCTGAGCTTTGCTTTTCAGTTTGGGATCCTTAGATGCCCGTTCCAGTATCACATAGTTACTCAGTACAAACAGACACAACTTTTTCGAGCTCCTCAGCTTTCGAGTTGCTCCTGGAGCCTCGATGGTGACAGGACGGATAGCTGCCCTCTAAGCCAAAGCGGCATTCAATACCTTGCCAACCCCCCATGTTTCCACGTCTTCATCGGCGATTTCACTAAGGCAATTAGTGCTGGAGAAGTCACCGGTCGTGATAAAAATTTGAAAAATTGCATTTTCTTCATGACTCTTGCCGTCAAAGTTCCAGAACCGGCAGAGATATTCATCGAATGGATTCGTGACGGTCGCACTATACGTGCCTTTTTCTTTTTCAACGAGTGATGGCTATCAGCTACAGGAAAAAGTAACATAGTTGGAGAAAACTTCTATCAGATGCAGGAACTATGCGGCAATATTTCTTCAATCCCACTAAAATGATCCGGTGTGAAGGAGATTCTAGGGCGCGCCCATTGGTATCTCGAAAGTGGTGACTGTGACATGCCTCGTTGGCGATTTGGGCAGGTTAGGACTGTCGCGGCCCTCGACTCAGACACTCTTTGGCGTTGCGTTCAGTGGTTCCCACCCAGTGGAAAGGAAAAGGGTTGAAAAGAAGACCAGAAAGATATCGGAACTATATTTGTGATGCCTAAAATCTTGCCTTTCTCTATACTGCAACCTGATCGGTGTCTGATATTCGGCATTTGAGATGGATTTGCTACTTACTCAGGTCCGATCGGCATGTCGCTTTTGACTCACGGCCTGGAGACCGAGAAGCGAGGTCCCCATGTCGCCTGCCATTGCAATTAAGGCTCCTGAGCACGACCATGATCACAATGCAATGAACTGCTTGTGGCCTTGAACTGTTACGCCTCACTATGCAAACAAGCGGCCTGAGTATAACCCCGATCTCATCCAAAGCCGGCGAAACCTAAAGGCCCCAACCAGGGCTAGTGAAATGCATCTGAATCCGATAGTCTCTATGTGCATGATGCCATTTCAGGAGGTGCTGAAGCACTACCTACATATCGAAATATTGTTTCTCTTTTCCACCCCCGGCTAGGCCAAGAACCGGCAGGGAATCCCAGTCAAATAATCCGGCTACGCGACAACGAAAGAGAATCTCGGCCCATGACGCCACAGATGAACATCTTTTGCACAACCCGACCTCTGAGCTCAGAGCTCATCCCTCACTGTCAGGGGGAAGCAAATCCCGAGAAGTGGGTTCGGCCTCGCTTTGAATGTGTTTAGAGACTTGCAACACTGCCTTGATGTCATATACACCTGATAACTCCATTGTTAAATCCCTATTCGGCATGACTTCGCGGCAAACGTAGCAGTCTCCGGTCCTAATCGCCGGGTTCATTCCGAGAATTTCCACAGATAGCATGACTACTACCAACCTCCAAGAAAGCAGATGCAGTTCTAGATGACATCTCAACGTTCGTCACTACGACGGAGGGACCGATAAGCCGCCGCGTCCAGATGGACGTGTCGAGTATATAAATCCTCGAACTGCCCATGAGCCTAGATAGATCATCATCCTCTCAACTATTGTCGAATTCGTCCTCAAACTATAGACAAACCATGCACGTGTCTCTAATTCTTTGTCTCACTGGTGTGGCCTGTGCCAATGGCTTCTCCTTCAGCAGTGGCTCCGACAACTTCACCGTTGCTCTCGTTCGAGCGCCTCCGGCAATTTATCCCTATCCTCAGCCGAGTCTGGACTGGAAAGGGTTGAAACATGATATAAATGCCAGCGTCGAACTTGGAGTTCAATATATCGAGCAGGCTGCGTCACAAGGCGCAGACCTCGTAGCTTTTCCTGAGCTCTGGTTCCCAGGGTAAGCGCATCATCGCGGACTTTCTGTTCCTCAAGAATTGAGAAGCACTTGAAATTCTCATTTGGGAGTATCTCATTAATTACTTGCCGATCAGGTATCCCACCGGTGTTTTAGAAGGCAACATCTCGTGGCTTGGTACGCCGACCAGTCTCTCAGTATCAATAGCACACAATGAAACCGATTGGTGGGAGCTGCTCAGCAAAATGGGATTTGGGTGGCACTTGGATTCTCACTGAGAGATGAAGACTACATCTATATGGCACAAGCCTCATCGACTCAGGCGGACAGGTCATCCAGATCCGCAGGAAGCTTCGCCCATCCGGGGGCGAACGTACAATCTTTAGCAACGGAACCGTCGACGAACTCAAGGTCTTTCAGACCCAATTTGGTCGACTTGGCCTCCTGGAATATTGGGAGTAAGCATCAATCTCATTCCGCATCGGCGCCAGGAGAGACTCGAATCCTCGAAGCCTTCCCTGCCCACCAACCACGCAGCTGCAATGTAGCAAATTCGGACCCTGAAGACCCTGCTGACGCGCGCTAAAACTGCCAGGCATATGCATCCGCCCATGACTTTTGCCATGCAATCCCAAAATGAGAACCTGCACATAGCCGCCTTCCCCTTCACTCCGGATCTCGGCGTGGACACCTCCCTCGAAAGCACCGAGAACAGCATGGCCGGAGCTCGATACTACGCCATCACCGGCCAGACTTGGACCTTCGTGCCCTCTGTCGGCACCGCTGCTGTGTTCTCACCAAACGGAACGATCGTCACGCAGATTCAAGCCACTGAAGAGTACCCTGCCCGGCCCATCATTTATCACTCGGTCAACACGACCAGCTTCAGCGACACGCCTGCGTACAATGTCAACGGGGAGTTCTCCTGGCCGCAAATGCAGCAGATCAGCGAGACCTATCCGGACTACATACCTCATGTTGTGGGCAACTTCACCCTCAGGAGGCTCAACTCTGTCGAGCAGATGAAGAAGACGGGTCCAATCCCGCTGAACTATTGAAACTTGAGGCGTATTGGTAGTCAAACTTCTTGAGTTCGCATAAGCCCTTTGGAAGTTTTAAACTCAGTTCCTACGAATGTTTTTGGTATTGCCACCTGCATTGAGTCATCGACCGAACGTTATGGCTTCCATACGCGTGTGACGGATTTGTCTTTGTCTTTCTGGACGACATATTCTACTAACTTCAAGTAATGTCAGCATTATCAGAAGCAAATATGGCTTCAATTCCAGTAACGTAGAGAAAATTCATTCCAGGTTGTACACCACTAGATTATATAGCATAGAATGGACTCTAAATGAGTTGTCGGGCTCTACATTGGTTTTGACGACAGATCACTTAATTGCCATCTTCCAACACCTTCAATTAATGCCATGTCACGTAATTCACAGATATGTTCGCCTTTGGGAAGCGATATGATCTTGCTGCTATATTATGCACCACTTGGGTCATCATCGTATATCCGCACACCACTAAGTTAAGGTGCTTCTAGATTTGAGACCATATTTGACGAGATCTGCCTGACTTAGTGAATAACATATGATCTGACCCTTTTGCCCACAGCATCCTTGTTGCATTCCTCGACTGCTCTTCCGTCCATATATCCGTGAATGTAAACGTCACCAATGAAACGGTACTCGTCGCCCTCGCGCCGCAAGACCACAGGCGTGCTGCACCCTAGCGGTACGACAACAACATCGTCTTGTGTCATGAGCCCCGTGCCCATACCAACTCGTTTCTCATCGGTGATGCACAGGCACCGGCACATCATCTTCGACCCGAAGTTCTTCTGTAGGAATAGCCGCCGCTCTCCAGGGTCCATCTTGAAGCCGCTGCGGATGTCGACGTACTGCTCTAGCTCATCATCCATGTGAAGCTTGGGGAGGTCATTGCGTATTGTGGACGCGAAGATGTGGTAGCAGGTATCCATCCAAGCCTCTGTCGTCTCTTCGCCTTCTGGTGTGGGGCGAAGGCTGAGCGCTAAGCAGAATCTCTGTTTCACCCACCTCAGGAAATGCTCTGTTCCACCATCAAAGAAGTGTGAAAGAGAGGCTCTCCACTGTAAAAAGGCCATGAGGTAGTCTTTCACGGTGCATTGCGTACCCACAGCAGTTCCGTGCTCCTTGATACTTCCCAACGGTATGGCCGATATCCTCAGCTTGCCCCTCTCCATGAATTCGACATCAGCTCGTGATTTTCCAGATGCCGAGAAGGTATTACTTCTTGCAATTGGCGAGGAACACCAAAGGTGAGACCAATCAGGTACCCAACTTGGCAAGTTGTTATTGTTGGTGTAGGTTGGGAAGTGAATCGCTTCGAACAGAATATCCAAAGATTTGGTCTTCTCCACGACGGTCCGGAAAACATTGATGTACACGTCTTTAACCGCAATGCTATAGTCGACCTTGATCTCATTGCGAATCCTCTCAGTGAGGACGCCAAGTATACCAAAGACTTTGTCCTTGGGGTCGGAGCTCCGCTTTCTGCGACAAGTGCGCAGGACCGCGAGAAGATCTTGGAACACCACACGGTCAGAGAGACTTTCGCTCTCTGTGAACTTGGCCGGAGTTCCAACACCTTCGAGGCTGCCGGGGCCTTCATCAACCAAGGCCTTGGTGTAGCTTCCAAATGGTGTGGAACAAAAGCGACGCCGCAATTGCACGGCAATTGTGGTACCTATATAATTTAATACACCCCCCATTTTAGGCAGAATCCAACTGGCCGAAATGTATCCCAAGACGCAGTTAATATTACATATAAGGGTTAAACTTAAAACCTTTTTATAAATTAATATTACTAAAGTAAGAGAATATAAGGCTAGCGTGGTTATTAATGAAAGATATCCTAGGGTTTTAACCGCTAGGCTAATAAACCAGGCTTATAATTATAAAAGGCTATAAGTATTATAAGGGGTTTAAAAGCATAATTATAAAAGCATTTCTTTCCTAAGAATAGTTTAAAAGAAGGAAATAAAAGAAATTTAGCTATTTAAGCATTTTAAAAAGTAGTTATAAATTAAAGTTAGGGATATATATGCAATACACCCCTTAGTTAAAAGGCAATTCTTACCTTATTAATTACCTTACTTTTTTAAGCAATTAATTTATACTTAAAAATATTAATTATAGCCCATTAAGTAATTAATTATTTAATTTTTCTTATAATATATATACTTTATTACTTAAATTTTAATTGCTTATAACCCTATAATATAACTTATAATTAATAATTAAACCTCTTTTTTAAACTTTTTAATTAAATTTATATTTAAAAATACTTATTTTTATTTATTTTAAATATCTTTTTAATTATATTAAAGATAATTAAAAGTAATAAAAAATAAGCTTTTAAGCCTTAAATTATTTTACTTTTTTATATTTTTAAGGTTTAAAAGAAGAAATATAAATATATTTAAATTAATAAAGAGCTTATTAATAAAGATAACAAAAGCTTTAATGCTTTTATTAAAATATTATTAAATAATATACCTAAAAGTAAGTTTCTTAATTAATTTAAAAATTAATTTTAAAGCGTATATTAATTTTTAATATAACTTTAAAGAATCTTTAAGTATATATAAATAGCTTAAAGCTTAAGATAAAATGCTTTTTTAAGAAAAAGGTTAAAATAAAGTATAAAAAAAAAAGAAAAATATAAAAAAGCTTAAGAAAATTAATAAGCATTATATTCCTTATCTTTTTTATATTAAGAGTTTTATATATAGCTATAATAATAATTTTTATATAAATTATAATAATAAAGGTAATTATTATTATTATTATATTTAAGGTAATTCTTATAAGCTATTTTTAATATTTCTTTTATTATTTATACTTTATCTTTATTATATTTAATTTAACAATTCTTTAATATTTAAAAAGTTTTAATATATTTAAAAAGAGGCCTTAAATATATATAAGTATAAGGAGTTTAATTTTACTTGCATTAATTGCATTTTTATAATTCCTTTTAATACTTAAAAGATCTTTACCTTATAATAATAACTTTTAAAGATTATAAAAAGTAAATATAAAGATATAATAAAGCGCCTTAAAGCTTAAATTATAATTATTTTAAAGTAGCATAATAAGGTTAATATAAAAACTTAAAAGCTTTAAAATTAGGTTATTAATAATATAAAAATTATAAAAAAGTATAAAAATTATATTATTATTATAATTAAGTATTTTAATTTTAAGGGTAATATTAAAAAGTAAATATTATTAAATTTTAATTTAAAATTATAATTAGGAATTTAATTAAAGATTAAAAAAGTTTTTTAAAAAAGTTAAGAGGTTATTGCAATAATTAAAAAAAGGTTTTAAATTAATTAATATATTATTATAAAGATTAAAAGGTAATTTTTAATTATAAAATAGTTTTTATATAAAAATTGCATTATAGTTTTTAAAAAGTATAGTTTTTAAGATTTTTAATAAAAACTTAATAATAAAAATAATTAATAAATAAATTAATTCTTTTTTACTACTTTCTTTATATTTTAAAGATTTAAAAAAGCTTAAAATATTTAAATTAAGTATATAATAAAATTTTAATAAGTTTATTTATAAGTATTTTTTTAATTTTTAAGTATATAATATTAAAGGTATTTTTTTTAAATTCTTATTTTAATTATATTTACTAAATATTTATATACTTAAGCCTTATTTTTAATTATTTATGCTTATTAATAATTAAGTATATAATTATTTAATTATTGCAATAAATAATTTAAGGCTTGCTTAAATTTAAAGTTATGTTTTTAAATAAGCATTTTAAAGCCATTATTTCTTTAGCTATAAGCTTTAAAGCTAATAATTTAACCTTGGTAGTTAAAGTAAAAATGGTTACTTATTTATATGCTTTTTAATATATAGGGCTCTTAAAAAGGGTTATTATATACCCTTGGAAAGATCTTTAATCCTCCTTATTATTAATAAATAAAGCATTTTTAGTTATTAAAAGCGCTTAAGCTTCTTAATTCTCTTTAAATTATAGTTTATGGAATTAAGTAGCATATAAATATTAAATCGCATGGTTTACTGCCTTAAGGTAACTTAAACCTAGGTTTATAAGGAATCTTAATAATATAAAGTAAAGGAATGCTATATTTAGGCATATTATAATTATTATATAAAGAATAGAATTAACTTTTTCCTAAAACTCTTAAATTTTTTATTTTAAGGCTTGTTTAGAAAAAGGCTTAAGCTTTTTTTAAGTATTAAAGTAAATGGTAAGAAGTTTTCGCTCCTTAATAAGTTATATTTATCTACTATTTTTTTAATATATAAGTTGTGAAAAAGCGTTATGGTATGCTTTTCCTAGTTTCTAAGAATTTATATGCTTAAGAATTATTAAGCCTCCCCTTAGTCCTTTATTTTGTATGCGGACTTAATTCCGTTTTTAATCCTCGTAAAGGATTTGCGTTTATCCTTGGGATATGTGGAATAAAAGCAATGCTGCAATTGCATGGTAATTATAATACCTATATACTTTAATACACCCCTTATTTTAAGCAAAATCTAACTAGCTAAAATATATACCAAAATGCAATTAATATTATATATAAAGATTAAACTTAAAATTCTTTTATAAATTAATATTATTAAAGTAAGAAAATATAAGGTTAGCATGATTATTAATAAAAGATATCTTAAGGTTTTAACCGCTAAGCTAATAAATTAAGCTTATAATTATAAAATAAAAGCAATATTACAATTATACAATAATTATAATATTTATATATATTACGGTTTAGGCTTTGCCCATTGTAATTAGTTAATGAGCTTTGGCCTTATAAAAATAGGCTTTGGCGCGGATGCAAACAGGGAGTAAACCTTTTCCTTTATACTTTAAATATAAACCTTATTTAAATACCTTATGATAAATAACTTAAGGCTAGCTTATAATATATATTTAAAGTCCTTTTATATTATAAACTTATAATGCAATTATATAAAATTTAATATAATAAGATTTAAAAAAAATAATGGCAGCCTATTAAGCCCTTCCCTATTTAAAGGAATTCTTATTTTAAGAATACTTAGCAACTTAGTTAATAAAAATAAAAGCTAAGTTTGCAGTAAATGGGAAGGTAATTAGTATTAAAGGGGCTTAATTCTTTTATATATTTAATTAGCTAGAAACTTTTTGTAATTACTTTTTGCCTTATATTAATTTTATAAAGATGTTTAAAGGGTAGCTAAAAAGCTTTTTAAAAAAGGTTTACCTTGTGTTTAAGGACCTTTTTAAATAAAGGCATGCCGAGCTTAGCTTAATTGCATTATAATAACGTTATAGGGAGGGAATGGCAAAATTTCTTGCTTAGTTTAATTAATTAATTTATATAATAAAGGCTTAAAGTTAGCTAAATAAGTATAAAATATTATTAATAATTAATAGCTTAATCTTTATAGCAAAAGCTTAGCTTAATTATAAAAAGTAGTTAAATATATTTAAGGCCTTTTGCTTTACCTTATGGCAATATAAAGGCGTTTTTAACGCTATAATAAAGAAGGATAATACTTAACCTTAAAATAATAAAGCAATAAATATTAATATTGCGGTGGTTTTAATAAGCAGAATTAAATATTTTATATATAGCTAATTTAGCTATTATAAGTATAATTATTTTAATTATTATAAAAAAATAAGGGTGCAGCTTTTATTAATTAAGGCTGATAAGAAGGAGGAGTTTATTTAAGGGGGTGTAAAATTTTTTTTATAGGGTAAAGTTTAAAAGCAATGCCAGCTTAGCGCTAACCTAAACTTAAAGCAAATTAGCTATATGTTAGCTAGTTTAGCCTTATGAAAATGCTTAAAATTTAAGAAATTCTTGTTAATAAAGCAAATTGCTTGTAATTAAGCGCTAATTAATTATAAATTATATAATAAATTTGCAGTCTTAAGGTTTTAAGTAAGGAAGCTTATATAAAAGGCTTGTATTAAAGAATTATAGGAATGCTGTTAGCTTGGCTGCTAATTTATGCCTAAATAATTATTTTTTATTGGCTTGCTTTAGCTAATATATTGAATTATAAGGGCTAAAGCATATTAATTATAAATAATGAGTTGGGCCTTTAGCGTAATTAAAAGGCGCTAAGATATAATTAAATAGCTAAGTAAAAAGTAATGTTTAATTTATAATTAAACTATAGTGTCCTTTATTTTTTATTATATAGCTGCCCTTTAGGGCTTATTATGGGAACTTGGAGAAGAAGGATATGTTATAGTTTGGGCTTTGCCCATTGTAATTAGTTAGTAAGCTTTGGCTTTATAAGAATAGGCTTTAGCGTAAATATAAACGGGGAGTAAATCTTTTCCTCTATACTTTAAATATAAACCCCATTTAAATACCTTATAACAAATAACCCAAGGCTAGCCTATAATAATATACTTTAATACACCCCTTATTTTAAGCAAAATTTAATTAATTAAAATATATTTTAAAACATAGTTAATATTATATATAAAGATTAAACTTAAAACCTTTTTATAAATTAATATTATTAAAATAAAAGAATATAAGGTTAACGTAATTGCTAATAAAAGATATCTTAAGGTTTTAACCGTTAAGCTAATAAATTAAGCTTATAACTATAAAATAAAAGCAATGCCATAATTACATAGCAATTATAATACCTATATACTTTAATATATAAAATAAAAGCAACGCTGCAATTATACAATAACTATAATACTTATATACTTTAACATACCCCTTATTTTAAATAAAATTTAATTAACTAAAATATATCTTAAGATATAATTAATATTATATATAAGAATTAAACTTAAAATCTTTTTATAAATTAATATTATTAAAGTAGGAGAATATAAGGCTAGCGTGATTATTAATGAAAAATATCTTAGGGTTTTAATTATTAAGCTAGCGAACTAGGCTTATAACTATGAAATAAAAGCAATGCCGCAATTACATAGCAATTATGGTACTTATATACTTTAACAAGATATATAACCAAAATGTCGTCCATATAAAAAAGGATTACTACCTTATGGGCTGGGCTGGTGAAAAGGCATGGCTTTTTTAATAAGGGTTTTAAGCCTAAATTTTGCAATATGCAGCTAAAATCCTTATATTAAAAAGATAGAAAGTCTTTAAGTTTATAAAGTATCCTTAAAAATACTTTATATTTCCCCAATTCCTTAAATCCATTAAGCAATTTATAATAAATTTAATTTAACTCTTTTTAGCTAATATTTAAGAACGTAATTATAATATTAAATTATTAAATTTTTAAATTAAAGTGCATAGCAATTATCATTATTATATAAAATGATTTTATGGCTAAGGTTACGGCATATATGCTTTTTATAATAAAATAAGGTTATAAGTTTCCTTAAATATAAATTCGCGCCTTAAAAGATTTAATTATTTTATTCTTATTAAGCTTATATTTATATATTTATTTTGTAATGGGCTTGGGCTGAAAGCCCAAGCCTTATATAATGTGGCCAGGTAATCCAAGGAAGCTTAAATTATTATTATCAGATTCTACACCTCCTTTATGGTGGAATCCTTGTATGTATGGTTAATTTTAATAGTTAACGTAATGATGTTTTAATTCTTATTCCTTTAAAGCTAGCTAATAGCGGGGATTGGTTTTTTAATTTATAAATATTAATGCTTAAGGTATTTACCACCGTATTACCTATGTATATATAGTAAATTTACAATTTTATAATAAATTTGCTATCTTTATAATAAATTCATAGTAAATTTATTAATTTATAGTAAATTCACGGTAAATCCACTATGCAACCATTTAGCTACGGTATATTCACTATTAATTAAATTTAATACACCTCCTTAAGCAAGCAAGCACTAAGAATCTAAACCTTTCACCCATCTTTCATTGCTAATTGCCATTAAATAAATATATCTTTCATTAATATTCCCTTATATAAATTATTCTTAATATTTTATATATTAAGTTATTAAAGAAATTCTTTTTATTTTTTAATTAATAGCACCTTTATTAATTTATTTATAATTATTTATGCTAATAATATATATTTCATTATAATTTTTCCATTTTATATTTTTTATTATAGCTAATAATTATAAATATCTATATATTATAATTTAGTTTTAAGCATAATAATCTTAAAGTTTATTAGTTTAATGGTTTAAATATTATTATACTTAATTTTAATTATTTAGTTATTTAATTTAATAAATAGCTTAATAAAAAGCCGGTTAATAAATAGTATTTCTTTTATAGTTTGCGCTAAGGCTAATAATTTAGTTTTCATAATAAATGTTATAATTATATTTTATTTATTTACTTTTCATTTAATAAATCCTTTAAATAATTTTATAGCAAATACTTATAAGCTCTTTTTATCTAGGGAATTATTAGCAAAAAAAGCATTGCTTATAATAATAAATCTCTTTAAATTTTAAAAATATAAGGCAAGATGCTTAATATGCAAAAAATATAATAATACTTTATTAGCAATATTATGGTGTTTTTAACTTAAATTAGTTAGGAATTATACTAACCATAATATAGCAAAAGTAATGTTTAATTATATGGATATAGCGGCGAATAATAGCGAATTAATCTTCTTTTAATATAAGTAAACTTTAGCTTTTAAAGCAGCGGTGGTACTTAGTAATAGCTCTTTAAGAGTTATAAGAACCTTATGGAAGATATTTATTTTATTAGCTAATTTAGCAATCTTCTTAATATATATAGTTTAGGCTAGCTAAATCCGGTAATTTTCATGGTTTTAAATGATTTTTATATTAAGAAACCATTAAACTAAATTTCCTTTAATAATCTTATATTTCTTTTAAAGTTATTATTTTAGCTTATCCACTTATTTTTAGTAATTCTTTTAATATGTAATGATAATATTATTTATATAAAAGAAAATAATAACGCCCTTCTTTATATAATAGCATAGCTTATATAGTATTTGCTAATATTTATATTAATTTAAGGTTTTTATAAACTCTTTTTACTATAGTAATAATAAAATTTAAAGGCTATATAGCGCTTTATTTAATAATAAGATGGTTCCTTTCTATTAATATCCATATGGCATTTACATAAAAATATCTTAATTAATTAAAGCATAAATAAATGCGTTTATAATATCATATTATATAAGTTTAAGATTAAATTTCGCTGCCATCGCTATTAATATGCAAAAAAATCAGCTTGCTAAAGTTATAATATAAATCTTTTATATTTATTTTTTTATTTACTAATCTTTTTAAATAACTAAATAGGCCTTATACTTTTAAAAAATTCTATATTTATTAAACTTATATATATATATTTATATGCAATTTAGGATTTATTTTCTTGCCATATAGGAATTTCATTTTTAAATCTTAATTTATAATCTTATTTTAATATAACTTTATAAATAATTAGCTTTTGCTTATTTAAATAAATATTTAAATAAATAATTTTTTAAATCTTTATATTATTTTAATAGCTTAAAGAAATTATTCCTATATAATTTTACCTTTTAATAAAAGCATTTTTTAATTTATGCCTTATTTAATATCTTCTTATTTAATTTAGCTATTAAGGCAGCTTTAATACCAGCTATAAATGCAAATTACCATAATATATTTATAATAAATTTATTATTTAATGAAATCTCTTTATTTAACTATATTTAAATAGCATAGGCTAAAAGTATTAACAAAGGAATTTACAATAATATAAGGAGCACTTTAAATTTTGCATTTATATAAGCACTATTTTCTTAGTTTACCGCGAACTGCCTTTCTTAAGCATTTTTTATATTTTCTTTTAAGACTCCTTCTTTATTAATATTACTTTTATAATTCGCTATAAATCAACCTTTCTTTAAGGTTTCTTTTAGGGAATTATCTTTAAATAAATCTTTTCCTTTTAAGTTTAATATTTTATTATTTTCCAAAAGGATATATTCTTTTATTTATTTTGCAAAACGCTTAATATTTATAATAAAGAGTTTATCTTTAAAACCTTTTTATTTACTATTAAATACTTTATATTTATTAAAAATTACATTTCTTATATTAATAATTTTCTTAATAAAGGGAATTTATATTTAATAAATATTTAAAGAATAATAGCTTATAAGATATTTAATTTATATTTATAGCTTTAATTATTAATATTATCTTTTCTTTAATTAAGCATTTAATATTATGATATATGCTTTATAGCTAAAGATATATAAGTAAGTTTAATTTAATTTTAAATTTAATTATAAAATACTTATTTATTTAGTAATTACTTTATAAAATCTAAAGTATAATATTTATTAATTTAAGTTATATATTAATATTTAATTATTAAAATATACTATTATGCATTTAATTTCTAGCTATAAAAAGTATAAGAGCTTTAAGCTTATTTATATTACTTACATCTTTTCTTTAATTATACCTTTTAAGCGCTTAGCATTATCATTTTAAGCTTATATATTTAATATTAAAGGCTTAATTTTAATATGTTTTAATTTTAAAAACTTCTTTACTACTTATTTATAGCTAAAAATTTCTTTATTATATTTAATTATTTTAATCTTTATTTTATATTAAATTTCTATTATATTATAAAAAAATTTAATTGCATTGTATAATATATTGCTATTTCAACTTATAAGGTAATAATTTTAAATAAGTTTAATAACTTTACATATTAATAAAAGTTATAATATATAGCCATAAATCCCTTCTTTATAATTATAAAAATTTATTATAATTCTCTTGCTTGCTTATTTGCAAATCTCCCTTAATAATTAATAAATTTACTGCATAATTTTAATAAAAACGCATGCTTTGCACTTTATAATAATAAATCTATAAATTTATACCTTTTAAAATAAATTTACTAAGTATTTTAAGGCTTTTAATTTCAAATAACTTAGTTATTTATACTAAATAATAGCTTTGCTTATAAATAATCTTTTCTTAATAAATATTATATGCTTTTTTTTTTATATATTAAAGAAACTTTAAGTAATTTTAAATTAATATTTAATAATATATTAATTATAAATATTAATAAGTAAATAAAGGATTAACTTATTTTATTATTTTAAAGTAATTAAATTATGCTTATTATTTTAAAATATCTTCTTTTTTTATAATTACCTTAATAAAATAAGGGTAATTAAAATTTATAAATATAAGGTAATATTTTTAAAATGTAAAATTAAGGTTTTAGCTTGCATAAGTATTATTTTATATGTTATAATTAATAGTTATTAATCTCCTAATTATATATAGTTATTATAAATTGCTAGCTATAAATTCATTAATCGCTTATTAATATTTATAATTAATATTATATTAATAAAGTTTAATATTATTAAGTGCTTTAAAGAGTATTCTTTTATAATATTTATAATAAAAGCTCCCCTAACCTTTATATTAGCAATATAATATCCTAATAATTAATCTTTAATTTCTTATATCAGCTTTTTTTTTATAAATCTTAAAGTTTTAAATTTTAATTTAAATTTTAAGCCTTAAATAATGCAAACTTAAGCTTAAAGATTAGCATTATTTTTAAGAGCATTATGCACCTTTTCTTTCATTTTTTAGCTTTTTTTAAATTATAAGAGTGTTTTCTTTAAAAATATATAAAAGCAATTAATAAGGGCATAGTTCTTATTATAAGCTGCATATATTTCTTTAAGGTTTTATACCTAAGATTAATAACGTTTATTGCAATATTAGCTAAATCTATATAATAAATTAAGTTTAGTTAAGCCTTTTTAATATAAGCTTGTTTTCCTAATAATATAAGCGTTTTTTTTATTATTATAATTATTTTTTTTATTATAAATAGTTGCCTATGCTTCTTTAGTAATCTTAGCAAGTTTATGCTGCATACCTAAAGCTTGCAATTCCTTATAAAGGAAGTTCCTAACTTCCCAAAATTTAAGGTTCCCATTTACTACTTCTTATTTTCTTATTTATTAAAAAATAATTATTTATATTAACATTACGCCTTATATAGCTTATAATAAATTAAGAATTTATATAATGATTTATCTTACCTTAGCAATCCCTTATTAAGTAGCTTTAAATATAGCAAATTCCCATTTATTAATTTAAATTAAGATTTCTTTTAAATTCCTTAGTAATTTTAAAACATTCTTATATAAAGCTTTTATTTATAGCTAATTATTTATTTATAATAATTTATATCTTTATTATAAATTTAAGTATTACTATTAAAGCGGAATTTTAAATAAATAATAATTTAACTTATAGTTTAGGGCAACTATTTAAAGCACTTATTTATGCAGCTTTTAAATAACGGTTTATTCCTTAATATATTTTAATTCTTTTAATTTATATCCCTAAAGGTTAAAATTATATATTTTAAGATTAGCATTAATAAGATTAAAAAGCAGCCATTAGCCTTATTATTTCTCTTAAATAATTTTAAAATCATTTAGTTTAATATTAAATCCGCTAATTATTTAAAAAACCGCACCTTAAGCGGCCATAATAATCTTAATATACTTTTAAAGGCATATATTAAGTTTTTGCGGCTTTAAAAGGAATTTAAATTAATTATAAATATAGTATTTAAGTCTATAAATCTTAACTTAAAGGTTAAATTTATAATCTTAATTATGCCACTTTTTTAACTTAGTTAGGAAGGCGTTTTAGGTTTTATAATTATTTTTATTAGCCATTTTGCATAGCTTAAGGCAATAAAACTCTTAATTATTAAATTTTATACCTCCTTTATAATAAAATCCTTATATATATAATTAATTTTAATAGTTAATATAATAATATTTTAATTTTTATTTCTTTAAAGCTAGCTAATGGCAAGGGCTGGTTTTTTAACTTATAAATATTAATGCCTAAGGCATTTACTATTATATTACTTATGCATATACGGTAAATTTACGGTTTTATAATAAATCTGCCGTCTTTATAATAAATTTATAGTAAATTCACTAATTTATGGTGAATTCACAGTAAATCTACCGTGCAACCATCCAGCCACGGTATATTCACCGTTGGTTGGATCTGACAATTATATACCTTTTAGCTTAATTAGTTGCTGCTTTTGCAGCTTATAAAAGAAGGCGTTAATTAGCTTGCAGTTCTTTTAGGGCTAGCCCATAATAAATAATTTAAGCTTTAGGGTTAAGAGTTTAAGTTATGGTTTTACTTAACTATAAAGAAGATCTTTAGCTTGAAAAGGCAATATCGCGGGTAAGCCTTAGGGGTAGTTATATCATTATATAAGGAGGGAGCTTTAAAAAAAGGGGTTATGTGATGGGCTTGGGCTGGAAGCCTAAGCCTTATATAATGTGGCTAGGTAATTTAAGGGAGCTTGAATTATTACATACCTTTTGGCTTAATTAGTTGCTGCTTTTGCAGCTTATGGAAGAAGGCGCTAGCCAGCTTGCAGCCCTTTTAAGGCCAGCCCATAACATATTTTAAGAGTAGTAATGTTAATTTTACTTTTTAGCGCTTAATAATTCTTTAAATATTAAGCTTAATAAGGCTTTACATTTCTTAATATATTGCTTTAAGTTATTTATTTTAAAAAAGGCTTTTTTAAGCCTTTCTTTATATAATTAATTTTAAAGGAAGATTTTTATAATATTACTATATTAAGTAAGGCTTAAACTTAATCTTAAGGGCTTAAATAACAGCTATTATTATATTATTTAAGGTTAAAAAATATAAGTCCTTAAGTATTCTTTATTTTTATCTTTTAAGCTAATTAAATAAGAAAGTAATTATAAAGTTACTTTAAAAAGTTATATTAAGGTAAAATGTAATTATATTTATTAAATATAATAATTAATTAAAGGATTTTTAAGAGCGTTTATCTTAATTATATATTTAAAATAATCTTTTTATAAATTTAAATTCCTAAATTTATTCTTATATCCTCCTTATTTATATTAATTAAGAGGATTCCTAATTTCATATAGCTTTAAGTATATACAATTTTTAAAAGGAAGGTTTAAATTTATTAGCCCTTACTTTACTAATAAAAGTATATTTTTCTTTATAAAAGCTTTATTTTAATATATTTAGGATTTTCTTAAGGGTTAAAAGTTCTTATTTTTAATTTCTTAAGCTTTTTAAAAAGGTAATGTATGGCAAACTTTACCTTTTAAATTTAAAAATCCTTATTCCTAAATTTTAATTAAAAGTATTAGTTTTATTTTCTTTTAATATAAATTAAGTATTAAATTTATTATTTAAATTAATTAAGTTATTTTTTATATAAGGTATTAAGGGTATAATATAAATGTAATTTTAAATCTTTTTAATATTAATAATCTTAATATTTAATAATTTTGCTTTAAGAGTTAAAAGGCCGTTTTTTACTTTATTTATTACTAATTTATAAAATATATCTTCATTAAATTATATATTCCTTATAAAAATTATTTACTTAAGTAAAAGAATTTAAATTTAAAAGATATTAAATATTATATAATTAATTAAATACTTAATATAAGCTCTTAATTCCCTCTTTATAAGGCATTTCTTTATATTATTTTTACGTTCCTTTTTAAGCATATATACTTTATACTTATAAGCATAAATATTTCTTTAATAAAGTAATAAATAAGCTATAAAATAATAAATTTATATTAATTTAAACCATTAAAAATGGTAGGAAAATTATATATATAAAAGAGTGTTTAAGGCGCGCTTCTTTTTCTTTAAAGCAAGCAATATATTATGTAATTAAGTTATAGCTTATATTACCTTTAGCTAAAGATTAAAAGGTAAATTAACCCTTAATAATATAGCTAAAGCATATTTAATTATTACTTTATTAGCTCTTTTCATAGCATTATTTGCTTTCAAGGTTTAAAGGGAAGTAAGTTTTAAATTAATACCCTTTTATTTTACTTATTTAATATATTTAATATTTATAAATTAGCTAATTATTATGGTCTTAACATTTTATTTAATTTTATAAATATTTAAACTATATTACCATTTTACCCAGCTTTTATAAGCTTAAAAAGTATTAAATACTTATTTTTAAGTTTTTAATATAAAAGGAAAGATATAAATAAATTTTAAGAACTTATTTATTATTATAAGCTTATAGTTTAACCTATTTAATACTTATAAATAATAAAAAAGGTTTTATAAGATTTAAAAAAAAAGAGTTTTAAGCTCTTGCCTTTTAATAACCTGCATTAAATTACCTTTTTAATAAAGGCTTTAAAGCAATTCTTATAATTAATTTATTTAATTCCCTTAAATTTTATACCTTAAGCGTATTAAATTAATAATTTAAAAGCATTAGCCTTTAAGTATTTAAACTAAAGATGCCAAAGGATTATTAAGTCCTCTTAATCCTTGTCTAAGTGCTAAGAGGGCCTGAAAGGTTTTATTAAGTTTGTTCTTAAGGTTTTAACCGCTAGGCTAGCAAACCGGTCTCATAACTATAAAATAAAAGCAATGCCGCAATTGCACGGCAATTATAATACCTATATACTTTAACACACCCCCTATTTTAAGCAAAATCCAACTAGCTAAAATATATCCCAAAATGCAATTAATATTATATATAAAGGTTAAACTTAAAACCTTTTTATAAATTAATATTATTAAAGTAAGAAAATATAAGGTTAATATAGTTATTAATAAAAGATATTTTAAAGTTTTAATTACTAAGCTAGTAAATTAAGCTTATAATTATAAAATAAAAGCAATATTACAATTATATAGCAATTATAATATTTATACATTTTAATATACCCCTTATTTTAAGCAAAATCCAATTAGCTAAAATATATTTTAAAATGCAATTAATATTATATATAAGGGTTAAACTTAAAACCTTTTTATAAATTAATATTATTAAAATGGGAGAATATAAGGCTAGCGTGGTTATTAATGAAAGATATCTTAGGGTTTTAACCGCTAGGCTAGCAAACCAAGCTTATAACTATGGAACAAAAGCGACGCCGCAATTATACGGCAATTGTGGTACCTATATACTTCAACAAATGGTGCCTGGTAGAAGTTGTTGCTGTAGCCAGGGTGAAAGCTTCGTTCGAGTACGTCTCTGTGCTTTTGAAACACGTCCGACGCAATTTGGAATGCTTTCCACGGCAGCGTGGCCGGTCCACAGTGGACGTTGATCGTTTGCGCGTTGAACACTTCTTGCACGACCCAGAGCCGATGCCAGTAATCCCTGTCAAACAGGGCCACTACAGCGGCGAAATGCTGTTCGCTGAACGGCGCAAATGTACTTCTCGTTATCTCCCGTGGAATCTTGGCCCCATTTGATACCTTTTCAATGAGTTCCATACCGAGGTCGCTGTCGTCAGACCGTGGGCCGAGCCAGACTGCCACTGATTTGGCTCTCTGGTAGATTTGCGTCATTAGTCGGACTTGATCGGCCTTCTCGGACGTGTTCTTTTGATCGATACAAAGGGCATCTGCCCAGACCAGGACCGCACTTCTTGGGTCCCTGAGTGCCCTCAGGGCCGATTCCAGGCTAGCAGATACGCTCGTATTTATGTTCGCCCGCCCTATAAGTATCTTGCGCGTGTCGCCCACGTCTCCCCAGGCATAGGAAAGCGCAATGTATTCTGGTGATTCACTCAACCTGTAGGTGAACATCTCGCATCTGACGACATCCTCGGTATCGTCTTGCCGTTGAGGACATACCATGATGAGCCTGAACTCCCCCCTATCGAGACAGTCATAGTTGTATACCGTGGTATTCGCTGATGCTATAGATGGGGACACACGCCGGAACGTGCTCAATGTGGTCACAGAAGGCGAACTCCGGGATCGAAAGCTTTTTGGGTTAGAGGAATCAAAACCATCCCCGCCGCTCGTCAAATTTGGGACCACCAGAGTTTGAGAAATAATGTGAGAAGGACCTCTGTTTCCTAGAGGCACATTATTTCGAGACCCAAGGACATTGGGTCGACGAACAGGGTTGATGGATCGATGATCGGTGGGTGAAAGGAAGGATTCTTGTCGACCAGTCCTATTAGTGTTCCAGGAGACAGGGCGCTGCCTTGTGGATTGAGATCCGGTGGCAGGATCTCGAGATAGCGGTTGTGATGGAATTTGATGGACGCGAGATTCGGTATCATCGAACAGCTGTCGGTCCCGTCGCGGCATACCATGATGGTCGCCGCCGCCGTCACTCAGGGACATGATCGCTTGGCAAGACAACTTCAAGTTGTGCCTGATGCCTGTTGCCAATGTGTAGGTGATTCGGTTTACTTTGCTTTGGAAATCCTACCCCGCCTTCAAAACTTTCATGCAGTAGAAGACTGGTGTCAGCATGCGAGTTTATCATGCAGACGGAACTTACTGCCTGAGTAGGTCAAGGTTAATTTGGACATGCGTCTGCATTGTACCACCATACATAACGAGGCAGGCCGGGAAAATACCACAACTAGGATGTTACTTCAGGACTACAGAGGAGGAGGTATTTGTGGGCAAGAGATGCAATCATTGGTGCATGAGAAGTTCGGTGGTGTGCCGTACCACCATACAACACAAAGTTCGTTCTCAAGCCTTCCAATTGCCCGTGGTGTCTGTTCGTTTCTACTAACCGATGGCATATGCCTATGGCCTTGAACCAATTTCCACCAGAGGTTGCGAAGGCTATTTGAAGAATTACTGTGCCAGTCAAAAATCTTTTCAAGTGCATATATAATAGTGGTCCTGCGCTTTCAAGCACACAACAGGACTTCATTGTAACAGATTCAAGTCGTCATACAACCGTCTAGGACAGAAAACCACGAGACTAACTACGACCACACTAACACATGTGCCTGATACAACCTGAAAGACTGCACTCAAAAAGTACTTAGCTGTAGGATTATGAGTGGCAGGTTTCCGATGGTATGAATCCCTCGGAAAAGTGGATAGAATTTGAGAGATTTTACTCTTCAAACATTTCAACGTAGTATACGCGGCTCTTCACAACCTCGTTACCAAGATCACATCTGAAGACGCATGGTGATATGCCATTTGCAGGCCACGCAATGCTGAGCCATACGGTTGTATTTCGCATGCTCTTCTTTAGAAGACGGAAAATTCGCACCCGCAAAAAAGGAGAATACACCGTTATGTCACTCAAGCCATAGCTACAGCAAATTAAAGTACATCACCCAGGCCTAATTCGCACACCCACACCCACACCCAACACCCACACATCTAATGCTTACACACCCAACACCTATACAACCAGTTCACAAACTTAATCTACATGGCTAATTGGATATACTAATTGGGTATGTAAATTAGTCGGTGGGTTTATGAATTCTCATGTTGTTTAGTACTGGCGATGTACTGGTGTACCCTCCGGTTTTGCAGGTGCGAATCTCTGATTTTGTTGGCAAGTACGACCCTCGCACTTGAAAGGCTACTTTAGTTATCCCCTCCAGAGCACATAGCCTCTTAGAACTTAAACAGAATAACACTAATATATAATTGCTTCCCATATAATTATTATATATATAAGAAACTTATTAATACTAATTAATAGTTATAAGTATTATAAATTAATAAGGTAAAAAAGGTAATTTTATAAGGATTTCCCTAACTTAAAAATTATATCCTCCTTATTAATAAGCATTATATAGTAATAACTACTTCTTTAAGCCTCCCTATATTATTAAACTTCTTAAGTAAATATTATAAAAATTAAATAAATTAAATAGCATTCCTTATAATATATATATATATATTTATTATTATTTAAGAAATATATATTTATTATATATAAAACTTTATTAAAAATAAATTTATTTTTAAATCCTTTTTAAAACTTAGCAAAACTTAATAAAGCTTTATTTTATTAAATAAATAAAGCTTATAATTATTATAATTATTAAATAAATAAAGCTTATAATTATTGCAATTATTAAAGTTAATATAATGCTATATTATAAGTAAATATAAGTTATATATTATATTTTTAACTAATATAAAAAAACTTAATAATAAGAAAAAGCCTTAGCTTTTAAGGCTTAAAGGAATTAATAACTTTTTCCTTTTAATAATTATAACTTACTTTTTATTAAACTACTATTATTAACTTACTTTTAAATATTACCTATTTTATTAATATTTCTTTATTTTATTAATTTTACTCCTTATAATATTTATTATAAAAACCTATAAGCATAGCTAATAATATTAAAAAGCTATTAGCTTTTATTAAAGAATATATAATTAATAAAATGCTTACTTAAACTTTAATTAACTTAGCCTATTATAAATATATTAACTTAAAACTATAATTTATAACCTTTATATAAAAAGCATTAATAAAATACTTAATTACCTACTTAATAAGTATTTTAATAAGCTATATATAATAAAATCTTTATAATAATAACCTTTTTATTATTTATTATAAGAATTATATAGTGTAAATATAAGCAATATTTAAAGTATTATTAAATTCTTATTAATAATATTTAAAAGTTTTTTTTTTAAATATAAGGCATTTATATAAAACGCAATAACTAACTTATAATATTATAATTAATTATTATAGCTTAAGCTAAGGAAAGATTAAAATAAATTAATAATAAGCTTTATAATGCTTTATTAACCTTAAAATTAAATATAAATAAATATTATATATAACTTTAAAGATAATAATTATAAACATAGCCCTTATAAGCATTATAAATAAGCTTTAAATAATAATAATTATTAAAAGAATAATCCTTAAAATAACTTTTATTATTATTGCTAGCTTTAAGTATATAATTATAAAACTTAAACTTAATAATATAATTTATTAAAAACTAATATAGCTAATAAGGCTTACTATTATTAATAAAAAGATAAAAACAAAGCTTATATTAAAAATATACTTTATACTTAGCATAATCTTAAGCTATTTTAAAAATATCTTTATTAAATAAAAAATATAACTTATATAAAATTCTTTCCTTATAATATATTCTTAATAAATGCTTAAATTTAGCAAAGTTAACATAATTTATAAAAACCTTTAATAACTTTTATAAATATATTAATAACCTATATAATTTATTAAATAATAAAATAAAAATATTTTTTAATATTTATTATTATATTAAAATTTAATTAAGTTAATTCCATATAGTTTTTTTTTAAATACTTAAAGATTAAGCCAAGGCATATTATCTTTATTTTATAAATTAAACTAATATATTTATAATAACATACCTTAAAATTAAAATATATTTTAATATAAACCTTAATTATTAATATTATTATATAAATTAAATAATAATAATATTTATAAAGATAAAAATATAAAATTTAAATAAAAACTTATATAAGGTTTTATATTTAATATTTAATAAGCTATAACTTTATTAATAAGTATTAAGTTAAAATTATGCTAAAAAGAATAATTTAAAAATAATAGTAATTAAAGCTTATAAAAAAGTTTTTAAGTTAAAAATAGCTTTTTTTAAGCTAGCTTAATTATATAAAGAGTTATTTTTAAACTTAAGATTTATAATAAAAACATAGCTTAGCTATATAATTATAATTTATATTATAAATAAAGTTTTAAATTAATATTATATTAACTATAAATATAATAGCTAAAAGCTAAGGGAAGGATAATAATTATAATCTTAAGCATTTTAAGGAAATTAAAGATTTAGCTAATTAAACCTAAGCTATTTAAGCTTTAAGCAGTTAAAATCCTATAATATTAATTATAAAGCTTAAAGTAATAATGCTTATAAAGAAAAAAAAATAACCTTAAAAAAATATTATATTTATAAAAAAAAGAAATGCTAATTAATTAAACATTTAACTAATAAGTAATATTTAATAAGAAAAAGCTACTTAATATAATATAAATATAAAGGTTATAATAATAATTTTAATACTTTTTTAAGTAAATTTAAAAAATATAAAATAAATAATAAAGATAAATTTTATAAATATAAAAATAAATAAGATTAAGATAATAATTATAATAATAATACTTATATTATAAAGATAAAACTTAATAAGAAAGTTTATTATATAAATATTAATTTCTTAACTAATAAAATATTTATATATTAAATTATTAAAAATAATATCTTTTAAATAAAAATAATTATTATAGCTAATTAATTTATCTTAAAAAATAAATATAATTAAACTTATTTTTAAGAAATCTTGCTAAACATAAAAATATTATTAATATTTATAGCTAAATATAAGCAATTTCTTACATTATAATAAGAAAACTTAAAGTATTAAATTAATATAACTGCTATAAAAAAAGCTAAAGTTAAATTTAATAATAAAATAACTATTAATTTACTTAATATAATAAAAGTTTCCATTTTAATTAATTATATTAACTTTTATATTATTTAAGCATAAACCCCATTCCTACTTTACTTAGCAAATATAAATAGGCTTTAAGTATATTATAATAATATTATAAATAAAATAATTTCCTTTAATAATGCAATTATTATACTAATACTTAAAAAATAAAGTTACCTATAGTTTTTCTTAAATTAAATTATTAATACTATATATTTCCTTTTAAAGATAAAAATAAAAAAACTTTATTATTACTTTAAATACTTATTAATAAATTAATTATATTAAATACTTAAAAAAGCTAGCAATTTAAATATTAATAAATAAGCAATAGCAAAGATTAAAAAAATATATTATTATTATTAAATAAATAAACTTATACTTAAGCATTTTAAGTTTATATTATATAATAATTATAAATTTAATTATAAAATCTTAATTAATATAATATATTTAAGTAAATGCTTAATCCTTTATATTATAAATTAAGCTATAGCTTTTTAAAAAGCAAAATTCTTAAAATTTATATTTATAAAAACTACATAGCAAATATTATAAATGCTTTAAATTAATATATATTAAAAATCATTAAATATTATTAAATATAACATAAAAATAAACTTTGCATTCTTAGAATTTTATTTAAAGGCATAAATAATAAAAATTAAATGCAAATAAGTCCTTATAAAAGCATATTAATTTATTAAAAAAGTTAAAAAATATTATTAAGCCCTTAAATAAGTATATAAAATCTTATATATTAAACTATATAATAATATAAATAATAATACTATTTTATAAATAACTATAAAAGTTATTAATAATACTGCTAAATTAAATAAATTAATTTTTACGCTTTTAATTTTTAATGCTTATTTATAAGTATTATATAAATTATTATTATTATTATTAATATAAAAGCAAATAAAAGCTATTTTAAAGGCTATAAAGATATTATAAAAAATTATAGTTAAATAATAAATGCAAAATATATTAAATATTAAAGTTAAACTTATCTTTAATATAAAATATTTATTATAATGCAAAGTTTGCATATAAAGAAAAAGAAAAAAATAAAAAAATTTATATAAAGTTATTATTATAAATAGCCATAATATAACCTTAAATATATTAAATAAAGTTATAATATTTAAGTTAATAATTATTTAATTATATTATTAAGATAATAATAAGGAAATGCAACCCTTATAAATAAAAAACTTAGCTATAAAACCTTAAATATAACTTATTATATAATTATTATTATTAAAAATAAAAAACTATATTATTATATTATATATCTTAAAAAAAGAAAATAAAAATTATAACTTAGCAATTAAATTAAGATAAGATAAAGTTATTATAATATTAAGCTTATTATTTAAAGAATTTAATAAAATAAAAATTAATAACCTTATTATTAAAAATATCTTTTAAATTAAGAAATAATTAATAAAGTAATATAATAAATATTATCTTTTTAAGTTTTGCATAATATAAAAGGTAAAAAGTAAAATTATAAAACTTTATAAAAAATCTTAATTTATTATTTAAGGTTATAATAATAATAAAAAGGAATTAATCTTAATATAAAGCTTAATTATTTAAAAAATAAGTTAATAAATAATCCTTATACTTACCTTTTTATTAATTTAAGAAAAAGGCATAATTCTTATACTTTAAGATATTACTTAAACTTACCTTTAAATAAAGTTAAAATTATATAAAATAATCTTTGCAAAGCTATTAAAGAAACTAAAAAATAAATACTCTTTAAGTATAATTATTTATATTATTTAATTCTTATATAGCATAGCAAAATTTAATATTTATTAATTTAATATATATTAAAGATATTATTAATAAAAGCTTAAAATAAATTGCTTTATATATAATTCTTACTTAATAATTATAAAGCTTATATAACTTTTTAAGATAATAAATATATAAATAAATAATATATTAATTTTATTTATATTAAAATATTAAGATAAGAAAGAAATTAAAATAAAAATTATAAAATTATAAGGAAAATTAAAATAAAAGCTAATGCTTAAAAACTTAATAAATTATAATAAAGCTTATATAATTATAAATATTATTAGCTTAATTATTATTTAATAAAAGGAATAAGTTAATAAACTTGCCCTTATTAATATAATAATTAAAGATACTCCTTAAAAATACCTTAATTAAAAAGCTTATAAAGTATATATAACTTTAATTTATTAATTAAAAGCTTTATATAATCTTTTAATAGCTATATAAGTATAAAATTTAAAGGCAGGAAATTATAAAAGCCTAAATATATAATTATTATAATAAATAAATAACATTATATAAAGAATTAAATATATATTCTTTAATTTTAAAATAGCAAAACTTTTTATATTTATAAATAAATTATTTATAAATAATTAAAATTTAATATCTTAACTTAAATATATTATTATTCTTATAAATAAAATTTATAAAGAAATTAAAAGATTTATAATAATAAGTAATATTCTTTATTAATTATTAATAAAGTATAAATATATTACTTAAAGTATATTAATAAGTAAAATTTATAATATAATAAATAAAGTAAATATTAAAATTTCCTTAGCTATAATAATTAAGATAGTTATAAAATAATTTTTATTATTAAATATACCTTTAATTATTTATATAAACTTATATAGCTTATATAAATACCTTATAAAGCTAGGAATAATAAAGAAAAAGCACTTTATAATTAATATTATATTATTATAAAAGTTATATAAGATAAAAAAAATTGCTAAAGTAAGGTAAATAAATAAAAAAAATAACTTTATTAATATAATAATAAAATTAATTTTAAATATTATATTATAAAAGTTTATTAATAATAATAAGCTTTATATATAAGTAAATAAATTAATTAAGAAACTTAAAATAGCCTTTTTTTATTAAAAAAGGAGTAACTTGCTGCTAATACTTTTTTCTTTTAACCTTACCGTTATTAATTATAAAACCTTATACCTCTTAAACTTAAATCCTTAATATAAACTTTAATCTTTTATACTTTAATTAAAACCTTTTTAATACTTTATTATATATAAGGATAACCTTATAATTATTAATATTATTAATAATTATTATTTTAAAATTAACCTTATTATTATTATTATTTTTTACTGCTATTTATTAATAATAATATTAAAATTAATTTTTATTAAATTTATTTATAATTTATTAACTTTTTTTATAATTAAAAAATAAATTAATAATTATTATATAATAATTATAAAGTTTTATATTATAAATATTTATTTTAATTATTAAATTCTTATAAAATCTTTTTCTTTTTATTATAATGAAAAATATTAATAATAATTTATAAAAGTTATTTAATACTTTTATTAATATGCTTTATAAGGATAATAATAATAAGTAAAATTATTTAATAAATATTGAATTTATTATTTATGCTAAAGATATACTTAATATAATTATTATTATAATTATTATTAATATAATTAATATTAAAAATAAACTTATTATAATCCTTAATTAAAATTAAGATTTCCTTATAAATATTATAATTATAACTTTAATTAATAAAATAAATATTATAATTATAACCTTAATTAATAAAATAAATATTATAATTATAATTTTAATTAATAAAATAAATATTATAATTATATTTTTATTAAGTAATAAAATAAAGATTAAAATTATTATTAAGGTTATAAAAAGGGCTAAAATTATCTTAATTAATAAGAATAAAGATAAGCTTATTAATTTTATTAATTTTTATAATAAGGTTATTATTAATAACGCTTATTTAATAAATATTAATAAGGATATTAATAATAATAACGCTTATTTAATAAATATTAATAAGAATATTAATAATAATAATTCTTATTTACTTAATATTAATAGTAATTTAATTATTATTAATAATAAAGATAATTAAAATTAAGTTAATAAAATCTTAATAAAAATTATAAAAACTACTTTTAATTTTACTTTTATATTAAGCATTAAAAAAAGTAAGCTACTTATTAAGGTTAATTTTTATAAAATTATTAAAATTAATAAGCTAAAGGTTATAATTATAGCTTAAGTTAAAATACTTTTTTTAAATAATGCCATTATAATAGCTATTATTTAAATTATTAATAACTTTTAATATTAAAAAATAAATATTTTTTTTAATAATATAATTAAAAAGTTATGCATTTACATTAAAAGTATTAAAACTTTTAATATAAAATTATATAATATCTTTAATAATAAAAATTATTAAAGTAATTATTATTTTAAATATTAAATTATTATAATTTTTATAATAAATAACTTAATAAGAATTTTAATTTTAAGTATTTTTTATATATATTAAATTAAAAAGATTTAATTATTAAAGAATTAAATTGCTATATTAACTTAACTTTAAAACTTTTTATATTAAATTATTAATAAGTATATATAAAGCTTATATATAAAAAGATTTATTAAAAAATATATATTATTATTTAAGTAACTTAAATAAAAAATAATTATTAAGGAAATTAAAAAGAATAATAAAAAGCAAAAAAAGAAAATAATAAATAATTAAGCTATTTATAATATTTAATTTTAAGAAAATAAAAAGTAATTAAAAGAAATTAATTTAAAATAATATTAAATATATTTTAATAATAAAAATAAAAATAAAAATAATAATATTTATATTATAAAAATATATAATAAAAATAAATATAAGTTAAAGGGTTTAGCATTAACTTTATAAATATTAACTTCCCTTATAAAAAAAAAATTTAAAATTAAGGTTATTATATAAAAGTTAATAATTTTTATAAAAAAGCAATTTTAAAAGCTAAGTATTAAAAATAATAAATATAAGATTTAAGAAATAATATAATAATAATAATTATAAGTTTAAAAAGTAATATAATAATAAAAGTTATTAAAACTTATTTTAAAATTTATAAGTTATAATTTTAAGCTTTTTTAGTAATACTTTCTTATAATAAAGATTATATATATTTATTAAAAAAAGAGAAAAACTATAAGTATTAATAAGTATAACCCTTACACTTAAAAGGCTACTTTAATTATCCTCTTTAGGGCACATAGCCTCTTAAAACTTAAACAAAATAATACCAATACACGATTGCTTCCCATACGATTATCATACGTACGAGAGACCTACCAACAGATTTCCTTCTTTAACCATGAGGTTCAAGACTAACACTCTGGCCCAACACTTAAGCACCTTTCACATCCGGCCCCGGCGCAGCACTCCCAGGCTCTGCAGGCTTGATCCCAGCGGTGCCAACATCATTTGTGGTCGTCAGATTCCCTGTGCCGGCCGCTGCTTCCTCGTAGGTGTTTCCCTTGCCTGGCAGGCCGCTGTCCGAGGCGACAGGCGCCTCACCTGGTGCGTGGCCTTCTTTGTGTGCGGACGCATTCTCCGCGCCGAGACCCTGAGCTGTAATCGGATCAGTCACTGTCAATTTCAGACAGATGTGGGATGCGTGATTAACAAACCTTGTGCCTGTTGCTTCAGAAACTTGTCGCTGGGCTCCTGGCCTCCGGCTGTCTTGGTTGGTGCCATGGCTACGTTCATGTCGAGTATGCTGTCAAGTGCGAAGTGTGTGAAGGATTAAGTTTTCTATGTGGTAGTCGATTGTTGTCAAATACGAGATGAAGATGTTGTGTAGAATACAAATGCCCAAGTGCCATCTTTTGCAGATGGCCCTTATTTGCGGCCTGAGATGACGGAACCCATGGCCAGACTGTCAACGTCACAATACATCACCGTCCATGATCAACAGCCTGACGTCACTTATCACACTCGGCGTATCCAAGAGCGATTTGCGAGTCTGGAAAACTTCACCGGCATGGTGTGACCGGAAGATTTCCAGCTTTTCAATTTCTGCAATCTCAGCTTTGGGCCATCATCCCTTGGCTGTCTTCTAGGTCACGAGATCATGTTCAGGAGCTATGGGTCTCAGTGAATGGGGTCTGGAAGAAAGGGTCCAGCCCGAAGAAACAACCTCAGACCCCTGTCTGCGTCAATCAACCCCAGCAGAGCCACGGCTCCGACAAGCCGCCCTTGGAAAGCATCGTTATCCGACATGCCAAAAACACCAAGGCAACCACCACCACCCAACCCACCAAAAACCAAGCAGCGCACCCAAAACCCGACCTCGATACTGCCACACGACCCCAACCCCCAGAGTCGCCGTCTAGACGGCGACACCTCGACGCCCGCCCACGATGCAAGGCTTCAACATGGGGCGGTACGTCCCGCCCGAGCTAGAGGGCGTCGCGAGCGCCAACCAGGCGTCGGGCAAGGGGCACGCCCTGGGCGCCAGGGCGTCCAAGCTCCGGAGCGAGGGCATCCTCACTGTGCGCTTCGAGATGCCGTTCGCCGTGTGGTGCGGGACGTGCACCCCTCCCGTGGTGATCGGGCAGGGCGTGCGGTTCAACGCCGAGAAGAAGAAGGTCGGCAACTACTACAGCAGCCCCGTGTACAGCTTCCGGATGCGGCACCCGGCGTGCGGCGGGTGGATCGAGGTGCGGACCGACCCCAAGAACACGGCGTATGTGGTCGTCGAGGGCGGGAAGAAGCGGGACACGGGCGAGGGGAAGGGGGCGGAGGACTCGCTTGTCGGTGACAGCGGCATGGCGCCCATCAAGACGCTGCGCGAGCAGGCTGAGGAGCGCGAGGTGGCGTTCTCGAACCTTGAGAAGACGATTGAGGACCGCGCCGCGCTCGCTGCTGCGAGGGAGAGGCTCGACGAGATCGAGGACGCCAACGCGAAGCAGTGGGACGACCCGTACACGAGGAACCAGATGCTGAGGAAGTCATTCCGCGTGGGCCGGAAGCAGCGGGAGAAAGATAGCGCGGCTGCTGAGGACCTGAAGGACAGGATGAGCCTGGGGATCGACCTGTTGCCTGAGAGCGAGGAGGATGCGCGGTGGGCCAAGCTGGTGGATTTTGGGACGGCGCCAGAGGACCTGGGCGAGAAGGCACTCTCAAAACCACTGTTTGGGGGGCCTAAGTCTACGGCACAGGAGAAGAAGACGAGAGACCACAAGGCTTCCACAAAGAAGCTACTCAAATCAGAGATTGCGGCAACGAAGATGAGGGAATCCCTGGTTTCTGAGATCGTTGGCAATACTCGCGTGGCCAGCGATCCTTTCCTTGAGCCACGGAGCAGAGGCGCGACAAGAAGCACGGCTAATATCCTACCGGGACTGAAGAGGAAGAGGCAGGCTGAGGTTGAACCCAGCCCACCTCCAGAAGACAAGCCACCTGAGAAGGCGGCCGCCACGTCTGCGGCTCTAGTGGATTACGACTCGGACTGACCAAGAGTCAACAACTCACATTACCTTTTTTTTATCACATTATGATACCCCATAGAGTTCGCATTCGAAATATATCACTTGATCATGCAGCTCTTGCAGACTTGTTGAGTAGTCTTATCTCCATTGACCAGTTATCTGAGATTAGGTGTTGTTCCTTTGTGCAGGGGCCGATACGAATGTTGCTGTCAACTATTTCCTCCCAGCAGAATAGTCCAAGCCTTTGCTCTCATTGCCCTCTCCCCGGAAAAACGACACATACTCACCTCGGGAGAAAAGCAGCGGAGGGTTGAGGACCAATCGCTCGTTCCACTCCAATGGAAATCGAAAAGACAAAAAAAAAAAGCATGCCATCTTATAGAATCCAGAACTTCCAATGCAAACCGACCCGGGGGTGTGAGACCGATGACGCCGAAAAAGTAGATGATCAAGAGGAAGGCTCCTTCGCCTTAGGAGACGTTGTCTACACGTCGTCCATCTGGCCTGCAGGCTCGTCGTCGTCGTCATCGCCGAAGCTCCCCACCGAGCTCATGTCGTCGTCGTCCTCGCTCTCGGCGCCGGCCTCCTCAGCGGCATCCTTGCTCGCGTATCGTTGGACATACTCTACCCCGGATGTCAGTAATCTGACATGACATGCCACGCAACGGCAAATCAAGAGCTCCAACGTTTGGGATATCGTGACCTACCCCGTACTTTGGACTCGTATCCCTTGGGATCCCTGAGCATCAACGCTGCGGCCTCTCCGTTGAGCGGGTCGGAAGGGTTTGGGTATCGCAGGAGATGTGGCAAGAACGCCTCAAAGATGTTTATCATGTCGTACATTGGTGACCAGGTCTGGTTGATGACGTCCAGACAGACGGAGCCGGACCTAGACAATTCCCGGTGTTAGCCTGCTCTCACTTTCCAGTCTCTTCTTCCCTTGTTTGTGTATTTTCACATTGCCGTCCTCCTCTGCTGGTGTGCGGAAGGTCTCACTCACAACTCGTCGATATTTGGGTGGAATATACGGTTCGTGAAGCCGATGCTCGGAGACTTGTAGGGGTACTGGTCGGGTAGCTCGACGTGGACCTTCCAAACGCCGCCTTCAAATGGAGCTATGCATTCCCGTGTGAGCCATGATCTTCATCCAGTGCTCATCTTTCTCTCTAGTCACTAACTTTCTGTGGGTCCCTTGAACTTGATGTAGAATTCCTGCCTGTTCGAAGCTGTAAGCCGGAAGATCGGGGGGAATGGTCTCGTTCGCTTCGGATCTCTTACACTGCAACCGGTCAGTCAGACAAGGGGCCAGCACGGGCCTGGAGCAGTTGGACTCACTGTTGTCGTTGACCAGTGTCACCTCGTAGTCACTCATCAGCCTACCGGGGTTAGTCTCTAGCGCAAGGAACCGTATATCGTTGGGCCATACATCCTAGAGGCAAGTTAGCAAGCTGACCAGGCACCACGAGGTCGTATGGGCGACTGCGGGGACGTACTTCATGACCTATATCAAGACGACAGACGGTCAGCAACTCGAGGACATTCTGTGGCCGGGAGGGGCGGACAGTGGGTGACTCACATCAGTCTCGATCCTGCGGCGCGGGCTCGCCATTTTGGCAGTTGTGATCGCGGTCGATCGTCCTGATGTTGGGGTCTCGGGCTCGTGACAAGTTGAGAGAGGGGATGCACGGACGCCGTTGGATCACTGGGGACCTTGACGGCTTGTCGCTGAGGCGGTGGGAAGGCGGTCACAGAAAGGGTTGAATATGACACGACCAGGCGCTGGACGTCCTTATGTGCTGTGGGAGACGAGAAGATGGGAAGCGGTGGGTCGCGGTGGTTGAGTCGGAAGCACAGTCAGTTGACGTGTAGTTGGGTTAGGTCAGAGGTCGTGCAACTGACGTTACAGTACAGGCCGGGGGACGGAGAGCGGATAACGGCGAGCCTGCCATGACGAAGGCGGAGCAGGGGTCGGGTGCACCTCGGATAAGAGATAACAAGGACCCTTGATCTGACCGCCCCACTCAGGCGCCTTCCCAAGCTCGGAAAGGGAAAGGCGCTTTATTTCGCAACGACGCGCAGACAACGCCAGCCATCCGAGGTCAGTCACGAGGAACTGTGAGTAATGGCGTTGTTGCTTAGGAAAGGCAAGTGAAAAGCAGTGCAGCTACCAGAACTTCCACGAAGTACACTCGCTATTTGGCAGCTATGTCAAGTAATTCCTGAGAGACAAATTCAGCCAATATCCAAATCATTGCCTCACACCACATCCCCCCCTTTCTGCTGCAACAAGCTGATTCCCCGCTTCCTGCTGCAACACTGTCAACACTGTAGGCGGATTGCAATTACTGCCAGTGCAGGACTAAGATGCAGGTTACAGAGCGCGCATTCGTGTCAGTCGTGAGTGGCGCTCAGCCTGCAGTTGTGACTGGGATCCATGTGTAAGTACCTAGGGTAGGCAGCAGGGCTCTGCTTTCGAAATTTCTGCAGCTGCCATCCTCCCCCTCATTCTCCTTGTCGACATTCGTGTCCGGCGACGGGCAAGTATCATCAGCTGCAGATGTATACAGCTGAGTTCATCCGTCAAGACCTCGACAATGAAGCATACCATTTGGGGGTCCAGTGATGTTCCTATATTGCTTCCACACCAATATGAGCCGCTCATCGCTGGAGATGCAGTGCGGATCTTACACTTAGAGCCAGCCAACGACTTTCACTCACCTCTTCGTGGTTTCATGACCCAGCAGCAACTAACATTCGAATCAATCGAGCCGGATGGCTGCTTGTACTCCGCCGTCTCGTATACTTGGGGTGACCCAAAGCTCTCCCATAAGTTATTTCTCAGGCGGAAGACCAAGTGGAGCTTACTCCCAATTACCAAAAACGCTGATTCGTTACTTCGCCACATTCGGGATGCCCGCAAGGAAACAGCCCTTTGGATCGACGGAGTTTGCCTGAATCAAGGGGATCATAGAGAAAAGGCTCAACAAGTCCCTTTGATGGGTCAGATTTACGCTCATGCAAACAAAGTCCATATCTGGCTGGGCGACGAGGAAATTGAAGACGCTCAACAAGCATTCTCTCTCATACGGAGGATTGAGATTAAAGGGAGCGGGATGCTATATCCTGGGACCGACGATTTCCTCTGCCTCGAGAGATTTTTCAACAGACCCTGGTTCACTAGACGCTGGATCATTCAAGAGACATTTTTCGCACATGACGCCGTTTTCCACTGTGGACATCACACGATCAGCCTTTCTCGTGTAATGGCTGTACTGGCCAAGGCCCAAGTCGTGACGAGCGAGCTGCCGGGATGGGGTTCACGAATGCTGAAAACGAGCATCGGGGTTGGTCAGACACACAGGCAGGGGCTGCTTTCCTTGCTATGGGACCTTCATGAGTCTGAATGTTCCGACGAGCGGGACCGGATCGCAGCGGTCTATAATTTAGCTGATAATCAAGCCCGCCCGCCACTTTATTACGACACCGGAAACTGGAAAATGATGTATACAAAGATAGCATCATGGTATCTTAACAACGACACGGACACAGCACAGGCCTTATTACTCCATCTCTGCGACTTTGGCTCAATTCAGTGGAGCAAGAATAATGAGGTTCCATCTTGGGTTCCGAATTGGTCTACAAACCGCCAGGAAGTGATACCATTTCAAGTGTTGGAAAGGTTGCTTGAATACTCTACCAAAAACAACCGGAGGAATATCTCAGGCAGCTGGGTTGGGATGACGAGTCAGTGGAATCCGTTGTCCATCTTGCAGCTTGGTTTTTCAGACAGCAAACGATGGAAGCAGAAGCTAGCACAATGCCAGTGGAAAGAAGACCCAGGCCAGGCTGTGAACAGCAACCCAGCCCCAATGCAATTTGAGGTGTCAGGATCCAGACTGCGGGTCAACTACGACTTCTTTACATTCACCTACGGATGTGGAACTGTGGATCACGTCGTCTGCCCCGCTCTATCAGAGGACTTCTGGGAGGAGATCATGGGACTGGTCAGGCGGCGCGAGAAAACACTTGGCATAGTCAAAGACCGCCTCAAGACGAATAGTGTGGTGTTTCAGGCAAGTAAACGTCACCAAATGGAGATTGATTCTCTCAGCTCGCTATTGGTGAGTGTTCTTGCGGGAAGAGACTCGTCTCCGGGCTATGTTTTACCTGGCTTGAGGAAGCCCGTCAGGAAACTCTGCGCAGGCCTGCGTCCTGGACGTGGCCACGAGAACAACTTTCAAGCTCCGACTGGCGATCAAAAGCGACTCCTCCAAAGGATACGGTCTGCTGTGAAGAACATGGCGATAATGAGGATCCAGGCAACTATGGGATATTATTGGGCGATCGGGCCGCCGAATTTGGTGAAGGGTGACTGGTCGATACCCATCATTGCACAAGGGGAAAGAGTGCCGCGCAGGCCGGAAATAGGAATCACCCGTTTCATGTTTCTCAGACCGATCAACCCGAAGGCTCAAAGAGAAACATGGTACCCATCTCCAACGTCTGGCCCAGAAGGCCGGTTGCGCGGCTTGCTTGGGTTTAAGATGGCGGAAGTTGATGCCGTGAATGTAACCGCAAAGTTTGTTGGTTCTGGGGGAAGCTGTCTTCATTCGTTTGATTACAGTTTAAGGCATGATACAATAATGTGGAGAGTCTTACGGCAGGCGACTGAGGCGGCCAAAAAAAGGGGCTTACCAGGTCCGATCATCTTTGATGTTGTCTGAGCTGGGGAAGGTAGCAGCGTCGCGAGCTGCTATTTCTTCAACATGCCTGAAAAAGTGTATCTCTGAATGAAGTGGTAAATTTGAACGTGGGTACACTTAGAGTCAAGTTGCAGTAGATCGAGAGACATACGCTTTTGCCAAAAGTTTGCGACGCAGCTGCGACAAATGCGTATATCCTGCCTTCGGCTTTGTAGAATATGATAAAAGTTTTCCTCGGTGGCGATGGGATACTCAGATATTGCAAGAGAGCTATACCGATATCTGCCGGATGATTCAGGGGGCATGAGATGACTGCTCCTGAAGCCCATGAGCATACCCAAACAGTGACTTCCATTTCGCCTCAACACTTTCCGAACTCGATACAATCAACGAGAGCAGATCAGTAGTCAATCGCATTTCACTGAAGATGCACTCGAATGAGATTATCCAAGTCGTCACTCTAGAACCAGGCGCAGTGCCGCCCAGCAGAGGTCCATCAAGTCAGAACTCAAGAGTTCTGTTCTCTTGGAGTTGCTCTTACACATTTCACCTGAGTAGGTGTATACTAACATTTAATATCGATGTGATTGTAAGCAACGGCCTTGGCTGGCTGGCTGACCGAACGCCCGACCGACCTTCGTTGTGTGCCTTCTTGAAGTTGAAGACCAAGATTCTTCTCAGGAGACCGTCCGTCTCACAGAATGACCTTTTTTGAAACAGAGGGCAAGCGCTAATAGCGAGATTACTCCAAGAAAGAAAGTCTCTGGTCTGACAGAGCCGCCTACTCTGGCCCAAAGGTCTGTGTTTTGACAAATATCCCTCAAGAAAATATTAGTAGAACCATCCTAGATCGTAGTACCTGTTGGAATGTTGACAGACTCGCAGACTCCGTGTCCCTTGACCGCCAGACCTGCTACGGTAGTTGGTGATGAGAGCGGATCGTCACATTAGCCAGGCGAGGCAGCACCGCCGCATTCAAGGTTCTGCGCATATAGGCTCAATGGGCTCATAAATTTCAGGCTACCGGGTGTCTTCAAGCTGTTACCAACAAGATATTACGAACCTCACCAACTGCTGTGATTCCGCATCTGAATCCGCATCCAAATCCGACTCACTAGATAGCGAGCAGCTGGAATCTTCGTCCTCGTCCCCACTCTCGTCAGTCTCCCCCTTGCTTTCCGGTTCCACTGGAACTTGTTCCTCTTCAAACTCGGGGCCTTTTTGCTCCCACTCGGTACTCTCGCAAAGTGGCTCGTGGATGAGATCTCTATGCCAATGGCATTTGTTACAGAGATGCATGCTGCACTTGGGGCAGATGTAATCGGACCCGCGGAGGTCCTAGCCAGCAGAAAAATGTCAGTATTCATGCTGTGTGTGACAAAGAGACTGGCTTTGGTAGACGGAATAAGGTTGGTGAATTCGAGGCCAAAATCACTTACATAGTAGCATCCATGGCATATGTATTTCATCAAAGCACCAGTGCGTCCTTTCTTTGAATTCATGGTTTCTGGTAGCACTACAGGCTGTACTGTGATAGAAACGAGAGCGTCTTCCACCAGTTGGAGGCAGCACCTGTTAATTTTGTTGAATATGGCAACGTCACGGAGTGACCAGACAGAGTCTCCAATCCTGCCAGTGATGTCGGGCCTGGCGCCATTTTCAAGTAGGATGCGGCAAATGATACTGCGATTATAAACAGTTGTGAAACTCATGTCTGCCCCGTGCGACAGCAGCGCTTCCATAGTAGCAGTATGACCGTGGCCCGTCGCCTGGAACAATGGCGACACGCGAGGCTTGCCGGCCATGGGGCCGCCTGGGTCGGGAGAGCATCCATCCTCGAGTAATGCCCTCGCAAACTTGTCCATCCCCAACCACACCGCTCGAAAAAGCAGGCACGGTGGCCATTTGAATGTCTCTGACCCGGCACTTTTTGTGTTCTTTATGCGGCCGAAAATGTGCAACACCAGCTCTTCTTGCCCACTCGAGGCAGCAGCGATGAGAGCGTCCATAAGCGTTGAGTTGGACTGTTCGCAACGATATAGGAGCGTCTCGACCATTTCACGCTGACCTTGAGCTGCTGCTCTCTCGGTGGCAAAGCTAATGCTGCGTGAATCCCACGTTCCTATATCTGAATGGGACAACCCCAAGCCAGCAAGCAGAGTATCCACAGACTCCGCAGGCTGCTTGGTCCTCGTGGCTGGGTTTTCCAGACACCAGTATGACTTCAGCCACACGGCACTCATCGCCGTCTGCTCGAATTCATCCATGAGAGAAGACAGCCCCATCTCGGCCGGAACGAAGGCGGCGTGCCGAGGCCAGGAGTAGGCTGCGTATGAGCAGAAGTTCGTGCACCCCGAAACGGGCCCATACTTGTGTTCTTCCAGAGCGGCTTGCTCAAATATGGACTCAAGCTCCTGCTGGACATTGGGTCGGCTAAGGAACTGGAGGCAGGCTTTGGTTATGTCGTGGGCGGCTTGGGTGGCATCAATATCATTCCACAAGTATGCAGAAGATACAGACGGCGTTCTCGTCAGCAGCGCTCTCAACCTAGGGTCGCGAAGTCGAACCGTCGTATCCCGGATTTCAATAACGCCCCGGAAGCGGCTCTCGCAGAGGTGCACAAATTCCTGGACGCTCTCTGGGTCAGGGCTCGCATGACTATTGTCCAGGCTTTCCGGGTACATGACCGAGGTGAACTCCCACACCGACAATGGCCTCGCGCTGTACAAGAGCCATTTCGGCATGGTTTGTACCGGGAAACGGTCTGCGAGCTTCCGAAAGATACTGTCCAGAATCTTTATGACGAGCTCATCGCCGGAGTCTTCCTTTTCCACGAAATTAAACGCCTCTTCCACGGAAAGCTTGCGAGGCCATTCTGGTATTGACATTAAATGCTCTAGAATGATGCTTTGTGTTAGAATATCGCCGCTGGAGATTTGATTGATCGACTGAACCCAAGCATCATCGTTCAGCAATTCCGGTCGGTTCCTTGACAGAATCTTCTTCAACTTCGTAGTATTCATAACCTGGATGTCTGTATCCAGACATTCGTCTGAGGCCATGACGACGGCCAGGTCGATGTGCCTCCACCCTTGCAGTCCCTGGGGAAGGTTGACCGCCGTGCGACTAGTAACTGCCACCTTCCAGGCTGTTTCCTCAGAAGCTGTTCTCCGATGGAGAAACTCCACAAAGGAGTCACGACCAGCCTTTGGGCACTCGTCGAAGCGGTCAATGACCAGGAAAGCAGACATAGTGAAAAGAATGCTGCTATAATCGCTGAACCATTGCAGCAAGTCTTGATCTGTCCAACTGTGCTCCTCATTCATCTGCGCGAAAAGGAGTGGGACCCAGGACCTGAAGATACCGGCCTTATGGCAGATCATCTGACCGAGAAATGTAGCCAGCATGTCTTTGAGGGTGTTTCGTGTTGTGTCGTGCTTATCAAAGGAGAAGTATAGGACTGGCTCGTGTCCTCTTCCATGTATCGCTTGCTGATCGAGGAGGTAAAAGAGCTGCTTGCTGGTCTCAGTCATATTGATGCCCCCATGGACATATAGAAAGTCTGAATAGGTCGCACCACGCCATTGTCTCAAGACTTCTGAGTTTCGGAGTAAAGGCCACTGTTCGAGCGGTGGTGTTGTGAATGTGGCGATTGACGAAGAGAGGTTAACGAGTGTTCGTTCGCATCGGCGTACCAGCCACTCAGCCTCTTCGTCGACAGCGGCGACATCGTCTGAGGGAGGGGATTAATACTGAGAAAGGTATGAGAAGTTCTTTCAGGTTCATACGTACTCATATATGTGGAACTCAAGGATTCAAGGTGCCGTAGAACCGGAGACGGCTGCTCGCTATTTGCCGTTGTAGTATCAATCCTGCGCTCAAAAGGAAGGCCAAATGTCCCAATAAACTCGTCAAAGGCCTTGTCGCTGTCAGCGGCCGATTCACTCCAAGCACTGGACGAGAGAGCTGAGAGTTCACTTACGCCACTAGACCCCCCAGCAACATGTCGACCGCCATGGTGCACGCTGATTAGACTACATTTTATGTTGATCTTGGCCAGGATGAATCGCCCGTTTATATGGATCACTTCTTCGGCTAATCCTGGCATGGCAGCCATTGTTGGACGAACAACAGGGGAAACAGCATTCGCCCCGGCCACCAACACGAACTGGGCTATTTTGTCCACCATATCTTGTTGATCAACACTTCGATGTGGGCATCCACGAAATACCTAAGTCAAAAGCAAGAATTAGTATGGATTTGACCAGTAACAGGCTGCATGGACTTCTGGATTACCAAGGCTCTGGTCCTGTCCACGATATCCAGCCAAGACCTGTCTTTACTTAGAAGCAATAGCCGTCACTAGGGCCTGTACGTTGGCACATCAGCTTTAAAGTGTTCTCAACCTGTGGCTTTCTGCGTCTTGAATTTGAGCCACGACCGAGTAATTGACACTTACGTCTTTCAGTATCAAAGATCCAAGATCATCAGCCACAAACATGACGGATCGCCTCTGAAACACACTTCTGTGAGTTCTAATACCAAAACGGGGGATTTTGAGACACACGCCATGGACTTTTTCCTTCCGAAGTTTGCAAGGCCCTGGAGGAGGCATCGAGATAGAGCTCCAACAGAAGAGCCGGTCTCAACCCCAGCAAAGATGTTATGACTTTTCCATTCGAATAGCATCAGCCTGGAGCCGGCGTCAAATGACTTCAAGTATTGGTGGGTCCAGCTGTCGCTTGCTTCTTCGGCCAACTCTTTCCCGTTGCCGTACAACCCATGAATTACCACGATGCTGTGCCCAGTTTCAGCCGTGATCCCGTCGGAACCCGTGTATACGACTTACTCGAGCAGGGAAGAACAGGTTGAGCCGCTCTCGGCTCCATCTAGCAACGTCCATTTCACTTCAATGCTCCCTTCCGCAGTTTGTGAGTCTCCTTCCGATGGTGACAGTATCGGTTGCTCGAGGCTTTCAGTTGGGACTGCAGCCAGAGTTACTCGGCTCTTTCGGTGGCTCAAAAGACTCGTGGCTTGAAGAGCTGGCAGAGCTCGATGGCCGTGAGTCAGTGGATGCCATCATCCACCTAGGTATAATGTTGACCGGCTTGGGGCCGATGAGGTGGGAAATGGTACTGAGGACGGCACTCGGGGCAGATCACAACTGAAACGAATGCCACAAAACTAAGATAAAAGTTGTACTCGCAGTGAAATGCCAGGCCTAGATCTTGTGAAACACCTAGGTGCCCAATGCAGCGCTAAAGGGTCAGACGTTATTGGCAAAAGCCTTATCCTCATCTGTGGGACCAGCCGTAGTGGGTGCTCGTATATGGAAGGTGACAGTCGGCTGTGTTACAGGCGTGGCAAGCCCTAGGCTGGGTCTCCATGGGTGTCCCATTTCTATCCGTCCTAGAATCAACACCAATCCTACCACCGGGCACAGCAACGTGTAGCGACGCTGCCAGCCCGATCAAAGTGTTCGAAAATCGGGTTCTTTAAGACAGGCTCTGCTTCACTGGGGCCCCAATCATGGCATCGATGGAGAACGACCGAGTTTCGGAGACTGAAAAGGGCATGGAAGGAGCAGAGTCAGACGATGACAGCCCCTCTGATGAGTCGGAGCCAGAGGAGGAGGTGAAGCCGCAGCAGTCCATGCCGCAGAAGACCGTTGAGCAACGACTGGAAGAAGTAGTGGAGCTATTGAGAGTCGACAGCAAAAACTGGAACACCACCAGCGACGCCGACAAGAGGTGTCTGTTCGGAAGGACAACACACTCTTCCGGACCCACAGCGTTGCACATCCTAGCTGACAAGAAACTTCTTGAGAAAGACGACTTCAAGGACCTGGTGAAGTACCTGGTGAGATCTGATCGAAATTTGCTGCTGGAAGTCGACGATAACACTGGTTACACGCCTTTACACTTGGCGATTTACCGGAGAATCAGGTCGATGATCAAGTGGATTTGTGCTGCTTGCGACGAGATTGATGCGGCGCGGGAAGCAAAGGGCAAGGGGTACATTGATGCGGTGCTGAGAAAGAAAGGGACGCTGTTGAAGAGAAACTGCATCCACCTCGCCATCGACTACGCGAAGTCTGGCAAGGACAAGACAGCGAGTCTGGTTGACATGGCATCGGCAAAGACTCTGGCTGACAAAGATGAGAATGGCAACACGCCACTTGCCCTGGCCGTCGAGTACAAAAGATGCAATGAGGGCCAGATCAAGCTCGTCGAAGCCACTGTAGAAAGGTCAGACCACTTCATTCGGAGCGATCCATCACACGACTTCAATGAGAAGTATCAGTCGCCCTACATGTACCATATCGCCACAGCACCTGCCGAGAGGTCCAAGGTTGCACCAGCAGAGCCTGTGGCGATGGTAGACCAACAGCAAAGACGACCAGAGCCAGGCCCGCGATCGCACATGCCGAAAGCCAATATTGCTGCTTCCATGGCGAACGCTCACCCGAGCAGGCCCGATGCAATGGGAAAGGCTGGGATGGTTCCGCAGGGCAAAGATGGGCCGGAGAGGGTTCAGCCTCCAGATACGGGGGCAATCTCAAAAACGGCTAGTGATGCCAACGACAGGCACACCAACGAAGTCAGGGAATTCTTGAAGAATCATTATCTACGTTCGAGGGACCAGGACGTTGCACTGGAGATATTGTACGGCAAGAACCCAAAATCTGGTTAGCCGTGCCCACGACCCAAACATTCCTTGTGAACATACAACTAACATTTGGACTGGTAGAAAAAGCCATATCCTTCGAACTGAGTGGATATGAAACGCTGACGAAGAACGAAATCAAACAGCACATCTCAATCCTTGATTTCGAGAACATTCTACAATACGTGGACGTTCCCATGATCTCCTCGACCGAGCAAGTTGCACAGCAAAGATCTAAAGCCCACCGAGCCCGTATTACGGATCAGCAGGACGGAGAAGGTCGCTCAGATGTCCAGACCGTTTTTGAGTTGTTGAGACACATCGCAGTTCACGTCCAGCAAGGGTGTCTTGAACTCCATCAACGAGTCGAGGAAAGCATCAAGGCATTCCGTGATAGGCTCATCAATCACACCGCACGTGCCAAAGCCTCGGAAATCCTCGGAGAGCTCCAAGAGGAGATGGACAAGCAATTCAACAACCAATCCAGCAGCAGGAAGCTAAAAGAGGGTGTAAAGGAGCGCTTGGCTGAGACGGGCAAGGACTTCAGAGACGCGCTCCAGATTGAGTTAGCCAAGGCAATTGCCCAAGTCTGCCGTGCAAAGACTGAGACACCAAAGGACCATGGAAAGCAGGAGAAGAAGGTGGCGGTGGACAAGGCCAAGCAAAGCATCAAGACGTTTGTGTCAAGCGAGAAAAAGAAAGAGTCAGATGACGACATCTACACCACCTTAAAGCAGGCGAAGCAGAGGGCCAAGATGCAGGCCAAAGAAATCGCACTGGCTATGGCGCCTCCATACTTTGACCTCGACATCGAAGTAAACTACCCAGGAGGCTCGCGCCGCACGTACAACAACACCGCACAGTCCGCAGACGGTTATCTGGAACAGCCACAGAAGCACGAGTGGATCCAGTGCATGACCGAATTTCGACAATTGCTATACAATGCCGAGAAGAGCTTTTGTACGACCAACGAGAACAAAGAGCTCTTGAAAAAGGCTGTGGATGAAACAGGCGGTCGGATCACAGTCGCACTCATCGACGACGGCATCGAAGTCACCGAGATTCGATTCGACAAGTCAATTGTGATAACGGTCAGGAGTTTCTATCCGAAGCCGCAGGAGAGAACCTCGGACAAGAGCACATACCTACCTTGGTACCTTTCGAGCAAGGGTCACAGCACTATCATGGCCAGTCAGATTCATCGCATAGCGCCCAAGGCAAACCTTTGCTTTTTGAAGTTGCAGGACTCTTACCACCCGCAATCTAACAAGAGACAGATCACCATCAAGAGCGCAGCCCAGGCCATTCGCGAAGCCACGCGGCGCAAAGTCCACATCATTTCCATGAGCTGGACCATCACCCCCCCCCCCCCGGTCCAACGAGACCGAGCGCGAGCAGCAGGATCTGAAGGAACTCGAGGCAGCCATCGCGGAGTCGTCAGCGGTAGCTCGGTTTCCACTGCGCTCGCCGCCGGACTGGCAGCCTTGATATTATACTGTGCACGTACGCCTGGTTGTTTTTCGCGCTCTCCCCATTGCAAGGTGTCATCGAGGCTGACTATTCGTATTTTGATGTGCTCAGAGATTCGCGTTGCTCGATCGAAGACGGACGCAGATAGAGATACTGCAAAGAGGCACTTCAAGCTGCTGCGTCAACATGGCAAGATGAAGGAAGCCTTCGGCGCTATTACTTCCGTGGGAAGCACGGGCAAATATCCCGCGGTGTGGACCATCTTTGGAAATAAGGTCATGGAAAGCAGGAACATTAAGAATTCACGACAGTCCGAGCCAATCGACCTTGTTGCAGGCGTGGCGAGCGCGTTGTGTTATCGATTCTAATCAATCTAAGGAGAAGAGGGCACTTGCTAGCAGCACGGGTCCTGCCATGGTCCCTCTTGAATACATGAACTAGGCTCAAGTCTGTAGTGTAAGCTTACGGGAGGCGGCTCAGTCAACGGACAATATTTATATACAGCTAGAGGCCACAGGGTTCAAGTAATCCAAGCACGTGATTCTTCCTGTGATGAGATATTTGACATAACACAGGCTCGATTTATCTGTGACTTCAGTGCGCCAGGACCTGAAAACCATCGAGTCTCTCGCCACAACACCCGTATACTTTCTCACAATCACCTACACCAACTTCTTCAAATTCCAAAGAACCTAGCCACAGTGGGCGCCTGGACCCAGACACTTATTCCCGCAGATGCTCAAGACCTCGACCTCACTGCTAGTAGAGCAGTAGTATAAGGTGTCGCTGTTGATCACAGCGGTGGGCCAACCTGGATTTACAAACATCGTCAGGCTTGTATTATTGTTCTGCTGCTGGTAAACTTACCTAGAGTCCCAGTGAGATAATGACCGCAATACAGAGTAGCAGGGCTGCATGACGCAGCAGATACTGCGGTCACGAGTGAGAAAACCGCAACGAAAGTTCCAAGAAGCATCTTGCAGGATGTGAGTTGCTCGCCTGACAATCCTCTGCTCGTAAGTGTGTAAAGTTTAGGCGGATGTGATGCGGGAGTGTGGTGAAGCGAACAGACGATGACGGGTGAGATAATTAGATATCTTGTTATCTTTAACGTCGTGGGAATAGCACTTATTTGTATGTTGACCTTCTGATATAATTTATCTCACCTGTGTACATCTCGAGCACCGCAGCAGCTTCTCCAGGTCATCCACCTGAGTATTGCCAAGAATCATGAATTTCTTGCTGGAGCCAAACTGAGAAGACTGAGACAGAACATCAGCCACGCCGACTATTGCAGGCCAGCAGTCATTTCTGCCAAAAAACTAAGGCAGTCCACGTCTTAGACATGATCAAGCAGGAGGGTTATCCCGACAGCTTACATGAGGGCCAGTCTCAAAGTGGTCACGTCTCTCTTGTTTATCACGAAGTGGGTGCAACACCATCAGTGTAAGTTCGTGGGAGACGGCTTATTCGAAGAGATCTGGAATGAAATCGAATTCCTTGCATGCGGCTGGTGGTTGTTGGAATATACATATATTGTTCTTCCCTGCAGTTGGAAGGATGCGAAACTGTGCCAGCCACAGTTCTTCAATTTCTGCGCACTATTTCTCTGGGTTCTTTACTTTTCATCAGATTTTCACCGCCTGGTGTGGTTGAAAATGAATTAGTATTCTGCATTGGGCCTCCCTTATCAGATGTTGAATGAAACCACCAACGGTCAGACTAAGAATACAATGTTCAGCCTACTGAATGCCGACAACCAGACCAAAGGGGGCACGTGCCCACAGCAGTGTGAATTGCCGCGGCTCCCAGTTCCCATCGGACAAGCCGAGCAGCCGCTGTCTGTCTCAAACGAAGTAATGCCCCCCCCCTGTCGTTTTGGTTAGCTGTCCCCCTCCGCATTAAAATTTAGCTATAAACGCGAAATATGCATTAAGATTCTTATAAATACCCTTATTAACGTTACTTAACGTACTTAATTTAATAAAAAAAAGGTTGTTATAATAAATAACTACTGCTTATTAAGCATAAAATTGCAAATATTGCAATTTTATTTATGCTTAAACTATTACTGCTAAATAAGTAGCTGCAAGCTAAATTTTAATATAGCAGGGTGATAATTTAGCGGTATTAAAGGAAAGTTATAATTATAAATATTATAGCGTTAAGCATACCCTTATTATTATTATTAAATGCTATTAAATTAAAGTAATAAGCTTTAAAAGTATGTAATGTTTTTTAATATAGCAAGCCCTTTAAGCATCGTTAATACCCTTTTATTACCATATAAAAGCTTAAAAATCTTCTTCTTAATAAACTAAATATATACCTTAATAAAATATAATACTTTCTTATTAAAATATACTAAATTAATTACTTAATAAAAACCATTGCGAAAGCCCTTAAGGCATATAATTAAACCAATAAGCAAATATATATATTAGCTTAATAGCGTAATAAGGACCTTTAAAGCTATTACCTTTTTAAAATCTTTAAGCCATAGCATACCATTAAAATATTTATTTTTTGCAATAAATCGGGATTTAATAAGCATAATAACGTAAAAAAAATAAACTAAGCACCATTAAGGTATACTTCTTAAATTAAAAGTCTTTTTAAGCAAAGCGCTTGCTTTTATTTGCTATTAGTAATTATAATTAATAATCTTTTTAACATTATAATGTATAAGAGGCATATAATAAAAAAGTTCTTCTTAATATAACTTCTTAAAAAGGTTTTCCTTTAAATAAATGCCTATTTAAGCCCTTAATTAATCTTTATAATAAATAATGCCTTATGGCATTATAATTACGCTATTTATATAGCTATTAAAACAAGGGGTATTTAGCTAATATATTTATTGCCGTATTTCCCTGATTTTAACCTAATTAAGGCATATTTTAAAAATTTAAAAAAGTATATTTATTATTAATATTAATATAAAATAAATAACTATAATAGCAATAAGAAATTTATAGGTTTTTTATACTTAAGCGCTTTAAAGATTAGCTAATGTATAAAGGCAATTAAGGGATATTTTTATTATGCATATATGTTAAAAAAGAAATTTAAGGGTAGTAATAGCGATAAAGGGTAATAGAAATGCCATATGGTTAAAAGAAGGGCAAAAGAAGTAGCATTAATAAAAAGGAAAGAGTATTATAATAAGGTTATTTATAGCGAGTTTTTTAATAATAAGGAAGTTAGCAAAAAAAAAGTATTATTAAAGTAATTAAAGAGAAATAGCTAATAATTTATTATAAGAAATATACTTAATTTTCTTAATTAACTCTTTAAATATTTAAATAAATATTCTTTTTTTATATATAATTACTTTATTAACTTTTTTATTAATTATGCTATTCTTTCTTTCGCAAATAACGTTAATTAAACGCTTAAAATTTATTAAAAAACGCTTTAAATTTACTCTTTAATATTAATATATTATTAGCTAATATTAAAAGGCTTTTTGCTTGTTAAAAATTATAATTTTTATCTTATATTAGCGTTAATAATAATAGCAAGCCTTTTTTCTCTTTATTACTTTTAAAAAGCCTAGAAAAGTTCTTTCTTTCCTTTAAATATAGCTTTATAAGCCTTTTAATTAATTTAATATTATTTAAGCCCTTTTCATTAAACTAAATATCCTCCTTTAAGTATAGGGCTTAAAGATTAACGCCCTTATGCTTTATAACCTTTTGCAACTTTATTAATTACCTTCTTTTTATTAATATATAGAAATGCTTTTATAAGGCCTTAAATATAAAGTTTTTGCTAAGAGCCTTTTAATTACTAAGTACTTATAGCGGCGATAATGAAAATATAAGTAGTTAATAATGGTATATAGGGTTGCTTAAGCGAAAAGCTGCTAGCGCTAATAGTATTAGCAGCCCTTTAAAGCTTCCTAATAAGTATATTAATAAAGGCATTAATAGCGCTAGTGGCGGCATTGCTAAGTACCTATATTTAAAGCTAAGGGCATAAAGATTAATTAATAAATTAATTATTATATTAATGCTACTTTCCCTTTACTTATTACCCTTTTTAAGCTTTTTTTACTTATATATAAGGCTATTATTATTATTATTTAAGTTTCTTATTACTCTTATTAGCTTTAATAACATTTATTTACTTAATAATGTTATGGGCTGGCCCCAAAGGGGCTGCAGGCTGGCTAGCGCCTTTTCTTATAAGCTGCAAAGCAGCAACTAATTAATCATTTAAGCCAAAAGGTATAATAATTTAAGCTCCCTTGAATTACTTAGCCATACTATATAAGGCTTAGGCTTCCAGCCTAAGCTTATTATATAGCCCCTTCCTTTAGCTTATATAATGGTATAATTATCCCTAAGGCTTACCCATAATATTGCCTTTTTAAGCTAAGGTTCTTCTTTATAAAAGGGGTATTTATATATTGCAATAAACATAACTTAAACCTTTAATCCTAAAGCTTGGATTATTTATTATAGGCTGGCCCTAAAAAAGCTGCAGGCTGGTTAGCGCCTTCTCTCATAAGCTGCAAAGCAGCAATTAATTAACCATTTAAGCCAAAAGATACGTAATAATCCAAGCTCCCTTAAATTATCTAGCCACACTATATAAGGCTTGGGCTTCCAGCTCAAGCCCATTACAAATAAAAAGCTTTTTTAAAGGCCCTTAAACAGCAATCTCGCCATTAATTATTACTTATACCCATATATTTAAATTAATATTAATAATATTTATATACATACCATCCTTTTTAATATAACATTATTATTATAAAAAGTCCCCCTTATTATAATAATAATAATTAGCCTTATAATAAAAACCTTTAAAGCATTATTATATTTATATTAGCTTTTTATAAGCCTTAAAGATAAGCAATTAATTATTATTTATTATAATTATTATATAAATAGTAATTAACCCTTTTTAAAAGCCTTAAAGCAATAATAACTTTCTTGCTAAAGGAATACTTTTTAAGCGCTTAACTACTAGCAAATTATTTGCTAAGCTAAGCACTAACCTTATTAATAAAAAAGGCTTAAAGATCTTAATACTTAATTACCTTAGCATTATAATGCTATAAAGCGTTATTTATATTATTAAAAGTATTACTTTATAAGTATATATAATTATAAGATAATAAGAACCCTTGCTTAATAAAAGCATTTTTATAATCTCATTACTAAAAAGTTTTCCCTTAAAATACCTTTTAATCTTCTTTATTATACTTAATTAAATTAAGAATATTCTTATTTATAACTAACAACCTGCTTTAAATAAAACTTATAATAACTTAATTATTATATTCCCTATATTAATAAGCTTAATCTTAACTTAATCCTTTATTTTAAAGAAAAGCTTGCTAAGCAATAAATTAATATTAAAAGCCTTATATTTATTATTATTAAACTTAAAGCTTTATTACTTTATTAACGGCATTAAAAAAGCCTTTACATTAATAACTTTTATATATAATATTAAAAATGCTTTCTTTAATAACTTTCTTAATAGGAAACGGCTTTTTAACTTCTTAATATCGCTACCCTTAGCATTATTAGCTAATAGCAGTAATTTAAATATACTTAATATTTCTTAATTAATATAAGCACCCTTAGCTTTATTTAAGTTGCTTAAAGCATTATTTTTATTAAGGATAGCTTTAAGGGTAACCTTTTTAGCATTTTTAGCAGCACGCTAAATAACACGCTAAATAGCCATTTACTTATCTTAAAAAAGCTTTAATTAAGCTATTAGCTTTTATTTTATAATAATAATAATCTTTGCCTTTACCATTAGCTTCTTTATGCATAATAACGCTATTAATTAATTAATATATGCTTTATTAATAAAGTGGATAACTTAGCATTGCAAACAAGTATATAGTTATAATAGCTAAGCTTTTGCTTTTTAAGAGCTATTAAAATAAGTTATTTACTAATTTAAGTAAGCTATAATTACCTTAAGCTAAAGCTAATAAAACATATACTTCTTAATATAATGGGCTTAAGTTAATTTTATTACTCCTAATCATTCTAAAGATATATATAAAATAAGGTTATAATAACCTTTCTTTTACTAAATTAAGTGCATTAAGTAACGTTAATAAGGGTATTCATAAGAATCTTAATGCATATTCTGCGTTCACAGCCAAATTTTAATGCAGGGGGGAACAGCTAACTAAAACGACAGGGGGGGGGGCATCACTTCATTTAAGACAGACAGCGACTCGGAGTTTTTTGTCTGTCCAGTCAGCCAGCCCCAGTAGGCTTGGCCCGACCGCGACAGGGGTTTAGACCGCGGCCCCAAATTTTACATAAGGCACGGGCCCCGGTCGGGGACGTACAAGGACTGAAAACACCACACCGGCCGGGCTTGAAAATACACGGCAGTAATCATCATGCCCGCCTCAAATAAAACAACTCGCAATTCTCACCCGCGCCAGAGGGCCGCCGCTGCTGGAACTTGGTCCTCTTCTCTTTCGCAGCTGACGGGCAATTTCGACCGATCCACCAAAAAAAATTGCGCGCAATTGACTCCAGGGTTCCACGATCAATCGTCCTCAACCTGAGCCTTGGACTTCCTTGGGCCTGCATCACCAATATCCGTTTTGGGACATATTAGTGCAGCCCACTTCAACTTCTCACATATCACATACTTCTTCTGCCCGCCGCAAGCCACCACCGCCACCATCACCACATACAATGCACTACCTCCCCACAGCCCTGCGCACCTGCGCATCCTCACTGGCGACAAGGCGGCCGTCCTCCCTTGCCGCCGCCGCCGCCGCCGCAGTAAGGACACCCCTGCTGCCCCTCCACCAGGCATCGCAGAGCAGATACAGCTCGCACTCGCCGCTTGGGGCGCAGGGCCCCAGCAGCAATCGAAAGAAGGTCACGCTCGGCACGCTGCGAGCGATGCACCGGCGGAATGAACCCATCGCCGTCATGACGGCGCACGACTTCCCGTCGGCGCACGTGGCCGACGCGGCGGGCATGGACATCGTGCTCGTCGGCGACAGCCTTGCCATGGTCGCCCTGGGTATGGAGGACACGAGTGAGGTCATGGTCGAGGAGATGCTGTTGCATTGCCGGTCTGTTGCGAGGGCCACGAAGGCTGCTTTCACCGTTAGTCTATTCTTCTATTTCGTCTTGTCTCATCTCTCACCCGCGTTTCCTCTCTTCCAATCTTATCCTTCCTCACGAGCATCTCGTTCCTCTTCATCAACAACTCGTCCCTCATCAATCTCTCACCCTTCTTTACCGACATCTCGTCTTTTCTCATCAATCTCTCAACTACCACCTCTTCCTAACAACATAAACACAGGTTGGTGACCTTCCCATGGGCTCCTACGAGATATCGCCAGAGCAGGCCCTGGAGACCGCCATCCACTTCATCAAGACCGGCCGTGTGCAGGGCATCAAGCTTGAGGGCGGCAGCGAGATGGCGCCCTCGATCCGGCGCATAACCTCCGCGGGGATCCCGGTCTTGGCACATATAGGGCTGACGCCGCAGCGCCAGAACGCACTGGGTGGGTTCAGGGTGCAGGGCAAGACGGCTGCCGGCGCGGCGAAAGTGCTCGAGGACGCGCTGGCGGTGCAGGAGGCGGGCGCCTTCGCGGCCGTCGTCGAGGCCGTTCCCGCTGAGGTCGCCGCCATCGTCACCTCGAAACTGTCCATCCCCACCATCGGCATCGGCGCCGGCAACGGGTGCTCCGGCCAGGTGCTTGTGCAGATCGACATGCTGGGCAACTTCCCGCCCGGCAGGTTCCTGCCCAAGTTCGTCAAGAAGTACGGCGATGTGTGGTCTGAGAGCCTCAGGGCCATCGAGGCCTACCGGGACGAGGTCAAGAGCCGCGCGTACCCAGCGCCAGAGCACACCTACCCGATATCGAAGGAGGAGCTGGAGGCGTTCGAGAAATCCTTGTAGGGCTTGTCGCGATGACACGTCGGTTTAATGCATGGCGTTGCGGTTGTTCGATAAACTTTTGGCAGACATCTCGGCAGCGTGTCTGGTTTCGGCGTGCTGGCTAAGCAATGTAGCCACCCCAATAGAGTAGACTTATTCAGAAGCCATACATTGTCTTGTGGCATCATCTCAAGCATAATCGTCGTCTCGTCACGTCTCGTGTTCCGTTTTCGTGTTCATCCAAACGCCGGCGTCATCGAGTATCCAACGTTGAGCTGGTCATTCGAGTCCTTGAAGCACTACCCAGCGAGCAAGAGTCAGCATAAGCCCACATCACAGCCCACGTACACCCACAGAAGTACGGACATCCCAAATGCATGGAAGGGATCAAAGACTCACCCGCCACAGGTTCCCAACAACCTCATCCAGCGCCGGCGCAAACGTAGAGTTGACATAAAGAAACAAACTATCCGACTCAGCGACCTTGAGCGTGCGCCGCAGGTACGCAACAACAGCCTCGAACCTGCTCGTCGCGCTGATGGTGCTGCGCTCGCGCCGCGGCGGCATCGGCGGCGCCGACCCGCCCACGGGCTTGAACCGCACGATGACCTTCTCCTGCGCGAAAGTCGTGCCCACCTCGGCCAGCGCCGCCGCCGCGTCGCGCGGGAGGTTCGTCAGCACCAGGGAGGCCGTCATCGTCAAGGGCAGGTCGGGCGAGGGGGACCGGTCCCGGTCCGGCTCGGGGATGTCGGGGGTTGCTGGGCCGGGCCCTGCTGCTGCTGCGGCGCCTTGGGCTGGCGCCGGGGCCGGGGACGAGGTGGACAGGGTTCGTGGTGGGGATGACATCGTCGCTCGGGGTGCGTGCGCTGTGATCTTGGGTATTCGTATTGGTCAGGGTAGGGAGGAACGCTCGGTGTCATGACACGAGGTCAACCTGGGAAGAAGGCGTTTGGAAGCAGAGGCATGGGGAGGGTGGAGGAGCTTGAAGTTGGGCGAGGCTGAGAAACCGCGGGGTAGCTCCGAGGAGCTCATCGGCCACACTTATCGATAAGCCTCGAGGAGGTGCCTGTAAGCCGCGCCGTCTTCCTAGGTTTTTATGTGTAGTTCTGTTTGGATGGCAGTGGGTAGACTAACTACCGATGCCATGAGCAAATCGCATGGATCAGCCATATCACACGTGATGAGACTTAACCACAGTAAGGCTAGCAGGTGGACTGCTATTCGTTTCCTCAACGTCTGTGACTGGGTCATTTTGAAGATGCTTGATTTATGTTCATATCCTCGACACAGTATATGGATGCGGCTTAATATACATAGGCCCTCGTACTGTGCACGAAACCGAGAGCCACCGCGTCTTGTTGAACATCTCATCCGCTGTGCATATAGGGCGACCTTTACCTGACCGTCGCCGGTTAGGATGAGAACCAGCCCGTGGTCAAGAACCAGGCGTCTCACCCCCAGGTCGACCCATGCCAATCCGTCCTATACTCTTCATGTCATTGTTCGAGTCCAAGCAAGTATTTGCTGAGAAGAAACTCCATTAACACCTCCTCGCGCGCTCCCCCGTCGCGCTACTCCAACCTGTCAAAATTCCACTGATGCTCCGCACGAAGTATGCTTCACAAGAAAAGTGCGCGAAAGCGAGCCAAAAAGGCGACAAAATGTGTTGCTGAAACGTTTCTCATGATGAGGAATCATCGCGTTCCCATCTCCGTAAATGCTTCGAAGGAGCGTTGGATTGTAAATGCCAACACAGGAATCAAATAAAACAAATGAACTTGGTTCGACGTTTTGCATGACTGCGATCTTGGAAATGCAGTTGTGGCGGTACACGCCCGCAATGCGCAGGATGCTTTTGGTGCCGGAGCGATGTGTTAGAGCAAGTGGAGCAATGGTCATGTGGACACCGAGTGGTGCAGTTAGGGAGCGGTGTTGAGCTGGACACAGATTTTAAGCCGTCACCAGTCCGAGTGTTCTTCACCGAGTTCGTCTGAGTATTTGGGGACGCGCTCGAGTTGACCCAGAAGTGCGTCCAGTTTGGCCCAGTTGACATCATTTTCGGCAAATTTGCGATGCTTCCTCGAGAGAATGTGCTAATACTTTGGTCAGTACTGATGCTGGAAGGGAGCATCCGGGCTGAACTCACCTCGTCAAAGTCGGCAAACTTGTCCTGACAGTTCTCACAATACCCAGGCTTCAGATCGCGCTTCTTGGGCTTAGGAGCGGGAGCAGAGACCGGCACACTCTGGGTTCTCTTGTGCTCCTTTGAACGATCCTCCTCGATCTGGGCGAGCTTGCGGGAGCTCACCCCAAGACTTGCCGAACGTTGGTTGGCGTTCGTGTCAAGGCTCATCTCGGCAAGGCGGCGTGAACTCATGTCCTGTGAGGTAGGGTTGGCAGATGGCGCATTGCTCTTCTCGAGAACCTGGCGCTGGAGACCGTAGAGCTCCTTGCTGGTCCCTGCCTTGGCACCGCGGATACCACTCGCGGACGAGATCATCTGAGATCGAATGGCAGATGTGATGTTAGACTTCTGCACACCAGATGCGACTGGCTCACCGGCGAGTAGACGAGCTGAGCGTGCTCGACTGGTAAAGGCGTTCTGAGGCCGGGAGGAGAAATCGATGGTGGTGGGGGGGTTGGCGGCTTTGGCGAGGTCAAACACGTCGGGAACTCGCGAGGAAGTGGAGCGGATGTTGTGACCATCCTCCATCTCTGTCAGTGTGCGTTTTGGCACCACAGACTTTGCACTCGGGGCAGGAGGCGGCTTCAGCGTAGTAGCAGCATCGTTGGCAGCTCTCTCCTGGCGTTCCTTGTCCCTCGCGGCCTTTTCGGCCTGACGCTTCCGTTCACCACTCAACTCGTCGTCCTCCACGAAGGGGCATCGGCCGTGTTGAGTTGACCGGAACTGTGGCCAATCCCCATCCTTCTTATCGGCAACCTTGGCGTACTCTCTGACCATGATAGGCTTCTGCTTCTCCTCAATATCGTAGACGTAGATATAAGGCCCCTTGAAAAAGACGAGCTCTTTTGTTGCCACTGTTGGATCTCTGTCCGAGGGACCACTGGTCCGTTCCTTGTTAAGAAGCTGGGCCAAGTTGGCTTCCTCGGCTGCCTTGGGAGCAGCGGCGGTTCCAAAAGGGTCTGGGTCATTCAGCATCTCCAGGATCTTGACCAGCTTGCTGAATGCCCAAATCTTCTTGTCCATCTCCCGAGCTCGCACCAATATGTCAGTTTTCCGAGCCGTAGTTGGCTGGCGAAGAAGGTTGTCCTCGACGGGGGCGGGTGCTGGAAGCTTCCGGCCGGTGCTCTCTAGCAGTCTCCTCCTAACATCCTTGGTACCTGTATCGCGGCTGAGCAGAGACGGATCAATAGTCCTCGGCATATCATACTGGCCCCGTCGATCATTGTTTTGGTCGGTGGCGTGGTCTGTGGCGTCTGGGCCAGAAGCCTTTTTGGCTGGAGGTATAGGACGCGTGGTGATGACATGAGTGATGTCTTTGGAGAAGAACTTCTCCTCTCGCTGTTAATGCAGTGTTAGCATATGGCCTAGGGTTTTGGTTGGACGCGTGTTGCACTCACAGCACCATAGTGGGCCAACTGCTTCACGATCTTGGACCTCTGGTCGTTGGGGACGCTCTCGAAGTAAAAGACGAAGCCTGGGAAGTTGCGGCGCTGAGCCTCCTTCCACTGGTGGACGCGAGCCCTCTCCTCCTCCCGCTGGGACTTGGAGCCCCTCTCGTGGGAAGCCTTCTCATCCTTGTGTGGCCTGGTAGGGTCCCGGCGGACGACCTTAACCTGTCTGACGGGGGATCTTGCAGGCTTCTCGGAGCCGTCGTTGAGCATCTGTTTCTTGGTCGGAGGTGGCTGTCCATAGGGCTCCTCCCTCTGCACGCTGGCATATGCTCTCTTCTGCTGTCTCTGCTTGCTCAGGGCGGCAGCAAGGGCCGAGTTCCGGATAGGCGAGTTGGCGACATTCGGGTTGGAAGACAGAGGGGCCCGTCTGGTGGAGGTGGACATGATGGAGGGATAGGAGGGGATGGGCGAGGGTGATATGGATACAGCTGCCATGTAAGGATGGTGTTCTATGTCAACATGCTATTTGGGGGCGTCGTGCAGTCGCGTCGTAGAGTGCTCCTGTGAGAAGAAGGCTTGCCTGCTGGTGGGACGGTCGGGGTCTGGCCGCGGCGGAAGGGCGGCGGGTGCAGTTGCAGGTGCAGTTGAGGTGCAGCGTGAAGCCTGACCTCGACGGCACGCGTCTCAATACGCTTTGTTTGGTGGGATGGAGCTTGAAGACGCGGGCAGAAAGGAAAGAGGAGCAGTCAATTGGGGCCGGCAAGACGGTCAGACGGCGGCTCTGACAAGGCACCAAGATGTGTATGTCTTGCACGGCTTGAAAAGGAGGGGGGAATGGCGCGGGCGTGTCGTCGTGCAGGCTGTTGATGGTGGTGCACAGCTTCCCAAGGTTGAGCTTCAGGTTGCTCTCAGACAGGCTCGGATTGATTGACTCTCTCCTCACGCATGCTCAACGCAGCGAAACACACGCCTGGGAAAATCGCGGTGCTGGGACTGGGGGCAGGGATCCCGGGTTGTCTTGCCAAGGAAGGCGCTCGAGCTGACAACAAATACATGCACAGGCCTTGGGCCCCACTAAATGCAGTAGGAGCAGCAACGGGCAACCCTACCTGGTTTGGTCCTGGTGGCACAGCAGATACAGCCCAGCCGGCCTGGGCTTGGCACCCTCTGCAAGCTCTTGCACCCGTCATTTCAACGTCGCTCATCGCCAATCTCGGCCACATTTGCAACAAATACATCCGGGACGACGATGAATTCCTCTGCTGCCTGGACATATAACCGTGCCCTCGCAGGCCTGGGCAACATGAGGAAAACATAGGGAAAACATATTTTCATTCTCTTCCAACTCCAAGGGGCAACGCAATAGCGCCCACGCCTAGACGACTAACTGGTCTGAGGAACCAACAACAGCATTGATGCCGGCTCCCTTCCTCGAGTCCACCTTCAGACCAACAACGATTTCTGCATGCATAACTAAGGACGACCTCGGTTCTTCTGAATATCGTCCCAATACTTTCTGTTCTATTCCGGAGTCGGGTCACGTTTGCTGCAATACGGCTGATCTAATGCAGATTCTCGCTTCGAGCAGCTCAGATGCACTCGGGTATCGATCTCCCTGTTTGCATGCTGCATGCATGCATAACATTGTGACAATGCAACGAGTGTGCCGGATATGTATGTCTCGCATACGGTTATCCAGTCCTAAGTATTATTGTCTTGATAGGCAAACGCACGGCTCAAGTCCGTCGCCAGACCCTCGTCGTCACTAAGCACAAAATTGTATTCGTGGATCACTTAGCAAACCAGGAACTCCTGAACCTCTTATTCCGGCCACCTTGGAAGCAGCATGACCGCAGCACGGCCGCGGCCGATAAGAAGGCTCCAGATCACTGTCGAAACCGGCGGAGCCATGTAGAGCTCAAAACCACCTGCTCGCAACAAGGCAGCTAGACAAGAAAGAGAACTTACGGAAATGTCAAACTAGCAACAACAGCCTATATATAATAGCCCCCATGTGTTGGACATATTGACGATTAATTGATCTGTGCTAGGGAAGGCTGTCCCCGCTGTGAGACATGGTCTCAACGAAAATAGTCAAGGGTCGAGGGTGTTCGGGGAAAAGTTGAGACAACGCCAGCCACGGCGCCATGTCCAGGAGTATTGTGTGGCTGCCTGTGACTGCTATGACTGTTGAAATCTATGAGCATGGTTCTTTGCACCAGCTGCCTAAGCTTGCCAATTGCAGAGCTGGAACGGTATCGTATATCCATAGTTCAAACAGCATACATCGGTGGTGTGTTATGTGGAGAATTGCCAGGACCAACTACCGCATTTTCGATATCTGCGAGTTCGAAACGCGCCACAGGAACGTATACTCTCCCTCGTCAAGAGCTCTGCCGTTGAATGTTATGTTGCGTGGAAATGAGTGGCGGGCCGGTGTTTCGACCTGGTAATATGTAGGGAAAGGAAGGCTTAACGAGGGTGTGGTCTTTCCTAAGTCGAGCCGTCTTCGACAAAGTTTTGGCCTGCACGAGTCAAAGGCATTATGGCGAGGGTGAGCTTCATGTACAGACGGCTCGTTGGCTGGGTCGTGGTCACACATTGAGCTGGACGACGGGCGTGTTCGTCAGGAGGACCTGCACCACTCCCGGAGACTCTTCTGCATACCAATCCATCCCATTATGTGCATGCCCACCCCAGGTTGAGTAGAGGTCATTGCGATTAATACCTGACCTAGTCGGCTACCCGGTCTTCACTTATACAGCAAACTACAGCTAAGTCGATACTTGGTGTGGCTGTTGCCGCTTGTGGCAGGCGGGACCAGGGTCCTACCCTTTGCGGAAACGGCCGATTCCCCCCCTCCCCCTGCACGCCAATGACGCTCCTCGCATTTCCCAGCTCTGCCCTTCCGCGACGACGATCGAACCACAACTTTTCTGCCGTGGTCGAGATGCCAGCCTACGGCCAAGATACCCGGGCCAGTCATCAACTATCATGAGGATACGAATACCGCCGGCCAGCTCGCTGGCTGGGCCGTGCCTTGTGCGCAGCTGCCGGCCCAGGACTCTGCCCTCCTTGGTGTCGAGGCACGCAGGCGACCGTCTTGAGGCCTGCACGGCGAGAGCGTCGAGGAATTACGCCTCCGTCTCGGCAGCGCAACTCCAATTCGGGCAGCCAGTGCACGAGACACACCCGCACATCCTCAAGCCCGGCGAATGTAAGCAATCTGGTCCACCCCGAACCTACAATCCCCCGCGTCCAGGCCTTCAGCTCAAGCCAAGCCCCACAGTAGCAGACGCAGCAGACGCAGCAGCATCAGAACCAGCATAGTAACCCGCCTTCCTCCAGTAACACCCGGCATCACGGCCCAAGAGTACTTCGACCGCCGCGCCCGCCTCGCACAGAAGCTCCCCAGGGATGGCATTGCGGTCCTCCGCGCCGCCGACATCAAGTGGCGCTCGGGCGCCGTCTTCTACCCCTTCCGACAAGAGTCGAACTTTCTCTACTTCACGGGATTCAACGAGCCCGAGGCCGCGGCCGTGATACAAAAGACGGGCGAGAACCTCGGTGACTACGTCTTCCACCTATTCGCGCGGCCCAAAGACCCAGCGGCGGAGCAGTGGTCAGGGCCCTGGAGCGGCCTGCAAGCGGCCGAGGACGTCTTCAACGCCGACCAGACGGGCGACATCAAGAAGCTGGACAAGCACCTAGGCCCGCTCCTGGCGGGCGCGTCCCGTGTCTACACGGACATTGACGTGCGCACATCGGACGGGCGCCTCACCTCCTTCGGCGACGCCGTCTTCCAAGCGACGGACCACAAGGTCGGCATCGACAGGCTACAGCCTCTGGCCAACCAGCTGCGCGTGGTCAAGTCGCCCGCCGAGGTGGCCAACATGCGGCACGCGGGGCGGGTGTCCGGGCGCGCCATCACCGCCGCCATGCGCCGGCCCTGGGCCCGCGAGCGCGACCTGCAGGCCTTCCTGGAGCACGGCTTCGCGGCCGACGGGTGCGACGGGCCGGCCTACGTGCCCGTCGTGGCCGGGGGCAGCCGCGCCAACATGATCCACTACGTGCTCAACAATGCGCGCCTCGACGACGACCCGGCGCAGATGGTGCTCGTGGACGCGGGCGGCGAGTACGGCACCTACATCGCCGACATCACGCGCACATGGCCAGTGAGCGGCAAGTTCACGGCGGCGCAGCGCGACCTGTACGAGGCGGTACTGCGCGTGCAGCGGGCGGGCGTGGCTCTGTGCCGGGCGGACAGCGGGCTGACGCTGGACGGAGTGCACCGGGCGACTGAAAAGGCGCTGCGCACGGAGCTGACGGCGCTCGGGTTTGACGTCGGCGCCAACGGCTCCGGGCGCCTCGAGACGCTGTTCCCGCACCACGTGGGCCACTACGTCGGGCTCGACGTGCACGACTGCCCCGGTTACGGCCGCAACGTGCCCCTGCGCGCCGGCCACTGCGTCACTGTCGAGCCGGGCGTCTACGTTCCCGCCGACGACGACCGGTGGCCGGCTCACTTCCGAGGACTGGGAGTACGCATCGAGGACAGTGTCTGCGTCGACGATACTAGCCCTATAGTCCTCACAACGGAGGCGGTCAAGGAGGTGGTCGACATCGAGGCTTTGAGGGATTGAGGTCGGCTCGGTGTCTATAGTCCGTTTTGTACATACATACATGCACACGCTGAGAGCATATCTCTCCGCAGCAGCGAGCTGCCTCTGTGGGGGGGGGGGGGGGGGCAGGCATAGGGCGGGATGCATGAGCGTCTCATTTCATCTTCCTCAACTGAGCGGGATCATGAACAAAAACAGATCCCAGTTATATTGAGACGCACTTTCTCCCTGGAATGCGTTGAAATGCCATGACGTTGGGGCACCCCCCGCACTGCCATTCTCCGTGATCACCACCTATTTACCCACTTTCCCCCAATGTGATTCACGAACGTCGATGCCGATTCTATGATGATGCCGCCGGCCGCCCGACCACGGGCAGGCTTGTAACGATGTTAAAAAAGGAATATAGATATATGTACAGACAGGCAGAACATGACTTCGTCCCGTCAGATGCCGTCGTCCCGGTTGTTTGCAGGCATGCTTCGCTTTTTGCTTGCTTGCTTGCTTGCTTGCTTGCTTTAGTGAAAAAAAAAGAGGAGAGTCTATGAGCGAGAGTTTGGTCGTTCTGCGCTTTCTTTCGCGATGCCGGTTTGGGGTGGAAGAAAACCCACCCCCAAGAAAGAAAAACAAAAAAGCAAGAGATTATTTCATATCATTCAAAAGAGCCGGCCGGCCGCAAAATCAGTCAGCCCAACCCCGCTGTCCACCCCATTTGTCCCCTTTCCTCATACCCCGGCCGCGCGCGAACCAAACAGATGTGTGAACGCCGGTGGCTATGTGTTTTCTGTATCAGCAGAGATAGAGTAGATAGCCGCATGCAAATTTTCTTTCGTCCTTTCGTCCCCCTCTTCTCGGCCATTCTTGTCCCGGGAGACGACAACGTGGCTTCGATCCGGTAACCTCGGCCCCGTCTAACAGAAAGCCCGCGGGTCGAAAAGCGTCCTGCTGTAGTTGGGCATTTGGAAGGACGGACGCGCTGTCTGGCTGAGGAGCTGCTCGAAGGCTGCGAGCCGGCGTGACAGCTGCTGGTGCTGCGCCATGATGGCCCTGTTCTTCTTCTCCAGGTAGCTGATGTACTCTGTCGCTTTGGTAAGGACCGTGCCCTATTGTTGTCGTGACCTGTCAGTCTCTTTACACGTTCTCCATTCTCCGCGGTCCATTGTCTTGGATTCCTGGAATTGCACAACTTACCTTGCTCACTTTCGGCCTCGCAGGCCCGTTGGCCTCGTCGCCCTCGTCGACAACGCCCTCCTGGATCGTCCGCAGTGCGGGCACTGCGTCACGAAGCTCCGAGATCCTGTCCTTCAGGTTCGTCCGGTACTTGCGCTCGATGTCATTGTGCGCGGTCCGGTCGCCGGCCTTGCCTTTGCCCTTGGGGTCCACGGAACCTTCCTTCTCCTTCCCCTTGCCTTTCTCATCGCCGCCGCCGCTCTTCTCCGTGTTCTCCCGCGAAAATTGTTTTTGCGGGGGTTTCGCGACAGCGGGCGTCTCGGGCCGCAGCAGCGGCGCATCGTCGGTGATCTGCCCGAACCCTAGGCTCCCCATCCCATTGCCTAACGCTCCTATTCCGCCCATGCCGCCCATGCCGCCGAGGCTAAGGCCCGAGCCCAGTGTCGCGTGTAGCCCGCTGCCCGAGACGTAGCCCCTGTTTCCTCCTCCCATCCCAAATTGGCCAGAACCTAGCCCACCCATGACCGGGCCCGTATTCATGGCTATGGCTATCAGTCGCCTCTGCTCGTCCTCGTTGAGCTGCTGCGGATTTTGCGTGCTTATCAAAGAGTCTAGTCGCAGGCCCGGCTGTGGCTTCTCCCAGCTTAGCGGCGTCGAATACAACCCCTCACGGGGTGGCACTTCGGAAGGGGGCATCGTATCAATATTAGACATCTGGTCGGCCAGGTTCATCGTCGAGAAGTCCTCGGTCGTCATGTCGCCCTCCTCTGATAATGCATAGTCCAGGGCGCTGTCATCGAACATGTCCTCTGGCCGCAGCTGTCTCCGCCGAGGGTTGCTGGGCCCTGGCTGCCCAGATCCCATGCTCGATTGTTGACGGTGCCGCGACTGTTGTTGCTGTTGCTGCTGCTGTTGTTGCTGCTGCTCGACGGTTCGGAGAGTTGGTATGGACGACGGCTCGGTCTGCGCGTGTTGCATCTTGGGTCTTTATATCAACACGTGTCAGTCACGCCACACCACGACGGCTCTGCCCGGTGGGCGCCGGGGGAGAGCGGCTATGTGTCTCACACATCGGCGGGAAGGTCGGTCACCTTGATGCTTGTCCATTCCCACCGGAGGCTCGAGGAAGAGCTTACCGCTGCTGCTGCTGTTGCTGCTGCTGTTGCGCCTCCTTTCCTTTCTGGTGGCTCAGATCCGACCCGCCAGGCTCCCCGGCGCCCTCCTCATTGTCGAACTGTATCCAGTAGTCGACATTGTCGAAGGGGGTCGACTCGGTGCTCAGTTTCGTTCTTTTGCGTTCATGGCCGGACTTCGGCTTTGGTGCTCGGGGCGGCAGAATTACTCTGGAGCCCTGACCAAGCATCTGTTGACGCTGCTGTGTTCTGTTAGGCTGGTTCGAGGCCTGCCCGAAGGCGTCGAAGTTCAAGTTGCCAGGAGCACTCGACGGCGAGCCGAGGCCCGAGTCGGACGGCAGGCCGGCGATGTCCCAGAAATTTTGCGCCGAGTTGGCGGTGGCGTTCTGGTTGAAGCGACGCTGCTGTTGGCTTTCCAAATCGTCTGTCTGCGCTTGGTCAGCAACAGTGACATGCGGCCGGATAGGCATGTGTCCCCCGAGAGCGGCGATCATGGTCTAGGAGAGGGTGAAGGGGACGGTTGGTTGACCTTACTTGGCCGTTTGGCTCGAGGAAGTACTCGATGTGTCTGAGGAGGTTGGGGTCCATGACTATTTCCCGGGCATGGCACGCAGGTCAGGGACCTGGGGGCTGATCGTATGATTTTTGGATTTGATGAGACGCTGAGACAATAGTTCGTGCGGGCGCGGGCGCAAAGACAGCAAGTCCTAGAAGACTCGGATGCCGGCGCTGCTGAAGTGAGCGGGGGCGCGGATAAGTACTTTCTTTTGTCCAGTCAGTCGGTGCGATGTCAGTGGAAAGACAGTATGTGTATGCGAGCAAAGGCCTGAAGAGCAGAGATGCTCGTCTCTATGTCATGACTGGGGGTCTCAGATGGGTTCAGTAGGGGCGATAGGATTGTTGATGGTTGACCCTGGGCAGGGCCGCGCGGTTATCAGATGGGAAAAGAGCCCGCCACTGCTGAGCAGGTTTTCGTCAGACAGTGCCAGGCGCCAGTGTGAGCCTCCGTTGAGGGTATACCGCACAGCAGAAGCACAGGGCAGGACAGCGCTGTGACGAGGGCAACAGGTGAGATGGGGCCAGAAGTGAGCAGTCAGGAGACTGATAGGGCGCGTAGTGGTAGTCCTGGTAGTGTGGTGAAGAAGGGCGAGCGTGTGTAGGACAGCTGAGGCAGTGATCTGCGTGGGATGCTAAAGTCAATCAACCAGCAATCGTATAGGGTTTGGTATGCTGCTGCAGGCAGATGGAGACAGGTGTACTGTAGGTGTGGTACTGGACTGGACCGGAGTGGGCTGGGCTGGTCTCGGTTGGGGCTGTACATACGCGGGTGTCAAGCACGGGTAGCAAGCAGCGTGTATGAGTGTGAGTGTGCGTATGAGTATGCCAATGTCAATGCCAGTGTCCGTGGTCGGCTGCTGTGCGCATGCGTTGACAGACGAGGTTGGCAGGTAGATCCGAGGCGGCTGGAGGGCGGCAGAGGCAGAGACAGCGAGAGGAGGGGGCGTGCAGGAGTTCCGGGGCCGCTGACGATGCAGTGAGTGAGTGGGCGAGTGAGTGAGTCTAGTGAGTCTGTCTGAGTCTTGTGTGAGGGTGTGAGAGGTTGGTGAGTGAGTGCCTGCGTGGGGCTCCGATTGGACTGGATTAGATGATTGATGGTTTGTGGTTGGGGAGGGACGGCACGTCAACAGGACGACGCATGGGCGGATGGACGCTGTTAGAAGCTGTCAAGAATGGGCTGATTCGATGATTGAGTCCTGTGGTACAAGCACAGGGAGACGGGCGGACGGGCAGGGAAACGGCGAGACAGTGTGTGCATGTGGCTACTACCTAGGCAGGAGAAGTGAGAGTGGGCAAGAGCAACTGCGAGCCAGCTGCTTGCTCCTGCCGCTGCTGCTGCTCAACAGACAGCCAGCGCCGCCGAAAAAAGCCAGACAGACCAGACAGACATGTCACGAAATGCGTGCAAAAAACCGGGCGATTTTACCATCAGAATCAGACCACTTTTCCGACAGCCTTGCCCCAAAGAGGGGCAACCCGCCTTAGCGAGGGCCACCCAACTGTCGGAGCGGGCCGTCGCCCTATTGGCGAGCCTCGCTGTTTTGCAGTGCTGCTGTCTGACATGGGCCCAGAGACCTTCCCTGCCCTGACAGCTCTTAGGGGGGTCTGGTCCAGTGGTTGTGGGAGTATGAGGGGGGAGGCCAAGCCAGGCGGGCAGGCGGGCCAGACGGGCAGACAGGGTGCTCCTGAGTCCTGACAGCTCCTTAGCCTCTGGGTTTTCCGTCCTTTTGGTATAGGTGCAAGTCCATTGGCCGAGTGCCGACGATCCCGACTGCCCCCATTGCCACTGTCACTGCCACTGTCACAATCCATCCTGCTCCTCCAATTCACCCAACCACAGCCAGGCAGACCATCCTAACAATCCTGACCGTACCATACGGTAGATCGCATAGTGTTTAATGTTCAAGCGATCAAACGCAACAAGCTCTGTCTCTCTATTGCACTTCCCTTCTGCCGCAGCCCTCAAGAGGCAAGGATCGTCACCGCCAGCTCGCAACACAACAGCACGACAACCCAAACACCATGATCAATCCTGCTTCACATTCATAGCCATCTCACATCTCATGATGTATGTGTCGCGTGCTCTCCAGCCAGAACCATGGGCCACGGTTCAACGACCTGCGTGGCAGATACGCACATACGGACTCACGCGCACGCAGTGCAACGTCGCAGTAATGCACACAGGGAAACGAAAAGGACAGCAAAACGGTCTTCCGTGGCAGCTGTCGTGCTCCATCGAGCAGGCACTGCCATGAGTCGTGGCTGCCGCTGCTCGGGGCTTCCTGCACCGCTCCTGCTGCTTTTTGCCCGGGGGGCGAGGGTGCTACGGAATCGTGACGGTTTTCTTCCCTCTGGCCGGCGACAATTGCGATTCGGCCCGGATCTCGTCAGAGATCTTGCCAGTTTGTCCAGATCGATGATCAGAGTTACCGGCGCAATAGGTCGTCGTGCGTTGTGATGTGCATGCCCTGCATTTTCGTTGATCGCCGACACCCCCACGGCAAAAATGCGGGTTTTCGCGACAGCCTACTATCCTGCGGGTGCGCTACTCCTACCCCAGACGCATGTTTTCTTGACTTGAATTTTGCTAGGTCGTTCTCCAGATGTCCTTCCTTCACTTGGCCTACTTCTACCACGCGCCTCGACCGCCGTAACCCGATGGCAGGCAAGTGCAGGCGTCTACTGTTTCCGAACGTTACAGTGCTCCCGTCCCAAAGTCGTCGTCTCGTCGCAGGAATCCGCTGTGCAGAAGGCCCTCTTCTGTGTGCCGTCGGGTTTCCCGTCCTGCGCCAACACCTCGGCTCAGAACATGCAATTCACTGCAGGTGCAGGAATAGGACAACTGCATCACAGTCCGCTGAGCTGCCGCTTTCATGCAAGGGTGGATAGACGTTGTTTGTACTCCGTTGCTCGGCACGAACACCGTCCCCTCGGGCCTCAATCGCCTGGGCCTGGACCGGGTCCATTACTTGGCCCTGGGAACCATCGACGGTGCCTCGCCACCATCACGAGGTTCGGATCCTACGCTGTGCGCCACAGCATACACCGTCAAGTGAGGACCTATGTCATCGATTGCTACAGTGGAGCACCAGGTTTCCTTCAGCCCATGTGCCCTAACGTCGTCGAAACCAGCACGCTGGAAGTTGCTCTTCCAGAACTTGGTCGGCGGTTCATCAAGGTTGACGTTGACTTCGGCCCTGTGAGGACGGTAGGGGTCGTCATTGTGGCCGAGGCACCATGGCCCAACAGACCCAATCGCGGTGCTTCCTGGGGACTAGTAGCAACCTTTTGCCCGGCCAATCCATCGGGTCCCGCGCCAAGATGACGTCCAACCTTGATTCTCCCGGTATGTGGACTCGGTAATAACTTATCTTAGCAGCGGGCACGGCTGAGGGTGTGACCACCACGGGCTGCGTGGTGGCTGTTTGACCTCGCGAGGCCGGGTGATCTAGGCAAGGATCTCGGGAGCTAGTCGCCCTGACAGGATCATGCCTGTGCGCATGCATGGTGCAGATCCAATAGCGCCCCTCCATCTCACCCCTCCTAGCGCCGGCAGTACTCAGGCCCGACAGGCCGAGTCAGCGTACGCCCACCCAGCTTCTACAGTACGCCCACCCAGCTTCCAGCGTTGGCCCACCCAGTACAAGGAAATTAATTGCATGCGCTATAAAATATTAATACTACGGGGTTATTAATAAAGCATAGCTATAGCTATCCTAAAGGGGTCTTATAGCTACCCTAAAGGGGTCCCATAGCTACCCCTTTATTTGCAACTTAAAAGTTACTTTTACCCTTTACCGCCCTTTACCGCCCTTTACGGCCCTCTGCGCCCTTTACGCCCTTTAAGCGCTCTACAGCCCTTTGGGCGCTTTGCAGCCCTCTGGGGGCTCTAGGCGCTCTAGGGGCTTTGGGCGCTCTACAGCCCTCTAAGCGCTCTAGGGGCTCTAAGCGCTCTGCAGCCCTTTAGGCGCTCTGGGGGCTCTGGGCGCTCTAGGGCCCTCTGGGCGCTCTGGGGCCCTCTGGGGGCTCTGGGGGCTCTGGGGGCTCTGGGGGCTCTGGGGGCTCTGGGGGCTCTGGGGCCCTCTGGGCGCTCTAGGGCCCTCTGGGCTTTTTAGGCTTGTATTTTTAAAGTATTGCTTAAATTAGAAAATAGCTACCCTGGCTTATTGAAAACCCCGCAATACTTGCATTTTAGTGCGGATGCAGCTAATTTTCCTTATACTAGGTGGGCCAACGCTGGAAGCTAGGTGGGCGTACTGTAGAAGCTGGGTGGGCGTACGCTGACTCCGACAGGCCGACCACGACGTTGCAAGGTCTAGAGACATGTATTGCAGACTATTGTTATATACCTAAGGGCGAAAAAGTCAATGATGAGATCTACGGGAGGTCAATCTACCTGTACCACATAATGGCTAAGCTACTCCGATCTGTCGTTGCCCGTGTGCCGTCGGGTCCAGGCACATCCACCTTTCAAGCGCCTTACGACAGGCAGAAGTTGTCACCACTGTGAAATCCAGCGACACATCCGAAATCTCCCATCAGCAAAGTCGTACACGGCCTCAGAGGAGCTGTCGGGCCAGTTCCACACTACAGCGCGATGCGCGCGTCATCACGGTGCGGACGTTCTTGAGCCACGATGACCCACTCACCAGCCATGTGCCTGGGACACCACACGGATCACATTCACATCCGGAGTCCCTACCTGCGACCCCTGCGGGTGAGCCTATCTGATCAGAAGAACTTGTCTTGCTTCTTAGCCCGCCCAGTCCAGATGTTCAATATATTGAAATTGTGAGCTCGAAAATGTCCAACTGGGGTTACACGCGCATCGACGCAGCTCAACAGGCGACAGATTCCTGAGTGATGAGATGGCAATGGCCTCCAGGTAACTTTCATCCATCCTTTGATCAAGTTTCATTGCTACTTAATCCAACGTCGCTCCCTTCATACTATGAATATCTGTTCGTTGTGCAACCTATACCTGGCAGCCCACGGCCTAATACCGAGTTCCGCCATGCACTTCTTCCACTTCATCCCTCCTGGCATAGCTGGATGACGGCATATAGAACTTGCATTTGTTTTTCACCGCCCGAGCACGGCTAGATGACAGCATAGAAAACATGCAGTTGTGTTTCACCGCCCAAGCAAGACTGAGATGCAGGGTGAGCTGTGTGACCAGCCCTCGTACCTAGGAGGCCGAGTCCTCTTCATGCTGACGCGAAGCTCGTCATCGTCTCAGTCCATGATTTCAAATCACTTCGGCAACGATCTTCCCAGGGCTGGCTCACCAGCTCTCGACGGGAGGGAACAATATGGATGGGGACAGGTGTGTGTTATCCAGGGATGTACGGGCCGACATGTTGATGCCAGGGACAAGGTTGATCGTGAAGAAATGTGGGCGACGGGAACGGGCACATCTATCTTTCAACTTCAAGTCCAATGAGGGGTTTAGGAAAAGCCTGTGCAGGGAATCGCTCAGACTGATCCTTTTGATGCACCAGCCCATTATTCGTCCGGCATCAGCAGAGAATCAACGTCGACTTCCGAGGCAGGAGTCTTGGCCTTCCCCCTCCATTTCAAAGACGGTGCTGATTCCAGATCATGAGGATCCTGCGGGATAGCGAAACAGCTCCAATCGCCCCCACTGGTATTCTCGGCATCAACATCACCCTCCATATCACTCTCGCCCTGCGACAGTGGCTTCTTCCCCCGAACAAGCCGTAGCTTGATCGCGGCAAGTCCTTTGCTTAATGGCTCAGCACCGCTGGTTTCAGCCGGAGGTACGAGTTTGTCCAGCTCTGGATTTCGTGTCGTCCTTATGATTGTGGAGAAAGATGTACCGAAAGCTTCTGACGAGGCTTTCGAGATGCAGACGAAGCCTACTAGCACGCATATCGCAGTAGCTGTCACCCCGCTGATATACGAGATCAGGAGGTTGCGAGGGCGGTAGACAAAAGCGTTCTGTGGAGTGAGCACTGCGACTGGCACAATCGCTGCGGCTGTCTCGTTTTCTCTGAGTACCGGATTCATTAGTTGATCTGCTCCATTATAATGAAAATAGTGAAACTAAGATATCTGTTCGATACGTACAGAAATGAGGTCTTGCTGAAGAGACTGAGAGTAGCATTGGAAAATACTTCTTCTAGTGCTTCGGCCATCCCCATAGCATCGACGGGCTGCGTGTCTGCATGCTTTCCGTTGTTCATATAGTATTGAGCTTCATACAGCTCGTTGGTGTCCATGAATACAGTCTTGGCGACTTGCGTTTGGAGAGACCAGATGTGTCCGTAGTGTGACTGTTCAAGATATCCCAGAAGCTGCTGACCGAAGGCGTTCAACAAGGCAATGTACGCTACCGCTTCCGGCGAGCACACGGATGCCTCATTGCGACTAGTTTCGGAATTGCACATGGCAAGCGCGGCGTCGCTGGCTACACCATTGAGACGTGTGGCGTTGACGATGTTTAGGTTCGGCTGCCCATTGCTGAACGCAAAATCCACGCCGTAGGACGTGTTATAGAGGCCACATTCGATGGTCTTATTGGCTGCCCACCCGAAATTGCCGCCTAACTTGTCGTTTATGACAATGTAGATTCTTCCATGATCGTTAGACACCGCGTCGTATGTCGAGCTTTGGGCCGCAGTTGACCCTCCCTGGAGGGTATACTGTAGGCCATGAAGTGCTGCATCCGTCTCGTTGTTATTGCCTCCGCTGAATGGCACGAAGCTGACGAATGGCCTTGGGTCTTCTTGGCCTTGAGGATTGATGATCTCGGCTATCCTCGTAGTGTTGGTAGATGTTGCGGAGCCGCAGGAGAGGGATGGCCCATAAAATTCAAGATGATAAGAGCAGTTGGCGTAGGGGGCTGGGGGGTTGAGCATAGAACCTTGGGCTGCTACTGTGGCCATCAGGCGTGAAATCCCGCTCGATGGGCCCATGAAACGGTAATCAGCGCCCATGCCAATTTGGCCGAATTGTCGAACTGCAGAGTAATTCAGGCTGGATATCGGACGCTGCACGATGGTACTATTGGCTCTTGTACTCAACTGAACAGTCAGTGTTCCGGGTGTGAAGATAGCGATGATGGGGATGGCCCTGAAAGAATGTCAATAAATTCCTGTGGCAGATAGCCTGATAGAACTACTGTAGCCTAGACTTACCAAACAATTATTGCCATGACGACTAGAGGCAAGCCATTTGACCACAATTCCCAGTTGAAGAAGCTCCACAGATCTTTGACAACAGAAAATGTTGCGTCCACTGCAGCCATGGTGAATGTTTTTGATCTCAAAATGTACCAAAGTAACTGCGTATAAGCAAGTCCAGCTGATGCTGTCAGGAAAGCCCTAGTCAGAAAGGCAAGCCCAGTGACAGTTGTAATATACCACTCCTGTTGCTCGGTGCTTTGGACGGCATGCCCGTTGACTTGAGTGGCGAAGACATGATGGCCCACGGCAGTGACTGTCCCAAGGGTTAGACCGCCGGCCATGAAGAAGTGGACAGATGTAAATAATTGACCGTGGGCTGGTTTAAGAGGCGACATCCTTGCTAGTTGTAAATGGTACCTTTGCAAACTCCGTAAATTCTACGAAACTTGTAAATCGTAAATGAGTCCAGCTGCTGGTGGGCGCATCACTGCCTTTTATTCCTCTTGATCGCTAAGGCTGTGATACTGTGTAACGTGGGGGCTCAACGTCATCTGTTATGGCAATGCAGGCTGAATTCTCATGTGCCACAGGTTTTAGGCACCGGGACATGTCTCATCGTTACAACTCATCAGCAAAACACCACAAAAGGTGGATCAAGGACAAGCGGCGGTGGAAATAGCAAAGTGCGAGACTAAGTCTTATAGTAAAGTGTCTAGTATTCTTCTGTCACATTATATTTGAAGTACGTCTATCTTTTCTAAGCAGGTCACATATTTACTTCGTGATTCCAGCTGTATTACATAGCTGACCGACCATGATAGCAACTGAGGTAGAGGTTTCAAATGGTCCACACGAGGCAAACGATAAGGAAGTGTATAGTGCTTAGTCAAAGCTAGGCATACAAGTGTAATGCAACCTAGCTGTACCTTGCAACGACATGAGTGTTTTCGGAGGGAAGGGGATGATCTTTTAATGTAAAACTAGCCCCGTCACCATGTCTCTGAGATTGCATGTATTTCCTAAAGACGAAGAGGACACAGCACTCAACAAAGCTGGTGCAAGCCTGGAGGCAAGAGCCTGAGCTCAATGGTCGTGAATAACATGATCCGTATGTAGCTGTATATCAACAAAAATTCCGAAATTCTCATCAGCTGGAGTTTTAGACCCTTCGGGAGCCCTAAAAGCGCCACGCGAAAATTAGCCGCTAATTGAAGATTCTTGGAATGCCCAAAAAGTTTCAGCTGGTCGATAATTCCTCGGGAAGCCCATGTCACAAGACTACTGCTTACTAACAGCCGCTGAACTACTCATCACAACAAGTTTTATGTGCATCCTGAGGCTTCCAGACGTAAGTAGACCGACTGTAACCTCGAAGGACTTACAAAATTATATCAAGAGACGCTCTCTTCCCCACTAAAACACACCAGCCTGAGCTACAGATGATTAACTTCAATCTCAGCTATCAATGGCTTCGGTGGACCAGGCCAGCTGGGCCACCACCTACGCTCCCCCAAGGGATTGAGCGCCTCTTTGTGCTCACCGCAGGAGGCCCGCTTGAGGTTCTCTACGCCGCACCTGGACCAGGAAATAAGAAAAGAGCCACTCCCCTTTTCTTCCTTCACGGAGGAATGGGCAGCGCATGGATCTGGCTTGAGTACATGCAGTTTCTATCGTCATACGGCATCCCTTGCTACGCTCTCTCCCTCCGAGGCCACGGCGAGAGCTGGCACCCGTCCTTTCTGCGCATGGTCTACGGCACCAGCAAGGGCGCCCTGGCCGATGACCTCGTGGCCGGCATCAGGTGGGCCGAGGAGCGGGAAGGGTCGCAGGTCGTCCTTTGCGGCCATAGTAGTGGGGGCGGGCTCAGCCAGTTTGTGCTGTCAGAGCGGGACGTTCGTGTAAAGGGCTTGGTTCTCATGGGGGCGGTGCCGGGCTTTGGATCGTGAGTTCTTCGCCGTGTCTTGTTAAAGATTCACCTGCATGTCACAGAGCAGCATCAACTGACAAGTACGTATCTTTCCAGGATGCGAGTCTATATTAACTGGTGGCTGCTGGACCCATGGTTCTCGGTAAGACTGCTGTTCCACGGGTGGCATCCCAACAGTCCACTGTCTCATCCGGCCCTCACACGGCGGGCGTTTTTCAGCGACGCCGTCTCGGACTCGTGTGTGGTGCAATTCCAGACACATATCAATGCCTATGAGTCCTTCCTCTGGCCACTTGGCATGATGGTGCCCTTCGCGAACGCGACTAGCGTCATCCAAAGAATTACGGGCTGGACCCAGGGTGGTGGCCAGCGGATCTTAGTGCTGGCAGGTGGACGAGACAGGCTCATGACGATGGACGTCATGGAGAAGCTGACAGAGTTTTACCGGCAGTCATTCAGACTGCTAAGGCGTAACAAAAGGCTGGATGCAGTCGATAGCTCTGTGGGGCAATTGGAGGAAGAGGAGAACATTGTGAAACGGGGCGTGGATACTTACGGTGACGGTGTCAGGCTTTGCCTAGTGCCATATGCAGGGCATCATATGCAAAACGATGTTGAGTGGGAGGTTGGGGTGGAGAAGCTGCTGACATTCTATCATCAGTTGTAAAGTAAGCGTGGGAACTGTTCAAAGTTTGAGAGGAAATCGTGTATTATGTTATGCGACTGATAATTATTTGCTGCGTTTAGACGGAACAAGCGACAAAAAAAAACTAAGGATACAATGTACTTCATCTATTGCATCATGCCCAGCATTGTTCCTACCTCTGCGTTTCTCTGCTCATCCCCCTTCGGCTCGAGGTCCCTGGGAATCATGACCTCGTACTCTTTCACCTGCTTAGACTGATCATGGCCCTACGGCTTTTATTTGGCTAAGATGGGATAATGGGATGTGCAGTCTGGAATTCACAAGACTGGATAGTCGAAGGCATGATTTTTGAAGCATTCAAGTTGCTGTCTAGACTCCTTTGAAATGCGGCTGTACCTCCTTTGTTCAGCACCCTGGCAGAGGAGGTATGTCCAGCGCAAGGTCTTTGATGGGAAGAGACAGCATGAACTTGTGTTGAGCTCCAGACACCACCAATTTTGAGCCTGTGAGGAGCAATCTTGTTAAGCCTCAGCCTTGGACATGAGCCTCGAGTTTGAGCCTTTGGCCTGAGGCTTGGGGCCGTGAAGCTCCAAGATGGAACAGATACCCCCACTCAAGCTTTGTGTGAGGTTACACGGGCCAATGATCTGATCTATCTTGAGTTAGAAACCCAAGAGCTCAAAGCGCTGTAGACTATACAGGGACATGGAACCCAATGTAAAGCAAGGATGAACTTTCTTCCATGTGCCATGATATGGTCGCAGCAGCGCATGCTCCGGATTCCGAGTCAGTCCACTTCTTTCGACATCCACATGGGCTGGGCATGACGGAGTTGTGGGTCATGGGATGGGTCGATTTGGAAGGTTCCGGACTCCGGAGATCGCGTTGAGCCGTGAGATCGGTTCATAGTGTAAAAAGTTTCTATGGATGTGGTCACTGACAAGTTCCGGCCTTACGTAGATGGAGGGACGGTGACACCGTCGAGGCGGAGCATATTCCGCCATATGGGATGATCATCGTGCGAGAGACCGATGTCGCACTTGATCACTTGCCATGAGACGCATGGCCTAGGAACAGCGTACGGTTAGACGCGGTCCTCGTATTTGCGCGTTCTTAAGCCTGCATGCAAACTTATCCTGTCTACTATGTAATATCAGACCTCACAAGGCTGAAGCCCGCTAAGCCCTAATCAGCATTTGACGAGGCTTTTCGACAAGAGGAAGGGAACCTCAACTTCGTATACACCAACGCCGGCATTCCTGAGCGGTGGGGTTTGTAAGGGGGAGAGAATGCTTACGTTGGATTTCCTAAGAAAAGGTCTCCCTGGGCTACTATTTAAGCCGCTCCCGGGTGGGAGCTTTCCCCAGTGCTTACCCGCGGCAATCAGGTATATTGTAGATATTTGGGTGGAGATTTTAGAGTGTCTGGAGACATCTTTCACTCCACTATCGTTGTTCAGGGGTCGTTTTGAGAGGGCAGATGCGTTCACTCCGAGATGCTTTTTCAAATAGTTTGACTCCACTCCTGAAGGGGACTCAAGGAGGTCCACCTCGAACAAAATGTTAACCTCAAAAAGACCATTCACCTCGCCTCTGCCGCGGAGATGAGCGTGGTTTACTAGTGGGGCTGTACAACCAAAGATCTGCCAACCACTGCCCCTTCGGCGCATCATCAAATCATTCGTTGTCAGCTTGCATCTCATCCTAGTACCAGACTCTGAGTGTCATACAAATTAGGCAATAGTAATCATGGAAGGCGGTCACGTTGGACCTGAAGCAAGCCAATCATCTCGTGCGAGTCTGAGATCTTTATAGGCCTCTGGCCCACTTTCTGATTTGTTGCTCAGGTGGTCCCCATTCAAAAACCAGGTCTCGTCTAAGACGGTGAGATTTTACTTGAATAATCGTCTAAAATCAGGTAAAATGATCCAACGCTGCCAATGCTCACCAAAGACCCATGCGGATTAAACACAGAGAATGTTTGCACAGGAAACATTATTATCTAGGTTCAGCGGCGCAACATATTTGATACTGGTGAGTAGTCGACGACGGGAGAAGTGTCTGCTTCCGTTACACTTATCCAAATCATGAGCCACGATCGGAAATCGTGTCTATGTCGGTAATTTACTAAACTAGTGATGAACATTTTCGTTAAAGTATCCATATATGTATGTAGTTCAGACACCACCAATCATGGCGGCGCAGTTACCTAAAGTGATTCGATAGTCGATATGGGCTTCAAATATGCGGGGAACATGCAAGACGGATTTCATAGTCATCCGGTCGCGCCGGGGAGGAGGCTGCCTCACAATTCGTTCTCCGAGTAATGCCGGCCTCACGTCTCACTTGTCAGCCCTGTGTCTCACTCAGCCCTATAGAGCTCGGCATTCCAGCAGCTGATTGATTCGATTTCCAGGAAGAGAAATAATTTTCAGTAGGAGGCTGAGCCAATCAGACAGGCTCAGCTGCGCACCGAGAATGCGCCGCAAGGATGCTCCATGGGGGCCTTTTTTGCGCTTTTTGGATGAGAGAGGATTGCTGTTCAGCGGTTGTGTTCTGGAGATCGTCAGAGAAATCAAAAAGAATGCCGGCATTACAGCCATCGCATTGGTACACGCTCTGTCTTGGCATTTTGAGCCATGATCTAAGCTGACTTGAGATTATACGGGCATTGTCGCGAAAGAGATTGATCCTTCGACCCTGCCAACTTGTGAGATGTTCTGAGTGTGAGGGGTAGAAATTGGAATTCGTGAGGTAGACGATGAAAAGAGCGGAAAGACGTTATGTATAAAAGGCTGGCACGACGCGCCTCGTTGAAAGATGAGATGGGAGAAGCATCAAGGCATTTCCAAGACGACAAGACGCACGAAATCAGAGGCTAAGATTCATCCAAATAAATTCTATTGCCATTTCACGGAAAGCCAGGCACCCTGCTTCTGCAACATGTTGTTCCGTTATCTTTTCGCATCGGCACTAGCGCTGGGGTTCGCATCCGCGGCTCCAGCAGAAACCCGTCAGGCCACAACTATCAACATCCAACTGAAGCACAGCATTCTCGACGTCATCAAGACAGTCGATAGTGTGCCCTTGACCAACGAGCGTGTGCCTGTGGATCCGTCCTTCACTGGCGACATCGTCAATGCCGAGTGTGATGGCGGATGCAAGATCGCATTTCACTGCACTCTGTACGGCGAGAACGAGAATCTCCCAATCCAGGTCGGCCCTGGTGAGACCAAGTTCATCTTCGATGCCTTCGCAAAAATCACTGCCGTTTCCTGCGCGGCTGGGCTCCCCGCTGAGGCCGAGACGAAGCGCCAGGCTGAGGGAGAGGGAGGACTCGTGGTCGAGTTCACGAACCACCCTCTGGAGGTCACTGAGACGATTCGACTCAGTGCTGATGGTCAGCCCCGGCCGGTCAATTTCGACTTCACGGTCAGTGTCGTCTCAACTCGCTGTGCGGAGATCTGCATCCCCGAACTCGCGTACCACTGCCAATTGTTCGACCGGGCCCTGAAGCCGGTTGGAAACCTGACCGGTCCCGGAGCCTTGACCTTCCCTCAGGGCCAGCAACCTTTCATCGGTCAAATCACTTGCTACGACGACTTTGGCAAGGGCAATGTTGTAGCCGAGCGCTCAGAGGAGAAGACCAAGGCTCGTCAAAGCGACGACGTGGTTCAGGGCACCGTGGTCTTCACCAACGAGGAGGGAGATAGGTACGAGCATGAGCTTGTGCTTGACGAGTTGGTCGCGCTTCCATTGAACGTCCTGCCCGTTTACTACACGGAGGCGACCGTGATCCTATCGCACGATCCGCGGAACAGGTTCTGGGCTTGCAAGGCTTTTGCACGGGGGCGCGCGACCTTCGACGACCTTGGGGTTTTCTACGCCAATGAGAAATTCATCAAGACATTTGAAGGAGGCGAGATCTATAAGTGGAAGTGCGAGTAGACAGCTATCTATGATCTCCAACGTCACGGGACCGCCTTACACACCTTGAACAAAGGAGAAGGAAGTTGGCCGATTTTCGTCATTTCAGTTTACTTGCACTCATTGCCTTTCTAGAAGAGAGAGACCGATATTTCAATTTTTGTCTCTGATTTTCCTCCACATGATTTCTTTTCTTTGAATTTCTTACCTGGCTCTTGAGTATCTAGACTCTCCTCAGCTGTGGCTGAACTCAGCCCAGCACCCTAATGATCAGTTTAGGAGCTTAGAACACTTAATTCAAGCATCGTTTCGTTCCCCGCAGCTATCCTGATATCGTAGTGGATAATGCCGTGTACCTGACACATAACCCTCCATGAGGGACAATTGCAGTTCCCACATGCAAGGGTTGATATTGGCTGAAGAGAGTTTTGGCGGCCGTCGTCTACAAAACTGATGGTAGAGAAAATCATAAACATTATAAATATTTAATTGGGTTTGTGACCTAAATCCAGACAGTCTCTTTGCTCCAGAACCAACAACAAAATCCTCACTTCCAGAATGTCCGATCTTGACAGTCGTATGTGGCCACTACTCCACAACTGAGTGGTCACCCGTACGCTGTCAGCAAGTCTACAGCCTAATCCTCGATTCGCATCACTCCCCCGGCGAGTTGGCTGGCAGTCACAACCGTAAAGAAACTGGAGACGAAGTTCAAGGTGTTGCCGAGATTCTCAGCCAAGGCACGATTACTCAACCTGGCATAGAAAACCGGCGCCGCCATCGCCGCACAGAACGTCGCGATGAAGGAGAAGATGAACACGACGGTAGGGGCAGGGAGCGGGACGCGAGAACGCCGCTTGGTGAGGTGGTTGTGCAGAACAGGGTGCACGGTGCACCAACTTGCGAGCAACGTGAGAAAGGTCTGGCTGAGGAGGTTGTAGAAACCACTGTCGAGACGTTTATCTTTGCCGGACTCGGCTTGCCACGATGCGGCGAAGGTGCCGGTGCCCGTGGCGACGAAGACTGCGAACAGGAACCAGAGAACGGAAACGTGGAGGAAGCGAGTGACTCGCTTACTTCGCAGATTGAACATCGCCATATTTGTAACAAGGCTTGGGTTGAACTTATTGAGGATGGCTAACCGTCTGGCTAGTGACTGACTGATGATAACCTCGGCATATGCTCGGTCGTGACTAGGATGGAGTGAAGTGAACACGAGAAAGCAATTGGAATCAACGTAAGTTTGTTATCAAACAAATGGCTGCCTTCGACGAGAAGCGGTAGAGGATTAATGCTTTAAGTACACTCGGTGCCATCTTCAACCGAACCTCCCGGTTTGAGACTGTAGTACAAGTCTCAATGTCTTGGGCTAATGGAGGCTGGATAACTTCTGGGTATCACAGCATTGCACTTAAGAGATGAAAGCATGTCGCTTACTCTTGGTGAGGCAGTCTCCGTGAGCACGGTTGAATCTCACGTCAGGACGGCACTGTACTCGTTGGGTTCACGTATACCATCATTGCATTTTACCAACTCAGGCACCCTAAGTCCAGTTGAACAGCCCCTGGGAAGATAAGTGGCCATGAATCCGAAATGTTGACCTTGACACCCTCCATCGGCGTCGCTCTCATTGCTAAGAATAGCACTCGAAGCATCTCAGAGTCATCTTTGGGAAGATTCTGTGCTCATAGCAGCGCCACCGCCATAAAGTCTCTAAACTGACAGTATCAACGGCGAAGCTGTGCACCGCCCAGACTCGATCTCGGTGTCAAACCTAGCTGGCTGCTCGTGCGACCTCTGGCAGCGCCTAAGCCCCAGGCTTTGCCGCGCTGCTGTTGAGATCTCCGGTGGCACAAATCCTCATGGAATTTTCAGCTGGGTCAGCCGTTGCTACTGGGCTAAAAGTAGCGCTTCATTGTCGAGGAGGTATTGCTTCGCCACTCAAACGGCGCCGTCTTAGGTGCAGGGTCCCAATCTGCCTTTCTCATGCTATTTACCAACGGGAGGCAATCTATACGTAGGTGACTCTCTGTGGAGGACTGCGATTGTGATATTTTCTGCCCTGACAGCTGCAGAAATGTGGAGTCCACAACTATTAGGACGCGTGATGCACCGGTCTAGAAGTGTCGATTTGCACAGCAGGTCTCATCACGCTCTGGGTCAAGCCACCAAAGTTGGCTCCCAATCCGCCCAGCTTGATCATTGGAGGTCACAGGTTTTGCTTCCTCTCACTTTGAGAACACTGCCTCTTGAAGCGCGGTCTGAAACATACGTGCATAAAGTCCTTCACAGAGATGTCGATGAACTTGAAGCCCACGGGGTGGGTTATCCACGGAAAGCTTCAGGCGGGACTGCATTTTTCTGAACAAATCACCCAAGTCGGAGCTTCACCCTTTCAACGACCAGTATTCGCATACCGCTGTTAAATGCCTGAGGGAACGGTATAACTTGGTATCATCTTCAACTTGGGGCTCTGCCGTGACTCCTTCAAGTGCCGTAACCCCCTGGCAGGCATGTCACGTTGATGATACTCTAGCACCTTAGCATCAGTGAATAGTAACTCATAAGGGAGATTTTCCTTGATGCTGACCGATTGCGCAAGCGTGGTCGGGGTGTTCACCTCCGCGAGAACGCCCACTATGTAGATCCGTACTGCCAAGGCCAATCAAGAGCCGGATTCTCTCCACTTGTGCTCCTGTCACCGTACGACGTGTACGCGCCAATGCTTATGGGGTGTGTGGGGCTGCCAAGGTTGCAGTTTAGGTTTGAAAGAGCTGTGCCCTCCTGCCACTTGTTCTACGTCGATTTCTCGAGCTATTCTATCGTGAACGCATTCCAAACCTCGACAATTTGGCATCAGCATGGCTGCCGTGTTCAAGGAACCTCCCCCTCCCCCGGCCGACTGCCTATACAAGGCCGGCTTGACGTCCCAAGTCCTTCTACCGTCGGACCCTGACTACGCGGGTCGCGAGGATTCATACTGGTGCAATGATGCCAAGCTTGGGCCAGCCTGTATTGTCAGACCACGCTCAGCAGAAGATGTCTCTACAGCGCTGAAGGCCCTGGTATCCGCGGGACAGAAACTCGCTATTCGAAGCGGCGGTCACACTAATTGGGCTGGATCAAACAACATCACAAACGGAGTCACCGTATTTAAGCCCGTCCTCCCTCCTTTGACCAAATAATGCGCTGACTCTGACGGCAATAGATCGATCTGGGGTTGATGAATCACGTAGTCGTTGATACTGCGTCTGAGACTGTGGATATCGGCCCCGGAGGTCGATGGAGAGATGCTTATTCCGAGTTGCACAAGCATAATTACACAGTCGCAGGTGGTCGGGAAGCGAATGTCGGTGTTGCTGGCTTTCTCCTTGGAGGAGGTATGGCGTTTTTGAACTCGCGAAGAGGGTTTGCATGCGACGACGTTATCTCGTACGAGATAGTGCTGGCGGACGGGAGCGTCGTCATAGCCGACAAGAACCATCATGCTCGCCTTTTCCGGGCCCTTAAAGGCGGCTCCAACAACTTTGGCATTGTCACAAACTTCAAGATGAACATGCTGAGTAACAACAAGATTTGGGGCGGGTTGACCATCTCCTCGAAGGAGTTCATTCCCAATTCCATTGAAGCGATGCACCAATTCACGACCAATATCAAGGACAGCCCTGATGAGACTGTGTGGACTCTGTTCATGCACTCACCCGAGCTTAAAGATACTGTCATTGCGACCGCCCGTGAGTAGCACCTCAGACTGCCTGCCAAGAACATCCTATTATGGGCATTTGAAACGTGCTAATTGTTCCTGACCGGAAGATGCGAGCATGGTGGGAACGGAAAAGGCGCCAGCCTTTGAGAAATTCTTGAGCATTCCAACGATTAGTAGCCAACTCGGCATTAAGACAGTCAGTGAGTTTACGGTGGAGTATACTCAGTCAAGTCATCATCAGTGAGTTCTCTCTCAGTCCTTTGTCGTCGGCATTCTACAAATGCCCCTCCGCTTCCGTAGACTAATTATCCCATCTACAGTGTCATCTGGCTTACTTCGGCTTTCAAAAACGACAAGCGCATCATGGCCAAAGCCTCTGAGCTACATGACAAGTTAGTCGAAGAGCTCAGGGCCGTGGTGCCCGACGAAAACTTCATTACACAATGCACCTTCCAGCCACTGCCAACACTGTTTGCCGAAAAGTCCATTGAAGCTGGTGGCAACTTTATTGGTCTCGAACGCTACAAACACGATGGTATACTCTTCCTGGCGACGGCTTTACTCCCAACAAGGGAACTGCGAGACTTCGCGTACCCTAAAGTCCAAGCCTGGGCTCAAGGGGTAGAGAAATTTGCGCAAACGATCCCTGACGGGCTCATTGATTTTGTGTACCTCAATTACGCTGACCCAAGCCAAGCGCCATTGGCTAGTTATGGCAAGGACAACATCAAGTTCATGAAGGAGGTTGCAGCTGAGTACGACCCTCAGGAGGTCTTCCAGAAGCTATGTCCTGGAGGATATAAGATATCGGACGTTCAGCTCTGAGTTCTATAATGGAGATTGAAACCTCAAGAAAACACTTCAAGTTCCAGGACGGATTTCACAAAAGAATATGAAAGTCAATCTCGGCCAGTTTGAGTCCAAATAGTGATTGGAAAATATGCGACGCTGACAGAAGCATTCGCTGGCAGGGTTTGGTTTCCTTCTGGGTTACCACTTAGATGTATGAATGAAACTCACTTCGACTTGTCTCCCATCGGCCCCTTCGATGGCCACAAGGACTTTGGCATTGGGTTCTAAAATGTACTGAACGGCCTCAAGACATTTTGCAATGTGGAAACATTGTTTGTGAACTAGAAACTGCCGTGATAATCCGCTTGACCAGTCTTGTCTTGTGTGGTAGGACCATAGAATCTGTGACCAAGTTTTCTGCCGCCAGCTGCTGCACGATTCCGCTCAATTTACTTGTTTGTGATGCGTACAAATGAATTCGGACCAAATTTAGCCTACACATGCAGCTTTCCTGAATTATACATGCATGCTGCCCGTTAACATGTATCACTTCGGCACACTATTTTTGGCTATTATGAAATTCACGTTATAGACAAAGTCAAAGCGTGGAGGCAAGTAGGCTACCTAGGTATGTTGCGATTGAAATCAGCACGGCGAAGAGCCGTCTTTACAGCTCTCTACACACTGACAGGCGAAATGGGCTTCACCTGGGCTTTTTGAGGTCGTGTCGGTTGAAGTGACTTTGCTACATGTGGAAAATGACATCCCTGATAATGCCCGTCACCCCCCCCCCTTTTTCCCTTGGGTCCCCACATTGGCTGAGTTTACATGATCTATCTGGAAGCTGTAGTACTCACCGTAACTATTTTCTACGAGTCCTTCCCCTGGGATGCTTCCTTGTGCATTGCGATCGTTTTCGTGTCATACAGCACCGCGGAAGCAAATGTTGTCGTACATTCATCACCACACCTGTTGAAGCCATTACACGGACACAACAGCCATGCAGTTTGCTCTATTGCATTACCGCTGTGAAGCAGTCATACAACCATCCAAATGCATTTCGCCAAAAGCAGAGGTGTTACTAGGAACTGATTTGGGCAGCCAAAGTAACCGAGACACGTTGTTGGCATTTGAAACCTATACTAGTAGCCATAAAGGTGGTCGGGGACCGAAGGATTTTCAACACTCCCATCATTCTAAGCCCTTTTTCTTATGCTGTCTGCGCTCCTTCGTTGTCAGTGTCGTCCAAAACTGCGATCGAAGTCTTGTCTTCTAGCTCGTCGAAACTCGAAGCAATTCGAATCAAGATCCCCAAGAGATCATCATCCTAGATGGCTCCTCTGAGCATGTCTGAGAACCGCACGGAGAATCTAATGACATCAGACTCCAGCCCAACGGCATCAACCATGACTAAATGGCGCTCGGTAAAGCTTGCTCTAGGATCAGTGGTCATGCTTGCTTCTTTGACGTGTGCTGCAATATCACTCGCGTGGGCGAAAATGCCGACAATCACCTGGGAGGGGCTGTATTCTTTCCCACTGTATGGGCTACCTTACGTGCGTGAGAAGCATTCCATAATAGCATTGAAAAACAAGATGGTAACTAATCGGTGCGTAGCCAATCCTCAGTCTCCTCTGGCAGTCAGCTGAGTTCTTCAAAGCCACTAGGAACAACAGGGATAGTGGTTTCTCTGCAGCAAGTCATTTGATTTGTGACCTGTTCCTCGGGGTGGTCGGCTTTGTGCTTGCAGTAGCTTTCACAGTTGTCTTTCAAAGCGCGAACATTGACTCTCAAGAGTACCTATGGGTTTATTATGATGGGGAAGCTACTATGATAGATTGGGAGGAACTCTATGCGACACTGAATTTTGATCGGTGGATGAGCACGGTATTCATGTGGTCTGGTATGGCCATGGTTGCAGCGTATGTGACACCCACCCTCGGTACCGATGGAATGCTTAACTAATTCGCTGCCAGATTATCCCACTTTCTCATTTCCATGTTTTCTTATTTCGAGATACGAAGACGGTACAAGAATCTCGAAAAGCAGCCTCACTCCGCATTAGATGCAGCACCGCCTTACCTCGAACCAAGCTCCAAGCCGCTCTTGATGGCTGGTCAGGCTGCATCAGCCCATCAAGTCCCATCTGAGGCACTCGCTCAAAACGCGCCCCAGGAGGTCGGAGACAGTACCAGGGCAGTGGAAATGCCTGGGGCCAATCCGGATGAGATGGGTATGTCTGTGGTATCTGTGGGCGGAACTAGAAGAAGCAATGAGCAGGACTCACTGCAACAGGATGCGTAGCTGAGGTTTCCGCGGCTGAAGTCAATTGAGATGATATATTGGAAAGTATTTATGTCAGGTTTCAATAGAGCTGATCGACTATAAAGGATTCGGCGGTGGGGCCGGGGCCGGGGCGGCTCGACATCAGAAGGCAATATTGGGTGATAATTAGTCGTGGGTTCGTTGGTCCGTAAGTAATTGAGGGGTAAATCATGCAGAGCTACAAGGAATTCCATAAGTATTTAGGGTGTACCCATCACGTATACTCTAGAAGACAGTGATATTCAAAGAATAATCTCTGAGTAGTCAAAATTAGTGCCTTGGACGTCTTTGGCTTGTGTTCTGTTGAGGTTGAGCAACACCGCATACATGTTTCATCTTGTGTCGCACTTGAAAACATCAGACTGTGTTAGAGTGTAAGTATTGCTAGAGAGATGCCAGTTCAAAAGTCGCTGCCTCTCCTCTAATCTTCGCAAAGATTCCGCAGTTGACAACTGAAAGTCACAGTCTCAGTGTATTCAGACCTGCGTTATCAACCTCTCTTCTGAGACTATAGGCTTGGCCTCGGGCCAAAACAGATTCTTTCTCGATGCAGAGCTCGCCTAAATCTCCCCTTAAGTATCTGGACGTCTGCTTCCAAAAGTCTCTTCAAGTGAATAAGAATCGCGAATTCCACCAGTTTCCTCCAAATCTTCTCAGGCCTAAAACTCGTCTTCAAGAGTCTCACCGTTCTCAATCGCAGGACCACCCAGATCGCTGGTGGAAATGCCGGACAACCTCTCGCCGAGTTCCTCACTCGGAGGGCTCAGAATGGGATTGGGCATGTCCTCGCCCCGGGCGTAATGTTCAGCGAAGTTCCCAAGACCATGCTTCACTCCAAATATTTCGCTGCCCCAGTCAGCCATTATGTCGCACTCCGCACCGGCTTGGTAGCCAAGGCTCACGCGGATCCGTCTGCTGCGCAACATGTCGAGGACGCCGGCCCACGTGCCGCGGCAGAGTCGCACGTAATTCATGATCAGAAGCCCCCCTTGGTGGCGCGCGATCGACGCGGTCAAGGTTTCGAGGTCGGAATCCGAGAGGGAGAGCCGCTTCAGCACCGCGTACTTCAATTTGGGCCACGGACGCGGGCTAATTAGGCTCACCTCCGGAGAAAAGGTAATTTTGGGGTCGATGATGAGACACTCAAGCTTTTCGGACTCCAAGCACGCGTCGAGAAAGCGTGACAACGATCGGAAACCTTGTTGGTCCCGCTCTGGGTTCGTAGGCAAGTGCTTGTAATGTTCGAATCTCAGGGATCGCAGGTTCCTTAGGCTGCATCTCATCAGGTGTTCTGGTAGACTGAGTAGTGAGAGCCGTTTATAGGAGTAAACAGGAGGTGAAACTTGAATGTTCAGTGAGGTGATGCCTGTCCCAGCTGATAAGAGACCTGGCATTAAGTATAAGAGGTTGCTGCCCTGGACCTCGCCGAACGTACTGCGCCATTGTGCTAAACTGTTTACCAGTGATGCTTCGCTTGAAATATCCAGGTATCGGTCTGAGTGCCGAGACTGAGGTCCCCAGCGAATTGTATCCCAGTCAGTCACTTCAAGGTGCTTGGCAGCTGGCAGTGTTGCCATTGAGGCTGTCATTCTGACAATAAAGTCAGCAGAGCCACTGGCCTGAAGCAAGTTCTTTTGCTCTTGCAAGCGATCTTTGTATTGATAGTATCCTTGCACCAAAGCCTGAATATAGACGATTTCTTCGCGGTCAAAGTTGTCCAGGAAGGTGTCGTCTCGAGTTACTCGGGCCTGCAAATACTTGGCCCAAGTGTTAGAAATGAAAGCAGCCTTGGACCTTGTCTCTTGTGAATTTCTACCAAGGCGAGGGAGGTTGTTCATGTGGTGGGTGGCAAATAGCTCGAGGTTCTTGGCGATGCCATCATCGTACTGCGCCAGGGAGATCTCAACGGCCTGCACACCATGGTAGATGTCTGGGTGCTTGCTGATACTCTCAAAATTGGCGAGGGAGGCCTCTGACAAGTCAATCGTGACATGTCGAATCAGGTGTCTTGAGGCATTTACGCTCAATTGACTGTGAGAGAGCCGGGCGTTTTTGATGTCCTGTTCCGAAGTGGACGAGAAGTCCCACATTGTCTTGTTGATATCGCGCCACTTGTTTCCACCGGAGATATAAGAAAAGACTTTGAACAGTATCTCGTTGGGGAGGTCTGTAATTGTCAATGGCCCGGCTCGAGGAATGGTAGTGGTTGCCTTGTCAGTGGTTTGCTGATGAGTGAGCGGAAACGGCATCTGAGACATCGTGTCATCTTGGTAATGAGAAATTGTGTGTCAGCATTTCTTATGAATTTACTGAGATTTGTCCGAACTAACCAATCGTGCCTTTGCCAGGGCTGATGAGGATGGAGTTCTCCACTGCGTGAATCTGTCTCAAATCATCGTCGAGCGAGGACAGTGGGTTTGTTGGCTGCACACTTCTGACTCCAGATATGGAAGTGATAGCGGTGCCAGCAGTGGCAGCCTCGCCGGTAATGATAGCCGGGTCTGTAGTGGTAGCCTCGTCTGTAATGATAGCCGGGCCTGTAGTGACAGCCGGGTGTGGTGACATTTGTACCAGTGCGAACAGGCGCGTCTTGGAGGCCAGCGTCACCAACAGGAAAGATCGCACCAAGAGAGCCAGCGTCGTTCTCGTTGTCGGGAGAGACCCTCTCGTCCTTGGTTGAGGGTGTTGAAGACATGGTGTCCTGGGGAAAAGCCTGGGTGAATTTGAAAGCTTTGTTAGCTGCGCATCTTCTTTGACAAAGAGACCCTCATGAGAAACCCCACAAGTAAGCAGTGATGGACTGCCTTGAAGTGTTTGAGTGCTATGGAGAGAAGTGTGGCATCATATCCCGAGGTCTGTTGAGTTTGGTGGGGCAGCAAAGCACAAAATGGTGCAATCGTGGGTAGCCCCCCAAAGACTCGCCTCTGATGCGTACGCAGTTTTCTGGAGACGTCGTAGCACTTTGGAGCTCTGCTCTTGGGCCTTTGCCTTGGTTTTGGAGTTGCGGGCGGTGATGGTAGTGTTCAGGTCTGGTGAAAAGAGGGTGGCACCACAACAGGCGCCTTCAAACAATATGCGGAGAGTGGACAGTTGGAGGAGAGATACCCACAGAGGATGGTCTATCTATAGCTGCCTTGGGGCCTTTCTGAACGTTGGTGGTGACAGGATACAGAGCTGGCGATAAGTGCGGATGTCTGCCTCTGTGGATGGCGATCAAGCAGAGGAAGAGGACGAGACACTGCTCACCGCCCTTAAGATAAGCGAGACCCGGGTGGGATTTGAGGAATCAGCAAGACCAGGGCTCAGTTTGGGGGCCCAGCTTTGAATGTAGTGGTAAGGACAGAAAGCAGGCCTCGTCGGGGATGGAAGGCAGGGTGGAGAGGTTTTATAGCAATGGGAAAGGCAGAGGGGTGTTTGAGCCACAATGTGCGGGCCTCAATTGTATTTTGGCTTGTTTGGAATGTTCTTAACGGCCCATTCAAGCCTTCATCCCATATGAGATAATGGAAAACATCAAGTTCAGTGAAATTCGCCAAACCACTGCAGCTTCAGATGTAGAAGTTGGAGTCAATGGCTACCAATTTCCATTGTACCACGACAACAGTGGTGGCTTGCGGTTTACAATTACCTACATGATATTAACCCGGCTTTCTCTTCCTGGAATGAGCAGATTGGATTTGTTTGACACAGACCATCTGTTCTAAATTCAGATTTGAGCCCTGGATGAGCCAGCGAGTTCAGCTCTTCTATTATGATGGCTCTCAATACGTCTAGGTGCGGAGATCTGTTTGTGTCATGCATGCTACATAATCTGTGTTATCACAAATGGCGTCTGGGACTACCAAACACATTCATAGCTATCATCAAAGGGCTGCTTGGTTATACCTCGTGATAGTGGGAAGACATGGATGTTGAGTACAGATCAAGAGGCCTTGAGGCGAATGGACATGGGACGGGAGCGTTCATTGTTGCGATGGGAAGCACACTCGATGGAAGCACTTAGGACGGCAGCACTTAGGACGGTATGACCTCGAGTATGGGAATTTGACCCCAATGCATTAGTTATGAGCACACGGAGATGCGAGTGTTCCAGAACAACAACTTGCTAACCCCACCGCTCGCTTACATGTTTGCTGCCATTTTGTTTGGGCCAGTAGCTTAAACGTTCCGCGCACACTACACAACCTCCTGAAGCTTTCTCAGCCCGTAGTCCTCCACAGGTACTGCATTCGCCGGTGGGCCAAGGCCGAGTGCGAATAGCAGGACATGGAGTTTGGAGATCGAAAACAGGTAGCCGATCCAAAGCAACACCGAGATGCCCCGCGCAGTTTCCGGGTTGGCGAGACGTGGCATACCCGGGGCCAATTTCTGGGCCCGGTCCACGAGGGGGCGCATGATGGTCTCATACTGGGCGAAGGCCGCGGTGAGGTCTCCCGGGTGCTGGAGGATGGCACCGGCAAGATTGTATGCGCCGTTGAGGGCGAGCGTTGTGCCCATACCGGACAAGGGTGACGCACAGTACCTAGCCGTTTGTAAGCCGAGTGACTCACGAAGGGGTTTGTTTGCTGCAAGGGTGCCCGAGGTGGTAGAACTCACCCAGCGTCGCCGACGAGGACGACCCTGCCCTTGCTCCACTTATCCATCTTGACCTGTCCGACCATGTCGTAGTAGAAGTCCTTGGTCGCCATCATCTCCTTGATTATCCTCTCGGATTCCCATCCAGCATCGAGGAAGTATTCCGCCATGATGTCCTTCTGCGCCTGGACCGCATCTCGCTTCCCCGCCAGGCTGGGCAGCCTCTCATCTTGGTTGTTGATAACATGCATAAACACGGTCGTCTTATCCCTCTGCTCGTCCGGCCGCACCATGATTCCTCTCCTCCCAGGGGCATGGAACCATCGACGCCACTGGGAGTCGGTCCTCCCCCTTGGCATGCTGAAGAATGCCGCATACATGCCCAGCTTTCTCACCCTGTCCTCCTCGCCGTCACTGCCCCAGACCGTACTCCGCGTCCGGCTCTGAAGCCCATCGGCCCCAATCACCAGGTCGAAACTCCGCCGCTGCCCGCTTTTAGCGAAGTGCACTTTGACCTTGTCCCCAATCTGCTCGATCTCGTCCAGGTAATCCCCAAACAGATGCTCGACTCCTTTCCCACCATCCCTCTCGATCTCGTCACTGACGTCCTTGCTCCTTTTCCAAAGCAGCTCAGACAGCCGTCCCCTCAGGATCTCAATATCGCTTGTAGGAGTCTGATACCTCCCAGTCTTGTCAGCCCCAAACTGCGACCAGACGGTGTTGTCGCTGTCGACGAGCTGCACGCCCTCCTCACCCGTGGTCGAGGCTCGCACGGCGCCCTCGAGCCCCAGATGCCGGATAAGTGTCACTCCAGATCCGCGTATGTCAATGTTTTGCCCATCTATGCGCAGGGCTGGAGAGCGCTCTACGATGGTGATGTGTGGTTTTTGGGATGCCGGTAGAGGGGAGAGGAGGAGGAAGGTGGCTAGTGCTGGGCCTGCTATGGAGCAGCCGACGATGAGGATTTCCAACGGCGCCATGGTTGAGCTGGGTAAAGTGCGGCCAATTAATCCTAACGGAACCAAGAGGACGATTTACTGTACAAGATGCCCCAACAAGCGTCCAACGTGCATGTGCAGACGCAGTGAGGAGATGAGGCGAAGGGATGACTTTATATTCTGGCAATCAGAACAGACTTGGAGAACTCCAACCATGGACTCAGTATAAGACGGGTGAATATCGACCAATGTCGTAGTAAGCAATTATTGCGATAGAATTGATGGGTAGATCGAGTACGGATTCCGGAGTTGAGTGGCTATCTTGACCCCGAACTTGGCTTGGCGGCTAGCCTCGTCAGACAGCAAGGGCAAGGGCAAGCTGAAAGACTGATGAGGTCATCTAGTGCGCCCCATTTGGCATTGAAATGCAGGAGGAGTGGATGATGTTCCGAATTCCTTGGCAAGGATTTGGTTAACGACGTCAGCTACCTGGGTGAGTCACGGAGGCCGCGATGCAAAGGCAAGATGCGCTGCTGTGTGCCACATCTCCCTCTACTTCAAGGCAAGCATGGGAGTGCAGAGCATACCGAAGATGGGAGAGGCCATCAGGAGTGGTGATGCAGCCGATGTGCATGCATGGCTCTCCTCGTGCACAGAAGAGACAGCAAACGTTTCTAATGTCACATGTGTTCCTGGTTAAGCTCATGTTTTATATAAGAGCCCACTCTACTGTTTCCTCCAGTTGCGGCCAAGTGGCATGGCAGCTTTCCAGAAACCGAAGACCATCTCCCACTCCGATTATGGAATCTCATCCTCATTCATGACCATAGCGTACAGGGCCCCGATAGACAGTAGCAACAATCTCGAGCAGACCGCAAACACCTTGGCGTAGGAATCACCATCGCCAGTGAAGTACAGGGAAACCACCACAAACACGTTCAGCGGCACCCTCAGGATGCCGTACAGCTGCGCGCGCACGCCGTCATCGATGAGCTGACCCTTGAGATACCCCATGCAGGGCCAGTACATGCCGACGCAGGCCTCAAAGAGGCAGAAGAGCCAGAAGGTGAGCTGCTCGGAGCGCGGCTGCTCGAGAAGGTAGAAGACGAGGTCGGCGACGGCCAAGATGCCGCCGAGGAGGTACGTGTACTTGAGGAGCTTGTTGTCCATGGCGATGTTGAAGAGGAGCGACGCTGCGAGCACGGACGCCATGAAGGTTGCGAAGATGATGCCGTACGGCAGGCCGGCGGCTGCCCCCGACGACGCGGCAGATGCCGACTCGTAGGCGTGCGCGGACTGCAGCGCGGGGCCCCACATGAAGACGAAGAGGTACATGGAGCCCTCGAACATGGTGGACGACAGCCCGAGGCAGACGATGCGCGGGTCCTTGAGCATCTCCCACAGCTTCGGCCGCGGGGCCGCCTCCTGCTTCCCATCATGCGTCTTGGGCTTCTTGTCCTTGGCAGAATCCCCATAGTTCTCCTCCCACCGCGTAGAGATGACCCAAAACGCCACCGCCAGCAGCGCGACAGCCGCAGCGAAGGGCGCCTTCCTCGTCCCCGACACCCCGACGACCCACTCGCTAAACACGCCGCTCGCGATGGCGACGACGCTGTTGAGGGTGCTCATCACGCCGAAGGTGCGCGAGAGGTCGCCGCCCTTGTCCCCCAGCCCGCGCGCGTGGAAGTCGGTGACCATCCAGCTCTCGAAGACGCTGAAGAGCAGGCTCGTGCCGACGCCGCCCAGGACGCGGCCGGCGAAGAGGAGCGGCAGCGAGGGGATGGTCAGGGCGCAGCTCAGGGCGTACGCGGCGCAGAACACCAGGCAGGCGAGCCGTCGGCCGCGCCGGTCCGCGAGGGTCCCCGTGGCGTAGGCCGAGACGGCGCCGGAGAGGAAGCCCGTGGTGAAGAGGGTTGATACCATCCCTGAGGAGACGCCGTGCTCCTCCTTGTAGAGGGAGTAGAGGAACGGGCCCTGCGTGGATGAGTTAGCTTTGGGTTTTCAGGTGCTTGGGAACGTGGGCTTGTGAGTCTTGCCTGGAGCCAGTCTGAGCCCATCACCAGGGCGAACACCACGAGGAAGGGCCACTGAGATGCTTCATTGCTGTCTGTCGTTTGCTTTGGCTTGGAGTCCTTCTTCGGTTCTGCCGACTTTGCGTCCTGCTTGGGCTGAGCTGGCTTCCTCCTCTGTGCGACGAACAGGGCGGCGCACAGGCCCAGCAGCCCAGTGAAGTTGAGCTGGTACGTGTCCATGATGAGTCGATCTGTTGAGGGACGCCACAGTTACACAGGAAGTGTGCGATGAAAATTAATGCGAGGAACAGTTTCTCGATTTAGGTGGAGATTTGGATCTGATCAGATGAACTCTACAGCAAGGTGTTCTTTGATGGTTTGTTGAGGGATGTTGTTACCTGCTCACTGCCATTTCGGCTGTAACGGTTGCTGTTTTGAACACGGCCCCTGAGCTGGCTCCGTGCGTAGCGCATTGGACTGGTGCGGTGCACCGATCCTCCAACCCGGAAATGGGCCGTGGAAGAAAGGAGCCCCTGTGTAGAAGTAGACTGTGCATTATGAACACATCGAAGTTTTCCCCCGTCATATTGAGGTGCAATCAAATCATGCCCATTGGGCATACTCGCAAGATGAATGGATGCAAGGCGGTGGCCTGCAGATCTGAGGAGTGAGGTTCGGTTCAGTCTTCACGGCACCATCTCCGCGCCAGCATTTCGGACCCCACCTCAGGCTCCGAGTGCCTGTGGCCACATCTCCTCAGGCCAGCCAGCACGGCGACCGACTCCGTCAGCCCGTAACACACACTCAAAGAGTTCCTTCGAATCCCCCTAGGACTCCGCGGCCTTCTCATCGCCATCTGCAGCATCGGTAACACCAGCAGCGCCCTTGACCTTGGCGTACAACGCCACCGTCACGGCCGTGAGCGACATCGGGTCAGCCCCCCGGATCCTCTCAACACCCCCGTCCACCATGACAACAGAAGGGCTCTGCTTCGCCAGCCTCGCCGGCACGGGCGTGGGCTTCGCGCCCTCGAAGAAAACAAAGGTCGGCATTGCCGAGACGCCGTAGCGGCCCGCGACGTCGTTGACGTGGTCGACGTTGACCTTGGCGAAGGCGAGGTGGCCCTTGAGCGCGTGCTTGTCGGCCAGCTTGGAGAAGATGGGCGCGATCGAGCGGCAGGGCGGGCACCAGTCCGCGTAGAAGTCGACGACCACGTTGCTGGTGGACTTCAGCAGCGCGTCGAGCTCGGCCGCCTTGGTGATCTTGTGCACGTTGCCCGACGTCTCCGGGATGGGCGAGTTGTCCCTGAAGAGGGCCTGCAGAGGTGTCAGCCTAGCCACCCGAAGAAACACGTCGGTTTGAATGATCGCCTGTCCGCATCTTTGTCAAGGCACCTTCGTTGGAGCTGCCATCTCCACGTCTTCGGCCCCGACATGATGTCGCACGAAGAACTAGATCCCCGGGTGCATCGGTGGCGGAGCGGGGTGCTAAGACTTACCGGGCCAAACAGGAAAATGGCCAGCAGTGCCAGGATTATGTAGGTAGACGTCTCCATCCTGTGATGAAACTGAACATCGGTGAAGTGTTGCAAAGTAGCAGACTGTGACCAAGGCAGAGCCATTTGAGATGCAGTGAGGTGAGGGCCTGAGGGGTGGACCGTCAGTCACAAGAGCATTTGTTCTCTGCCGGGGTGGTGGTGGCACCACCCTTTAGCCAGGGTCTAACCCTGGGCCTACACCCCGCATGATACTCGCTCTTGTAAAAGACAGCACACTGAAAGCACACGTTAGCATCCATCCATCAATTTCCATACAGACCACCTTGCTTTGCGATATAAACTTTGTTCCAAATGCAAAAAAATCCCTATGGCTGATGAGCTTGCAACACTTTGAGTCTTGCATTGGGAGATGCCACGGCGTTTGGTGAGAAAGCACCGGCAGCCACATGCCGCACTACAAACGTAGGACGTATGGTTCGAAAATGTATGGCTAATCAACATCCCAAGGTGCGTGTCGAGCGCACTTGGTGGCTTGAAACATCTTAATTCTCTCTCGAGTAGTAGGCATCTGGGCGAAGGCTGAATGAGACCCCATGATCAAGTCCAGCTACCATCCCTGGAGCCCTTGAAGACTTCATCTGTCCCCATAATTGCTTCCTAACAGGGGAACCCGTGAGAAGGAATCGCAAATGAGTAACTCGCCCAGTCTCCCACCTGGCATCCCGTCGCTCCCGTCGCCAAGTACTTCGTCTCCTGCCCGCACTCGCCGTCCGCGAACAGATACAAGCACCAGAAGTTGTTGCCCTCGAAGTCGGCGCTGTGAACCGTCTGTTCGAACGAATAGCAGGTGAAGTTGACGCCATCCGACCCATTCTCGTACACAGCAGTCGCACTGTCGCAGTTGTTCGAGCTGTAGCCTGTGAGGGACCAGTCTACTGCTGACACGGCAGGGAGCACAGAGGCGAGCAGGGTTATGGCCTTCATTTTGTGGTGGGTATCTCCGGAACTTTTGATGAATGGGGTTGGTTCTAGAAATCTCGTCAGTAAGCATTGTCCATCAGAGTTGTGGGTCGGTAAAGGGTGTACCTGTAGATCAAGACTAGTGTTGAACGTCGAAAAGATGATGATGGGGCTGGACGATGTGAAGAGGAAAAGTTGCCTGCACAGGAGACACCTATTTTATACCTCGATGCAGACCAGGTTCGTCCTTTGAGTAATAAATGGTAGCGAAACGGCATCGACCAAAAGAGTACTCAATAATGCTGCTCTCGAGCTGAAACAATGCAACGTAGGACTCGAGAGGTATAAGCTGACTTACAGTGCTCGTATTGTCGACTCACAGTCAGCGGAGCGGGAATCCATGGCGTATCTCACAACCTGGTAACGAGCCTATCACATTCAAATTTCGAGGGATTAGCGGACTGCATAGCGTGTTCAGCTTGATCATCTCGGCCTATAATTTAACCCTTTTCGGTTTCGGACCTCATGAACTACTTCATGTTGCACCTTGTCATAGCGCTGAGGGTTCTATCCTACAGCGTCATCTGTCAAGGCTATGGACATTCAAGGGTGAGTAGGTAGCTGGCAGGATTTAGCAATTTGCACTAGATGCAGATCATGCCTTGAACTGGGCGGACTTAATTCCATGTGCTTACTGGCTACTTGTCCACCGGTTGTCGAATTCGGATAGTCGAGACGCAAGCTAAGATGCTGTGCTACCGGGGCAAAAGCGAATGGGAGATAACAGAGCCGAAGATATATTAATTTCTTTCGGCGATGCGCCACGTCCCGCAACGGGTTCTCCGGTGGTTTTACATGGGTTTTACGTGCTTGAGTATGTGAATTCCCATGTGAAATGTCAATTGCTAGCTTATCTGCTTGTGTTTTTGTAGTGGATACCAACGGTGAGCTTCGCTCCACTGATGAACTGGAAACAGACTGTCTCGTTCAGACATTGATTTTATGCTTGTTGGCCTGAGTCAATTCATCCAGTCTTATCTGCCCTCGATAATTAGTGCCTGTCTTTTTCTTCTTGTGCAGAAAGATTACAGCGAGTGTTAGCCTCACTCAGTGTTGAACTGTGTCCATTTTCCTGACAAACCAGTACCGTGTAAGACCTGTCTCTAGCACATCACTTGCTCTTTCATAGCAGTACAATTTTAGGATACCAGGAGGATCATACCTCGCGAAACTTGGTCTCATTAGCCCGCCCATGTAGATCACTTCGAAATGAAAAAATTAACATGTATGCCAAAGGGGTTGTGAAAGAGAAACGATGCACAGAGCTCTGTATGTATTCTTGTTTTCACAAAGTCTCAGAATGCCCGTACTCACTCATCAAACACTAGGTCATATATCTAGCTGGTAAGATTTGAGAATTACTGTTGCTATGAGATGCTTACAAACTTAGTGAGTAACTCCATTTGAGTTGACCAAGTTTCACGTCGACAGCCGACCACTCGCCCCCTCCACCGGCTTACTGAGATCTATTCGCTGGCAACTTATAGCATCCCTCACTCGGAATCCTCTCGCCCTGGTCCCACTAGAGTCCCCAAGTTAGAGTCGTTGCACGCTCCGCCTGTGATGCAAGGAACTTACGTGTTCATGGACACAGCCATCGACCCAACGCCATCTGTCCGTGGTCGAGTATCGCGCGTATGACATGTTGGTAGCTGCAACAAAGCACCAGGCGGTGCTGGCCTCGTTGCCTAGTTTGTTGCCGTTGCAGAAAAGGGGCCAGATGTTTTGAGGACCACTCGCGTAGCCTGGGTGGTGTTGCTACCATGCGATCAAAGAGTCAATATTATAATACACATACATCATTTTATCTTTGCATATCCTGTCACGACACGCGTAGGTTAGAGTTAGACTGGCCGACATACCGTGTAGGTCGAATCGATGAGGGAAAACATGGTCCTGGGATCTCCGTCGACGACAAATGAGCGGTAGAAAGCATAAGCTCTCTTTGCAGTCTCTTCCACCGTCACGGAGGGGTCCGGCGTGCATAGAGCAGGGGGTGCTGGCAGACTGCAAAGATTCTCTCTCTTTGATAGGGCTTCATTCTGTGCGACTGGAGCCGCAAGGCCAATGGCAGGCGCCAAGACGCTGGTGTAGAACAGTAGTGGGAGTTGCATGTTGGCGGCAGCATGCAATGACAATGCTAGACCAGAGAACTTCTTTTCTTTGGTTTCATGGGAGCTCATAGTAATTATATAGGCCAAGGTAAAGTAGAGGAGCATTGCTATAATATACTATGACGCAAATGGCAGGTCAAGAATGACTCGTGGGGGTGCTTTCCTGATTTAGCCGCCTCTTTCCCCAATCTACACAGATCATCCGAGGGAAACCTGATTATGTCATTCAAGGAGAGTAGACTGGCTGTGGTAAATCCCTGGAACAATGCAACCGTGGGTAAAGTCCAGCTCCTGGGACGGTTCAATCAGAATTGCCACAGACGCCTTGGGTGCGCAGCGGGCCAAGATAGTTCAGACCTGCATCGATCTCAATCTGGAGTTCCTGGGTATCGGTTTTTGAACCCCCGCGATCTTGGCCTTGCCTTTTTGGTGTTTCTGCCGGCTGAGGCTCTAGATGGATGGTGTGACGAGTACACGAATCTGAACCAGCAACACGCAAGTGCCGAAAATTGAGGACCTCGAAAGATTGTGTACAGTAGACCATGCTGTGACCATGCGCCACTCGCATCCTTCTTTAGGAGCCCGATCACGATCTTCGGGACATAGCGCACCAGATATTCCACCAGAGAAACATAGTATAGTGCCCTCTGCACAGAGAGGACGTCAAAGTCAGCCAGCCAAGACCACAGCATCCAAATTCCATGTGTGGTACCTTGCAACCATCTGGTTGCAACTGATCACTTGGCTCATTCTGGGTCATGGAGGGATTAATTCTTCCGAACTAGCCTCACTCTTTGATCGATGTCCAGCTGAAAGCTCGAAATGTGGTTTGTTCGAGGAGGTGCAGATTCATCCCGTCGACACTGACAACCCCATCAAGTAATACAAACTCAAGCAGATTGTGGTCGAACTGATTGACAGGCTTCAGAGACAGGAAGGCTGTTCCATGCTCATTAAACGAGTTCTCAATCTCATCCGGGACTTCAGGATCGGATGCTCGTGACAGATCTTCATTTCCGCGCGTTGACCCTTGAGGTGATGGAAACGCTGGGGGAGATAGACGGGGAGGGCGTGGAGCTGCAGAAGACAAGGGGGACACCGGCTGCTTCGTGAAGTTGTAGTTACTGGTATCTCTGGCATAGGCTCACATGTTTGCAGCCTCTACACTCATACACCTTGGCATCGGTTCATTAAATTTCCCTCTGGCAATTATCACCAAGCAGGAACAAATGAGACATTGATCCTTACTCCGAATGTATTGCTCCGTCTGTGCAGTGTAAAAAAGGGATCTATTAATTTGAATGGTTGAGACGAATAGATTACAGTCACTGTAGATCCGACTGGTGGTCTACCCTTCACTTACGTCGGCCTTGTTCACAAATCCACTCCTCGTCACGATCATCACCGCCAACAATCTGATACTCGCAACCTCCATGAGATCAAACACGGCCACGTCAGCATTGAACTGCCGCAAAATCCATGTCCGCAGCTCAACCGCCACCAGCGAATCGACGCCCATCCCATGCAAGGGCTTGTTCGGGTCCACCTCTTCGGCCGAGATATTCAGCGCCTTGACAAGCTTGATCTTCAACCCATCATACACGATCTCCGCCGCCGCCTCGGGGCTCTCCGCCGCCGCCAGCAGCAAGCCGTAGTTCGCCGTCTGCGCCTCCGTCTCGACGGCCCCGGACCGCGTGCGGATCTGGTGCAGGTGCCGCACGAGCGGGTCGCTCATCCAGTCGCAGTACTCCTCGCCGGCCACGGCGCGGGTCTCGGGGAGCTGCAGGCCCAGGGAGATCTGGCTCTTGAGCAGGGAGGGCGGTGGCGACACGCCCGAGGGGGCGCACAGCTCGTTGAGGATGGCGTGCAGCTCCTCCTCGCGCATGCCCTCGGCGCCCATCTTGCGCAGGTGCGTGACGAGGTCTGCCTCGTTCTCGGCGACGTAGCCGACGCTGAGGATCATGCCCAGGTCTAGGACGGTGGCGGCTTGGCCGTTGAGGACGCGGTGGCGGGCGAGGGCGTCCTGGAAGGAGTTGCCGGCTGAGTAGTTGGACTGTCCCCTGTTGCCCCATATGGTTGCGATGGAGCTGAGCAGGACGAAGAAGTCGAGGTCTTTGGGCAGGGCGTGGTGGAGGTTCCAGGAGCCGGCTACCTTGGGGCGGATTGCGGTGTTCCAGTCCATGAGCGTCATGTTGGCGAATGTGCTGTCTTTGAGTACCATTGAGCCTTGGATGCAGCCCTTGATGGGTGGCATGTTGCACTCGTTCAGCGCGGCTTGGAGAGCAGAGAGGTCTGAAACGTCGCAAGCTGGTGTTGCAACTTTGACGCCTTGGGACTCAAGGTCCGATACCAGTTCTCGTGAGGTTTCGCTCGTATTTCCAGAGCGAGAGAGTAAGATCAGATTCCTTGCGCCGCGTTTGGCCATCCACCGCGCCATGCTGCGACCAAGGCCACCCAAGCCTCCAGCGATGACGAATGAAACGGAAGGATCGAAGTCATAGGACTCCTTTTGGCTAGGGACAACCTGGAAAGAAATTAGTATCAGCAATTGTCTTGGCGGAAGAATAAGACCATGGCTCTCAGCATGAGGAAAACAACTCACGGGGACTTCATCATCCTCTTCAGGCACCAAGACGATCTTGCCCGAGTGTGCACCACTCTGCATATACCTGAAGCTCTCCTGCATCTTCCCAAAAGTGAACTCTTGCGTCGGCTCCAGCGGCCCGATCTTGCCAGCTTCAACGAGTGACATCAGACTCTCAATAATGTTCGCAAACCGCGGTGGATCATTCGCATTAATGAAACTGATATCCACAAATTCAAAGCTGACGTTGTTCTTGAAGACGGCCATGTTCAGCCTCGCCGAACTGTAGATATCAATCTTACCGACCTCGACGAACCGGCCAAAAGGCGCCATGCACTCCCACGTGGCACGCAAGGCATCACCAGAAAGCGAGTTCACAGCGACGTCAACACCACGGCCTTTGGTAAGGCGCTTGATTCCTTGGGCGAAGGTGAGATCACGACTCGATAGGATGTGGTCTTGGGGTACGCCGTAGGTGTTCATCAGCAGGTCTCGCTTCTCGACGGACCCAACAGTCGCGAAGACTTCGGCGCCGCGCACCTTGGCGAGCTGGATACAGGCCTGTCCCACACCGCCGGCTGCAGCATGGATAAGCACTGTCTCTCCCGGCTGGATGTTTGCGATATCGACCAGTGCTGCGTACGCCGTGACGTAGACGACAGTAAAGCCCGCGGCACCGGACATTGACAGATTGGAGGGAATCTTTGCGAGAGAGGTCTGCTTCGTGCGCGCGAACGTGTTGAACGTGCCCGGCGCGAGACCGCAAACCCGGTCGCCGACTGCAAACCGGCTCGTGTTGGGGCCTACGCGGGTCACGACACCGGCTCCCTCGCAGCCCAGGTTCTCGCCGATGACCTGGCCGAGGGCAATCATCACGTCGAGGAAGTTGAGGCCCGCGGCGGCCACCTTAAACTCGACCTCCCCGTCTTGCAGGGGGGAGTCGTACCTCGGGTCGTCGATGAACTGCAGCGTGTCCAACAGGCCGGGGGACCCAACCACAAGCTTCAGGGCTTTCTCGTCGCCGAATCTTCCGGGGTGGGCAGTCTGCTCGGTTGTCTTGCGCGCCACGGCATTGTTCATGTCGTTTGCCTCCACCAGACGCGGGACGTGCATCACACCCTCGCTCTCCCAGAAGCTGTTGTCGGGGGTCTTTCCAGTCCTCATCTTCTTCCCCAACACCGAATCGATCGTGTTGATTGTTGTTGCAGCAGCAGCTTCCGCGGACCCAATTTCATCGATGGCGAGTGTGATGAACTTCAATGTTGGGTTCTCCTGGCGGATCACCCGAGCGAATCCGGTGACCATCTCGCTGTCCGGGTTACTTGGTGATGCGCCCCCGCCTTGGGTCACCCACAAGAGTGAGTCCAGGCTTGTCGTCATGCGCTGGAGGGCTTCGAAGGTGGCTTCGTCGAGGCGGTCGAGCAGCGGGCTATCTAGTTCAGCGAGGAAGATCACAAGCTTGTCGGCAAACTCGGCGCGAGGGAGATCCTCAAGTGAAAGACCCTGGGCGGTAGGCGTCTTCTTGAGGATTTCGGACAAGACATCTTTCTGGGGTTGCGAGGTCTCATTGTAAACCACCAGCGTCTCTGGGAGCGCCTTTGAGGCATTCCTGGCCTCGTCGTCCAGCTTCGTGGCGACCAGTACGCCGTTCAGATGATCCGCTTTGCCAGCGTAGTCGGTAAACTCCAAGTCTACACCACTGAACCCGACGCGTTTCAGATGCATGTCCCATTGTGCCGCGCTCATCAAAGGCCCCCATTGGCGATGTGGCTCTTCGGATAGCCACCAGCCATAGAGTAGGCCAAACCCGAACCCCGTGCGGATGGCATCAGGGTTGGTGAGCTCGTTGAGGATCAGCTTACCACCTGGCTTGAGCATCTTGAAGCAGTTTGTCAGGGTGTGATCGATGTTGGTAGTTGCGTGGATGACATTGGCCGCAATGATCACATCGTATGTGTCGGATTTGAAACCCTGCTCGATGGGGTCGTTCTCAATGTTAAGCGTCTTGAATATCACTGATTTGTGTATTAGCATCTGTCAGTGAAAAGCTTGGACTGCAATGGGCAGCTTCTGTTGACATGGGCAGAACTTACTTCTATCGGCAGTCCTCGCAAACTTCTTCTCCGCCTTCTCAAAGAACGCTGGCGAGAGATCGGTGAAATCGTATCTCTCAAACCGTGGCGCACCTTGACCTTCGCCATGCCTGCACAACGCTTCCAGCATCGGCACAGTCGCACCTCCTGTTCCAGCACCCACCTCGAGGATAGTGATGTCGGAGTTCTTGTGAGCAATATGGTCGATATAAGTAACGACATATGAGTATCCAAGCTCGGCACCCGTGCCATGCGAGTACACCTTGTCCATGAGGGCATCCTTGAAGAAAACCTCCAGCGGATCGATTTTGCCGTGCAGACACTCGGCAAGTACTTTACCAACTGCAACGGTCATGATGGCCTCGGGCGTGGAGTCGGCTAGCTTTGCCTCAAGCGCGTAGAAATAGTCGTCATCTTCCGCCAGCTCGTCCCAGTTTTCGTTGGCAGTGACAGCGTGGATCAGCTTCCCCTGAGCAAAGTTTTCGATCTGGTGGCGCATCCAGTTGAGGTAGATCTGATACCAGGGTTTGCTGGCGTCGATCTTACTCTCGTCGTGGGTCTTCATGTACCGCTTCAAGTAGAGGTAACACAGCCGCTCTGTGTCGGCGATGACCTCGGTGGGATTGAATTGCGTCAGCTCCTCGGGTGGAACGAAGAGCCTGACGGCGCCGTCTTGGGTCAGGAGGTCAATGTCGGGCTTCCAGGCCGTGTTGAAGCACAAGTGATGATGGGCTGCATCTTCTGAACTGCTTTGTTTGTCGCCACCAGAGATGGCTGTCGACACAAATCCGTCAATGGTAATGAGTGGTTTGTTCGTGGCAGGATCAATTCCTGTCGCAGTTGCTGTGGCTTGACGCAGACCGAGTGTCTTCGCGTTGGCTACGACGCGGAGTTGCTGGTGTGACGCTTCAGCATCAGCTGATATCCAGAGCTCTTTGATGGATGTGGGCACCATGGCGTCAGCCGTGTCTCTTCCACCCTTCGTCAAGGCCACAATAGCACTCTGAAGAACACCGTCTAAGGTGGTGGGGTGGATCAGGTGCGGCTGGACGTAACCGAGCGGCATTTTGCTTCTGATGTCAGGGGCAGAGACTGTTGCGATGGCACTGCGCTCATCCGCATTCAACCCAACATCCGTGAGAGTCTGGAAGGTCTCGCCAAAGTCGAAGCCGACTGTGTGCAACAGCTCGTACAGCTGAATAGGCGCTACACGTGTGCGACAGGTCTTTTCGCCCTGAGCAACTGCTTCCGCAGTCGTCTCGAGGAACAGCCGTTGCTCTAGCCCATTGTCGATGGGGTTTAGAGGCACCTCATAGTCAGCTTGGACCAGGCCCCGGCAGTGGTCACGCCACTCATCGCCATCGATACTCGAGAGCCGGAACTCGCTCCAGTTGGACGACGTGCTGGAAGTGCTGTCAAAGTATGGGCGAACATGCAGGTGTGTCTCAATGCCATCAGTGCCGGTTGGTATCCTCAGGGCAACTTGGAACACTACTTCCTTGAAACGGAATCCCCTGAGAACCTTTTTCGGGTTGGCGAGCTGCCGCATCGCCTCGATGGCCATCACGAGCATGCCGGCACCTGGGTACAGAAGACTCCCTGTGATGCGGTGGTCTTTGATCCAAGGGTTCTCATTCAAGCGGATATAGTTGCGCCAGATAGCATTGTTCTTGTTCCAGTCAGGCACTGGGGCACCGAGGAGCTCATGACGTGGTGCTTGGCGGAAACGGTAGCCCTTGCTAAGGCGCGACTCTTTCCAGTATGTTTTGGTGTGGTTGAACGGATATGGCGGAAGGTCGACAAGCATCCGCGGCGGGACTTGGCTGCCATCGGTGTTGCGATTGACGGCATCCACGTCAATGGCTTGGCCACGAGAGGAAAGAAACGCGGCAGTCAACAGTGCAGTATCAACGGCCCCCGTGTTCCTTCGCAGCAAAGAGATGTAATTCGTTCCCTTGGAGCTGGGGATCTTGTCCATGATTTCGCGTAGAGGCCCTTGTAGTGCTGAGTGAGGTCCGACTTCAATGATCTCGGTGACACGGTCAAGATTCAGCTGGACATTGGACTTTGCAGAAGCAGCCGAGCGATCTGTCAGGAGGCTAGATACGGCTTCAGAGAACCTGACGGGTGAGACCAAGTTACCGACCCAGTAGTCGGCTGTTTGCAGCTCCTGTACTCGCAGGCGATCACCTGTTAGACTGGAATAAAACAATGGAGGCCCATGTTCGCCGTACAAGGCTTGGGCAGGGTGTTTCTCGATTTCTCCAATCAGTTGCCTGTACTCTTCTGCTATAGGCTGCATGAACTTGGAGTGATACGCATTTTCCACGCGCAGCTTGCGGTTGAAGACGGAGTCACCCAGCCTTGCCTGCAAAGCCGCGATGCTCGAACTGCTCCCGCTGACGGTCACATTCTTGGGGCTGTTGAAGCAAGCAATGACCAGATTGCCGCTGTCGCCATCCACTGCACGAATGTGCTCAAGAGCGGTCTCGGCGTCAAGAGCGACCGAGACCATGCCCATGTCGGCATCGTCACCGGCAGTAGCAGACGCGAGTTTGGGAGTGAGAAGACCGCGATAGTACGCGATTCTCCATGCATCCTCGCGAGACAAGGCGCCTGCAGCATGTGCGGCAGCCATCTCGCCAGATGAGTGCCCAACGACAGCGCCTGGCTGGACAGACCAGCTGCGAAGCAAAGCAATCAAAGCCACTTGCAGCACGGTACAAATAGGTTGGCTGTACTCGGCCTTGCTGATGAGCTTGGCATCCTGCAGGATATCAAACACCGACCAAGAGCTTCCCAGGCTTTGGAGGTAGGCATCTGCATCCTCCAGACTCTTCGAGAAGACAGGATAGCCAGCGATGAGCTCGCGGCCCATTCCCGCCCACTGGGCTCCCTGACCAGTGAAAACCAGCGCAAGACGGCCGTTGTCAGTGCCAATGCGCACAGCAGCGGGCGCGGTTGAGAGGACTTGCTTAAGCTGCTCAAGGCTCTCGGCCTTCACAGTTGTGCGCCAGGGAAAGTTTGTGCGCTTGGAAGCAAGCGTGTGGCTCAGATCTGTGAGGTATTTCTCCTCTTCTTTGATCTTAGGGATCTGACGATCAAGATATTCGGAAAGAGACCTTGACAAACGCTCGACACCCGCTTGATCGTACGCCGAGAGGGGGAAGATACGCTGCTTGGGCTTTGTGGATGCATCACCGTTCAGGTGGCCATTGCCATTCAGGTGCCCGTTTCCGTTGAGGTGTCCATTGCCGTGGTGTTGTCCATTTCCATTCAGATGGTGGCCATTACCATTGGCATGCCCGTTGCCGTTTGTGATGCTGTTACCATTGATAATCGGCAACGTAGACTTGGGTCCAATGATGGTTCTGTGAACTGCCACCAGCCCGCGTTCAGCGAGATAATGGTATGCATCGTCCAGGATGACATGTGCATTACTGCCTCCAAAACCAAAGGAGTTGACACTCGCGCGCCTCAGTCCTGAAACAGGCCAGGCCGTTGGCTGCAGCGGGAATTTGAGTTTCCACGGCCCTGCCAGCACCTTGGGATTTATCTCCTCGAAGTGCAGGTTGGGAGGGATCACACCACTCTCAACGACATGGATGGCTTTGATCAAACCAGCCACGCCCGCAGCGCCCTCCAGATGACCAACGTTACTCTTCAGGGCACCAACGTACATGGGGTCATCCGCCGAGCGATGGGGCGCGAACACATCCCCGATCGCGCCCGCCTCAATCGGGTCTCCGATCGGCGTGCCCGTGCCATGGGCCTCAAAGAAGCGCGTCTGGTCGAGCGAGAGGCCTGCGCGCCGGTACGCAGTGCGGATGAGGTCTTCCTGCCCGGCACGCGTGGGCTGTGTGATGCCGGGTGACTTGCCGTCCTGGTTGGACGAGGAGCCGCGGATCACTGCGCGGATGGTGTCGCCGTCGCGGATCGCGTCTGAGACGCGCTTTAGGATGACGACTCCGAAGCCTTCGCCGCGGGAGTAGCCGTTGGCGCGTGAGTCGAAGGAGTGGCATTTCCCGTCTGGTGATAGGAAGCCGAGGTTGGACAGGGGAAGGGTTGTGTCCGGGTTGTCTGGTCCTGGTTAGCCCTTGTCCTCATGGGAGAAGCCAGGATCAGGGGTTCAGGGAGGCTCATGATGCCGACTGCTCGAGCATAGTTGCCAACTTACAGAACAGGTTGCATCCACCAACAACGGCCATATTAACCTCACCGGACCTCAGACTGGCGCTCCCAAGATGCACGGCGTTGAGGCTGCTCGAGCATGCCGTGTCGAGTGTCAGACTGGGGCCTTTGAAATCGTAGAACCAGCTCATGCGGTTCGACAACAGACAAGCGCTGACACCCGTTGCAGAATAAGTCAGGTCTGCATCGGGGTCTCGCGTCAAGACCGTGCTGTAGTCGTTGGTGAAGCATCCCATATGCACTGAAGTATTGGATCCGACTGCGGCTGACATGGGAATACCCGCTGCATCAGGTCAGATGACGGACGAGTACCAACGATTGCTTCCAAGACGGGACACCTCGGCAGGAAGGAGACACAAACCATTCTCGAGTGCATGGTAGACAGTTTCGAGGAGACCACGCTGTTGTGGGTCCAAGAAGACAGCCTCATTGGGTGTGATGGAGAAGAAAGGAGCGTCGAAGGCCGCAATGTCTTCTTTCAAATAGTGAGCATGCCTGACGTTGACCTGGATCGTTGATCAGACGCATGATTCCAAATTGTGTCACAGTGAGGGTAACTTACAGCCCCAAATCTCTCATGGTCAGGATGATAGAATGCATCGATGTTGTACCGGTTTTGTGGGGTCTCCTGGAGAGCTGACCGTCCCTCCAGGAGCAGGTCGTAGAAGGCTTCTGGAGTGCTGGCATCACCAGGAAACTTCAGGCCCAGCCCGATGACGGCAATGTCCTCCTGTGCGTCTACTGGATTAGCCATGATGAGATTTATGACACGGAGATTATCTGGAAATTGATCTATGTTGAATGTAGTTCCCGAAAATGGCAGAGTGTAACTTTTGAACATGAGAAAAACCCGACACAACAGTGATGTTTTTGGGTGATTTATATCTGTGTCCCCTTAGAGTCTTAACCCTTACGACGTGCCAGATCAAAGTATCAAACCTTATTGTAGTCGATAGGAACCTAAAGCCGCACAGATAACGGCTTGCTGGACGCTGACTTTGTCGCCATCGTCAAGCCGCCGATCTCTTGGTGAGTCAAGGCAGAGTTGTGATGGCACTCACAGCCTCGCGCAGTCCCGACTCTACATCCATGGTACTCTATAGTACTTGTCGTTTTGATCTTTGTAGGTTTCTTTTACGCACTCGATACTGAAAAATGCACTACTCTGCTATAATTCAAGTAGTGGGATGTAAGTGTACGGTAGAAATCAAGTCCTCTTCCATAATCCTTCAATCCTTCAACACAACGTCATGGCATTCCCCGGCTCTTACAACATCCTTAAGCGCTCTAGTGATGTTGACTTCCAAGGACGATGCCCACAATCTCGATTATGTATGGGCCTTTCGGTCAATCGATAGTCTCAGCCAAGCCTGCATATCTTGCCACATGTTCAGGTTGTGATGCGGCCCTCCCGGTTTGGCGCGGTATCATACGTCGATCCTGCCACCTTTCCACGCGCCTTGAAATCAAGTCAGACAGGTCGTGCTGTTCAGACACTCTGAAAATTCCCAGATAGATAAGAAGGTTCCGCCAATGTACACCAACTTCAAGCCATAGCCTGATTTTCTGCGGGTGGTGTCTTGGGCTGGGAAAACTACTGCAATATCGATCAATGCGTCAAACAAAGCCCGAAATATTAATATGCGGCTTATGTGAGAATCATGCATCACAGGCAGGGCGTACACGCTTATACGGATTAGACGTGACATTCTGGAGAGAGCTGGATGCATCTTGTGATTATCTCCTGCTTAGTGCTGGCGCGTAATTCCAAGCCAGCCGCACATTCTGCTCTCGGTCTATGTAGTGTATGTATCGTTGTGGGTTTGTGCCAAAATAGTTTGCTGAGACTACGATCTGAGCAGTTAGTTATGTCGACGAGTCACAAACTGTAGTAAAAGAAGCGCGAAAGTGTCTCTGACTTGAGACACTTAGACGCACGCGGCCTACACAGTTACAACATGCGAGTGTACTCGTTGCATTTCTGTGGGAATGCATCATCCAGCTGACACGATTGTATGTATCATCGGTACATGAACGTGTTCTGAGTGAATGAAAGTAATTTTGTTACGCGATTGGATGCTAGTAGCGAACAATGCACCTGATGCAGTGTAACTCTGACAGCACCATGTCCTATGGCCGAAGACAGGTGGCTGTCTCGTCCAAGGCCGAGCATAACGGTTCATCCGACTGGGTCTCAAATGATTTAAAACGTAGCCGATGTGTCACAAAACCTTACTTTGTATAAATGAGCCGCTTAGATCCCGCCGGTAAGAACTATTCCAAGAACAGTGGTGCCGAAACCCCGTAGAGGGTGTCAGTGAAGATGACTGCCTTATCAAGGACAGACTTGGCGTGACACGCACTCCAATTGGGTCGCTCGGACCGCATTGCACAGCCTCGAGACAGTCAATACCGAATAGAAATAAGGCAAGCTCCAAATCGAGTAATAATCGTCCCGAAAGGCCCGGGCATTGACACCATCCATTTAGGCAATCAAGAGATCTAGTTGCATGTCTGGCGACTGAGTGAGCGATACAGATCCAGAACGCTCCATAACACAATCCCCCACGTTGTCTCGCCGGCACGGCACGTATTACGTGTTTCTCGGCTGCAAAACCCGGGGTTCACTGTCAGAAACATCCAAGGAAAAGAGATCCGAGCGGGCCGGACTTAGCACAAGCCACCGATTCGCTCCTGTCCGTTCGGCGCCTGGCAGCCAGAGATGGTGGGAGGCTTCCTGCACTTGAATCTTACCTACATGAATAGGATGATCATGAGCAAACCTTGAATCGCTGGGCTTTGATTCTCATCAACATCAACAGTAGCTATGTCGTGTCAGGGTCAAACACACACCCCGCCGGTTTCTGTAATCTGGTCCTTATTGAGAATGTTGGGCGAGTATTGACGATGATTTGGACAAACTCCTTATATCAACTGGTATGATCGCCAACGACATGTTTGCACAAGACATGCGCCAGATTCTCACAGCCTACTCCCACACAGCTCTCCCTTCAACAAAAGCATCCCTTCACCATGGCAGCCTTCTACACTCTCGCCTCTGCCTTGTTCATCGTACTATCCATCCTCTTCTATCGTTGGGGCTACCCACGGCCTTACCCTGGCATTCCTCACAACAAATCCTCAGCAAAGCGCTTATGGGGCGACTTACCCGACGTGCTCGCCGCAGTTTCCAAAACACAAGACCCGGCCAAATATGTCTTCGCACAATGCCGCAATCTCAAATCTCCAGTCATTCAGCTCTTTCTCCGGCCCTTCCACCCTCCCATCATCTTCGTCGATGATGTGCGAGAAGTGAAAGACATTCTCGGAATGCGCACGAAGGAATTCGATCGCGCACCGAGCACCCAGGCAGTCTTCGCGCCTTTTCTCGCCCAGTCGAGCATCACGAAGCGCACCACGGTTGAGTGGCGTGCCCAGCGCCGTCTTTGGGAAGGCGTTATGGGTAAAGACTTCTTGAGACGCGTTGCTGCGCCTAGGATGTATACTTGTGCTTCGGAGCTGGTTGAACTGTTAAAAGAAAAATCGATTCTGGCTGATGGCCGTCCATTCTCGTGCTTTGAGGATTTTGATCTTGCTGCTTTCGATGTAATCTGGACTGTCATTTTCGGCGAGAAATTGCAGGCTGTCGACGGTGAGCGACGAGGAGTAATTGAGTGTGCGGGGAACATTGCCCAGCCCGATTCCAAAGATGAGCTGGCAATTTTGCCAGTGTTGCACAAGCCTGAGATTTACGAAGCTGTTTCTTTTTTTGTCAAAAGTGTCGAGAAGACACTCAAGTCGTTCAATCAACCCCTTCATCATTGGGCGCTGAGGCAAATGCCGGCCTTTAGGAGGTATTGGGCTCTCAAGCAGAGACTCGTTTCAGGACTTATCAAGGACACCCGCGCTCAACTCGCCGCTTTGCCAGAAGATCAATTGGACGAATTCGAAGACAAGTGTGCGATGGGATTGGCTCTCCGTCGCGAACGTCTGGCTTACAATGGAAAGTTTGAAGCTTGTCCTCCAACGACTCAAGAGATTCATGATGAGCTATTTATGTTCCTCGTTGCTGTAAGTGTCGTCCTTCCCTGCTTTCATCCTCCCATTCCTTCCCGATAAATGATACTGACCAAGAGCAGGGCCACGAGACAAAAGCCGTAACTCTTTCCTGGACGGTCAAATTCCTCACCAACAACCCATCCAAGCAGGCCAAATTACGGACAATTCTCAAGGAGGCACTATCAAATGGCGCGCAATCTTCTGTAGAAGACATCTTGAACACGCCCATCCACTACCTCGAAGCCACCATGGAAGAAGCAATTCGCCTTGGCAACATCCACCCGCGTCTTGTCCGCATTGCCACCGTCGACACATCGATCCTCGGCTACCCGATCCCAAAAGGTGCTCAAGTGGTCTCTAGTTCATACGTGGGCGAGAAGCCGCTCGAAATTCCAGAGGCAGAACGCAGTAAACGAAGCCAGCAAAGCAAGGTCAACTTCCGCAAGTATCACGAAGATGGGATGGACAAATTTATGCCAGAGCGGTGGCTTGGCGAAAACGGGGAGTTTGACTCCCATCAGTATCCTACACTGGCATTTTCGGCTGGCCCGAGAGTCTGCTATGGTTCGTGCCCTTGTGATCCGTTTCATGTACATGCATCAAATACTGATTGAATTAGGGAGAGCTTTGGCCCGCCAAGAACTACGTATCACACTTGTTTTGCTGATTTTGAACTTCGAATTTGAGCCCCTACCTGAGAAGTACAACAGCATGGGGGCGCACCAGAGGATCCTCAGAGTACCTCAGCAGTGTTATGTCAGATTGAAGCCTTGCCAAAACACTTGATTGTGGGTCTTGGCCGCTGCATGGAGGAGAATGCCACCCAAACTTTTATACAAATATTTCAAGGGCAGGAAATGAAACACTGAGGATGGCTTGAAATAAATATCAATTCAAATCCAAACCAATGGCTATCACAAATATTCTGCCTTCAATTCTCAGTACCTAGGCAACTTTTCAAGCGGCCCTCCCGTACGGCAGTCCAACATCAGCCCCCTTGGCAACAATCGCCGTGAAGCTAGACATGCCCACATAGACAATCAGATTCAGAGTCTGCTCCTTTCCAATGAGCGCCACAGCCTTTTCGAACATCTCGTCAGTAAGCTTCTCAAATCCGTGCAACTCTTTGACTACGTCCCACGCCACGGCTTCCTCCGGCTTCAAGTCCCCGGGCCGCTCACCACGACCCAGCACTTCCAGCTGCTCAGGTGTAAGCGTTGAGCCGTTGTGCTTGGCGGTGGTACCATGCACGAAAGCCTGATACGGCGAGTGGAAGTGCGCGCAGACGGCAAACAGCGCCACCTCGCGCACGTTGGGTGGGATGGAGAGGGCGTAGACACTAGCAATCGTGCCGAACAGGGGCTTGACCAGCCCGGGAAGGTAGCTGAAAGTGTTGAAGTGGCCAAGGACTCGGCCTTGCGGCGAGATAAGCTGAGTGAGGTCAGTCAAAGAGATCGGCATGCATGATGGTGGCTCTTCGGCTTACGTGGTCGTGAGGCGGGGGATGGCGGCTCAGGACTACCTTCAGGAATTCGTAGCTTTCCTTTTCCACCGGGGACAGTTCGCTATCCGAGCGGACGGGGTAACGGTTTCCTGCGGACATGATGGGCCAATTAGAAAGTGAATGGCAAAGAAGTCGATGTTGATTATTCCTGCTAGTGGATGAGGACAGCTGCAAGCTGATGCTACTTTATAGAAGGGCATATTAGTCTAACTCGAAAAGGTTGTGCGTACTTTCCGTTGTCTCAAAGCAGTCACTGCGGCTTCCACACATGAAGTACAAGAGAAACACATCAATATGTTCTGGTGGTGGAAGAGCCCGAGGACTGCTAAGGAACTAGTGTTTGTTCATCACAGTTGCACTGCAGGTGAGTCAGACTTGTGCTTACTAGGCGTGCACACCAGAACTTAAAGTCAAACAAACACGACTCAACTATAGGACAAAATTCCCGCAGAACAGTCGTTGATCCGAATCTGGATTTCCTAGGTACATACCGTCTACATTCACCTTTAGCCGGGACAGGTAAAGATTGGTTGCTGACGTCGGAATACTCTTCTGACCCCACACATTGCTTATCTTGCTCAGCAATTCAACGACTAGGTTCATACGTAAGTGCTGTGCATGCAAGGCGTATTTAACAGCCTCAACATATCTATGTCGCCATTCAGACGTATCCACAGCACAATACGGTCCAACAACCATTGGCCTCATTCCCCAATAATTTTGGTTACGCGTGCCAATAATTCTTGCATTGATGGCCTCGTTTCTGTCTGATCCTTTCACCGGCCTGGCTCTTCGGACCAAGGTCCTCGGAGTCGGACGTCTATTCCGACCAATCCAGAACATACACGGCACCCAAGACCTGCAGCTACTTCCAGGAACAGGGCTCACGGAAGATCTGCATTATCATGCCGCATCGGGTCAGCTTGTCGGTGCGTCAGAAGGAGATGGTACACTCAGAAAGTCCTGGTTTCCTCCGTGAGTCTTCCTTGTTCTTATCTGCCAAAAGCCTAGTGCCACGCTAACATTTGCAACCGTACAAACAGGCTGTTGATCTGGAAGGATCACAAGGCCATTGGCTCTGGAACCATTGTAGCCATCGACGTCAAGGTACGCCAATTAAGTTTGCCCTTTACGGTCAGTGAGGCTGATAGTGTACGTAGACCCTGTCGGTCACTCGCCTGAGCCTCCGCAATTTCACCGGCCCCTTCAACACCCATGGTATCGACATCATCTCGGACCCGAAGGACTCAAACTCTATCTACATAGTTGCAGTAAATCATTTGCCGAATCCGGAGTACTACCGCAGTCCCACACCACCCAGGGACTCCACTATTCCCAAAGCCCGCTCGCGCCTAGAGATCTTCCACCACAGGATCAACTCGCAGGAGGCAACGCACCTGCGTTCAATCTGGCATCCTCTGCTTCGGACTCCGAACGACGTCTTCCTGAAGTCTGTGACCGAAATATACGTGACCAATGACCATCGTCACCGCGAAGGGCCTTCGCGGCTTCTAGAAGAGGTTGCGTACGGGTCGATGGGGCAGCCAACGGATCTAGTCCACATACAACTGAATACGCAGCCACACTTGACAACCCTGATCACAAAGGACCATGCCGATGACACTGCAGGGGTAACTGCAAAGGTTGCAAACACAATCGACATGAACAATGGAATCGGACATGGTAAGACGCCATCGGAGATAATGATCGTCCGCGCCTCAAGTGGTCAGCTCCTTCTGGGCCACGTGGATAACAAGGAACCTCCCAAGGTTGACATTGACGAGATCATTCAGCTAGACTCGGCCTTGGATACCCCATCATACTTCTCTGATCCATATGCAGTAGAGACCGGCAGGGATGCTAGCGGCTACGTTGTTGCGGGCTTGGCTCGGGCGATTACGTTCCCGGTCGCTGGCAAAGCCATTCCAGTCACTGTATGGCTGGTACAGCCGAATCAGGAAGTAGAGCCAACAAAAAGGGGAGATCATGTCGACAAGTGGACAAGGAAGGTGATTTTTCAGGATGATGGGCAGACTATACGAACGGCGTCCACCGCTGTCATGGTCGCTATTGACCCGAGGGTGAATGATGGAAAGAAGCAAGCGCAATTGTTCATTACCGGGCCTTTAAGCGAGGGCATTGTGGTGGCAAAAGTTGATATCTGAGGCATGGAACACATTTGACCTAGTCAAAATACAGGCCATACGATGCGATTAACGCCGAAGCGAATGATCGATTGATTTCAAAGCATTTCCAATGCTACCTCGGAATCTCACCAACTGGTCTTAGACCTCAAGTGCTAGAAACGTTGTAGCACTGGAACTCGGCTCTTCCCGGCGTGGAGTATGGCCTGTTTGGGAATTTGCTCCAGAATTGCCGACCATAGTCTTAGCCCGATTATCTCGGGCTCCCACGCTCTTTCTGACTGCAGAAGTTGGTGTTGTATTCGGCCGAAAGGAGCTGTGGGTGGTCAGCACCGAATACGCCTCTGCCGCCCGTGCAGATAGATGTCTGTTGCCTGCAGGTCTCGCGACGTGGCAGTGCGCAGCCGCGCATGAGTGCTTGATTGGTAACCATGAGATCCAGCAATTAACTGCTTCCCGGAGCTCTTGTCTTTTGAGTGATTTTTCTGCCAGGGAGTGTGGGTCGTGTTGCTTTGGTTCGCATTCACTTCATCATTATTGTGGCTTTTTCTGCGGTCAGCACATGGTAAGTGCATTGCTCGGATGAATTGTGTGTGACGTCGGACTTCGGCAGGAAAAAGCATGCTACGAACTGAGACGCATCGCGATCAGCACGATGATCGGCAGCGTGAAATGGGTGTTTAACTGGTTGGCAGGACAGAGTCTTCGGAGGAATCCAGTTGGACGAGGCTGTCATACTTTCTCGAAATACCCCAATTTTGCTTTC